>NW_017729011.1:18179303-18212355 GCF_001723915.1 Gavialis gangeticus | reverse complement strand
GTAAATGGCTTTGGGTGGAGCACTGTATTGATATGGCCATGCTGGTTTTGATACCTACATTTTCTGTCTCACTAGCTTGGGTGCCTGCTTATTACACAGCATTGTGCTAGGCAGTACTCTTTGCCATCAAAGTACGTGATTGTACCTGTAAATCAGGCACTTCAATGTTGCAGCGACATTAAGTGCGCTCACTGCATTGTGCTTTCAAATCACAGGTATAAAAATGGAGGTCTTTCTTTAAAAAACAGAACCCAGGCACAACCACAGTGCATGAAAGTCAGGACATGCCAAACAATTAACACTTAGCCCAGGCACACAGCATAATATTCAACAACAATAATACTGAAGGAAGCCAGTTACCAGCAGTAGGACTGAAAGCTAAATTCAGCAGGATTTTTATCACTGAAATTACAAGACGACTAGCCCTATAAAGTCATCCAGTTTGCCTCCTAATCTATTTGAGACTGTTCCACTGTAGGTCACCCTTGAATGTTTTATCCAGTTTTAAGAAGATGACTTATACAGTGGTGCTTCTGGCGGTTCCCCTGGGAATCTAATTTAAAACCTTGTGCTAACTCTGACAGAGTGCTTTCCCTCCGTAGATGTTAGGGGCATTTTACAAAGAAGGGAAGTATTATTATCTCTTTCTTATACATGGGGAAACTGAGGTACAGAGAAATCAGATGATTTGTCTAGGGTCTCCCAGCAATCATATGTCAAAGCTGGGAATGGAAGTCGTATCTCCTGGGTCCCAGTCCGATGTTCTGTCCACTGGGCAACCTGCCTCCCCAGAAGTCATGGGGCTCAGTCCTTTTTCTCTTGGGTTCAGTGTGAACGCTGTCTAGCATCTTCAGGCTTCTAAGTGTTAGGGCTTCATCTTCAGGGCCCAGTCCAGATCCCCCTGATATACTCTTTACGCCAGGACTTGTGAGAGTTCGTCGGCAAACAGCCTGTGTCCCCTTTCCTTGGTTCCTATGCTGGAAGAATTCTCTTTGATCTAGGGCTGGGCCTTTTTGAACCTCTTTGCACTGCTCCAGCTTTTTTACCCAGCTTAAAGGAGTTGGAGTTTAGATGAGAATTTTTGTGCATAGCATGTTAAATCTGAAACCAGAATCATAAAAGTTTTGTGCTTCGTTCTCGAAGTTGGCGTTTAGCCGGATTGTTTCAATTCCAGTGTTCTGGTACACAAGCTCAGTTCTTCTTGTTGATAGAGATTCATGAATAATCAGAATTAATCTTGGTGTTGCAGAGGGATGTTTTTTCTGTGATTTTTTTTTTCTTTTACATATACCCCACACCTCACTGGAGGACCCCAGTTTTTCATTCAGATAGTTCTATTATTCACCCCATAATCAAACTCAATCCATTTCTATTCTCTGCATTTTTCTGGCAGCCTTACTCTCCTGAAGTTCTGAACTCTTCCTTTATTTAACTCATCCATTTTGTGCATGGTGATTTATTTTGTTTAATGAGGCAACATCGATATCCTTGAGTTCATGCGTTTTTAATTTCCCAGGCCACTACTCTACACTCTGTGCCCACTGGATACTTAAAAATGTCTTTTCCGTGAAAAGTTTAGCAACCAAATTTTGCCTGTCATATCCATAGAGTCATCCTTTGGGTAACTCATCTGGAATGCATACACTTTTTCTTAGGGGTTCTTTGATCTTGTTTTTTCATCAAGTTTTAAACATGAATTATTGCTTAATTTGCTTTGGACAGCAAACTGAAATAGTGGCTCAGCCCAGATTTCTGGTGGATAAATCCAATTAGTTTAAAATGCCATGCCCTCCTTTGGTTAGCAGAGTTACTGGGTGTCTTTGCTATTGGTAACGCTACCATTCTCACCCTTGTTCTTGATACTTCTGGTTCAGAGGTGTTCAGAGGCAAATTCTTGATATCTCAGTGCATTGGCATGTGCTAGAAAACCCACACCCAGCAACAGGTGCCCAGGCCTAAACTGATCCTTTCCATTTGATTCCCTTCTGAAGTGTCACAAAGTAGCCATCCCACCACGGGCCCTTCCCCTTTTGGGATATGGTCGATGGACGCACGAGCAGAGGGACCCTTCATATACCCGCCGTTGACATGACAGTGACCTTACGCACGCCTGTCCCTCCCCAAGTTATTCTTCTTAGTAGAGCTAGATTGCATATGAAGTTGGTCTTGGTGAGAACACAGGCGCGCATTAATGCTGCTTTTGCAGTATATATGTTTACCATTTTTCAGATGCCTGTCAGGGTTTGATACCTCAGGGGGACATTAAAAAGTGCAAAAAGGATATCTGTTTGTTTTTTTTTAATCTTGCTGTAGGCTTTTGAGATGTTTGCTTTTTATTAATGAGAATAAAGCAGTAACTTGCTGGGCAGTGTGGTCATTGCAAGACCCTCAGGGTTATCATTCAGATAAGAAACAGACCCATGCGTCACTCTATCCCTTTCAATGCTCTGCCGGTGTTTATTAAATAAATAGGATGGAGGAATTGCTGCCTATTCACACCCCTCTGTGCTAGACTGCAGGAACCTGAACCAAGAAAAATTAGAAAGAAGCATCAGTAGTATGCACCAAAATGTAAAAAAGCTAGATGCTGCTTCTCAGCTGGGAAAACTGCTATTAGTTTGGGTAATGGCTTTTCCACCGAAATGAAGATTCGGGAGGTAAATATAGCTGATTTGCGGAAGAAAGACAACATCCCACTGTTTCCAGCCTCTTCAAGATGTACACAAACAATCTGTGTTGGTTTTCCCCCCACCCTTCTTTTTTCTGGTCATAAAATAGTAATATCTGAAGTTGTCCCCAGTGGCATTCTGTATATGGGGGGTAAAATCTGCGCGTTCCTAATTTCTCCCGTTTCTAATAAAATGTTAGTGCTACACAGATGTAGATTTTTTTTATTTTATTTATTCTAAATCAGAATGATTTTTAAAGGGGTGTGTTTGGTGTAGCCTCTGAAAGTTGGGGTCCCCAGTGACTGTGATCGTAGCCTTGCTGAAGCACTTGCTTTTTTTTTTTTTTTTACCTGAAATTAATATTCTCATCACTAAGTGCGAGCTAAAGATTTGACAATAGAGCAGCTTCCTCTTTTGTTAAAAACTTGCAAAGAGTTTCAGAGTTGAAAGGATAAGTAAATCTTTCTATCTGAGGAGGTAAGCTTAGTGTTATTTCTAGTTTTTAACAGCGCTGTGCTGGCGAGCTGCAAGCCGTCTGAACATTGTAGAGACCCTTTGGGAACTCCATTGGTTTTCAGCAAGTCTTTGCATGCAGTGTGTTTGTACTAGCTGAAGACAGCGCATGGCTCTCTAAATAATTTACAAGTTGATTAATAGACTCACATGGGTATAATTAGAAGAGGGAGAGACAGCAGCTACAGTAACGGGTACAGTGCTTGGGGGAACTAGAGACTTTATTTTTTTTAAAGAAACTTTCTAGGGTGCTGGGCGTTTGAAGATAAGTTGGGAAGAGCTCAGTGCCTCTTCTCTTTTGAAGTGGAAATAGGACAGTTTGAATCCGTCGAGTTTAATTTTTCACAAGCTTTAGGGGCCCTGCAGTGCAACTCCCTTTTTATTATTGAAAAAAACTCTCCATTTTCTTTCATTTTTCACACACGCACGCACACACACATAGAGTCCAAACTGTAACTAATAAACAAATTGATTTTCTTTTTTTTATTAAAGTTATATTTACACCAATGCTATATGTTATCCTGGACAATCTATACACACCTTTAGATATATACAGAGAGAGATACCAAAACATGAAGTGCAAAGTAATATAGATATTTATTAATACACCATACTTTAATTTATGCATTTTTAAGAAACCTTCACCTCTGTTTGACAATGCTTTTGAAGTAGCTCCGTTTTTCAAGTCAAACTTTTGACTTTTCCACTGGGACCGCTACAAAGATTTCTTTATGGAAAATAGGCAGGAGCCTTTTTTTTTCCCACTAGTAGAAAATTGGTGGTCAGAAGAACAAAATAAAATAAAATATATATATTTTTTCCTTTTTAAATGCTAATGTTTCAATAAAAGATGAGAGGCTATAGAGTAAAAAGCCGTATGTGGACTGTAGTTGTCTGCTGCTTGCTGGACTTTAAGTCTTAATTTTTTCTGATGTGTTGAATCACTACAATGATAGGAAATTAGTGCCCCCTTTTCTTTGAATTTAATATCATAGAATCTGTTGCATGTCTTCCTACATAATATTGACCTGCCAAAATTGACAGATACTACTACCAAATATTCAGATTGGAAATAGGGTGCAATGAGAATCACGCTGCAAAGAAACAAAAAAATCTGAAGACCATCACATTAAAGATGATGGTCTCATCCAGACACCCAGGCCAGAGGAAACGGACATAGTGTTCATGGTTATTTCAGACGATTCTAGAGAGGTGTTTTCTAGAGCACGTTGGAGGATTATTAATTAGTTAATGGGCCAGCTCCTGTTGAGGTTAGTGAGTGTTTTGCCATGGATTTTGATCCTACAGGCTTTATTTACCATTATTATCCACACTACAGTTGCATGTAATTGGTGGTCCTCACTCCTATGCGTAAAGGGTGCAAGATAGGATATGCAAATGTACGTGGACGCCCATTTCTCCTGTTAAAGTCAGTGGACCTAATCCTGCAGTGTGCCAAGTGCCCTATATCCTGATTGACTTCAGGATAGTTGAGGATATCCAACACCTCCCAGGGTTGGGCCTTGTGTTTGTCAGGTGCTTTGTAGAGGCAAAGCACAGTGCAAATGCCAAGTGTTAATCTTTTAACATACATTTTATTCCTTCTACTGACGGTCATTATTGAAACGCTTATAAATGCCTTATTCCCTTTTCCACCACTGCCCCTGTTGCCTTGCTGAATAAGCCAGTGGCTTGTGGGTATTAATTTGCTGACTTGGTTTCTTGGATACATTTTATGAGGGCAGAATCAGGCCGTATTGTAAAACTGAATTGCTTTTAAAAGAGAGATTTACGAAATACATTTGCCTCTTACGTAGCATTTTCCATTTGCAAAAACACTGTATTAACATGAATAAGCAGTTTAGTTATCCAGGTATTTTTAAACTGAGCCTGTTGGGCTTCCAAATTTATTGCCCCAATGACCATAACCTTTTTTTTTTTTTTAATTTTCCAAGGTTCAAAGTTGGGAGATTTTTTTTTTCCCAAGCATCTGCCTGCCGTCTTTCATTTCCTGCGTAGGATCACTGCCAGGCATGATTTCACAGGCCAAATTTTTTCCCTTGGTCACAAACCCTAAAGTCTCTCATGGAGTCGTACAGGTAGAAACAATAAAGGAAAAGAATTTGCACCTTAGCTGGAACTTTACTATAACCATTCTAGGAATACTTCAGGAGCTGGAGCAACCAGTTTGCTCTCATAATGTGAAAGCAAACAGGAGTAAAATATAGTATGAAAGCAAAAGACAAAAAAAAGAAAAAAAATAGTACAAATCCTTGTCTCTCATCTAAATATGGTATCTTGTTATCCCTACTCTTAGCATATAAAACTCCAAATACACACGAAGAGCAGATTCGTGATGTAAAATGGTATCATTTTTTAAATTAGAAGTACAGCTTAGCTTCCCATTTTGCAGATGGAAATGTTGAGGCAGACAGCCTGAGTAACTCCCTTCAGGCCACAAAATAAGTCTGCTTAGATGAGAACATAGGAATTTGGCTCCTAGCTTCAGACTCAGTTCACTAGATCATGTTGCAGTTCTGTGTTTGAGGGGGTCCCTCAGTAGCAGAATGTGGTATGGATGGAAAATTGCAATTGATTTAAGAGGGAAGTCAGATTGGTTTTTATGTGCCAGCTCCAGTAGCTGTGTTTTTCTTGCTACAATTGAAAATATCCCTAACAGATAAAGCAGTGCTGGGAGCTGTATTCCTAACAGTCTTTTAGATGTAAAGGTTACCATCACAGGTAATGGAGCAAACAAAGGGTCTTGACTCAGGCTTAGCAGCTAAGAAAAAGAATGATCAATACCATTCACTTTAAAATGTATTTAATTTATTTCTAGGTGTGCATTTTGTCATTGATTCAACATCCTAGATATATTTAAAAAAAATCTTTTAATTCCATCTTTAATTAATTTCTGTTTAAAAAACGAACAACCCCCCCCCCCCAGTTCTCAAAATGTATACCATATTATCTCTGTAAAATGTTAAGAATTGAAAAACTCCAAATTTGCTCCAAGTGAGATAAAGTGAGATTGTGGCATGGAATCATGTTGTTGATTAGATTTTGTTTTACTGCAGGAAAATTATTATTCAAATCCTTACCAAAAAAATCCCACATCATCATAACAAGGTATAGAGTGAGTGAATATGTGCTGAGAAAATAGGAGGTGGATGTCTTGTTTGCTTATTTTTAAAATTGAATTATTTAATATTTGTATAGTGCCTCCAAAATGCTACATATTTTTTTTTGGTTATTTATTAGATTGTCTCTCTACCAACTCTGTTAAAATTAACTGCAGAATAAATAAATAGCAATGCTTCTGGGATCATGGCGCTAGATGTAGCCACATCTCTACAATTAACAAAAGACTGGGAAAAGGGCTCCTGAAAATATCCCTACCAGCCAATTAGCTAAAATTCCAAGCTATCAATAGGTAAATAATCATGTGAACCTCAATGGCCTGTGTACACCAACAAAAAGCCTATTACAGGGCTGGCCGTATTTCTTCTTTCACCCTTCATCAGATGAGATTGTGGAGAAATACATAATTGAGATTTCCACCCGGCGTTTTCTCCGTTTCATAATATTTTACCTTACCTTTTTCTGTGTTGCGGCTGGCGTGATCAGCTGCCTGTTGCAGTAATAATATTTCACCGGCAGGTGGCAGTAAATAATAAACAAACAACACGTCAGAGCTGCCCATCTAATGCAATCGCTGCTCCGTTTATTAGTATCATAGGCAGGTCTATAGTAGTTCTGATTTTGGGTAATATCATTGAGGAGCATGTGAGAGCAACAAGCAGGGGAGGGGGCTCCTAACCATAAATGCAGCCGCAGTGTTAAGGAATTAATAAGCGCTCGGCTATCGCCCTACTGTGTTAGCTGCCCCTTGAAGTCCAAGCCTCAGTTTCCGCTGGAAAGCCTAATTTATATAACCCTCCTTCCTATATGCTGTGGCCTTGGACTGAATGCAGCTTTGGGAGTCATCTTCAAAGCCTTCTGAGTTTTCTAGAGTTGTACCTGAGTCCATACACGTACCCCAGGGGTTGAGACAGACTATGTCTGAGCCTCTGAATGAATAAATTCACTTTCAAAGCAACAGAAGACTAGATGACTGCTGTTCACCGGCATCTGATGCCCTCCACCCCCCGTCAGTGCAGGGAATTGAACACGTGTCACTCACCTATATGTTCCTGCTCAGTGCTCCAGAGCAAAGTGAAAACTCCCCCAAAGCCCTGACCAATATCGCTGCAAGGAGAATTTTTTTTCCTTCCGTTTTGTGCCGGTGAGCAAAAATCAGGCTTCTCTCCCATAGTTATTACTGTTCACATCGAGCAACCATTGCAATGGTACAGACTTATATTTTTTATATGTTTCCCTAGGCATGTGATGAGAAAACCCTATCATTATCACAAACGCAGCTCACTGGCAAGATTGAATTAAGGTACCAGTCTGTCTGTGTTGCAACAGATCATTGTTTAAATCCCTCTTCAGCACATTAAAAAACAAATGAATATGATCTCTAACAACCCTGAGTTCAGCAAGAAGACTGGCGGCTTCCCTGGAAGAATCAAATAAAATTATCCAGTGTGGATAATCTGAATGCTCATGGAACAGTAGGATTTTCATATCTCACACTTTGCTAAATTTAGGGTTGACAGGACAATCCGGGGAAGTAGCCTTTGGCGGTAGCTTATACTCAGGGCAAAATGTTAACTGTCAAGCCTTGAGATCAAGCCTCAGGCATCTGAATTAACAGGAAAAGACTTTAGACCTAGCTGAAAAATCTCTGTCTAAGGGGAGGATAAAGGCTAAGTGGACAGTATTATCAAAGGGACTTTAACCTTTTTGCAGCATAAAGCTGACAGGATCCAGACCTGCAAATGCATTTGTACTGTACTTGGAATCAAGGTTTTATAGGTTTAGAGGAGAGAGTCAATATCCTTCAAGTCTGCATTTTAAAGGAGAAGTTACTGGGGAGGAATCATTTGAAATATGAGAGAGATTCAGCTTGGAGCATATGCATTTTGGCAGCTCTACAAAAGTATGCTTTGCTGATCCATAGTTTTGGATCATGCATGGGCTGGTGCTTTTCTCTGGGAGCTGACGAGCAGGTTTATTTAATAAGGGTTATAGTGCCTGATAAATTAGTTGTACATGCATGCAGGGGGGAATAACATATGTAAACTCAGAAGTGTTTTTCCTCCCTCCTTGGTATGTACGCGAAGAGCTTTCCCACATTGCTGCTCTAGAGAGAAACCTTTCAGTGCAATTTCATTGATGTGGCCTCTAGTGAGCCTCAGCGCCTCTGCTCTTACTTTTTTACTCCTGTACTTGCTTCCTTTAACAGGCTGTAATAATGCCATTTTTTTAACCCATCCCTCTGCTGGTCTTATATTCTTCCTATAGATGTTTTAGAAGGGTTCCAGTTTATTGGCCGTGTTCCTGTGAGCTCCGTGAGTGGGGACTTGTGGGACAGTTTGGAGCTCTTGGAAAGTGTAGTAGATTCAAAGATGATTTCCCGTCAGTGCCCGCAGCCTGTTCTTAGCAGTCTGTACTTCGCGACTTCTGAAAAGTGCGTGTGGTGGTGTGCAGTAAGCATCCTATGCTGTCTTCCTGGAGACAGATGTTCTCTGGTTGTTCACAGCAAAGGTGACAGCGTGAAAGTAGCAGCTCACACCCCTGTGCCTTCAGTGGGCTTCAGTCTTTAATTGGTTGGATCACTTCTTAGGTTAAGAGACCAGTTCCGTCTGCCTATCTAATTCGAGAAATTCAGCCATATAATTCAAGTGATGTGGTGGACATATGGCTCCGAGATAATAGACTCATGCTAAGTTATTAAGCATATAATAGCAGGAATGTACCACGGCTTTAAGAACATACTTCACCAGCAATACATCACAACATACTGTAGGTAGTGCTGTATTTAAGAGCTGTTGTTCAGGCGTAAGGGTTTTCCAGTGGTTCTTACCATACGTACCACCATGTTGCTAAAGGTTATCCATCTATATTTTCATAGATTTCATAGACATTTGGGCTGGAAAGGACCCTGGAGGATCATCGAGTCCAGCCCCCTGCCCAGGGGCAGGAAGTCATCAGAGATCATAGGATCCCAGCAAGTTAAACATATTTTATTGAAGATAGGATGGATCTTCCTCTTCTCTTAAGGACTCATTTAAATTTGGGATCTTGCACTTCTACATGGGGCTGTTCTGGTGGTCTGGAGCTCAGGTCTGCCACATGCGGATTGTGAAGTCCCTTGTGTCCCTTGATGGCAGGTACTTAGCCCTCTCTAGCACGTTGGTAGCATTTTCGTTCTGCTGTGTTGTGGGCTATACGCTGCTGGGTGAATTTCATCCCTGCTTCTTGATCTCACCACTCAGTAGAGATATGCTTCCATAATAGGAACATCCTTCTCAGCTAATAGTCTTCACAAATGGGAATTTCTAAAAGAATCTTATCTTTGGACTTCTTTAAAGATGAAAAACCTCTCTAGAGCCTCATTCACCCAACTTCCAGAGGCAGAGGTGGAAACTCACACAAGATGAGGTTGAAAAGGAATCGATTAGTCAAGGCTCATGTGCTTCATAATCCTCCCAAAGCATGTAGATTGACTGCCTCATCAGAAGGGCTCTAAATTATATTTTGCTACCTAGCGTTCTGGGTCATGTGCATGAGGCCAGCAGACCCCGGGCTAGTGACCTGGAGACTGTGTGCCACTCCAATTACACGTTATTAATTACCCTCACAATCACCACAGAGTTCCACGTAAGCGAAAAGAAATTCCAGATCCCCCCAGTTTTTCGTTCTTTATTCTGTACCACAGGGAAGTAAGAGTAATGCACATTTTTTTTCTTTTTCCCCCCCCTGGTCTGCCAGGGATGTTATGGTTTTAATGCAGCTCTTTTTAAATGTGACTATTTCTGTTAAGGGCAGTTGATGTACTTTGTAATGCAACTGAACAGCCTACAAGCTATCTTCCCCTATTGTGTAAAAGTGATAGGTATGTTTTCTAATCAGATATAGAGCAGAGCTTGCTGTCTGACTTGTTTATGCTTCATTTCTTGCCATCAAGCTTAGTGAGATGCAAGAAGATGTGTAAACATATAGATTGGGTGCGGATGCATGTATATACATCTATACTCTACTGAATAAATGAAGTGCTTTGCCGCTGTCCATTTCTGTTGCTGTGATACAGATGCATTTCACTGAAATTAGTAGTATTTCTGGGAATACCTGAGAGATCCTACAGCATTGTGGAGATGCCTGATGCATTGGACAGCAGTCAGCCTATTAACTGATGGATTGCTGATTTGGTCTACAGTCAAATTCCCCCCCACTCCCCTTTTCTTTTTCTTATGCGTGCTTCGCTCCGGCTCAAAGAAACAGTTAGTGCAACATGAAGACGTCTGAGTGATCCCCTGCTTTATCACAAGTCCTGTGCTGGGGCAGGGTTAATTCCACCAGACTTCCTTCACAGTTTCCACTGAACCACTCCTTGGGGTTTGGGGTTCCTTCTTACCACTAGCAAATTGGAAAGAACTTGGCACCTAAATTCAGAGGATCCCATACAATCCACCCATCTCCGTTCCTTTTTAAAGTTGTGTTTAAAGGTTCCTGACAGTGTTTCAGAGTGAGTTCGGACTTCTGTGCGCGGGCATTATAATGGCTCCAACAGGAATCGCAGCCAAAAGAAGTGCACCAAGGCAGGGTGAGAAGAGCTCCAGACAGAGATGCAGGAAACAGTACCTCAGTTCCACTATTCTTTTTTTGGAAATGCTTCATTTTTTTTCCCCAGGCTTTTTTTGCTTCTGTGCTAATCCATGAAACTAAGAGACAAAACAGAATTTGCTAAAAAGAGCATTGGGAGTCTCCTGCTATCCCTGGTGTGTCTGGCTGCAGCTCTGATCTTCATTGCCTCTATCTAATAAAATGGCTGCTTCCTGCTTCATTATTTCATAGTTAATTTTATATCTGGAGTTTGGCGGAACAACTTATTTTGACTTTGCCCTTTTACAGTGGATCAAGTGACTGGAAATGATTATATTCTACTACAGTTTCCTTTTATCAGAAGCTTTGTGGAGAACAGTATTATTCTTAACTTGCTTTTGTGTAATGTGAAGTGGGTACCCTCAATTAATGTCCTGATCAGTTTTCTAATTAATTCCCTATGGTTTTATTTCATTGTTGCTGGTACATTGAATCCTGAGAGCAATTCTGTAAACTGAGTGATTCCATTCTAAAAGGAGAAGTGGTGAATTATATAGTAAAGGGTATAAGGTTTTGAGAAATGCAGAAATTTTGAGCTTAGGAAAAGGAGGCAGAAAAAGGATTAGACTATTGTTGTTTAAAAACTGCTAGAAACACGAGATACGCTGTGCGCCTTGCAGTACTCAGAACTAGCAGGACTGTTGTACTGGTGACACCAACCCAACTGAAATACAGGTATGCTCCTGTCAGCCTGCCCTAACATGAATTATGGCATTACAGAGCTGAAGTATGGACTCTGGTGTGAGAACTTGTTGTATTGTTGTGTGCAAATGCTGTGGCAGGCCAAATTGTGAAACATCAATATTCCTTGTTTTGAATTTATGCAGTGATTTGTTATTCTTATTTGTTTCCTGGAGGGCCCATAATGTGCTAGCCATGCTGTACAAATACTAGAGGAGGGATGTACCTTGCTTCTTAAAAAGTGTTTTAAATGCTTGTTTTCAGTGATGCTTATTATCTATTTTCATGGTGCAACATGGGTATTTGCTTATAATCATAATATATCAGACCAGCCTTTAGAAGGTCAGCAGCTAACCTTGCTCAACTGCTAAATTATTTTTTTTCTATGTGAAAGCAGGAATAAATAATGAAAGTTAAGCATCCTGATTCATAGATGTTAGGGTTGGAAGGGACCTTAGCAGATCATCGAGTCCAACCCCCTGATTGACGCATTTTAATTCATGACAGGAACAGAGAAAACCTGATCCAGCCCTCCTTTTTCCTGTATTTCATAACATACAGAATGGATATCTTGGTTCCAAAAAGCAGATGTGAATCTAATCACTTGTTAATGTTACCCTCTTGCCATAACAGTGAACAGCAGTAGAGGAACTAGAACTCTTAACTGCAAGCTTGAGAAGACAGGAGTACAAAACCTTACAATTATTTCACATTTGGAAATGTATCTTTATATAGGCATAGACATTTTATCTGTGTGTGTGTGCATGTGTGTGTATGCATTTATATATGTTTATGCATCAAAGCCTCAGGCCACTAAATATGCTAGGAAAACTTCCTGGATAGCCTGATCTGAAAGAACCAATACAATTTGTTAAGTTTAATCTGCTCAAATTGCTGTTTTTCAAAAAGTGGGTATTTAGCTGAGGAAAACTCATTGTTTCTTTGCTTCTTTGTGATTTGTGTTGCACAATGTAGGACTACAGAACAATGTGAAAACATGGATAGACCTAGATGTAGCTATATGATTTTGAGAAAAAAATCACTTTTCACATTCTGTCGGCTATTTATTATCAGTTATATTGCACAAGTCTGAGTGTCCTCAATTAATTGGGGTCTCACTGTGTAACTGCACACACTTACTACTCCTAGAAGCTTATGGCTTTCAACTACTACTGATAATACCTGTTTATGTCAAAGTTCACATCATAGTCTAAGCAAAAGTAGTGTTGTGCTGTGTGCTTCGTGGTGGAGATTCAGCATATGAAATAAGTGCCTTTTTTTTTTTTAATCCACTCCAGTCCCAGATAACATTGTTCTAAAGATACTGGCAGATCGTCTAAACAGACTAGACTGCATGACCAGTGGTTGGGTGCTGCACGGTTTCCCAAGGGACCTAGATCAGGCAGAGCAGCTGGAAAGAATAAGAATGATTCCAAACAGGTAAGACTTTTTCACAAAATGGGTGGTAACCATGTTATTCATTTATAGGAAGCAAGAATAATGTCAGACACTTGCTTCTGCTAACTTGGGCAGTTTGTGTTATAGAGCCTTCCTACTTTCATTAATTATAAAATATAAAAAATAATGCTTCCTTGCAGAAGCAGAGCATACTATTTCTTTCATCCATTTCTTCTGGGCTCCTGGAAAAGCCAGCATTTCTATGGCTAAACTCTTGTCCCTTTGGGTGGTCCTCTTTTAATTTGTCGGGATCCAGCCAGGAACTTAAGGGTAAGATTTGAAAAGCTCTCAGTACTGGCCTGACTCAGGTTGTACTGACATCCTCAGGACTTTTACCAGTGACTTCTGTGGGTGCAAAGTTAGGCCAGCACTAAGCATTTCGGAAAATCCCACTACGTAAAGAGGCTCTGAGAAGTCTTGTACTTAGAAGTAGGTGTGTCATTGTGACTATGCAAGCTTTAAACCACAAACTAGTTTATGCTAGTTGTAAGGGACCTGGTCTAGGAGTCTAGGAATGCGTTATCACAATGTCAGGTGCTTGAACCCTCCTTGTTGGATGATTATAGGGGAATCACAGCGACAGATAACATCTTATTAACTCTAACCAGGGAAGTAGAAGGAGTCAGAGTCTTTCTCCCAGAAAGAAAGGGAGAGAAATAAGGGCTAGAATAGAGAGATTTTGCAGAGAAACAATAAAAACAGCCAAGCTTTGGAGAGAAAGCTGTGGTTGATGTTTGCCTTAGGATTGCATATGTGAGTTACCATTAACACACTGGATTATATCCAGTGTGTATGGGTTGTTTGCAGCAGGGTGGGAAATACACTCATTTACACTGGTGTTGGTGTGCTCTCATAGAAAAAGTTTACTATTACTAAGCCTTCACCATGAGTTCAGTTTCTTTTGTGTCTTGCATCAAATACTTAAAGACAATACAAGACTCGTTTATTATTTTAGCTTATTAAAAGAGTGTTCAGGATTGAAGTATTAGGGAAACGAATCTTGGGAGACGGATTACTCAACCATTTTAACAGGACTGTTATGATGTCATGAGACTATACTGTCTGCCGCCATTCAGGTGTGAAAAGTGTTCAAATGACCCAACCTGGGGTAGGTGGGTTACTTTGCTCTGCTTAAACCAACCGGTTTCTCTTGCATTGAAGATGCTTGTGTGGGCAGCCAAAGGTAAGTAAGCGGGGTGGCGCTGGCGGGTCCATGGACAAGGAGCTGGTGAGTCCGGGGGCGGCGGGCAGTTTTGGGGGGATTTATGGGGGTGTGATTGGACTTCCCAGCCCTGGGGCTGTGCTGTTGGTTCCTTGCAGGCGTTTGTTTGGCCGGGTTAACTCATTTTACATGGGGTTAATCCAGGCTGAGTTAAAGTTAATTCACCTCTAAGATGAACTAACTTTAGATTGGGCACACCGTTTTTAGCCCTGTGGTTTCAGCCTCATGAGTGCTTGCATGTCTAGCCACTTAGATCACCCTAAGCTTGATTAGGGCGATCTAAATGCAATGCTTGTATGTGCCCTCTGTGTCTGGTCTGCAGGAGACACAGGCCGGGGCTTTTGGTTCTTTGGTGTAACCTGCAGAGACTCCTGCTTTCATTTCTAGAGGTCCCCCATTCATCCTCGTGTGTTGATCAAGCCAATGGCTATCATAAGTGCCGACATTTGAAATTCTTGATTTCTATAGTTTCAGGAAGGCTTCCCCCCACCCCCAGAGTAGCACTGAAAAAGGAAATTCTAATATACAAATATTTAAAACAACACTCAACTGTCTAAATTTTTCCTCCCTGCACTGCTTTTCCTTGTGACTTGTACCCAAGGATACAGTAGGAAGAGTAAAGGTAGGATTTTGCTGGAGTGAGACGGAAAGAGGAGGAATTGTGGATATGAAAGGGTAGGGAGCTAGCAGGCATGGCAAGTGCAGCTTAAAAGGAGATTATGCAAAAACAAAGGCCTTTGGTATAAAAAGATAATTTAAAAGAAATGTTTTAAAATGTGAAATAATTTCCTGAGAGACTTCAGATAGAGAGAGAAAGAGGCTGAAACATGTTAGATGAGTTTCCCAGGAGATGCGTTCAAATACAATTAAAAAATTAAGGATCTGAGTGTGTAAAAACATGCAGGAGTAAATGAATCCAGTGGGAGTGCTCACACGCGTGCATGTGTGCAGGGTCAAAGCCTAATAGTGCTCGTAAAGTGACTGGTTTGTAATATCTCCGCGGTGAAAATCCCATGCTCATCTGTGCACTACATTTCCATTGACTTCAATAGGAGCTGCACATGCGTCTCCAAGTGCAGAATTTGGCCCTGACTATTTTACACCAGGGCTGAAGTAAGGAGCAAAAAATAGACCTCATGCTAACCTGATTGATTTTGGAGCTGATTTCTTCTATGAAACCGAAGTATCAGATATATACAAAAAGAGAGGGAGATTATAAACAAAAGGACGTAGAACAGCACAGGATAGCAAGGCAGTAATTCAGTTCCAGTTCTGATGCTAGTTATAAAACACTATCTGCGGTGGTTGTGTTTTTGACATCAGGAGAAAATTCTGATAGAATTATAGCCTTGAAATCAATGTGGGAATAGCATGCAGAAATCTATAAATCAGACACAAAACAATCTACAAAGTCTCATTTTTAGGAGGGCTCTGTTGATGAAATTAGATTAAAATAAATTTACATATATATCAAGTTTATTATTAAAATCTAGTCACATCCGTAAACAAAATTATTTCTGAAAGTGTACGTTATACTGTGTTTTGAACTCAAAGTAGACCTCTTTGGCTGATCAGAACACAGAGTTATTGTCTGGTTGTCAAGTCATAAATCTGTTCTTTAGAGCTAATAAATGGTTAGTGTTCAAATACTATGTTTTATCTGACTCCCACCTCATAAACCTAGTGCACATAATACTAAATTATATAGCATTGAGCAGGATCAGTCTCCTGACTCTTCCATCTTATGAAAAAAGAAACAAACCTAGTAATTGATGGTAGAAAAGAAGGAAAATAAAGTTATTTGAAAACAAAACAAAATAGGCTATAAAGTTTGTTAAAACATAATAGTAAAAAAATCCCTCTCATACAGCATCAACCACTGCATCCAAAGAACTGCCCTAGAACAAAGAGAAAAATAATTCATTTCACACAGAAAATGTAAGGTATTAGATTTTTTTTTAAATTAGTATTTGCAGGAGAGCAAGGCTAGTCTACAGACTGGAGCAGGAAAGCCTGTATTGTAGCAGACACGAATGTCCTCTTGTGCCTCTACTCTTCTGTGCTCTGAGAAGACATGTATTGCCTTCTGCAGTCTTCCTTACAATGCAGTAACTGCTTAAGTGGACAGGATCTTAATCGTGTTGAACTGTGGCAGCCTTTAGGGCAAATAAGAAGCTGAATCTATTAGTGGTCTCTCGGCTACCTACTAAAAGAAGACTGTTAACCACTTAGTGGCGTAGTAACAGGAGTCCAAATGCAATTTGATCTTAGCTTCAGAAGCCCTGGACAGTGGCTGCTAAGGGTTTAATTCAGTCTTTTATCAAAACAGGTGTAATATGTTGTTTTAACTGTTTCTGCTGTTCATACTTAGCAATAACAGAAAGTAGATTATACAGCTCTGAATGTTTCTGATATACAGTTAAGCCTCTCTTTAAAAAAAACTTGCATTATGTTGTTTATCCTCCTCCACCCTCTGTATGCAGTAGGCATGGAGTAGGCCTGGGCAAATTGTTCTCCAAACACCTGGAAAAAAAACAGAAGCCAAATCAAGTATCAAACTTGGATTTTTCTGTAAAAGTAAGAATTGAGTGAGACAGAGCTACAGCTCTCTGCCATACTTACAACTCAAAGTTCACCACCAACAATCTACTCTATTATATATCTCCTGCCACTAGCTTCATCTCCGACAGCTTGCGTCAGCCAATGCGAAACAAAATGACAGACCACGCTCTCCTCAGTTAGGGGTACAGGACCACATTCCTCTGCAAACTGACTGAACTCGCCCAGGCGTGCTAAAGAATAGAACTTGCCATTACACGGAAGAAACAGTGGGAAAACAGTTGTTTCATTAATATTGTATATTGAATGAGTGTATACAGGACTTACACAGAGCATATAAGCAGCCTGACCTTTAACTCAAACCGTGGACTATAAAGTTTTTTTTTTTCAATGCCCTCCCCTGAAACTCGTAGAACAACTATTCCTGGCCTCTGTTTTCTACTAAGTGAAACTTTTCTCAATCATTTCTTTTCAAGCTCTAATTTTCATGACTTGGATAAGTCCAGAACTGGTTGGGTTTTTTTTATTTGGGTATAATCCATAAAGCCCTTTTAGCTATTTGAGCAAAAGGAAACATGTTTCCCTCATTTAAATTCAGACTCTATTTATGCTTTGCTAATTAAACACAACACCTGCTAAAATCCACATTGGCATGTTTTGATCCCTCGTTGGAGACTATGCTTCAGAAAGTGTTTCAAACGATGGCTCGGCCTTCATGTCTGCTGTGGACATTGCTAGAGCCATGAATGCCGAGAGAGCAGAAGTATTCAAGGAATCATATGGGCCTTGCACACCTGAGCTACGTCCTGCTTCTTGCCAGACTTTTGCTGGCCTCTTGCTTTTTGCCGGACACCTGGGAAAATGGACGTTTGATAATCATGTGTGCTTGCAGAATCTTTCTGGTGGACTTTTCTACCATAGGTGGCCCTGTGGCCTGGGGTTTGTTGGCAGTTTTGCTGATAAGCCTCAAAACGTGTTTGCCTGGATGTAATTTCTCACTGATGCCTTCAGCGCCATGGTCATTTGATGCAATGTACAGATAGATCCTTTTTCTAGCCCTCTACCTTCTTTTTGTCTCTGAGGTGTGTTCTCTTGAGCAAAAGGAAGGAGCAGATCAGGATGGCTTGTGTCTGTCTTACTGGAGGATTCACATGGGACAACAGATCTTCCTGAGAGCCTGAAGAACCTTTCAGGTGTAATCTAGAAGTGTGGAACTAGATTTACATCCTTAAAATGCTGAACCAACAATTGCATCAAGGAGCAAATCGATCTAATATGTCTCCAGAGTTGGGGCAAAAGGGGTTGGTTGTTATCTTTCCAAGACCTCTATTTTAAAAGGTCCCCAGAAGATTCAGATATTCGTGTAAAAACATGGCACCAGTGTATTCCCAGTCAGCAAAAAAGGGAGGGAGCTTGACATGATGACCTGAGCAGCCTTTATCAAAAGATAGTTACATGGCAGATCAAAGGAATCCTATCATTGCAAGCTGGCCAGAGTCATTATTACTATTCTTGACTGTACAGTAGTGCATGGGAATCCCAGTCAAAGATCAGAGCTCCAGTGTGCTAGATCAGTAACAAAGCCCCTGCCCCAATCTACATGGCAGATAAGACATGATGAGTGAACACAGCAGACAGATGGACAGAGTGAGTTGGGAAGATAAGCTAACAACAAAACACATCAAGGTCGATACGATACTTCAAATTCCCAGTCCTCCAATCCCGAAGTTTTTCTTTACCAGTGTAGAAAATGCTTTGAAGATGATGCCAGAGAATTTGTACTCCGGAGAAACTAGAGCTTCTTGATCAGACTTCAGAAGGACGTAGTTTCATCCTCAGTTTATGTCACTTCCTTTTTGTCGAACATTTTTAAAACTTCCTTTTTATCTCATTAGTAATAGCTTGTATGCAAATAATTTAGAGCAAGAATAATGTTGTTCCTAAGACAGAATCTGTGAATACATTCAAAACAGAAGGGAAAAATTAGAATGCAAAAAAAAAGGATTTTTCTTTTTGCTGTTTGGTCTTTACATGGAGCTTTCATATTTCTGCAGCTGATCCCAATGTGGATTAGGGATAATAAACAGCCTATTAATGGAGGCCTGAACTAGGAAATGGAGTTTGAATCAGCAGCAAAATTCAATGGCTGGCGAAGGTTAATAACTCCATTACTACCAGCTCTATTCTTTAGCCGTTTGAAGAGCTAGGTGTTAGCCTTATCTTACTCCTCATTAATTGAGCTAATAGAACCCTGGTGACCCTACCATGCTGCCATTATCTGAGAGTTTACCAGACATGGACTAGAATACTTATCACTGAATATGTATTCCACAGACTACTTTTCTTTATCAGAAGAAATATTTTTGTTAAAAGATCAGCTAACTTCACATTCTTTTTATTGCCGTTTCCTTGCTGCCCTCTGTAACCGAGATAGATAAGGAAATGAAGGCAAATGACTTAATTAAAATCCTGTCAAAGAACTAGGTAAGTCCCCAAATAGATGTATCAATAAACCATATAATGACTGAATTATTCTGGCATGAAAAATCTTGCAGGGACATTTTTTAAACTTGGGTCTAATTTAAATGGTGTATTATATGCATTTTATAATAGGCATGCTTTATAACTGGCAGTATACAAAAGTCTGATGAGCAGTGGAGAGTAAACATTATAATGAGCTCTTCCTCCTTTCCCCTCATTTTCACAAAAAAATTCAGGAAGACAATTTGGTGATCAAGATATTTAAACCAGCATAATCATTTTCACCAAAACCAGGCAGAGAGAGAGGGAGATGGGGAGCAGGCAGCTTTACAAACACAGTCCATATAACATGCAAAGTCCAAATACCTCTTTTCCCCTGGGGCTTGGCTTTAGCAGTAAGGAAAATGGCAGTGAGATAAAATGAGATCAGCTCTAACCTTCTCCCCATGTTTGGTTGCTTTCACACTCTCTGTCCACTCTTTCTAGAAGGCAGGGAGAATAGGTCACCTGGTTTGCTGACTCAGTAGGACTCATTTAAATCCATCGGGATCAACACTTGCTGATCAGATGTTTCAGGCAGGCACATCCTGCCCATTGTATAGAACATATGTATAGGTAACGTATATATACAGAAATATATATGCAGTACATTGCTGTATCATCAAAGATCCATCCCTCTTGTGTTAACAGAGTCAGTTCGATGGCATACGTTGTGGCCTGTTTAATTGCACCCAGACTCCTGTGTCCTACCCCCAACTGGTAGAAGCAGCCTCTTGCTCCCGCAGGAGGTTGGAATTCTGTGGCCTGGTGGACAAGGTGAATCTTTTTTATTTTACCTTCTCGCACCCTTACTTCCTTCAAGCTTATGGATCTTAGGAAGAAACAGCAGTAAGCAGAAAGGATGGATCGGCTCTATCTTCCAGTGTCACACATCCCCAGAAGCAGTGAGTAACAGGGATCTTTTAACAAAATAGAGACTTCTGTATTTTATATGTCCAGACCTCTAAACCTGACAAGCCCCATCTTAGTTTCCACAGGGGAGTCATTCTCCCTCCTCCTCCATTTCTCATCTCGCCTTCTCCCTTCCCAGCCCACATTGGGAATGGACTCCCCTCCTCCACAGTCTCTCATGAGAATAAAACAGCAGGTAAAAAGAGATAAAGGCAAGAGTAAAGAACTGATCAGAAGGGGAAATTCTTCTTTCACCTTGGAAGGTAGAGTCTCCTGCTTCTCAATTCCTCCCAGGACCATGAGTGGGGCCCTGAGGGGAGAGGCTTTTTGAATTGGATCATTTGGACAAGTTTATTTCTAAGATCACCAAGATGCTTGAGAGTGAGAAGACAGACATGTCACCTGATTCGCCCAAGAGATGCCTGCTCTAAATTAAAAAGAGTATGGAAAACCAACCTGCTCCAAGCCCTGAATCGTTAGAAGAGGATGTAGATGCTGAATGGAGCTATTGCTCTAAAGGGATCCACAAGGCTGGAACAGGGATTTGAACTCGCACTCCTGGAGTCATAGTAAGATACTTCAGCCACCCTGCCCGTGTTCCCTTTCTGTTAGCTACCTGTTCTGCTAAGTTGGTTGTCATCCACGCAGAATGCAGTTGGAGTTTCACTGGGAAGTATAAATACTTCTGAATTGGGGATTTGTAATCACTTGAAATAAGAATTCCTTTACCCGTCCTTGGAATTTAACTTCCTTGGGAGTCAGACCCTAAACTCATCTTAACAGTTTGAAACTCCTCTGTGCAGCCATTCTAAGGGTGGGAAAGTATAGACATGTCCCTTGATAGGAATCTGTATCTGTGATGAGAATCAACATAAATTAGCTCCAGATTGCCTACACTGTTCCCACACATGTCTAGGGAAATGGGCTGCCCTAGAAATGAAGAATAGAGATTGTCTGAAAGACGCTCCAGACTCACCTTTGATTCTGGTTCACGGTGACAAACACATGGTGATAATATCCCATACAAATCAACAAGGGGGCTTAGAGCACTTATCTAAGAGCAAAGACACTAGGCACCTTACACCGGCCAGACGGATATCAGATGTTTGTCTCAAACACCCTAGAGCTTAATAGCTGACCTGATGCGATTGAGTCTCGGGATAAAAACCTCAAAAAATAATTAATTTGCCTTAGGCAACCAAAATGTTACTCTCTGTCTTGGTTGTGATGGGAAAATACGAGCTGCTCTGGTGATGCACTGTGTTAATCCTCTTGGGACTGGTCCTCCAAGACTCCAGATGCTTACGGTGAAGTTGATCGAAGTTTCATTTCTGTAGGAACTCTGCAGTGGAGCCCACAGTGAGAAAGTGTAGTAGAGAAAGGAAAGATATTCCATTATTTTCCAGCATATTGACTGTTGACATTTTATCATTTATTTCCAGTGTTTGTGCTAGAAAAAGGCTGGTGAATATTATTCTGAGTAAATGTGGAAAGGTCATTCTTACTTCTTCATGGGTTAAAACTTAGTTTATGGAAGTCTGTTACTACGTTTGCTGTCTGCCTTGGAGAGCACAGGGGCAATTACTTTTGAAGCAACTACATCAGAAATGTACATTACCTTTGAACTCTCTGGTTACCAGCTTCCAGGAACTTTGGGAATAAAAACTTAGAGCAGGCTCCTGCCAGCCTTTTTCATATTGGAAGTTCTGTTTGGAATCAGGGGGGACTGCTTCTGCGGTAAGGTGTTATTCGGTCCTTGTATGGCTGGCAGAACGTGATCCATAGTGAAATCCAGAGATAGAAGAGGGACTGTGCTGCTTTTACCTAGGACCATGAAACCTGTTCTGCGCTGAAGATTTGGAAAGACACGTGGCAAATATAACATGGATGGGATGATTATAACTGTCAGGTGAATGCTGCACATTGAATGAGAGTAGTTGGTCATTGCCCTAAGGATTAGCTGGCTAACCCTGCACTGGAGTACCCATGTGCCCCAGCCAGCCCATCCGCTGCCCAATGCTGCCATCCAGAGCCTGGGGTTGACCCCTGGGGCCCCCTGCCAGCTGGAGCTGTTCTGCCCCAGCTCAAGCAGCTGTCTCAGGCACATGTGAAAATGCTGCACCTGGGAGCAGCTGATTTCGGCGCAAACTGCACTGGAGTTTCCTGCTACTTGCTAATTGCATGTGTAGATGCACGCACAGGTTCTGACTCTGCTGCTCTGTATCTCATGCTATCATGTACACCACCATCCTAATCTGGTGCCATTTTAGACCTACTTCCGTAGGGTGGTTTAGGATATCTTTTGAAGTGGGTTTGTTTTGGTTCCAGATGGAACTCCTTTTGTGCTTATTTTCCTACAACTACTTATTTCCCCGGAGCTTATGAGCTATTTAAAAGCAACATCGCACATTGCACATAGTCAAAATGAACATGATAAAATTGCTTTTGGACTGTTTTGGAACCAAAATAGCTATTTTTCCTAATATGAACTCCAACAAATGTTCCACTGGTGGCCACTAAATCAGCGATTCTGAGAAATCTCACTAAAACGTGTTCTTGTGGTATGTCAAGCTAACCTTCAGCAGAGAGCAGACTACAGAATAGTTGGTATTTGATTTAACTACCAGTGGGTAAATGTCATCAATTTTAGTAAATATAAGACTGGCCAGTTAAATTAAAATAATTTCCCAGCTAAAGATCAAAAAAAAAAAAGAGTTCATCCTAGTGTAATTATAGTGAAGTCATTGGATTCGCAGTGGACATGAATTTGGCCCCCAAATTTTAAAACACAGAGCTGAAATACAGAAATCATGTTTTTCCTCAACCATACAACACTTTGGGATTCCTCATATTTCCTTTCAATTACCCATATTCCTTAGTCTATATAAAATAAAGCACTGGATTGATGAAGTTAACTTGCAGGTGTTTAAGAATTGGCAGCTATCATACTCCTGTCTATTCCCATTCAAAATACAAAATGTTCAGCAGAATTCTGTATCCAATTATAACATTTAGCCTCCACAAATGAGATTGCCTCATCGTAAGTGGAATCCAATTTTGCCTTTAGTTTTTATATCTTCATATAAAAGAGAGAGAAAAAATTTACTGCCCAGCTTTTTTTCCTGTAAACTTTACTGGAAGGCCGGTTTTAGGAATATCTAAAAAGCAGGATGTTTAGAGTTCCTTTGAACGCCATTAAAAAGTGTTATTTAGTTTTGTCAAAAATATAACTACATTCCTGGATTGCATCCTATTCACTGGTTACTAAAGAATTAGTTATCCCAATTCTTCAAACTTTACTCGCACTGAGTAGCTGTTACTCGGGTAGACAGGCCAACCCCAGCTAATGGGATTATTTGCATTAGGATTGCAGAATCGAGTCCTTAAACATAAACAACACGCAATATCACACCAAATCCAGTTTGGAGGTCTCTCTTTTGCTCCATGTTTCCTTGCATTTGCATTAAAAACATATGGTGTTATATTGATCCAGCTTTCAAACTGTCCCTTGTACAGGCCCCTTCTGTTAACTTTCTCTGGCGACCACATTATTGCAGTGTTAAGTGTACGTGAGCTCTGTCGTTAAGCAGAACGGTATTATAAATTACTGCCTCGCGGAGAATTTCTGCAGTAGCTCCTATGTTTCTCATAGTGCTATCCTTCCCCCACCCCTACCTGACCTTGCTATAGATCTCAACTGTTGTTTTACCTTGTTGATGTTTTGTCTATATTTGCTTTAACCAGATGCCCCTCTTTGCATGCAGCACTGGGACTTGTCCCCTCTCTCCTATCAACAATAATTAGCCTTGTAAGACTAATGGAAGAAATCGTGTCTAATTACCCTGTTGAAGGCCCAATTATGTTATTAACATTCGTGGGCTATAAGCTAATGATGAGGAGAGCCTCTCATTTGCATAGCATTAAGTTAATTGAGCTGGAAGCTATGGGGCGGATAGTGGTGATGATAGCAGGATTCTGTTACAGAATGGATAATGATGACCAGAGCGGGACGATTCACCTGACAGTTTTATTAATTAACGGCTATCTGATTACCTAGAAGGGATGGCAAGTGGCAGCCCTCCTGAAAGGACTTGTGTGTTGCAGCTTCTTCTTTTTTTTTTTCCCCCCTAAATGAAAGATGCTATATCATCACTAATATTCTGGTGTAATTTATGGTAATGACCGAGCAAGCCCTTTCCTGGAAGCCTGCACAAAAGCCTCAGCAGAAGTGGCTAATGAAATTCTAATACTTCTGCACATACTTTATTCTCACAATAATCCACAAACAAATACAAAGCTTGTGAATTTGATTGACTGTATGAACAGTACACGTAGAAGATACTGAATTCTTAACGTGTCCTAGGAATTTTGCCTTTATAATGACTGCAGGATTGGGCTCTGTAAAAATATTTCCTTGATGTTTGTTTTCGAGCAAGAGTTATTGGGGTTTAATTACTGTAAACTTGAGGTTTTGCAGATTCATGCTGTGTACAAAATGGGAGTGGAGATTGATGATCTTACTATGAGTTTAGTGATAAACAGTTTCACAGTGATGCTGGGTATTTTAAAGCGGGTGGATGCTCTCTGTTGGAACACTTTTCAGGATGAAAATGTACCTTTTTCTTTTCCACTTGATTTCAAATGCTTTCCAGTTTACTCCAAACACAATAATATTAATAGACTAGAAGGAACCATTGATCATTGAGTATGATCTCCTGTGATATAGATCATGGGACTTCCCTGAATTAACTCTTCTTTGACCTATAGCATCTCTTTTAGAAAAGCATTCACTCTTGATTTAAAAGTTACTAGTAATGGAGAATCCATCACAACCCTTTGTAAATTGTTGTGACAGGTAATTACCCTCACAATTAAAAACATGCATCTTGGGTTTAGTCAGAGTTCATCTAATTGCAACTTCCAGCCAGTAAATCTAATGATATCTTTACTACTAAACGAATGACCCCATTAAATCATGTGTCAGAGGTGCACAGTGCATTTGGAACCAAACTCTGACCAGAAAAGTCCAAGAGGAGCCTGAAGATTTTAAACTTTAAGCCCTTTATCAAGTGACGATATGAGTCAAATGAGAAAGGATGTGGAGGCTTGATGATTTGTATCCCAGCTATAATAGAATGAGTCAAAGCCAGAGTCAAAATCCCTTTCCCATCATTTTCTAGGGGAGAACCTCCTTAATGTCCCTAAATGCTTCTTGGATTCGGGTTATGAGATTTGTGTTTGTTTGGTTCAAAGCAAACAAGGCTCAGGGCTTGCCCTAATATTACAATTAAAAGCCTGGATAACCAAAGATGAAACAGATGATTTTGGAGTGGAGCTCTTTGCAGTGGCTAACAGGCTGATCTGTTTGCCAGTGGTTGTAACTAGCAGCTGCACGCCCAGAATAAAGGATCCAACTGTTAAGAGTGATAGGGAGAGAACTGCTCTCTGCAGCGGTGTGCACCTGTGTGCATTGTGAACCAAGTGACGAGGAAAATGTTTATGTAACATTTGCCAGGTGTAGTTTCCATCTTCTCTTGTTGGCAGGTGATGGTACAAATTCTAATGTCCATATTTGTGTGGAAATTACACAAAATGATTGCTCATGGAATAGCGCACGATGAGCCAAGTGGTTGAGCCTGAATTTAAACCGAGGATCCTCCTGGTCCTCATTATCTTGCTGTAATCACTAACCCAGAGAGCCAGTGCAGCATGGAAATATCATTCCTATATAAATTAGCTTTTCTGTAAGGCGTTCTGTGTCTCCCTGCAATGGCATACTGTATAATAGACAAACATAGCATCAAGCTGAGATTTGATAGATCAGGAATTATGTATTTAATTCAGAGTTGTGTATAGAGTGCTCATAAAATCTTGATCATGATAGAGAGGCCAATAAACATTTGGGAACATAAATATTTCTGTGGGAAATGGCTTTGTGAAACATTTAGTTGTTGAGTAATAAGAAGAACAGAGAAAATCAGATGAGTAGAAATCTCTAGGTACTAATCCGATGGGTTATATATGTTGCAATGATAATATTATCGAAAGAGAATTTTTATGGCACTAACGGCAACAAATACATAGAGTCCTGCACTTTTTACTAATGTCTTCATGTCCCTGTACTTGCTTCACATATAGTGCTCACTGCTGCCCCAAAATTTAATTTTAAAAGCCCAAAGGGCTAATGGATCAGGTGGGAGAGCTGAGCTACTATTCTGTTTCCAGGAAAAGGGTCTACAGTGAAGGCAAAAGCCCCGTGAACAAGTGTGAGCTGCTTCTGATATTAGCAGAAAAAGAGACAGCCTTGATATCTTACAGAAGTCATGATACAGAAGTGCTGCCTTCAGCTACAGGTGTTTCAAAGGTGGTTCAAAGGTACATCTGCTAAGTATGTCAGCATTAAATTGAGATCTCCATCGGTGCATGTTCTCTGACCAAAGGATATCTTAATCAGGTCTTTGGGAAAAGTTCTGACTCTGGGATGGCAGAAGACTTTATAATGAGGACTGATGTGTTGAAATGGCAGAGGTGCCCTTACGTCTTCGTATCCCCGGGCTTGTATAGCTCACGAGGGTGTATAGCACACAAGAAGAGTGTTTACAGCATAAAGGTGCTCATGTATAGATGCAGCTTATTCCTGTGAGTGAAGAGAATAAACTCAACTCATACAAGGCACTTTTTGCTGGTATAGCTGCATCCATGCTAGGGGTTGTGCTACTAGTGCTGTATGGGTAAAAAAAATCACACCCCTAACTGAAGATGCTATAGTGATACAAAAACTGTGAGTAGACTGGGTCTAAGAGCCTTCAGGAATAATAAATAGTCCAAAATAGAGAAAATGAAGACAAAACATGGAGGCAGGTTGAGGTATGATGTTCATCAGGAAACATTTTCTGTGTTTACAAGAGACATACCCGTGTGCACAGTTTCCTGGTCTACGGCAAGATGTCTTGCTAAACATATTGGATCCTAAATAGTAAGATCTTTATGATTCAAGACATAGGGTGAAGCGCCTAGAATAAGATTCAGATTGAGACCTTTTTGCTGGTTTAAATAGTCCAAGGACACTGGTAGATTATTGGTAGAAGAGAGCAATGTATCCGTCTTTCTGGTCATTAATGGAATCAATTAAATCAGGACAGAAGACACGATTTTGTTGCACTAGCGCACGTTCTACTTTAGAATTTGCTGCTGTTCTGCGATTTCGATTCGAGATCAGGGGAAAACATGACTGAGGTCTTTCTGATCCAGTTGGGGTCAAGTAGAGCATCAGGAAAAAGTGCTGCTACTTCGTTCACCTAGAGAAAGAAGCCGAGAGCCCTATCTAGGGGTAATTGTCCCCTAGCAAGGAGGGGTAATTGTCCCCTACTGATGCTCTTTGCTCCCAAGAGTTGGATATTGGCTTTTTCCAAAATGCGTCCTTGTGTTGCATTGCTAGTTACGTATGAGCCAAAGAGGGGTACAGGATTTAAATGAATGGGTGCAGGCTAAATCTCCAAAAGGTGCACTGTCTGGGAAGAATGACCAGTCTCCACAGGGTTTGGGAGGCATTGGAAATACCAGCGACGAGTCTCTAGCAAAAAAGGACATGAAGATTAAAAAAAAAAAAAAAAAAGCTCAACACTTGCCCTTCAATCCCACTCCCCACCCTACATGGGCAGGTGTTAACAAAGGAGATTCATTTAAAAAAAATGCAAGCAATTGCACTGGGGGGAAATAATGTGAACTTTGCAAACCCTTTAGTGAGGAACACTACCACGGGAGTCAGGCATTCGTGCTGCTCTGCAGGGAAGCCAGCTGTCATGACAGGACTTGAGGGAAGGAAGGTGAACGGCTTGGGAGAGTGATTCTGAGCACACAGTAGAAGGCAAAATGCAAAAATCCAGACAGATATTTTTCTTTCTAAAGGAATGACTAAAAAGAAAAAAAAAAAGATGCATGAGAATTATGGGGGAAATGAAGCTTTGTCTTGTTTTCTCTTTTTTTTCTCCACCCATTACTCTAGTATCTAGGCACTGATCCAGCTAGACAACACAGGGAAGGATACTTAAAAAAAATCCCTCTTAAATATTTTAAATGACCAAATTGTAGAACAAAACATTCTGGCAACACAGTTTGTGCTCCTGTCAGTATGTAGGCTGAAAAATAAGAAAAGAACCAATAAAAAAATAAAACCAAGCTGGGAATAGCTAATCGGGTTAGAAGTGGTGTTTTGGCTGCAAGGATTTTTGAGGGCTGTAGAGAAAAATAGAAGATTAGAAAATATTTGTCCATCTTATATGACAGATGTGGGAGAAAATGCTGTAATTTGTTACATCCTTTTTTCCCCCTCCTAAAACAGCAGCAGGAATGAGCTGGCAGGCACAGAGAAATGCAGTTAGCAAGAGTAATGGGAGTTGAAAGTTTGACCTTTTGTGATGGAAATTTGATATGAAAAAAGGGCCTTTTGATAATTTCCCCATCCAATCAGATAAGGGAGACGTCTTGATCCTGTTTCCTTATTTGCATGCTGACTGATCTCATTTGAAAACCCAATCATTCAGAAATATTGGGAAGTCAACAGAAATGTTACAAGCAAGGAGCTGTTTTATCTGAAAGGTCTGCAGGATGTCACCTCTTGTTTTTCACTCCAGCGGCCTGATCTCTTCTTCATGGTTCCATGTTTTTATTGGCAGGATGAGTTGAACATATTGAAATGCAAATAGCCATTTCCATACTGAGCCAAAATATAAGGGTTTTTTTATGATTGATTGTATCCTGGGCACTTCAAAAACAACAAAGAAAATAATTTCTGCGATGCTTCTGATTTCCTGACACCGCCACGTTCTGGTGTCTCCTGTTAGCAATTGTTGGCAGAACGCGAGTTCTGTGCATGTGGTTTGCCTCTCCCCTTCACTGCAGGCAGTGCAGTCTCCAAGGGCTACATGTTGATGTAGTTTCCATTTGGGGGAAGAGTGTGTAACGTCATTTAGTTTATATCTAGAGAGCCTTGGGAGTTCCCTTCCTTAGGTGCGGACAGAATGTCATAAAGGCACCCGGGAGAGTAACATTGACATTTAGTGTATCTTGGCAAGCTGTAGAAATGTTTGCTCCAGTAATGGGTTTAATTCTAAACCCATCCATATAATTCCTTGGCTTTAAGTTGTATGCATAGCTATCCAGCTGATTATCTAACCATTCAGATTTCAAATTCCAAGCACTGTCCACATAAGGCGGTATTATCTTTATTCTCCCAAATAATCGATTTAACCTTTCTTTCTTCCTGAACAGGCAATTGGATTTCCATTCTGCTCAGCCACGCGGTGGGGATAAATGGCAAATTTTCCCTGACTCTGTAACTGGTATCATTCTCCTTTACTTCAGTGCCTACCTGTTTAGCTAATGACTTAAAGCTAAGGCCTAATTTGAAATTGGGGGCAAACTAGCAACTTAAGCGTTGACCTGTCTTTAAATAGTTTTGCATAAGGAGAACAGTTTAAATTCTTATTTAACATACAGCCTTGCTAACTTGAATAGAGAGGTAGACGATACGGCTTTCTTGTCCTGCACAGGTTTTTGAGACTTCCAACCTTTTCCTGTGCCATATTAGATGAAACCAAGGCTGTTCAAATTTTTCGTCACCCCTCACCCAAAACAGCCGTGCACTTGGTGGTCAGGGTTCTCACTTATGATACAGGAGACTTGGGTTCCATTTCATGCTCTGCCTGATTCAGACCAGGGAGTGGTTGGGGCCGTTCCACTTGGTATAAATAATTAAATATTCATTGGAACAGAGACTTGAACTTGGGTCTTCCACCTCCCAGGTGAGTGCCCCAACCACTGGGCTATAGAACAGATATTTAATTATTTATGTTAAGTGGAACAGCTCCAACAGAAGGGAACGACGGAGGCTGACTTCGTAGCCCCATGCTTATGGCCCTCGCCTGGGATAAGGAAGACCAGGTTCCAATCAGGAAGAGCAGGAACTGATACATTCCCATGCAAAAGTTCAGTTTGGACAAATCAGCATTTTCAAATGCTGGGAGGGGAAAGGAAGCATTTAATTACAAATCCCCCCCCCATGTGCAGTGGGTCTCCATGGAGTGCAAGTTTGCACAGAAGTCCGTCCAGCATATTCAAAGAAAATCAGTGTTAGGTTAAAATCTGTTGTTCAGCTGTTTAAATCCAAGCTGCAAATGAAAGCACTGTATGACAGGCCAGGGGCCACTAAATGCATTTGTTACAAAATAGGGGAGCTCACTCCTTTGCTAGTTATTGGGTTTGTTTAGGGACCTGCAAATTCAAACAACAGACTTGCTCTCAATTTGATTTCACTACATAACGGGCATTTGGTCTGTTTCTCTTGATACCCAAGTGCTACTTGCTTAGATCACAACTGTGGACCAGACTGGAGTACTTGGCATATTGCTTTCCTGGATTGTTCGAAATCCAGGAAATACTGTCTATCCAACAGGACCATGCTCAAGTATTTCCATCAAGGTATTTCTCTGACAGATCTTTTTCCATTTCTCTTAGCCTTATGGGACTTTTTTTGAAATCCCTGGTGTCCCTCTGACTAAATAAACAGTCCTGAAATACAGAACTTGCATTTTCAGTTGAAGATGTAAACTCCAGAATTCAGCGGGTTTTGGCTGCTTACCAATTCTCCGGCCACTCGCCTGTGTGTTTCCTAGATTTGTTTCTTAACAGTAGTAGCTTTCTAGGGCTGCCTAATCATTGGTAGAAGCACCCTTGTAGGTTCACTGATAGGACGAATGAGGTATATTCTGCTGGGACCAGCCAGAGTTTTATCTATCCAAGAGGAGCATGCTCAAGTCTGCCTCCTAAAGCCATCGTTTGTCTTCTGCCTTATGCCAGAGTTAGATTCTACCATGCAAAATCATGATACGTAACACAGTTGTGGCCAAAATGTGTTACGTTTTATGGTCTTCCAAAATTAGTCTAGATGTTTAACAAGGCTAGAAGCAGGTTATAACAGCTTGTGCTGTCTGTGCAAATAAGGAAAAGGTATGCTTTGACCAAAATAGGTTTACAGGTTATTTTTTATAGTGTTGATGGGCCACTAAGTAGAACTTCCTTACAAAACCAACAGGGGAAACTAGTGCATCTAGAGGAACCTCCCCCAGGGGCTGCAGCATCTGGTTTCCTGTCAGCAGCCAACATGGGGAGTTAAGGTTCAAGGTGAGCTTCAAACTCAGATTCCACCACGCATGGTATTGCACTGTAGCAATAGGCTACCAAGCAAATGCCACAGAATATGGATCCCAGAATGACTTCATCAGATCATAATCTCAGTATGAGTGAGCATGTTTTAGTTGTTTAAGCCATGGGCAGAAAACCAGGAGCTCTTACATTTTAATCCGTGCCCTACTTCTGGTGATGACCCAGGCAAGTCACTCAGGGCCCTGCTATACATTCTAATTAAAACTGGATAGAAATCAGCTATAGAGTTGTTGCACGTTTCCAAGCACTAACTTTATAGATGGTTGGCTGTTTTTTTACAGCTGGACAGTCATTTTTATGGTGTAATGATTACTGTGACTGCAGTGCCATGGCAAGGAAGTTTGGCGCCCAGGACAAAGCCCTCAGCGGCAGACCATCCTTGCCCCGCGCACAGATCTGGGGGTATTCCCCCTCCCATGCTTACCTGGGAGTGCATGCAGCAGTGGTAGCCACACTCCCTCTATCCCCCCACTTCCCCAAATGAGCCACGTCCAGCTCCGTCCCATGCCCTGCCCCAGCTGGGCAGTGCCTATTGGCGCCCCTTCGCTTGGGCGCCTGGGGTGTTCGCCTCACCCACCCCCACTTTGCTACGGCACTGTGTGGCTGGTTTAAATTTATTGCATGATTAACAAGTTATTGCATAGGATATATAATGTGTAGCAGGGCCTTAAACTATGAGGACCAGATACACAGGTACTGTGTGAAGCAGCATAATTTGATTGACTCAGGTTTCTTCTCCTAGACCTTTCTTGATGATATGTGTATTGGTCTAAATCCATTTAAATGACCAACTTCAGCTTGATAAAGCCACTCATTCATTTAGAATCAGTTGACCACATTCATAGTGATACTAAAGGGCCTGCATGTAAATAACAGGTTGCTAAATGCTCGTGTGATTATTAAGTTACTGTCAGGCCTGGCCTCTCTTGGTCTGCTGCCTGGTACCATGTAAACCAGTGCAGCCTGTTCCATGGTTGGGTTGTTGGTGACTGAACCGGCATCCCCACCTGGGCTAGCCTGGGTGAGGAGGGTGGTTGGACACCCAGCAGGACTAAAAACAAGACCTGTCAAAGGGCGGATGAGGTCCCTGTAAGCCAACAGCCATCTGTACCTGGAGAGGAGTTGGGCACCACCAGGCCACTTTGCCTGAAGAATCACCAATGATGCAATAGCACCTAAGGTGCCCCCAAGGTTGCCCCCGCCGTGGGACTGACTTGATTAAGTCTAAAGGAAACCCAAACTGATGTAACATGCTGAGATGTCCAGAAGAAGGTGGAGATTTCTGCATTCTTTAAACTTGCCCTTTAAGCTCCCTTTAAACTTGCCTTTGAGTTTAGCTCTGTATCTATTTCCCACTCTGCAAGTTATTATTTATATATATAGTGCAGTAGTGCTCAGAAACCCCAGTGGGTTTTCCCATGGCAGAGGCATGATCCAGACCATTCTGCTTTCTGATAGGGGTGTTGCAAAAAACATTTAGGATGTTTATAGACGTGCCTCCGGGGTGGGGGGTGGGGGACAGGAG
>NW_017729011.1:18166692-18179292 GCF_001723915.1 Gavialis gangeticus | reverse complement strand
GGGTGGGGGACAGGAGGGGGGGCATTTTAATTGGTGCAGCTCCTAGAGCCGTGCTAATTAAAAGCGCCAGGAGCGTCATGTGTATCAGCATCCTCATGCTTAAAAACAACAGCAGGGCGCTTTGAACTAAAGCTCATCGAATGCGTTTTAGTTTCAAGTGCCTTGCCGCCGTTTTTCAGTGCAGGGACACTGATGCACGTGACTCTGGAGCCTGCTGGAGCATGGTAATTACCAGCGGACTTGATTAATCGAGTCTGGTCTGACATGCTGTAATCAGTGCATTGGAGCAGCCTCCCTGCATGTGTATAGGAGCCCTTAGTTAATGTGTTTACAGCACTCTGAAAAGCTCAGACTAAGGCATAAGGTAAAAAATTAGCCCACTGCTCCACCAGGTAAATGCTGATATATCTCATCAGAGAACAGTTGAAGTTAGATGTCCTTGTCGTCTAGTTAAATTTTTGCTTCTGTCTTACCTGGCTTGTTATTCATGCCATCAGCTAGTGCCGGTGATTCCCAGGCTTCGGCACCAGGGTGATTTGGAAAGGGGCCGTGTGATACTGGGTCTATGCACTGAGTTGTGTTTGAGTTCCTGGACTAGTCATTGATTCATACATGATTTTATGGCTGCCTACTCACCTGTAACATTTAATTCCTTCAACAATAAATGCATTTTTGTATGTGCATAGTGCTTTTGGTTTGTTAGATGAAGGCATCTGCTGGAATAGCCTACTTGATTGGGTGTTAATAGTTTTGGTAGGCCTCTTTCATCAAATCCAGTGGCCTGTCAGCTAGGGGGGAATATGCTTTGTAAAACAGCAGAGATGGTAAAGTCCCCCACTCCTTGCGTAATAAACTGAAGTTGTTGGTATGAATTGCTAGCACGACTCAGCAGCTCTCTAAATTAGACATCGAGCATTCTCCCAGATGGGAAATCAGCCTCCTTCATCTCTCATGTATTTCAGAATACAGAACCATGTAAGTTAAAACATGATGTATTATCCCTGCTAACCATAGCAATTCAGCTTCTTCCTGCTAGGCCTTTTTATTTTATATTATTATATTTTATTTTACTTTATTTTATTTAAAAAAAAAAGGCATCAAGTGTTTAGTTTACTAATATTTTCTCCATGGTGAAGTCAGCATAGAAAATTAGTGTCCAAAAAGTTGTAAAACAAAAGACTATCGTATGTTGCGCCTTTTAATCATGTAATTGCTGAGTGACACTTAACTCTGAGGCTTTAAGTTACTCCTTTGTCAGCCAGCCTTCCCCTTCTGCCCTTCTCATTCCCCCGCCCTCCCCAAAGCAACCTGCTTTTGCAGAGTAGTGCTTTAACTACACTGAAGTTTGGCTGGGCTTCTACATATTACAGCAGCGACACGAAAGCAAACAATTGAAGTATTTGAGAACAATGAAATATGCATGGCTATCTGTGACAGCCCTATAAAGCAGAGCAATTAGCCGCGTAATCCGAGAAAGCCAAGGCGACCGGCAGCCCACGGTTCCCTATTAGTTAAATGCTTTTTGTACGTCCTCATCCCATCAAATCAACTAACACTTCCTTTAATTGGTTCATGAATTATACAGCTCTGCCGCATTATAATTTAATCACCAGTAAACATTCCTGGGGCCCACTGTAAAGTGTATAGCGCTCATTAATTCCTTAATTTCAGCAGATGGAAGGGGAGATCGGATGAACGGTGGCAGTACAGAGCGCCTTGGGCAATGGAAGAAGGAAAAAAAGGTGGGGGGCCGTTTAGGTTTTTTAAGGGCTGTCAGAAACTCAATCTGTGAGCTGTCAGCAGCTTGGACCCGTTCCCCCCCCTCCGCCTTCTCCTGCCTTCACCCCACCTACTGCTGAAAGTGACTGACGGATTCATATGGAGGCTTGTCAACCCGTCTTTAAACATCAAGCCAGCGGGTAAACCGAGCCCAATGTAAATTAATTCTTGTCTTACGGGCCCCCCTTTCTCTGTCCCCATGAATATTTCATGGCGGGCAGCATAAATATTAATTCTAATAGCTCTGCACAGTGGTTATTATTTCTGTTTTATGACAAATATTCATAAAATATTCAGGACCCTTTTTTAGAACATTTACACACTTGATTGTGAAATTTTCCAGCTTCCTGGGGACACAGTAAACATATTGGGGTTCTCTTGATGGACTTTTTTCTCTCTTAATTAATACTACTCCATATTAATATTTAATCAGATTTAGTTTTCTTTTCCCCAGAAGTGAACCCTATTAGATTTGAGGATATATTTGACAGTATTTAAACAGGGAATTTTTATTCCCTATTATGAAATTGGTTTCCTTTGACACATATATAAGATGACACCTTAGAATCCATTCTTTCATTCCCCCTACCCCCCAAACAGCACACTTTTTGGTGTCATTTCTTTTATTTATTTTATATTATAACCAAATATCCTACCAAGAATACAAAATATTGTTTAAATCATTTTGGGGGAAACATTAATGTAATATTTCATTGTAGTAACAAGGATTACACACCATTTTTGATACATTTGATAGTTTGCTTAAAAGGGAACCCAGAACGGCTCTTTGTTGTTAAGAACAGCAGGTACTAATGAAAAGGCTGCAAACAGGTAACAAGGACATCAGTTCTGATACAAGTTTGCCGGTCCTTAGTCCTAAATGTCCCGCGCGGCTCACAATTTGCTCTACAGAACCTAATTATTGGAGGGGAGCGGTATAAGCTTCTGAGGAGCCCAGAGTACACTTTGGGGAATGGATTCAGTTTCTTGACCTCAGGCCTTGGGGTAGAGGAGGCTTTAGACTATCTTGAAACAAGGTTTGATTAAGCGTACAGATAGCAGAAACTGTGCCAGCTCCGCATTACTCTAAAGCAGCTCCTGCTGCCATCTTACTCTGTGATTCATAAAGCACCACTGGAATGAACTCCAGGGGGAATGCAAAGATGCTGGAATAACAGCTGAGAGTAAGAAGGAGGCAAAGAATAAAAATGAGGGGAAAAAAATGTAAAGCCGCTTGGAATGGAGATACTGAAGCATCCAAGCCCCTGATTAGGTGTACAAGGGGTTAAAGCTGAGTTCTCAAAAGAAGCTTTAAAAATGCATGGAAGCCCCCAGAATGGGAACGCTTGCTCTGTGTGTGTGTCTACGCTTTTCAGCATGCTTATATAACATTTGCACAGCAGATAATTCTTCAGACCATTTTTGTATTGAGTAGCTTTCCCTCATAAAATAAAGGGGGCCAGATTCTCAGCTGGTGCAAATCTGTATAGCTCTGTTGACATCCCTGGCATGACACTGATTTTATACCTGCTGAAGATGCAGCTCATTGTGCCACAAAATAAGCAGGCACTGATGGTTATCTAGCAAAGCCACATCAGTTCTCAGCATGGAGGAGATGGTCTTGGTGATCAGCTGAATGGGGTGGGATGGTATGGGAGGCTGCTGGTGCTTTGGCTGCCTGTGTGGCTGGAGTTGGAGTGTATCTCAGTAGAGATGCTCTGGGTGTATGGGAGTGAGAGCCATCTGATTAGGTCCTGAACCTACCTTAGTGGCTCATTGATAGAGTAGGATGCCTGTAAACCAGAAAGAAAGCTGTTCATTTTGCTCTCTTGGACAGAAGCCAGTTTCAGAAAATGAGTGCCCCATCTAGCTGCCTTTTGTAGCTACTTGACAGAAATGTATGTTTAAAGAGAAGGATACAGTGTCTGGAAATAGCTGGACATCAAATGAATTATTACAGGAGTTCATTGATAGAAATCTTTGGGCTAATTAGCGTAAGCTGCATTGGCAAACTCATACAAAACATTTTACTTTGTGGTTAAAACCAGTAGGGTAAAACTGTTTCCTATAAAGCATCATTCATCAGAGGATCACCACGCATTTCAAAGACACGAGAGAATTAAGCCATACAACATTCCTCTTATGGCAGCAAGGGATAAATAGAAGCAGCTTCAGCCATCACTAAGGAGCAATATTTGGGGCAAGAAGTAAAGAAGAATAGAGGCTGGTCAGTGGTACAACCACAATGAAACGTTTATGAGGTGGGTCCCAGCAGCGGCAATACCTGGAGCTTATACCCACACTGAGGGGGTCTTAAACAAGATAGAAAAAAAAAAGGGGGGGGTTGCATCTGTGTAGCTGGTTGAACTTTCAGAGGGAATTATAGGGATGTAGCTTGTCAATGCAAAACTGAAATGTGTCCAAGGCACTGGAGTGAGCACTTAGATGACTGAGAAACGGCATGTAACCTTCAGTGACCACCGTTGGTCAGGGGCTGTTTCGGGGTGTGTCTGTGTAGCTAAGGAGGGTGCTTTCTTGCGAGCTGACTAGCCCAAGTTAGCTAGCTCAGGTTAAAATAGCAGAGGTTTTAACTGAGGTTTGCAGCTTGAGTGCAGCCCCAGGCTTCCCTGCAGGCTTTAATTTGAGCTGCTCACCTGAGTTGCCTTGTCTCCAATGCTATTTTAACCAGAGTTAGGTAACTCAGGAGAACCAAGCCGAGTTAAAAAGCTTTTTCTTGTTTTGTTTCTCGTCCAGTGTAGACATGCCCTTATGTCTAAACCCTCTGCTGCCCCAACCAGGCTCTGCTTTGGCTGGTTAGACCAGCATGGGGTAATATGATCAGGGGCTTTTCCTAGGATTGCTCCACACAACCTGTTTTTGTAAAGAGCTTTTTTTGAAACCTTTTTAAACTAGAGCATTTGGGTTGCTTCTGACCACAGGCCATGCAACTTAGCCAACCCCAGCAGTGCTGATGGAGGGAGGTGTAAAATACATCACCCGGCACCACCTGAGCCCACAATACCCCAGGGCTTTCCCACTGCTTTGTAAAAACTGAGGTGTTGTCTTCTTTGCCCACCAGGGCTCTCTTTTGTGGGCCAAAGGGAGAAGATTTCATTTGTGCCAGTGGTCACATAGGAGCTCCACAGGGTGAGGAGGGGGCTGCTTTTTCAGAGCTGCTGCATCAGTACACTCTCAGCTGCCTCACCTGCTTTTCAGCTAGGGCTGCCTCTTATCTCAGTAAATCGAACTGTGGCCACTGCACAGCTGGAACCAAGTCCTCTGGGCAGAGTTCCTGTCCGCTGGGGATTCTGCCATAGCTTAAGACAGTGTAAGCTGCTGGGGAATTCAGTCTGTTGTACTTGTATCTACATATCCCATTAGATGCATTGCGCCTTGTCAATGGCTCCACTTTCTAACTTCCCAACACTGATTTTGACAATCTCTATTTGTCTGCCTACCTTGGAAAAGTTGGTAAGGGTTTTTTTCTGTTTTTTTTTTTTGTTTTTCCCTGCCCCAGATTTAGCTGGGGGGCATTTAAAGTTCTGACAGCAAAGTTTGCTGTAACTTTAAGATCACACAGGAATTTGATCTCCGCATCCTTCTCTTTAAAGCAGACTGATGTGGTACGTTGTAAACTGCCAGGAGCGCTTGCTAATTTAGTAGTTAATGACAGTCATAGAGAGTGTTTTTCTTGCCCCTGGAGAGGTTTTAGACACAGCTGGGGTAGATTTGCCACTATCAATTATGCACAGTTTTAAACAAGAAATGGCCAGCAGGGGCCTCTTTTTTTTATGGAGTGCAGACCGTGCAGAATGGGAACACGGCAGCTGGTACCTGAGTGCAAAAGGGAAGATATATAGGACTTTTAAAAAAAAAAAAGGAGAAAAAGATGAATCGCCTGCTATTTTTAAAGTTGCAGTTTCAACTTAAAAGTTAAAATGCTGCATTAGAAGTGGCAAAGAATTGTGAAAAACCCAAGCTTTCTAACTTCACTGCAAACTTGGTCCAAACCCAAGGTTGCTACAAGAACACCAGTGGTCTCATGTCTTTGGTCCTCACTTGCCTATAATTGGGCCCCAGGGAGAGGGAATTCTGCCTCTGAGATTTCCATCTGCAATCTGTTTTATTTCTTAAATAATAAAAAGTTACTCATTTATTTAGATTTCTTTTAAGGATGCAGATCAACACATTCCTTGATGATAATTAAACAAAGAGAGCCAGGGTCTGGGCTCAGCCACAGCAGAATAAATTTGGAGTAACTCCATTGAAGTCAATAGAAATGAGACAGTTACCTGATTTTCATGTCTCATGAGGAGAATATCCACAAATGCAACCACTAAGCCTCTACAGTATACTCATGCCTAAAGCCTAAAGGAGGCAAGGAGACCTAAGAACATTAGATGCTGCCAAAATGTTTTGCCAGAATTGCTTTAGAGTCCTTGAAAATAAGGAAGTGTCCAGACCAATAATTGGGGCCAGTATCCATATCGAGATGAGCAAAGGATTAACCACGACTTCTTTAAAAGCAGCCGGTACCTTTTCCTTCTGAAGAGAAGTATTAGCTGTCATCTCTAAACATGGACCCATTGCTTTCCCAGTTGTCTGCACTAACCAAGAGGAGCACTGATCTGACTTGTAGGCTGTGACATGCAGCGTCTCCGGCAGTCACAATTCAAGTGCAGAATATTGTTTGTCATGTCACTGGTCATGATTCTGCCACCATTAATATGGACAGGACAGCATCCTGCCTGAGAGCCTTCAGAAGCCCAGTAAGTCTCATTAGCATTCAAGGATGGGCTGACCATCAAAACAGGTAGACAACATAGACAACAATGTCTATATTCATAGACAGCAATGGCTACCATGCAACTTCTCAGACTGTGGAACTGAGCCTTACTGCTGCATCCTAAAACTTTAATGGTCTAGGCTAGTTATGTGAGATGCAGAGGGAAGGAGGCAGGGTTCTTGCTTATCTCAGTTCTTTCCTTCTAGCATTTTTGCTTAGGGTTTTATTGCTTGTGAGAGCTGGACTGACAGCACAGGAGCCTTACATCTTCTTTGTGCATAATAAGTCGATGGAACATGTACTTCCCCCATATTGCTCAGACAGTGTCTCAGCTTTGATCTGGAGGAACCACCGGTAGAGGAGGGAGAATAATACAGTCTCCATTGTGTTTCCACTCAGTCTTTGGCCTCTGACTTGGCAACCAGTGGGAGAGATGGGGACATTTGTCCAAAGGGGATTGTAGCGAGAGCATCTATCCAATTATATCATTTAACCCACCCCCGCCAAACTGTAAATGGAAGTTAGCAGTTTTGGTTGCTGCTGATTTGGGTCAGATTTGAATCAATGATAAAAAGGAGAAAGATTCTATATCCCATGTCATTCAGCTCTTTTCTAATATATGCCATAACCACTGTTCAGTATTTTTCAATGACACATATTGCATAATTAAACTAGCAGCTTGCCAGCTCTGAAACAGAAGCTGTACTAGATACTAGTCTATCACTATAATGTATTATTCTTTGATATTAAGCTACTTATCCTTGCCTTCCTGCCTTCCAACCACAGTGGCATCTGTTGCAAATTTCCCTTGATAGAAGATGCAGTGCATTGCAGCACACAAAGAGAGGCTGGGTTTTTAGGATGGCTTTATGGAGAACGTGTGTGAATAATTTGCATTCTTCAAGAGTAAGGAGTCAGGCTATAGGTGTGATCCACAGTTAACTGAGCTCTTCATTGACTTCGGTGCACGCTGGCTCAATCCCTGTGGACAAAACAGTCTGTAGCTGTGAATGATTCCGTACAAAAATCTTCCAGCAATAACATTTTGACAATCAGAGGGGCTAATAAGCTGCCTCACCAAAATCACAAGACCCAGAAGAAACTGATGTGTGGGTGGAGATTGGGAGTTGTCGCTCAGAAACAGTTATCTAAATTGAAGGAGAATCATTATGTGCTAAAGAGGTAGCTACAGGGTGGGCGCGTCTACACAAGACATTTACTGCAGACTAGACTAATTAGCTCCGCAGTAAACACCTCAGCCTCTACATGTGTGGCTTTGTTAGGCCGGAGTAAGCTAATAAACTCCACAGCAGGGTTGTACTTGTAAACAGAAGTACTATTGTGCTGCAGAATTTCTTACTCCGCAACAGCACACGTGTAGATGCTGACCTGCATGGCTGACTGGTGCCACCTTAGTCGGGGGGACATGTGCCCCACCAGTGACCAGTCAGCGACCAGGGGGAGTCTCCCCATGCCCAGTTGTGCTGATTGGGAGAGGGGCACTGGCCGGGAAGCAGCCGTGGTGCTCTCCTACTCCCCAGGTGGCACTTGCAAGGAGGGCACCAGCACTCCTGCCTGCCCCCCTACCTGTCACCTGAGCAAGGAGCATGGCCTGTCAGGGGGTGCATGTGCACGTGCACGCATTGCCATTGCTGACCTGGCTGGCTGGGGCATGAGGGTGCTTCAGCGCGGGAGCTGCCTGCTGGCTAGCCCTGCATTGGAGCACCCTCATGCCCCAGCCGCCCCTCTGGAGTATGTTGAGCCGAGCCCTGGGCTGGCAAACTGACCTCCTGGGTCTCCTGCCAGCCGGGGCTGCTCCGACCCAGCTCAGCTTGCTGCAGTCCTGGGTGCATGTGTAAATGCAGTGCCCAGGAGCAGTAAATGCCGGCACAGTAAGCGCCGGAATTTATCACGTTGCATTAATATGCACGTGCAGACGTGCCCAGTAGGTTGGTTTAAATAACCACTCCCCATATTCCTCATGATGGGCTAAATTGTCCACTGAGTTGAACAATGAAACCATATACATGCAAGAAACCACTCTGCAACTGGCAAAAGCGTTGTAATTAGAAACATTTTAAATGCAGTCACTACGTATATTTTTCCTTTAATTCTATTTATTTATTTACTCATTCCAACTGAATTCACTTCTCATGTATGATTTTAAGTGGCCAGCCCTGGAGCATGAAATATTTCTCTGAGTCAGGGAGCGTGCACAGCATAGACACTTCACTGTGCCCTTGCTCTGGCAAGGCCATCAGCTTTGGAGGCTGGGATGTTATATGCTGTATTCTGCCATGTGTTGTTTTGGGGTGGAAAACACATCTTAGCAGCGATGTCTAAGCAGAGTTTCCTATATCTTCCTCGCACAATTTTCTTTAATGGTGACACCAGGCTGGATAATAAGAAGCATCCTGTATGAAAAAGAAGGGAGTCTCAGACAAGGCTTTCAGAGTTCATTTTGTTGGCAGCTTTTTAAGTGCAGTTTTTTAGGCTCTTCTGTTTCAAATCCCATAATATTTTTTGAGTTAGTAACTATGAATTACGACAAGCTTTCTTGATATGCCAGGTTATAATCCTTTAACGCTTTTGTTTATTTCAGAATATAATAGGGAGCTGTATCAATTATCATGGCTGTATCACGGTTGTTCCTCTCTACTAGAATATTCATCTTGAGATACATCATCAGATGTTACCTGTTCTGACAATCACATTTTTTGTGCCATTGTTGGGCAACAGAAACAAAGAAAAACAAAATGTTAAGAGTGTAAGGGATAAAAGACTGTTGAAACTGTTGTTCTTTTCCTGTCTTTGGAATCTCCCAGATCTTGAATGTTTTATTCCCAGCTGTTATTTTGTTACCACAATGTGAATAGAAGTCATTATCTGTAAACATTTGAAGAGAGAGATGATTTTCATAACTTTAAGTCCTACAAAGGATTCTAGTAATCTGTTATGTGCATGCCAAGGTAAAGCTCAGGCTTTCATCTGGTCTGATCCCACCCAGTCAGCGTAAAATATTCCTTTGGTGAATGTCTAAACATACAGTATCTTTTGAGAGAGGTAGACAAAAAATGAAAATGGTAGGACTGGCCTTGAAGGCAGTAGAAGGAGAAGTTGTGTGATAAATAAAGCCGTATTTTAAAGCCCGCAGTCCTTTGTTTCTGGTAAAAATGTATTTCCACCAGTTTCAAAGAGTGGGTTTTTTATTGTTCTTGTTCTTAAGACATTGTTAAATGTGACCTGTGTGAAAGATCTTGTTTTCTGTTGCATTTCAGTAAAGTTGGTGGAGTGTCGTACAGCCTAGCAGTTTACATCCGCTCTCCAGAAACTTAATTGTGAGAATTTCCTGCCTAACAGTTTGAACCTGAATATAAAATTAATAAACACTTTATGCTGAGGTTAACTAAGGAAAATAACTGAGACAGGGCAACTGTACATTGTTCTGGGATGAAGACAAAGGAGGGGAAGAGAAACCATACTTAAGATGGCCACTGCCATCTCTCCTGAGGATAAACTATCTTCTAATGCTATTATTCTGTAAGGAACAGGGAAAAGGTTGAGTAAGGGGACACTCATCATTGTGCTACAACAGTCTGTATTACAAAACAAGCTGGTTTCCTATCCCTGACAATCCAGGGAAAGGCCAAGCATTGTGGAATGATCTTCCATCTGACTTGCAGAATATCTGTATGCTTGGGAGGGTGTAATGAGCAGCATCTGAGAAACTTCAGGGGTAAAACTGACCATCAGACTGCATGTGAAGCAGGAAACCCCTGACTTTTGCTTTTGCACACAGTTGAATAAGGAATTGTCTCCTGTTAGTCAACTGTTAGACACTGATAGGATGTGAAGTGATGCACAAGACCTGCATCGTGCTGTTCTTATGAGCTTCCTATCCCGATGTGAGCATCCTGAGTAAAAGGTGCAAAACCACGATGTGGTGGGAAAAAAAGAGAAACTAACTCCCATGCAGACAATTGTGTTTTTTGCTACTGACACCTGAGATGTTCACAATAATTTCCTTGTCATTTTGCATGCATTCCTGTAGGGTAAGTATTGATTCATGTGCTGAAGGCCCCACTTGCTGATCTGAAGGTCTTAATGCTGTTTGTTACTGTTTTTCCACAATAGGGTATTTTTCCTGAATCTCCCTTATGAATCTATCATGGAACGTCTGGCTCAGCGGAGGATTGATCCAGCCACAGGAGAAAGGTTAGTGCTAATGTCTCATGTTTGACAATTTGTAAGGCTGTCAGCAAGATGAAAGCTTCTGATAGACTTCATACAAAGCTAAGGAAAATCAAGAAGGCTGTGGTCTTGCATTGGGAATCCTGAAAAGTTGAGTTCAAATATTCATAGCCCTCAGGTACCAAGGCCTCATGCCAGAAGTTCCAGTTCTCAGAACAGTACAGTTTTAAATCCCTGATAGTGAGATCTGCAGCAGCAACTGGTCAGACTCTCACTTATCAGTTAAATTGGCTGACAAAATAATGCTAACAGAAGATGTCTGTAACCTAGTCTGCAATAAAAGGAGATGGCTTTTGCCTGCTCCTGAAGCTTGGAGGCTTTCCAATAGAGGGAGATGGAGATCTTGCTGCATTTTCCTTCCCCATTCTCCGTGATGGCTCAGTGTACTGGGAGGAATTCATGTATTTCTCTTAGGCAGTAGATGAGACTTCTGTGTGAACCCCTGGAAATGTGAAATGTTGCACATATGACAGCTTTTCTTGTTGGCAGTCACTCCAGCAGGTTGGGTCAGTGGTGTTCACACTGCACCGACTGATCCACCCTACCTGTTGTGAGAACAAAACAACAGTGATCTCTCTTCCTCACTTCCCACCAGAAGTGGCACTGTAGTTGTGCCCTGTTTTTGCTATTGGCAAATCTAATTTGTGAGCAGAATTAACCCTCTCCTCTTCCCCAGTCACCATTAAAATATTCCAGAGTCCTTGCCTCAGTGTGTCTTACTGAATCAATACCAAATGCTGGGACTTTTTGGACTCCTAGTCCTCATCAGTTAAGGATATAAATATTCTATTCATGCCAAAGTGGTACACTATTATTCAGACATTTCACTCTGGATGCAACATTAATTTGCTATAACTGTTCTTTCTTCTTTTGTGCTAGTAATGAGGGATGCAGTTATTCAGAAGAAATTAATACCATGGAGCAAATCATTCCCACATCTTTGCATCTTTTATCATTAGGATTAGCTTGTACAGTATCTGCTCCAGTTAACACGCTTTCCATCTTCCAGAGTCTTGGTTTTATTCTCTCCAAATTCAGTGTGAATTGAATTGTTTCAGATGCTACATCTAATCCTAGCCATTATGCTAAAACTGTGTCACTGGATCCAGTGCCACACAGAGCATGGACTAGCCTTCAGCTCTATTCTAAGCTCCACTAAGGTAGGATGAACATGTAGTACCCACCACAGTTTCTTAGACGGAGCTGTGTTGAAGTTCTGTGTAGAGGAGGATTCTGCTTTTTGTTCTTACTTCACCATGTTTCCCGCCATGTTGCATGCAAATCTTTTGCAAATCAGACTTGCTTTTGATGTGATACAGTAAGAGAGATGAACTTTTTTTTTGTTAGAGCAAAAGAGATGATCAATCAGAAATAGCCTGACTGTGGCATCGAGTCTAAGTCCCTGTCTGCAAATTAGCTTGTATAATGTCCTTTCCAAGGCTGTTGCATGGTTTGCAAACATGGTCACAGCACATTCTGGTCCTCACTGCCCCCACCAGCCAAACTGTTGCAGTGTTACTGCATGGGTTCAGATGATAAACACCACTCGCTGGCTTGCTAAACGCTGCCACGTGGATGAATAGAACTTTGCTATTGGAACAGTAAAGCCAACCCCCGACCCTTTGGAAATCATAAATCCTAGCTCTGTGACACCAGTGTGTAAAGCTGGAAAACACAAATCTGATTTACCTTCATCTGTCATAGAAAAGCTAACAAGACTTAACAAGTTCAAGATGATGAGGATGGGACCTCATCTGGGGAAGAGACAAAGAACATTTTATATA
>NW_017729011.1:18165948-18166544 GCF_001723915.1 Gavialis gangeticus | reverse complement strand
GTGGATGAATAGAACTTTGCTATTGGAACAGTAAAGCCAACCCCCGACCCTTTGGAAATCATAAATCCTAGCTCTGTGACACCAGTGTGTAAAGCTGGAAAACACAAATCTGATTTACCTTCATCTGTCATAGAAAAGCTAACAAGACTTAACAAGTTCTGCCTGGTATCCTACCCATGATAGAGGGCAGGAGTGGAGGGTACTTTGCACTAGCTGTATTCTATACAACCCCTTTCAGTGTTTCATAATCTAAAAAACCTTTGGAAATCAAGAAGGGGAATAGCATGTTATCAGGAGAGAGGATATGTCCAGCAGCCATTTGAAAAGCATCATGACTTCCATAGATTCATAGATTCACAGAAGTAGGGTCGGAAGGGACCTTGTAGATCATCAGGTCCGACCCCCTGTCACGGGCAGGAGAGGAAACCAGGCTCAAATGACCCCAGCCAGGTAGATGTCAAGCCTCCTCTTAAAGACCCCCAGGGTAGGAGCCAGCACCACTTCCCTTGGAAGGTGGTTCCAGATCCCAGCCACCCTGGCAGTGAAGTAGTGCCTTCAGATGTCTAGTCTAAACCTACTCTCTAACAACTTGTGGC
>NW_017729011.1:18155154-18160948 GCF_001723915.1 Gavialis gangeticus | reverse complement strand
CTCGTCCACCACTTTAATTAATGTTGTCTGTTCCTTCAAGAATCTCTTTGGCTGATCAGCTGTAAATGTGCTGTCAGCCAGCCTTGCAATTGCCTGGTCTCCTGGCAGCTAACTTCCCTCTGTGGCTTTGTGGAACAGATGGGTCCAGAGGACCTGTGCAAGTGGGGGTTGTGGATAGAACAGGAGTCCAAGATTAGGATGTAGAAACTAGAACAAATTGAATCTGGATCCGACACTTGCACCAGTTGAAATTTGGGAAGCCCTTAAAGCTCTCAAAGGAATTGAGATTGCTTCTTGCAATCTGTAGAAAGGAGCAGTAGCTGCTGTAGTGTATACTTGCATGGCAGTTGCGTTGGGGCTGATTGTACCCATTCAGCATGTAGGACCTGGGTCGCTGCCAGAAAAACCTCTCATCTGTCAAGTGTCCTTGGCAGTAACAGCACCAAGTAACTTGTCCTAAATTTTCCCAATTTCTTTTTTTGGAACCTGGCATTTTGGCAAGTTACTGAGTTCCACCTGCAGGAAGAAAACATGCAGATGAGTGAAAGCAAAGGATGTATTAGTAAGATCTGCCGCTTCCCAGCTCATCATTATAAACTGAAAAGGGCTTTGTTTCTTATCTCTAGATACCACATTACATACAAACCAGCTCCCTCTCCAGACATCCAAGCCCGTCTCAGGCAGAACCCTAAAGACTTAGAAGGAAAGATTGAGATGCATCTGGAAATCTATTACAGAAACATCAAGGACCTGGAAGAGTTTTATGAAAATGCCTTTTACGTCAATGCTGACCAAGACCCTCATGTCGTCTTTGAGTATATAGAGAGCTGTATCATTAAACCCCTTCCACAGAAGTCCTGACCTAGAAAGAATAAGAGCTGTAGCTAAGCCAAGCTGATAAGCAGGCAAGTTGATGATTTGGGTCCCAGATTTGAGGATAATTAAATCATTGCAAAGGCTCACAATTAGTAGGAATTGTTTTTGTGAACTCTTTTAAATAAAAGGTGTTTGGTTTTCAAGGTTCCTTGCAGAGTTTGCAAGCCAGTTGTTAGAGCAGTAGGCTAGGGCAGGACAGCTAGGACTCAAACTAGCTATATCTAAGTTAAGTGAAGTGCAGAAAATAGTGACAGCATCTATGGCAAAATGTTTAGCTGGTTCAAGGTCTTTGTGGTTATGATCCCAGGCACTAAGTGGCACAGGTAAGGAAGTTTGTTCTTTTTGGAAACGTTTAACCCCCTCCCCTCTTGTCCTTTGCCAATGCAGGGATTCAATAAAATGTGTGAAAACATTTAATGAACATTCAGTGCCATGTGTGAAAACTGCAGCTTTGTCTCAAGTACAGAGCACACATGTAGCATGCATGTTTGGAATATTAAAACGGTTTCAAATGCACGTCTGGAGTCACGACTGGTGCCTCCAAAAGGCTGTGCAGCAACAGATGAGCGAGCGAATACAAATAAGGAGAGGGGGGTTGCAATTGCACTGTTCTAGGGTTGACAAAACAGGTGGCCCTAGGCCTCGGAAAAGTTGGGTCCATGAAGCTCCCCGCAAGATGGCAACAGTGGCAGTTGTATCATAGGTAGGATACAGGCACTTTCACCCCCCTGTCCATGAAGCGTGTTCTAAGTTTAGATAACGCAGGGGTGAAAATACCTGGCATTGCAGCACGGTAAGTCCTAATAGAGCGACTAGGGCAGGCTCAGAAGAAAGACCCAGAACACATGGAAGTAAAGCAGAAATGTCTGTTATCACAAAAAGTGGATTCCAGGTCCCTCCATTGCACAGCCAAGTGGAACAGGGGCCAGGCTGTACAGACAGTTTACTGATGCCCTCTGCCTTTGTGGAGCGAAAATCCAGGCTTCAGGAGCAGACTCTCCTGCCCCAGGGCCTCGCTGATTGAGTGCCACACCTGTTACTGCCTTCAGATGAGTGCAGCTGGGTCAGCTGTAGCTTGGGAGCAGCCGGTGACCACGTGGTTGGGGCTGATACAAATGCTTTCTAGATCCAACCAGAGCAGCTACTTGAGGTAAGTGCGTCTTCACTAGAAGACCTTTAACATTTAGTTACTCTACACTGCATTTTAACCGTGGAAATGTTGGGTCCCAGTTCCTTTGCCAAGCGTAGCAGCTGTCTGCAGACACTGAAAGAAAACAGGAAGAGACTCTTTTAGTTGCTGTTTTTTCTGCTTGGGTGGGTTTCCACCCCTCCACGCAACTCAATATAATTTGTCCCTGCAAATAAGGCACTGAAAATACAAGGGACCTTGGAAAGGGCCAAAGGGAGCTTCCACCTTTTCCTACTGGAGCTTGGCTCTCTAGACAGTATGGCAAGAAACCCATTACCCTGCCATGCTGTCCCCTAAGAATCCCTATTCCCCAGGCCTTTTCTGCCTCTTCTGGATCACTCTGAAGAAGCTGCTGTAACATTGTGACTGTCTATGAGCACGTTTGTGCAAGATTTTGCCCAAACCAGCAGAAAAGCGCCTGCAAACTCCTCTCCCCACAACTGCAGAATGTATTAACCAAGGCCCTTTCTATCCAAATAGCCCAGGGGATACTACGGTAGTGTGGCTATCTGGGATTCTGATAATCAGAGTTTAAGGCTGAAAATTTCAGAGCCTCCCAGCAACTTAAAATGAATGCAAACTGGGCATCCAAATCTCTTGGGCAACATTGAGACACTCAGCTGAAGGCTTTGCAATTGGAATCTAAGAAAGCAAAACCTTCTGGCACCAGCAGGGCTCGAGTCCCTCATGGATTTGATGCCAGGAAATTCCAGATTTAATAGTTGCTGTAGTTTCTTTCACGGTGCTGGGGCCTGACTGCAGGACCTTCCCCTATGGCTGAGCCTTTGCATCTGTTCCCGTTACAAATGTGACTTGGGCAGCTGTGTTTCTGCAGTGGCTATAAAGATCCGCTGTAGCATCCGTGCATAATTGGACGCTCGTCTATTAATAATACATGGGGAACGCGCCGTGCTAATATCACCTCCGTTTGAGTGTTCTACTAAATATTTTGATAGATGAAATGGGTTGAGAACGTATTTAAATACTGTTTCTACTGCGGCACGGGTACAAAAGGGACAGTGCGTCTTTAATTAGACAGGTACATCTGCTTAATTAATTTAGCTGTAAAGCCCTTTTTCCTCTCCATTCTTTCATCTATATGCGGATGCTATATTAGTTCTGCTCTGCTGGTTCCATAGAAACTGAGAAAAAGAGCTCATCTCATTGAAATGCACTTGGCATGTCTGTGCATGGAGTCTCAGGTCAGTGGTCAACCCCCAAGGGTTTGCAGTGGGCCTGAAGTGCAGATCGTAAGGGTTAGCAGAACATGCTAATACTCTTGTAGAACTCTCCCTCGGAAACAACTAAAACAATTGACATTCATTTAATTACTGTAAATGAAACAGCCCCTTGCATCACTTTGCATAGTAAAGCCTGTTAATACCAAAAAGGTTCAGTGGATGGGAGAAGGAATTAGGCCCTTATAATTGGAAGACGATGCTTCAAAACCAATTTGGAAGCGATGCTTGACTTTTTTTTTTTTTTTTTAAATTTTATTATTATTATTTTTTATTAGCATTTGATTCTGGCAAAAACAAACATTAAGCAATGAGAAAAACAAGGTAAAGAGGAGAAGGTAGCAGCACAGCAGGGAAGGGACTTCACTTATTTTACAACACACACCTGGCTCTGAAATATCAGCCTTGTTTCCCTGGGTTGCATTCCTCAGATGCTTTGTGGAGAGGCCTGTTCAGAGGTGGTGGTGCACCCTGCATGTGCTTGGCTGCTAATGATGGATGTCATTGCGTAGAAGAATGAGGTGGTCCAGTTGGTTTCCAAACTTCTGTGAGCGCCTTCATCGCTTTGCTCAGTAAGATAAAGGTGCCTGTCTGCAAGCAGGGGTCTTGTTCCTGTGTCCACAGGGGACCCCCAGGGCCTTCAGAAACAGCATTTCACACCCCTATAATCAGGATAAAGACCTGTTTCTCTAGAGGTTATTTCTTCTGAAGTGCTGGGTGCCAGTATGGAAGGTTAAGGTGAATAGGTGGGTATTTAGAAGATGCTGTTGAAACTGCAAGACTTAAAAGGAAACGATAAAGAGAAACATCCGGGTTCCCCCCCTTCCTCTGAAGGCTTTTGTTGGGATGAGTCTTCCTTGCAGCTCTGTTGAGACAATAGATTCAGTCTTGAGACAGCTTCTTGCAACCCAGGCACACTTCCCACAGGTGCAGCTGGACGTGGTTGGCATTGCGGAAGATCAAACTGGGGCCCTGACCTTAAACTGCTTATCTGTGCCTGCAAGTACTAGCAGAAGCAGAACCTGACATTGCAATTTCCAAATCAGGGGTTATGATTCCTTGTCAGGTCCTGAGCTCAGCAGAAATCCAGTTGTTAGCTAGTACTTGGGGCAGAGCCCAAGAGCAGGTGTTACAACTGGACACAGTTTGATAACTGTTGGCCTTAGAGCTTTCCTTAATTGGATATTAATTATGTTTTTTTTTTCCTCTCTTCTCCTTACAGACAGGTAGTTTAGGAGGGGAGGAGAGGAAAAATGCATCAGGTTATCTTATTCATGCACAGGTAAGGGATTCCTTTGTTCGGTAGCCCTTCACATCCCTTGTAACCAAAGAACAGCACAACCAGGACTCAGGACTCTCTTCCTGTTCTCTCTGCTGTTGCTTTGTGTAGACTTGGGTATGTCTCCAGGATACTTTTTAATGCTCACTGCAACTGGGAGGTGTTTGTCATTTGGAAAGCCCTGGCTGATAGGCAGAGAGATGTATCTGTTAGATGTGTACTCAGACCGTCTGAAGACTAGGCGGTTCTTTCAACTTGCTATTAGTTGCGGGGGAAGAGTGGTTTGGGATTCCTCTCCACCGGTCAGATTCAGCAGATTTCTGGTCGCGGTGCGGGAGCATCTGTTTGTCTTGCGTTCACTTTGTTCAAAGTTGAGGGCACTGGAGTTCATTGCATCACCTCACAAATGTGCGCTAGCTACAGGGTAGGGTGGTTTTACCCTGGAAAACAAAGATAGCTCATAAGTAAGAATAGCAGCAGCTACCCACACAACAAGGGGAACCTCTTTCCCACCGATCTCACAGGTGAGCAATGCAACCATGGGCCTGCAATCAGATGAAGTGGCAAGGATCCCTTTGGCTAAGCAATGACAATACAATTCTGGCATGATAAAACCAATATTGGCAGCCTCAATTGTTTGTTGTTGGGTTTTGTTTTTTTTTACTTTGAGAGCCTGGCTGGGCACAGGGCTCCACTCGAGCAGATCCGATTACGGGAGCAGATACTTAGCCTAAGCACGGGTGATAGTGAGTGAGAAAATAAGATTACAGGCTTAGTGTCCTCTTTATAAGAAGTTGTGCATAATGAAACTTAAATCCTGGCTTTAACTACAACACCTCAATGCATCCCTGAACTACGGAGCTGCTAACAGAGCTAATATCCGCACACCTGCATATCTAGAAGTGGATAGAGTGTCTTTCATTTACTACATCTAGAATTCTTGGTTCTTTATAAGCTTAACAAGTGTTTTCTGTTAGACTTTTCCCCACAAAAAACCATCTCTCTACCTTTCAGCAACAGGAGAAGTAAACAGAAACCAGAGAGCAGATGAGTATCCTTCACATGCGAGCCACTTTCTAATTGGTTTTACAGCAGACTTGTCAACCTCAAAGGAGATATTTACTGAGTTAGGAGCAGGAGAGAGGGCCAGACTTGAAGGTGGCAGCATGAAGTTCTGTCTTTCTTTTTTTTTTTTTTTTTTTTTTTTTTTTT
>NW_017729011.1:18140075-18155076 GCF_001723915.1 Gavialis gangeticus | reverse complement strand
TTGACATTCAAGCTATTCATTTATTTTAACTGATTGTCAAGCTGACAGAATGTAAAATCAGTCCAGTGGACTACAAAGCTGAAGTCTCCTCCATTTGCTAATATCCCTCCCCTCCCTGCAGTTTCACCATGCCACCTTGTGAAAGTTAAACCCTTATTTATATGTAAATAGAGGGAGACCAAGCTTGGCTATTCCCAGAAATGGTAGAGCAATCCACATCTAAGAGGCAAGACAGATCTAGAGGGAGGTACTTAAAAGGGAGAGGGACTTTCTGGTCCTGTTCAAAGCAAAGCTGTTAGTAGAAAGAGTTGGCATTAGGTGGCGAGGTAGTAGGGCCCTAGATTCCACTTCCAGTTGGTCTGATTTCAGAGAACTGCAAGGGGCTTAGACAGCTACTGAACCTCCCAAAAGGTTCACAACAACTTCAATGAGAAGGGAGGGTATTCATTATCAGCACCTACCAAGCTCAGTCTGTGGAAAACCTGTGTGTTTATGAAACAGTCCAGGGAAATGTAGGTGAGTAAAAGATAAAGGTTGTTGCTACAGCCAGTTATATTCTGGAAGTTGCAAAGTCAGGCAGGCGTTTTTTCAAAGTATCATCTTGTCTTCCCATCTTTCCTTCCCCCTAAGATACAAACCAAGCATCCACTGCTTTTGCAGATATTAAACATGACCAGCCATCAGGCACGAGCCAAAGTCTTCAGAGTTATGCTTTGAATTTATGGGAGGCTAAATGAAATGGGAATGTGTACAGATTGCATGGCTGATTTTTTCTGACTACTTAAAAAAAAATCAGGGTGTAAGTTGTAGCCCTGTTGGTCTAAGGACAGGCAGACAAGGTTCTTTGGGTAAATCCAATATTTATCTTTTATTCGATTTTGAATTGGTCTAATAAAACATGATATCAGAGCTCCCCAAAGAACCTTGTCTGCCTAAAAAATCAGAGGCATTTACAAGACTTGCACATATACCCGCAACTCTCTATTTTGAGCTGGTGCCCTAAAAGATTAAAAACAATCTTTTGCTACAGAATTTTACTTGGTAGTTGGATTTTTTGTGTTTGGATTTTCTGTCCTTATGATTACGCTCTGTTGCACCTAAACTCTAGTGCAAGAATGGTCCTGCTACTCAGAACAAGGAAACAGGCCACTAAATTTGAAAACTTTAGTCCCTTAACCTTAAGCAGATAGGAGGCCAGTGAGGAATAAAATCCTTGATACATGGGAGTGTTGCCTACACGTACTAACTGTACAAACTCCTTCTGGAAGAGCTGAGCATCTAGCCAGGTTCTTGGCCTAGTAATTCAGCCTTCCCACATCCTCTGTAACGAGCAAGATCTTTCACATATTGTTTTGGGGCTGGTTTGATTTTTATGTAGGGTCTGTATCCTGCTCTTGCAAAGCTCCCGGTGTTGCTGTGTGTAGTAAAAAAAAAATACCTGCCCACATAGTATTGGAAAGGCAAGGATGATACTGGCATGTGGCAAAGCCTCATTCCAGAGAACTGTGGGCTTTTAAACTTTCTCCCACTCTTTTTGGTGGCCCATGCTCCTTCCCCCACCCAGTCTCCAGTCTCCCCCCTTGCAACACACAGGCAATATGAGAAGGGCTTGTGTTTGTTTGGTTATTTATTTAGAATTAAAAAAGGGGAGGAGGATTACAATGCTACTGTCGCAGTATACAAAACACATTATCCAAGTTTGCTTCACGTTTACAAAAACCGCCATATATACAGCATCAATATTCACAGCAACTTTGTCGGACCCTCCCACCAACCAAATCTGAAATGTGCGGGAAATCTGGGAACGGAAGGGATTTAAAAAAACCACCAAAACAAATGCCCTTCCTTTCAGCCTGGCGGCTGAGTGGCCTCCCAGGGAAAACCTTCCCAGCCCAAAAACCTAGTTCAAAAAGGCCTCAGGTATGAGAAGATCTATTAGATTGCCAGATTAATTCAAATACCAACTCACTGAAGCCTTCCACTGGATGGCTCTTGACTCCTCTTTAGGGCTGGCTACCTGGCAATAGTGTTAAATAAAAATGGCCCAGGGTTAATGTGACCCCTTGTCACCTCCAAGTGACAGCAGTGCTTAAGTCTTTTATAATTAGGAAACTCCCAATTCCAGTATTTATGTTGTGGATTATCCCACTGAAGTCTAAGATAACATAGAGAAATCCTTCACTTCCAGCCCTGGTTGGTAGTGTAATCCACACTAGTAAATGTGTGCCATGAACGTCCTTGAGGGTGGCTGCATTGCAACAATGAAAGCAGCTCACTTTTTGCACAGAATCGGGAGTGACACAGTGAGCTCGCATATGCCAGATCCAATGCAGCAGGGGTTTCAGAGCTTTGGAAAAGTAAAATTTTGGCATCACAGTAAAAAATAGTGAAAAGCCCTATCTCTCTCTCCTTTTTTTTTTTTTTTTCCCCCAGAAAACAGGATCAATATTCAATCTCTCATAGAGGGTCTGGGAATATCTCCTGTGTAAAAATAGTCACACATCTTGTACAGTTGAAAGCTGAACACAGATTAGGATTAGTACAGGTCGCGGCTGTAGTTGTAATGGTTGTAATGAAGATATACATGTCTGGCCCTTTGCTAGAGTTATATGCAGATACTATGTTGAAGTACACAGCTGTATGATTAAAGAAAGGAACTAGCCTGGGTTGTATTTGCTCTTTCCACTTGACTCTGGCATCCCAAATGGAGCCTGAGGTTTTTCCTCACCAGTGCTGAAGCGGGGCCTCCCATTTTACCTGAAAACCAGGACAAGATTCCCCACTGAAAGTTTTACTAAGGCAGCTGTAAACCACCATAAACTTATCTCTGCCTAGAGCTGCACCCCATCAGCTACATCAGTCTTCAAGCTGGTCTGACTGAAAACTCTTGATCCTGTGCATTTATATCAGATCTGAGATGCCATACAATGGAGTGACTGCAGGGGGAGAGCCAACAACAGGAGCTATCCTGTAGTTCAGTGGTCTCCAAAGTGCACCCCAGGGGGTGCATGAGACGATGCATTGGGGTGCAGGAAGAAAATATTAGAACTTCTATTTGTATAAATATACATATATTGGGGGTGCATGCTTAAAAAATTTTTACTGATAGGGGTGCATGGTCAAAAAAGTTTGGGGACCACTGCTGTAGTTAATTAACTATAAATCTATTTTACTTCCAAAGTATTTAGGTCCTGTCTCTGACTTCCACCTTTTTGGAAGGATAAAAAGGATGGGCACTCATGATTCCCAGCCCCAGCTGCAAAATAAATAAATAAATACATAAAAATATAGGCCAAGTTCTTAGCTGTAAGACAGCTAGCACCCCCCCCCCCTTTTCTATTCTCTGGAAAGCACCTGATCTGTGATGTAGTTAGCTGTGTTAATCTGAAGACCAGCAGAAGGCAGGGTAAATACATAGCACCAGATTTTATGAGTTGAAGCTCACAGCATCAGATGAAGTGAGCCTCAGCTCACAAAAGCTCATGCTATATAGAGTAACCAAAGTGTGTGTGCGTGTAAAATATATGGTGCAAGTCTACCCTAACATCTGATCTAAGCCAGAGATAGCTCCCAGAATGAAGGGGCAACTGAAACTCTGAATAAAGACAGTGAAAGCTAGTAGATAAAACACAAACTCATTACTGCTGCTGCATGGAGGTATTGCCTCTTCATATGCCTGGCTGCTCCATGGAGAGAAGGTAGGATAGTGAAAGTAAAGAGAGGATGCCAACTCTACAGCCAGTCATGGACAAGATGTGATTACTTCTGTATGCCTTATACGCAGGGAATTTTCTCTGAGCCTCTTTAAAAAAAAAAAAAAAAAGTGCTTTTTAAGTATTTACATTTGGGCAGTATCATTCTCCCTACTTGTACTCCTAAGGAAAAGATAGCTAACTTTCCTCGACCTCTCTACCAAGGCTACATAGCAGAGGGGCCAGGCAGCCGAAGCTGTCATGAAGTTGTACCTACAGTTAAATTCCAGTTTGCCAAAATATGCATGTGGACCCTATCAGATCCAGTGACAAGGGAAGGGCTGTTTAGGATATTCATCTCTTGTGCCAACCAACTCCCTGTGATATGAAGAATAATTGCAAAAAACTGATATGAAAGTTTTAAAGGTTAAAAAAAAATAGGTCTGTCAACCCTCTACTGGAACTATCAACATTTATGTTGTACTATTTCGTGTCAAGGACTCCTTATGCTCAGTGTGTTATCACTTTCTTTCATTATAACTAAAGTTATTCTGATACTTAAACCCCTGGGGAAATTCTTAGTTTGAGAAACACAAGGAAATATTTATTGGATGTGCCTTAGTAGTAACCATTAATCTCTCTCCTCTAGAAACAAATGGGGATACACTTGCCTTACAGAAGGGACACAAAATTGGGCTCCTTTTGAAATACTGTGGTTTAAGTGCCATGGTTTCTAAATTATGAGCCTTCCCATATTAAATCCTCATCTCCTGCCTGAGGCTGGGCTGGGCTATGAGTGAATTTCACTGCACCCGCATCCAAAAGCCCAGGCTCAGGAGGGAAGGCTGGGACCCCCATGGGCCAGTCAGCACCACTCTGCTTTCCCCACGGCACAAGGGAGGCTGCTTTGGCAGCCAACAAAGAGGCTTACACCAAGTTACTGCACATCTGGAGCTGCTGTGCCTGCAGAAGCTGTTCTGCTAATCCACATGGCAGCTTGCATTTCTCTTTTCACTCCCTCTATTCTCCTGCTTGCCTTACCTCAGTATGAATATATTATTCTGTGTTTCATCAGCCTGCTATACTATTCCAATACAGAGTCATTTCTAGTGCATATTAAACTGGCATAACATAAAAGAATACCTGAAACTACTGGCAGAGGGAGGCTTGGAAAAAAGCTATGCTAGTAACCACTGGCTGCTTCAGCTGTTGCAGCGACCTTCAATGAAAACACAAAGGTGTTGGGATTCGTACCAACCCCGCAAAATTAGGGTCATGGATAGAACTCAGCATGTGTATCAGCTTTTCTAAATGGTGTAAGAAACTGTTTCTTGTCAAGGATAATGACAAGTGAAATTGAGTAGAGAACAGGGAACATCTGCAGCTAATGATCCCTAAATGGAGAGCAGATGGCTTGAACTCAGCCTTTGTCATCACCTCTAGTGTATTTTAAAGTCAGTACAACAGCAGCAGCTTAGTTTCTCTCCCAGCCCTGAAATGTTAAACTTCACTTGACTCTGAGTTTCCCACAAAACATAATGCATTTGGTACCAGTATCAGAGTGTACCTTCATACAACAGTAGCCTAGTTTAAGAAGTTAAATTCCAAGGAAAAAAGCACCTAGACCTGTGTTTTGTAGGCACTAACATCCATTGTTCTGGTCAGGGGTGGGTGGTGACTGAGGCTTCTGAGAGCAGGGTGGTGGGGGAAGGAAACAGCTGCAGGGAAAACTTCAATTTTCCATGTCCCTGCAATCTGTCTCAGTCTCTCTGGGGCAGCTGCAGCCTGCCCTTAAGGCTTAATGTTACTGTGGGACCCATATCCTAGTCTCTTTGTTCCTAGTACCATGGTTTTTAACTAGTGGGCACTTCTGTAAACCCAGCTGGGCCACAACGATAGGTACGAGCGTTGGTGGAGAACCCATGATAAAGTGTCTTGCTGAGCTGCTGCAAAGCCCCATGCAAGCTACCAGTACTTCCCACATGGGGTTCAGTGTAGCTGCCTTACTGCAGCATTGCAGGCAGGCTACCTGGCTCTGCTGAGATGTTGCTAATTAGCTTGGGTACAGCACCAGCTTCCAGGCTGGGGAGGTAACCCGTGCAGAGCTAGCTTGGGTAATGCTGAATGATGCTGACTTGAGCCAACACTGATAATGCTGTGCAATTACCCTCACCAGCTCTGAACCTCCTTGCTCCTTAAGAAAAAGCAATGGAGTCACATTCAGGTGGTGCTGAGCCTGGCTTAACTTGCTGCCCTGCTTTGCTTCTGATTTCTGGAGGTCACGTGCTGTGGGCTCAGAAAGGTTAAGAACCACTGTTCCAGTGAGTCAGGTGGAAGCAGTAAAGAGTCCACCTCCGCTGGTAACCACATCCAGATTACAGAACAGTGGAGACCTGCCCTGATTTCACACTTGCAGAACATATGCTCTGCTGTGTATGTACGCTTTCATCACAGGAGGGTTCCAGAGCAATCCTCTGAGGTGACACATACCAAAGCAAAGCTGCACAGCAAGAGCAGCAAGCCACACAGTGCTCACTCTGCATTCCCTGCAGGTCAACAGAAAAATTTTCCAGTGGATAAGGAGATGTCCTTAAGTCTCTCCCAAAAACCCAAACTACCCTGGTCTCCTTCAGACCAGTGCAGACTCCTAGGGAAAGGTCAAGATAAAGGAAGCTATATTCTGAACTTCTGGGCAAGATTTCAGTAAGCTTCCCCCACAGTCTGAGCATCCATTATTCTAGAAAGATGGTCATGACTACAGGTGCTGTTGCTGCATGTAATTTGGAAGTAGCAAACAAGAGTAAGGTGCATTAGCCTTCCTGTACAATTACTGCATCAAATGCATTACTATTTTTCTTCCTCACTGGTATAAGAAAGCAAACCTAATTAGCACCTTGGGTATGGCAAACTAAAGGTGGCTATAGGATATTGCACCCTTTTGGGTTAGAGCAAGAATTTTTTCTCTTGTACTTGTGTTCAGGCCTGTCTTCCACTCCGTATTTTAAGTTAAGACCCTACTCCACTCCCCGCATCTACGGAACAGCAGCTTAGGGTGCTGGTATAGTCTCCTCAGGCTTTCCGCTCCTTAAAGTAGTAAGACGAACTCCAGTCTTAGAATAGATATCACTTGGCAGGTCCAAGCTGTGTTGCTGGAAAAAGCAGCCCGAGGAGGACGACAGGTCTAGAGAGAGATGGGGAAAATCCAGCATGACCAAATCACAGTCTAAACTAGCCTTGTCTGAAACTTCGTCCTATTTTTCAGATTGGATAAAATTACAAAAGAGCATGCAAAAATGATGGTTTTATACCTCAATACCTTTTGATTGGCCAAACAAAGCACAAAAGGAGCTAACTTGCCACCATCCCTATTGCCTTAATATACAACCAACCTTGCTGACTTTTATTTGAGTGTCCATTACCTTGATATCTTAGTCTCGGTAGCTTTCAATGCTGAAAACAGCCTGGAATGCTAGCTTCTACATGGAACTGTCTGAAAGAACAACTGCCATAAAGCATTATAGTAGAACTGAAGTAAAACTAATTAGAATGTGATCATCTAATACCTTCTCATCTGCCAGACCTAAATATGTTTTAGTGGACCAGTATGTAGATCAAAGATTTAATATATCTCCAGCCTGCCATCCAAGTTGGACTTCGGAGCATCTTTGGAAAACTTCCTTAACCCTTTCCCTTGTTGAGGTCCCTTTTGAAGGAGCAAGAGAACACTCACTGGCCATAAAATCAGGTTGGCTTTTATAAGACTGTTCACACTGTATTTTGCAAAATCACTCTGCCCTGCCCAGCCTGGAACATGACTGCATCCAATTTGAGTCCAAGTCGATGCATACACACTCCCTCACAGAGAGGAACCCTACAGCTGCCATAGCTGCTGTACCAGCCTCAGTGACAAGGGTAGGTGCCAAGCAATTCTGACCATTCCACTTGGCTCTGATTCAAATGTCTTGCTTTGCCAAGTGCTTTCCACTGGGATCTACAAATTCTTTTTGTGATGAAAGCATGAAAGTGAGTTCAGTCTAATGCACAATGATAAAAAGCTCCAAAAATTTCTTTTCATAGAAGGATGGTCTCACTTCCAGGGATATTTACAAACAAGGCTATGGTGATTTTTTACAAATGCATCTGTGCTTTATCATTTTAATCTCTGGTACAATATTAGTACTGTTGTCTACTGTAGAAGCACTATCATGCCCTATGTGTGGAGTACTGAACTCAGAGCAGCTAGTCTGTCTGAACATTAGCAGAGTAATGTCTGTTCCTAGTGACTGGTCAAGGAGTGTGAAGACAATATGCATAGCCAATAACTGAAGGAAACTTAAGCACCCATTTATATATGTATTGGATAACATCTTAATTATTCCTTGCTGTTTTCAACTGCTTATGGAAGCATTCATGCATCTGGTCAGAAGTCGGGACTTCCATAAAGGGTTTTCAGTTGCCTGTTTATATGTGGGGAGCATCCAGTGAGCTGGCATTTTTAAGGAGGAAGTGAAGATCTGTACAGAAGTTTGGATTATTGGGGGGGATGGTTCTTAACCAAACCAGATCTGACCTAACTCTAGAGTCATACTCATGTTGGAAACCTCATGCCTCTAGCACTGCAGAAGTTAAAAAGGAAAGTTGCCCTGTATGAACTGGATCCCAATGATACGAAGGCCACTTTTCCTATGAGACAGCGGCTATGTTAACCACAGGTTCGAGCATGTTCCTTCACAGGCATGCTGCTGGCTGCCCTAGGTAATCGCTCATCCATCCCCTGACTTGGAATGAACAGCCTCTGACTCCTTACAAAGCTTTCAGTATGGCAGTCTGTCATTTTCCTTTTGAGTTAGTGCTTTCATGAGGAGAACAGGTGACCAGTAAAAGTGACTGCTTGCTTGCACACTAAGTTATTGCAATGTTTTTGAGGAGACTCACAGTCCAGTTGGAAGAAGAAACAGCCTGGTTGCTTGGTCACAATGAAGGAGAGTGTGGTTCCGACAGGCAGAGGGTGAAGTTAACTGAAAGGCATAGATGTTGGCACAAAATTGGTAAACTAGAAATGAGAGAGGAAGTGGCAGGGACAGGAGATTTAAGAGCACTGGATATTCTACAGTTTAGGTTTGTGTCTTATTACACAGAATAGACAAGTGCTAATACAGTTTACATAACTATTGGCATGTAAAACTTCCTGGAATGTATTTGGCACTAACAGCCAATTTCAGCTTGTTAACTGCAAATACCTGAAAACTATTCTAGGAAAGACACTGGGAACTCTTTTGGTAGATATGCAGCAAGACACCTAATGGAATGGCTGACTTAAGTGGCATGCACATCACTCAACAAGAAATGTATTAGAACCACGCATTCTTTCTGAAAGTTTAATATTTGGTGGTACGGTAAGTGCCACTGCTCATTAAGAGCAAACAAAGAGGCACTGCAGGCTGAAGCCTTCTCTACCCACCAAGGCTTTAGTAAGCACCTCCAGCACTCCACATGCCAGGAGGAAAGCATCTGGTTTCCACACAGACAAGGTAGGTCAGACTGCATGCTTACAATATTTCAGACCTCTTTCAGTGAAAGGAAAGGTGCCCAATCAAGTGCTGATGCTGTAACGGGAGCTCTGGTTGTCTCAAAATTGCTTTGTCAAGCCCCTGTGCCAGATGCTCCCTAGAAGATGTACTCCTGCTTCTGGGGTATGAAATAGGGCTCTGGACTGTGAGCTGCTTGGCCTTCCAATGTCCTATTTACAGGGTTAAGGAGAGTGTCTTTTTCCCCTCCAGCAGTGTGTGCGCTCCTGCTCCTTTTTCTCCTTCCAGACTGAAGGGAGTGTTATGCAGCAGAGAAAATGCCTTCTCAAGCTTCCCACAGCTGTTGTCTAGAACACAGGAGAATCACAGAAAGTACAAGGTCCTTGCAATAACCTCTTGATCCACTCAGGGTCTGTAAATGAGAAAAGCAGTAGTTTAAAAGCATGAGTTGGAGGAAAGAGAATCCAACATTTTAGATGAATACTTGGCTTGATGTCACTTCACTGAACAAAATAAGAAATCCTGGGAAGCTAAGCTCTGACAGATATCTTTCATGAGTACTTGAAGGATCAGAATGAAGGGTATACTCCACTAATTTGTGAAACTTAAAACAATGCTAGTTTAAACTTCATGTCTGCAGGAGGCAAAGTTCAGGCTGAAACCGTCTCCACAGCACCAGCACCTATCTAGCTGCACACTGTGGACAGACAAATCAGCTATGCATATGCAGCATGGGAAACATTTAAAGGATGATCCTGTCATAACTTAAGTGTTTTTTGTGTCTTTAGGCTGAAGTTTTAAATCTGATGTACTGCAGTATGTGGTTTGTGTCTCCTTTTACTTCTAGGGTAGAAAACAAACAAAAAAGAACTAGGCAACCAGCAACACTTCTCCAGAACTGTGTTATCTGTATTTGATCACATCTCACTAGAAACTGGAAACTCTGCAGGCTTGTGGGAAGGGAGTACCTAGCCCTTTAAGACTGCAATACTTCTGCAGATAGGTCCATTAGTAAAACAGGCAAAAAAATCATATCCTTCCTAAAGGATGGTGCTGCTAAACGCTCCGTTCACTGCATTTTTAAAAAAAATATTTCAGCATCCTATCCTGTAAATGCTTTTTAAACTGGTAATAGAACATATCAAAATTTTTATCTTTTAAAGAGTCATCTGGGACCACAATTCAAGCTAAGCATGCAGCTTAAGCTAAGCATGAAGGTCAAAACCCAGGCCTGAAGGTGTCTGGGTTCTAACAACACGCTGCTGAAGTATTTATCTTGCTCAGCAGAAGAGTATGAAAGCACAACATCAAAAAGTTGATTTGTTCCTTCCCTCTGCTACACCACTTAGGCAAGACAGTTCATGACCATGCACCATCTCATCCTGCACTACACTGAGTGACCTTCCATTTAAATCAACAGGAGTCAAGGACACAGCATCTGTAAGACTGGGCAAGCAATTTGTGCACACACAGAAATCTGATTATATTAGTGCTAATCAGCTGTCTGCTGTAACACTCCAGCACAGACTGCATGTGTACTTGACTCATATTTAAAGTGCACTATGTACTTACACATCACTTTTCCCAATTACCATATTCTAATTAAACTGTGCAAACGAGGCATAATCTGCAATGAAGCACCATAAAGAGCTGAACATTTCTACTGCATTTGATAACTCCCCCAAATAACAGCAAGCTGCTGAACATGATCTATGCCTTTACAGAGCCAGAACATGCTATCTTGTCTTGCCCTTTCAAGCCACGGAAGTAGCTCACCTTCTGGGGTTGGATGTCGTGCAATGCTGTCATGAAGCAAACACCTTCTGTATACCAAACTCTGGCAGGACTGGTAGGTTAAAAAGCACCTGAAAAGGTGGCAGATTGCATCATCAAAACTGAGTTCCCACTTGTATGCTTTATGACAGAGGGCTGAATTCTGCTCAGTTAATGCCCGTGCTGCTGGGGAGCTGGGGGAGTAAAGGCAGCATTTGGGCCAATCCTGCTGATTACCTGTTCCTAGTCAAGTCAGCAGTTCTTCAAAATGAGTTAACATTCAATATAAAGGCACATACGTAACTGTACCAAGCTGGCTTAGGAAGGCTGCCCTGAATTCGAGTGCCTTATAATACACGCATGCAGAGGCCTATAACAGTACATTTCAAAGCATAAATGTTGCGAGGTGCCTGGAATGCTTCATTACTGGCTTTACAATTTTAGCCAACAGACAAGCTGGAGAGAAGTTCTGAGGGCTAATGTTTCCCTCCCCACTTTCTTTGTATTGTGGGGGAGGAGTGACAGTGGGAAAACTAAGAGCATTGGAGCATTTTTTTTTTCCTTTAAACCAAAAAAAAGTCAAATTTTGGCCTACCTCTGTCAAATATCCCTTAACTCACCCCTTAAAAGTATCTGGTACATTCTCCTTTGCCCTGACTGCTCTGCTGTCTTGTCTTCACTGTGGCATGCACAGCATGTTTCATGGCTCTTACTCTTTCACACTACAAGAACGTATTTCTCTTGCTACTTGCATGCCTTCTACTCATTCAAAACAACCTTCTTAAGAACAGATTACCTGAGCCAAATATGTCCATTGCAGCAGACTGCCTGCTTGCGATCTGTGAATGGCAGGATCTCTTTACACAAGCTGCAGTGCTCTGGGAAAGTCTGTTTGTTCATTTTCTTTAAGATATGCCCAATCAGCACCTGGGAACACACAGCAGTCAGCATCGTTTATAGCAAGACAGCTGCCGCTGAAAGATGGAAACATCTCATAGGATATTATGATTTCAGGGGGAAAAAAAGCAGAACTTTAGGCATCTAACTGGATTCAAATGAAAAAAGCAATGGAATGATTAGTCTTTCCACACATTCATCATGGATCTAACTGCCTTAAAGCCCTGCAGTGCTGGAAGGAATACAGACTTTGTTTAAAAGTAACCAGTAGTCTGGGTAATTAGGCTGTCTGAAAAGGGAAGCTGAACTTGGGATCAGTGTATTACATCATCCTAGAGAACATCAAATGCCATATACAAAAGGGATTTTTTTAAAAGTAATCTTATGCCTTTAAGAACAGAGGTGTTTAAAATCCCATTTATTATTTAGAAGTCTGACAATTTTATTTTAGCAATCACTTTCTCTCTAAAAAAGATGTGGCCATTCTGTTAAACTTAAAACACATGGGTTAAATTTATGACCATGTCACTCTTTTTTATTTACATTTGACATAATGCATGATATAAATCACAGGCCATGGTTTTATACTGAATATCTTAGGCAGTGACAGCAGTCGTGATTAACAAAAGTTCATATAAACTGTATTCAAGAGTCATGCTTTACCCACTGCAGAATGAAATGAGTCTGTGTATGAGGTGTGAAGGGCAACTGCTCCGGCTTTTCCAATGTGCAGCACTTCAGACACAGTTGTGAGATGATAACTCTTTGGCAACGTATTAAAGGCTACAAGGCTGCAGCCTGCTTGCCTACAGGCCTGGCATTGAAAAGCTCAGTTTCTGTAATGAAAGCTACCTTGGCTTCTCCAAAAGTAGTTTAAGGGTTGATTGGTCAGTTTGTTTACTTCAAGAGGCTAAATGATGCAAGGATTCAGTTACTACAGAAATACAGCATAGCCTCTCTATGCACAGCTGTAAGGATCATAACCGACAGTTCTTGGGATTACTGAGTCGGGTGCTGCTTTTGCTGGGGCAAGGATTGTGTTTGCAGTGCAACATTAATGTCAAATGATGGGGTTTCTTTTACACATTAGGAAGGGATATGTTGGGAAGCTCAGGCAGTGAGTACTGTTTCAAAGATGCAAATTGTCTCTCAAACTGAGCAGTGACTATTACCAGTAAGAAGTGCATTACATTTTCAAGAGCTATTGACAGAAATTCTGAAGAACTGCAAGACTTAACTGCCTCATTTGGAGGAAATTCCTTCTCCTTTTTTGGTTTACAGACAATATTTAATAATATCTTTATCCATATGGTCTTTCCATCATTAACAAACAACAATAGATTTCCACACCCCCACCCCAAACCTTGAAGAAATTTTAAGCATGACTTACTTTACTCTGCCTGAACCCAAACTTCAAGGTCTGTACTGTCATCCCACCCATCATGCTAAGCTGGAAGGGCAGACACCTTATCTCCCTGCCTTATCCCTCTTGCCGAGCAGCTTCTCATTTCAACCCTTTATCCTCCACCCCCTAAGTTTAAAAATGAACAAATACAGTGAGCTGGGGGGGGGCCTCAAAAACCTTTATGTGCACTTACTCGTGCTGTCCTGTCATCATAGCTTTCGTCAGACATTAAGAAATCACAGACTCCTCTGGTTGGAATACTGGTGTTCTCTGTAATCCACGTGTGGAGGTAGACTTCTCCCAACACCCGTTTCATGTGCTCCCGCGTCAAGTGCATTTCTACTGCCTCAATTTGTGCCTGTATTTCTAGAAGTTTTTCTTCCATTGGCTCCCGGCCTCCTACATCAGTTGACTGAGGAAGAGAGTCATCTGCCAGGTCCTCTGTGTCCATGCCCCTGCTCACATCACCCAAGCTCTGCTTGCTGATCTGTTTAGAAGTTCCTTCTTCTTGCTGATCATCTTCAGTGCTGCCTATGCCAGGGGAATCAGAAATCAAGATTTTTGCATCCTCATGTGAAGGCTTCCACATGACTTCTGAGGGAGTCTTTTGCATCGACTGGTACAAAATCCTCAGAAGAAACAGCTTAAAGCGCCAGAAGTAAGTGGATCCGCAACTCTCAATCTTTTTATCCAAGGCTTCTTGTAAGAACTGAGGGATGTGCTTATCCTTCAAAATCTTCCAGCGCACAAGGTCCGTCAGGTCCACTTGCCTGAAAAGATTTTGAACAGAAGATTCCAAGAGCTGAGCGGCTGCCTCCTCAAAAGTTTTAAGAGTTACAAACTGAACTTGATAGTTTTTATTAACAGGGTGAAGGCCATTTGTCATACCCTCTGTTGTGATAACTGCTAAGTATGCACCACATGGGCTTACAGCTATCCCATGAGTCCTCACAGAGCCAAACACTTCTGATAGCTTAATCAGCTGGTGCTCAAACTTTAATGCAACATCTGTGAAGATGGGAATCAGCTGCCTTACCTTTCCGTCACTTGAGCACGTATATACTGTGCCATTCTGTTTATCTGCAGTCATAGATACAATTGGCAAAGAGTGAAGCCCTGTCACATGGGAATTGTGAACATTCAGGCTTGCTTTGGATATCAGGAGAAGACACCAAAACACATATGATCCTCTTGCAGCCACCACTAAGCTACAGCTACATTTCTGGTAAGGATGATAAAGAGGAATACATCTGATACTATGCACTGGCAATTGGTCCATTTCTTGCCACAAGACAACTGGTTGCCTGAGTGTAAAGTAACCTTTAACTGCTTTTAGATTGACAGGAAGGATTTTAACAGGTCCAAAAGCACTCCCTACTATGAGTCCACTCATCTTTCGGTTGTTGTGTTCATATTCCCACCAGGACAAGACACTAGGGGAATTTATTCCAGACTCTATGGTATTGCAAGAAGTGATGGATTCCTTACCCACAAAAGGAAGCTGAAAGACTGAGACTGCCTCCTTCCCTGTATTGGTAAGATACTATCACTTTTACAGATAAACATACTGGACTTTGCTTTGCTTCATGCTCATTTAACTGTAAATAGTTGTAGTAAATAAAGTGTTTCCATCATTCATCCAATCAGTCATCGTGTCAGTCCTTTATACACTAGTCCTGAATCCCATTAACAGTAACAATAACTAA
>NW_017729011.1:18131913-18135075 GCF_001723915.1 Gavialis gangeticus | reverse complement strand
AAGCTGAAACTGCCAAACTGCAATGTTACCATTTTCAAAGAGCACTGCTAGAAGCACGCTACCAACGTCTCGGCATTCGTTGTTATGTTTCACCTGCTGGGTGGTGCAGATACCTGACCACTCCATACGCACTGGAGTCTGCATGCTGTGCCTTCTCTGAAATTCAGAGAAGTCCCCTAGATCTCCTCGGGGTGCCTCGGTCTTAGAAATTCTGTACTTGCTTTCACAAAGACGCTCCCCATAAACTTCTGTCAGATCAACTAGCTGCACCCACTGCAGTCTGTTGAGGTTAGCATGAATAGTTAGTCTATTGTCCATCGTTAAAGCTGCTAGTAGACATCTTCCATTAGCGTCACAGCCCAAAGGAGACCAGCTTGAATATTTGAATCCTCGCATTGATGTTAGTGACTTTCCTTCAGGGTTGAATACTCTATCTAGCATAAACGTTTGACTAACTGTTGGATCCTTCGAGCTGGCAAACTTTTCCTTACATTCTGCAACCTCCTTTTTGGGACCAACCTGAAAGAAAGTATGTATTTCTATAAAAACATTTCAATACTGTCAATGCACACAACTTAATAACTCTGTATCTTCTGTCCATTAGGGAACACTGGAAGAATTGAAGAATATATGCTGCATAAAAGGCTCAGATCTGAACGTCAGTCATTCTCTAGTACTCGGTGTCACCCTTCACAGGATAAATGAACTCTGTAGCTAGAGAAGTTTGTGGAGACAATTCTTTAATCTAACCCGTCCTTTGCATCCCATTCTCTCTACAAATGACAAACAAGTCTCCAAACTAGTTTGTTTTGGGGCACCACTTGACAGAATTTGTAGGAAAAATTGCATGAAGTTTAAATGACCTTCACTTCTGGTTTGGAAAAATCATGCTCCTAGTCTGCAGGGCCTATTATCCAATGATCGCTTTCTTCTAGCGTATTAAGTAAAAGCCCTGCATAAATAAAGTGTTTTCATACTGGCAGGACCTGAAATTTCTATTACTGCAAGGAAGCAGTAATCAGTGGACTTCTGTATGACACTTCCTGTTCCAGTCTGACACAGGCCAATGCTTACAACAGTTTTCTAAAATGTTCTGAGCTATAAAACCAAAAGATTAATGTAAAAACTTTACTTCATTCATCTCTTCCCCTTTAGTCCCTCAGTTTTTATGTAGCTGTTATGTAGCTGGCTCTTTATATGCTTAACACAATATATTTTATTTAATACATGAAACCCATCTTATTAAAGCAGCCAAATAGAGTTACATTTTGTGATGTAAAATTCTCTTGGCATCTTGCAGAGCAGCTGATCACATTAAAATATTGCTGGGCCTGGTAACCGAAGTACTCTTGATTAACCACAAAACAGGTCAAGCAGCAGAGGTGCAAGCTTCTTGACACTGTTCTGCCAATGTGCCTTAACCATGATCTGAGAATCAGTCACAATCCGTCAAAACCAGACTGAGACTTCAGGCATCTTTTAATTCTTGCTCTCTTGTGAAAAGGCACCAGTACAGACAATAACACTACTTGAAAAACAGGTAACTGGTTATAACTTGGCCACCTATAACCATGTATAGCACTTTTAGCATTTTCCGGATAAAACTTCATGGTACCATTGTCATTTTATATAGCTTGGCAACTTGGCTAAATTCTTGTTTGCTCTACAGTAGAGCAATTAGTTTGCTGTACAGTAAGTCTTCTTCTAAAAGATTCATCCCATTTTAGAAGTAATTAAGTGTACCAAAGACTTTTACCCTCGCTGCTGAACTCTTATCCCTTGTTACTCTGAGTTTACCAGACACTGTGTCTTGCTATATAGTTGTCTGCTACATTCAAGAGACCGTTTTCAAAATCTCCTTCCCTAAGCAGGTACTTAAAGGGTATTTGTTACAAATGAACTGGTTGAGATGCTCAACTATACTGAGCCATCTAACTTAACGTATCCAAATTATTCCTGCTGGTAGCCATCCTGCCAGAGATGACACTACTGGCAAAGAACAACTCAGACCTGCTGTATTCTTAATAGTATATATTCCCTTAATACCCAGAAACACCCCATCGGGACGAATGGCCAGCTGTACAAGAATCTATACAGCCATCTCTGCCTTGCATATTAATCTGCTTTAACAATACTGTAGCTGCATTTGAGTTTATTCCACACTATTTCAGTCCAAACATTAGAAACTTCTATAGTCGTCATTTCAAGAACCAGACAGAATTTTACCATCTGTTCCACTTGTGCATTTTTTGACTAACCAAGTTAAACACATCTAAGGTCTTGTTGACTTTGTGCGTTTTTGCCATAGCTACATGCACGCCATGGAGAAGAGAGATCTGTTGTGCTGGTTTTCCTTCATTAGACACAAGTCAAATAGATTTTTGGGGGATAAAAAAAGTTCAAGACGCAACCAAAGAAGTTTTTAATAGCTGTTTTGTGGATTAAAAAATCTAAGCAAGTTCAAGAAGCAACTAAAGATACGTTAAATAGATTTTTGGGGGATAAAAAAAACTAAGAAAGTTCAAGAAGCAACTAACGAAGATGCTTTTTTATTAGCAGGAACATTGCGACATTCTCCCGCGCTGCATTGCCCCGCCATGCCACGCTGACCTCGACCCGTCGGACATCAAGTGTCAACAGAGGACAGGAATCGAGACTCACGGTCACGAGGGGCCATATGACGCTTAGGCAGGGCAGACCCCTGGGGGCCAAATGGTGTTTTTTTTAAAGATCCCCAGGGCAGGCACTTGCACCACGGGTGGGAGCCTGTCAGAGCCAGTCAAGTTTGTCCTCACGACTTCAAAGGGGATCAGAAAAGATCCAGCGGGGTCTAAAAAGTGCTCAGGTAAGAAAAGGAAGTGCCCAGGCACGGTGGTGGAGAGAAGCTCCGGGGAGGGGGCGGGGGGTAAGCGTCCACACGGGGCCGGGCCGGGGCGGAGGTGGCGCTGGGCCCGGGGAAGGGCGGCGGGCGCTCACCTTGAGCAGACAGGCGGCGGGCGGCGCCGGCACGGCAGTGCGGTGGATGACCATGTCGTGGCCGCCGCGGTGCACATCGCTGAGCTGCTCCAGCACGGCGATACTGCGCGCCGTGCTCACCGACACCCGGTGGTCCTCGGACCAGGCCAGCGGCTCCAGCCCGCTCGCGCCGTGCTGCAGCCGCAC
>NW_017729011.1:18131116-18131700 GCF_001723915.1 Gavialis gangeticus | reverse complement strand
CACTGCGCCTGCGCCGCGCCGCGAGCCACGAAGGACCCCGCCCGGCCAGCGTTGGGGGCGTCTACCGCACTGCCTGAGCGCAGCTCCCCCGCCCACAGCCGGCTGGCGGGATGGGCGAGTCCGGGCGGGCGCGCGCGACACCGGATGGGCTGACCCTGCGCCGTCACTTTGAACTTCTTCTGCGTAGTAAATTAATACCTACTAGTAAATTAAATGAAATTTAATATGATAAATGTCTTCTACATAGTAACGTAATATATTATGGTAATAATGCATTCATCATCATTATAATTATTAAAGAATAATAATAACAGTAAAATAATAATGGTGAATTAACGGTAATATAAAGTGTTCAAAATGTATAATGTGTTACTTGTTTTTACATAATAAAGTATTATAATCTTATGTAATAATGATAACAGTAAAATAATGGCAGATGAACAAAAAAAAAGCCGGTGAAAGAGACAAGGGAAACAAAACCAGGCCTGAGGTTAGCTTCTTGTGAGCCTGTCTATTTCCCAGGGAACTCGAGAGGGAGCTCCAGAAGTGCTTTGGAGAGATGCACACAAAGAAAGACAGATGAA
>NW_017729011.1:18125179-18126116 GCF_001723915.1 Gavialis gangeticus | reverse complement strand
GGCAAATTAATAATAATAACTATCAAGTGTTCAACATGTATGATAATTTGTAACTTATTGTTACATAAATAACATGTAGCAATAATAAATGAATAATTGTATGATTATAATTATTATATAATGATAACACTAATGGTGAATTAATAAAATATAAAGTTCAAAGTGTACAACAATTATAACTTATTTTGCATCATAAATAATATATAATGTAGCAATAATACGCTAATAATAATTATAATATTATGTAATAGATAACCCTAAAATAGTGGTGATACTAAAGTGTTCAAAATGTATGATAATTTTTGACTTAGTTTTTACACAATAAATAATGTATAACATAGCAATAATACATTAAAATAGGTGTCTGATTATATAATAATAATGATAAAATAATGATGAATTAATAATAAAAAGATAAAGTGTTCAAAATGTACATTAAGTTTTGAAGAAGCAATTTTGAAAAAAATTGCTTGCAAGGAACAATTTTTCCAACTATTTAGTTGGCCTAATAAAAGAGATCACATCTACCCAAAGAACCTCGTCTGCTGTTAATTGTTGTGGCAGTGAATTGATGCAGCACATGCATCACCCAAGTCCCTTCACGGAGTCTGAACTAACGTTGGGGTTTGCTGTCAGCACTTCCTTATGGTGCTTGTCTTGAAATAAAGAAATGCTTCCACTTGGATGACCCAGTTCTCCCTCACTTGCTGAATTTTTATACTGAGCAACATAGTTTCATAGTTTCATAGTTTCATAGATTTAGGGTCGGAAGGGACCTAGTAGATCTTCTAGCCCGACCCCCCGCCAGGGCGGGAGAACAACAAAACCCCAAAACAAGAAACGGGACTCAAATGAGTCCAGCCAGGTAGGCATCCAGCCTCTTCTTAAAGACCCCCAGGGTAGGGGCCAGCACCACTTCCCTTGGAAGTTGGTTCCA
>NW_017729011.1:18123165-18124901 GCF_001723915.1 Gavialis gangeticus | reverse complement strand
GGACCCGCTGACTTGAACGCGTCCAGCCCCTCCAGAAGCTCTCTAACCCGGTCCTCCCCAACCTGAGGTCTGAAGGCGATCCCCTCGAGTCCGGCTTCTATCACAGCAGGGAAGTCCCGGTCCCTGCACAAGAAAACTTTACTTATAAAGTAAATAAGACGTAGTTACATGCTTTTTTCCAGTGTGAGAGAGTTTTTCAGAAAATACGACAAGTTTCCAATATGATAATTTAATATTTAAGACCCGGCAATGCTGCTGTGTAGCTTCTCCCCCCACAAAACGAGCCAAAATCCTGCTGGTGTGTTAAGCGCCAGAACAGCTGTGTCCTAATGGGCGCAGGTCGCAGTGGGGAGCCGACGAGCGGGTGCTGCCCGTGTGCCGCAGAAGTGAGCGTCTGGTAAGAACGACGCTGTGCTGCTCTCATGAGCGCAATGTGATGTGGTCCCTTAGTAGCACTGCAAGCTCCTCGGGGCAGGACGCTGCTTCTCTGTGTTACATTCACGATCGGATTAGTATTACGTGTTCCTGCAGTTTCTAAGTCCTAGAGGAGTTGCTGCCAAGCCCCAGTCACACCCGGGGCCCCATCTATGATTAGCATCCAGACACCCGATGCTACTGTGTTGTCGCACCAAACCCAGGTAAAATGCAAAGTAGAAAGGCTCTACCTGTGCAAAGAGCACAGGAATGGGGGCTTCAAAATCCTCAGCACTGACCGGGTCCGAGCCTACAACCAGCAGATGGGAATGGGACACGGGCCTGCTGCCCATCCCCTCCCAAACAGCTTCCCTGGTGCATGGGATTTGTGCTGCGCACTGGCGGACCTACTGTCCTGGAGATCAGGTAAGGCACTCCCCACAAATATTGGCAGAGAAATGATTTTCAACCCCAGTGACCTGACAATGAATGTCTTGCATGTGAAAGCTTGTCTAACTCTACTACACAGGTCTGCTAAGAAGATACCCCGCTAAGACATCCTTGCCTTTTAGCCCCAAAGAAATGCTTGAGCCTGGCAGGGACTTTGGGGGTGGGGCAAATAACTGGAACAAGTGGGGTGCAACTTGGAGCCATTCCAGTGCAGGCTGCTGCACAAGCTGCTTCCCTTTGCAAAGGAAACAGTGACCTGTGCTCATCTCCGTGCAACATGAGACAACTCAGCAGTTTTGGTTGGAGGGGAGGGTTTGCAAAGGAAACCCTTCTTTTCAGCCTTTCCCAGCTCAGGGAGCAGTCCTGGGGAGCTCTGCAATATCTCCCCAATATGCAGTAAGGCAATCCTTCCTGCCAAACGGCAGTGTTTAAAGCAGTGGTTCTCAATCACCTTTGTTAGACTCCAGATACCCCTCAGCTCACTCCAAGGCCCCCTTGCTAGACTCAGGGTACCCCTCCATTCACCCCAAAAACATTTGTTAGACTCCAGACACCTGCCCATGCACCCCAAACCTCCTTGTCAGACTCCGGACAGCCCTCCATTCACCCAACCCCCTTGTTAGACTCCGGGCACCCCTCCATTCACCCAACCCCCTTGTTAGACTCCGGGCACCCCTCCATTCACCCAACCCCCTTGTCAGACTCCGGACAGCCCTCAATTCACCCCAACCCCCTTGTTAGACTCAACACCCCTCCATTCACCCCAAACCCCCTTGTTAGACTCAGGACACCCCTCCATTCACCCAACCCCCTTGTTAGACTCAACATCCCTCCATTCACCCCAACCCCCTTGTTAGACTCAACACCTCTCC
>NW_017729011.1:18122143-18122450 GCF_001723915.1 Gavialis gangeticus | reverse complement strand
CTTGTCAGACTCCGGACACCCCTCCATTCACGAAACCCCCTTGTCAGACTCCAGACATCCCTCCATTCAGCCAACCCCCTTGTTAGACTCAACACCCCTCCATTCAGCCAACCCCCTTGTTAGACTCAGGACTCGGCTCTGCGAAGCCTGGTTTTCACTCACGTCTCGGCCCCAGGGCCGTGCCGGCGCCAAGGCCTCCCGCGGTGACCCTGCCCTGCTCCCGCCACGGCCCCTGGGGGCGCTGCGGGCCCCGGTTGAGAATCCCTGGCGCGCCGCGGGCAGCGGGCATTGGGCGCGAGCGCGGGGC
>NW_017729011.1:18103331-18121503 GCF_001723915.1 Gavialis gangeticus | reverse complement strand
GGCTGCCTTGAGAGCGGGCTCGGGAGACCTCCCGGGGAGGGGGCATGTCTTCCTGCTCCCTGGGCCTTGGGGGAGAGGCGATCTCTTATGAAACCGCGGGGGGAAAAAGTTCTTGGCCAGCTTTCCGGAGCCAGCCCCCTTCCCCAGGCGCGGGGCGTCTCTGCTGGGCTGAGTCCCCAGGGAAGGAGGGAAGCTCCAAGTGCGGGGGACAATGTACATGAGTGGGAATTAGGGCCACAAGGTAGAGCAGGGAAGGGAGGGGAAAAAGCCACACAGATTTCAGGCTCCCTCCTGCCCTGGCATCCCAGGACCCTCCTCCCGGCTTTGGGGGTTGTTGGTTGTGGCTGCGCTGATCTGACTCGCTGTTTGCCAACTGTTTCCAGCCCAGGATGCGCTTACGTTAATAAAAGTTTTCCGCAGCACTCCCGTAAAGGCATTCCCGGGCCTCGGAGCTAGCGTGGCTCGCTTGTGCGGTGCGCCTGTTCGTTTCTGACAGCACGCTTTTGTGTCGCCACACGCTGGTTGGGAAACGCCAGTCTAAGGACATAGGCAGTCGAGCTTTGTTGGGGAGATGTGATATCTTTAATTAGACCAGCTTAGTTGGAAAAAAGTCAGGACATTTTCTCGTGGTGGTCTCAGGGGTGAATTTCCCATTCTCCTTTTGATTTTTGCAAGTCCCCGTTCATGCTGATCTGTCTCCCTGCTGTGCCATGATGATGCTTCAGAGCTGCTGTTAGAAGCTTTTAAAGTCATGGTAAAGTCGGGCGGAGGTCACATCTAGTCCAGCGCCCTGCCCGAGGCCGGATTGGCCTTGTTCAAACCATCCTGTAACATCTGTATGTAAACTCTGTGTAAGACTGGTGTCAGCCCTGGCACAACACAGACCTGACACCCTAACCTGGCACAGGGAAAGCAGGGGAACCACGGCAGCCAGTGTCCTGCTTCTGTAACATGTCAATATATGCTCAAAAGATCCCTGGTAGGGGGCTGTGCCTGCCTTTGCTTACAAAGGAGGGGAGCTAGTTTGCAACTATCAAACCCGAGATAGGTCAGGTAGCTGAAGACCAGTGCTTAACAGCTGGATCTGTGCTGTGGCACTCGTAGCCCTGACACTGTTGGGGTCCCATCACTTTCAAGACATGGAGTAGGAGTTCCTAACCCGCCCCCCCCCCCAAAGTACACAGATAAAGTTACAGTTCATGTGCAGTCAACTGCAATTCATCAGAGTACAATTTAAGTTTCAAAGTAGACAACAGGCCTGAAAGATGCTGGTTGCTTAAGCAATCTGTGCTTTTTACCAGCATGATGTAGGTAAGTGAATCTGATATGCATAGAAGTAAAATGCACCGTGTGTAGCGAAAGTCAGCAAAAAGATCCTTTCATCAGAGGTTTAGATCAGCAAGTGAAATGTCAAAGATGCGGAAGTATCTGTGTCCAGGAAAACTTACAACCTTGGACCTTGTGCATGTGTTGGTTGTTTTTTTGCCATGTTGGTTTTCTCCTCTTTTCCTCCCTTCTCTCCCTGCCTGGCCTGGTGCTTATGCCCCTTGCCGAATCCTGTGGGCCAGCGTGGCTCCGCATGGGGGGCAGAGCCCTGTTCACATAGATCTCGTCGCTTTAAAACTAAATATTGTATCAAAGAGTCACTTGGTAGGTGTGATTTGGAAAATCATACAATTCCCTTTTAAACTTAACCACGGTGGTTGCAGTGATAATCCTCTGTACAGGATTCAGTTTTCCTCGTTTATATCCAGTTCTTGGCTTGTTTGGCAAAGATCTAGAAACCTGTCAGTAAACTTTTCTGAAGCTCCTATGCAGTGACTTAGGCCCCGTTTAAAATTTTAACGTCACATCACTTCCTGAGGGTAGGGTTTACTGGAGAAGAGAATGCTAAAGGATGTGTAACATCACGAGTGTTTGATCGTATCCTAATCATCACTATGAGAGCAAGCAAGGTGTTTTATAAGTATATGATCTCTGTTTAAAAGTGATGTGTGAGACAGTTTGGGATTCTCTGGCCTCAGAAGGAATATTTACTTTTGGGTGACATGTCAGGTGCCTGATGGGGAAGACCTTTCTTTTTTTTTTTTTTAAAAAAAGGCACTTGTGTTGACTTCAGCAAAAGACATCTTGGAAGGGGGATGCTGGATGCTGGACAACAACTAAGATAAATCAGCAAGGGGAGAGGGCACAGGGAGGTGATGAGAGAGGTTCAAAGAGAAGCTGCTGTGGGTTAGCCCTCCTGGAGGGATGGACACCGGAGCAGCTCCTCTGTGGGTGTTAACGGCCGTGGTTTTATTGAAGTCAGTAGAGCTACGTGATTTTGCAGTAGTGGGGGGTTTAGCTCTGTGAGGTCACAATTTGTAAAGGCCAATGTGAAGGATGAAAGGAAGGACAAAAAGGAAAAAAGGTTGCAAGGGGGGATGGGGAATTTCAAATCCAGGCGCAGAGGAGGGCTGGAAAAATAACAGAATGAAATACAGGATGTGGCAGAAAGGGAGAAAACACACAGAAGGATGGAGAAGGGGCAGAGGAAGGCATTAGGGGGATAAGGTGTTTGAAATGGTTTTCAGGTATGTATGATGGACTGCAGCATGCCTGTGAAGTGATAAAGAGGGATGGCGAGGGTTAGAAGAAAACCAAATTAATGTTCCTCAGGTATGTCTAAAGAAACATGGATCACGCCTGGGCCAACAACAGAGCGATGAGGCTTCCTGAAGCCTGACAAAAGCACAGGGCAGGCCAAAGGGGGATCCAGCTGTGGATCCCCACAAAGGATTTGAGGCCTGGAGGGACAGCTTCGCTCTGATTGTGAGCCTGCACAGCGACACCGCAGACAGCGATATGTTAGAGAACGTTCAGTTTAGCTACCAGAAAAGCTAGCTTGGTTGCTACAGTGATGGGCATCAAAATAGGACTTTTGATGATGATTATTATTCTACTCCTAGCATCCAGAAGTCTCGGTCGTTGTACGAGATGCTGTACAGACATGTGGTGGGAGACATTTGCTGATCCAAAGAATACCAATGGATCCGGTTACAAAACCAAACCCTGCTACTTTATACGTAGAAACGAGGGCTCCAAAAGGAATAGAGGCTGCTCCCCAGGGAAAAGGGCCTTGCACTATGGCGAAGAAGGATATCTTACTGCTTAGTTAGTCCTTGCGGTTTAACCCTGCCTTTACCCCCATTTGTTTGGTAACACAGAAGCAGAATAAGGCTCTGAAAAGAACGCCCCAATGGACGGACAATGGTACGCCCACAAAGAGGAAACGCACGCTGCCTGCATCCTCTCCGCTCAAGAATTGCGCTAAGGCGGTTGATGTGAGTGGGAATGGAAATTTGGCATCAGCATTTGTTCCAAAGAAGCACCCGACTGACAGGCAGGATGAGAGCACGAGACCTTTTATTAAGACATCCAGCTTGTTTAAAAACAACCCCAAGATTCCAGAAATCCCCAGGTATTCTGAACAAACCGCAATGACGTGCTATCGCTTTTGCATGTATAAAGCAGGTTTCCTTTCTTTTTTATTTAGGAAGGAATTAGTTAGTTAGTTAATTTCTTTTTCTTTTATTTGTCCATTGAACTACATTGGTTCTCAGCCTTTTTTCCTACTGAGCTCTCTGTCCCTTGTAGGCCAGACTTATCCAGCACCCCTCTCCTTTTTTAGCATTCTAGGTAAGTTTAAAAAACTAGCAGGAACTGGAGAGATGAGACGGTCGCAACACCAAGACAGAAAGAGCCGATGACTGAAAAAGACCTGATTCTATTTCCACAGAAGTCTTTTAGGGTTTTGCTTTCAACTTGTGTAGCTATTAGTGGTTTGGGGCCTAGGGTTTGTTGGTATTTTCCAAAGACATGGCAGGAAGGACCCTCGGACTCTTAAAACAGATGCTGGACATCTCTTTTGAATCGCCCATCTGGTGAAAGAGGGGCCCAGAAGCTGGAGTATTGTCACAGTAAGAATTTGCTGACTAGCTCGTTTTCCTTTTGTGCTGCCCTGTTGGGTCATACAAGTAGGTTTTAATGGGAGTCATCGTTAAGGAAAGCCAATATTAAAAGTAAAAGGCTGTGTTTATTTGTATTGTCCCAGAGAGTTTCATGTTGCCTTAGGGATCCACCAATTAAAAGCAACTTCAGTGTCGGAGAGGGGCCTTTTCTTGTGGTTGGGCTGATCATATTCCTTCCTTGAGTGGGGCTGGCCTTTTGGGTCCCATACAGAAAGGAAGCTGTGATTGGTTTTTGTACTGCTACAGCCTCTAGTCCTGGGCTGGTTTTCTCTGACTGGAAAAGTCAGGCCAGACTGCAGTGAATCTGGACTGCAGAGTGAAGGTGATGGGACTCGCTGCTCTTACCCTGTTTTATACTGGTTTATATGTTGTTTTTAACCTGCTTTACAGAGGTACAGTGCAGCTGGTGCAAGAAAAGGTTTTCACTTCAGATTCTTTCACCCAGCTGGATCTTCATCCCCATCTGGTGAGTCTGGGCTGGCAATGGGGTTCTTGGTGTGTGGCTGCTTTTATTTGTTGGTTCAGAGTGGATGTTGCTTTGGGAGAACGCGTATTTGGTGCTGAGATGCAGAGGAGGACTCTCCATAAACACCAAGATGTGGTTCTTGTTGCCCTTGTTCTTGGTGACTCAAGGGAGCTCTCTTGCAGTCTGGATGAGCTTTGCAGCTTCTGAGAGTGGCCGTTGCATTAATACTGTGTCAGCGCCCCTCACTGTGCTTCATCCAGCACCAGCAAATCACATCAGCCCGACCTGCAGGTGCCCCTTTCAGCACCAGCAGTCCATGCCTCACCAGCCCCTAATCCTGCATTGTCAGCTAACACCAATCCCTGCTGCATCCCATCCTGTATCGCAGAGCACCCAAAGCCCTCCCATTTGTCCTCCCAGCATTGTTTCATGCTGCAGTACCAAAAATGTTGAGTACCACTGGGAAGACTAAATGTTATAGTCCAGCGTTCCTTGACCCGTGAGGGCTAGTGCTATTTTGATGGATTAATACAAATAGGTCAGGGGTCAGTGATCTTTTCCAAGTGCTTGTCCTGTACTAGTGACCAGTAAGAGAGAACACAGGTCTTCTGCAATCCAAAGATTACCAAAGAGAAATGTGTGAGTAACACCTTCTCACCCTCTCATTGACTCCTTAGGTATCCACAATAACCACTGTTTTGAAGATGTCTAGTATGACTAGGTAAGTTAGTTAATGTGTCAAATATTTTGGACTTCAATAGTTCAGTCTAGCTGGGGATCTCCAAGCACTTTGCAAGTCTGATTTCTTAGTAAACACCCACAACACCTCCATAAGGACCGTGAAGGCTCAGCACTGTTAAAAACCTGGCTGAAAAGTCACTTGCAGGGTACACAAGTCATTGTTGTGCTGGAAATGAAACCCAGGAGTTTGTGCTTTTAATCTTGGGCTTTAGCCACAAAACCCTCCCTATTCGAATTCAGCATAGTTATTTTATTTTAACTTTATTTTCAAAAGTTGTCTTTTGTGATGCAGTGTTTTGTAGTGATTGGAGAGACCTAGGTTGATGTAGACCCAGGTGCATAAACTTCAAAGCAGTTGAAAAGTGTTACAGTGCCACAGTTGTGTATATATGCTGAGGCTGTGCTGCGGTTTGTGTTTTCTAAACTTACTTTGTTTGTTGTGTAGTGTCCAGAAGCAAACTATTCCTGTGCTGCTCCAAGGCAAGGATGCCCTGGTGAGATCCCAGACAGGTTCAGGTCAGCATTTAATTGCCAGTATTTTGTACTAAGGGCATGTGTAGATGAAACAGGGGCCCTAAATTGAAGCAGTGGGTTTTTGAAAACACTGCTTCCATTTAGGGCCATTTAAACTCCTTGCACTCCTGTCTTGCACACACCCCTCTGACTTAACCTGCCTCTCTGGCAGTGGGGAGGCGAAGGCAAGCTGCTGGCAGGTGGAGCAGTCCCTGGGCTGTGGTGGGGGGCTGGTGCTTCCCTCCACAGCAGCAGTGGCTCCCCCCAGGTGGTACCCAGCTTGGGTGGTCCCGTGGGGCACCGCAACCATGGAGGGAAGCACCGGGCTCCCGCGCAGCTCAGGCAGGGAGGGTCCGGGAGATGTGTGTGTGTGTGTTGTGCTGGGGAGTGGAATCAGGCTCTTCGCTTTTCTTGGGCAGAGCCTGTCTTCCCGGGCTGCTTCCAGGCTGCCTGCAGGGCTTCCTGCAGAGCTGTGGAGCTACACAGAGCCCGGTGTTTCACTCTGCTGCTGTAGGGGCAGCAAACTAAAACTCCTCCTCGGAGTTTTAGTTTGCTGCGCCCCAAGTCATTTAAGGTGCGTTGTGACACCGAATTTCCTACAGCGGCTGGAATTAATGTGCAGTACACCACTGAGGCATGCTCACCATTAAAGCGGTGCAAAAGCATTTAGCCTGCTTTAAAGTGCTGTGCACACATGCCCCTTATTTTGTCTACACATAGCCTAAGGGACCACATTTAGTGGATTGCTTGATTTGACCCAAAGCATTGCCTTCACCTGTTGCAGTTGGTCAAATTGACAGACTAACAGCACTAGCTATAGGCAGGCATATTGTAGACAGGTGCTGGGCCAACTTCTTCCATGCAGCTCTGCCAACGTGGCTCAACTCTGACATGCAGCTGCCAGCTATTGCAAAATCCAAGGAGACCTGTGCTGTATAAGGACCATCTTGACTGGATGCTGGACTCAAGAAACCCAGTGCATCCAGCAGCAGCCCAGGTCCAGATCCAGCATCTGAATTATCTACTCAGTCTCTTCAGAGCAGTATCTAATGTTGTCAATTCCCATGGGTGGAACATTTTATGGACAGAGCTTGGAAGAGTTCCACTGTCTCCCTTCCACCATCTGACCCCATCACCCATCAGACTCGCCATTAGAAATTTTCACTTTGAGTCCCCAGAACCTCCAGCCCCTGACATCACTTTGAGAGTGGTGGAATGCATATTTCCGTCTGGTACACTTAGATTTCCTGAAGCTTTTGAATTTTACAATTTCTGTTTGTTTGATTTTTAAATGACCAACTTCTTGCATCGTCTTCCTTCCAAAGGTAAAACTCTGGCCTATGGTGTCCCACTGGTTCAGTCCTTGCAGGGGATGAAGTCAAAAATACAGGTACTTACCGCAGAAGAAAGCATGTGTTGAAACTGAAACTGGCCAGGCCAAAGCACTGGAGAATATCCTGAATGGCACATTCCTGCACCAGACCCCCTCCGGGTGGATTTGGGACACTAATGGGTCCTTTCCACTTCTGACTTCTCTGACTTCGCTGTGCATTCACCTTAGTGATGTTCTGTCTCCTCTGTTTGCAGCGCAGTGATGGGCCTTATGCACTTATATTGGTTCCAACAAGAGAGGTAAGTGGCCTTGTCTTTTAAGGGTCGTGCAGGCATGTTTGAGTTTGATTTCTGCTACTTTCCAAGGGCCCTGAATGTTTTGCACTGAGTCCAAGAAGAGCCAGGTTGGGCCCTTGAGGAATTATGGGCCAGATTATAATTGGCAAGTGTCTGCCGTTCCACTGAGTCGGCGGTATTTTTGACAATTGCCAGTGGTGAATTTTAGCTAAGTGCCTCCATACCCATCTCCAGAAACATCCCATTTTTTCAGGGAACTTGTTCTCTTGTCTGTGGGGGGCTTCACCCTAAAATTCTGAGGACTGTCGGTCTCACATTGATGCTGTATCCTGAGAATCATGTTTGAAAGTCTTCCTTTCACCTTTAATTTAACCAAAAAGAATTTAAGAGTCAGGGGAACATTTCAGTTGTCTTCCCTTTGGGCATGTGCAGTACAAGAGTCTGATACCTGGTTTCTTTCTCTTTTCTCAACCCTTTACTCAGATCTGCTCCCAGGTATTTCTTTTGCTATCAGTGTTGTACAGTAATGAGCCAGAGAAAAATATCTAAGTTTCCCCATGTGTTTCAGAATTACTTGGAGATATTAGAGGAGCTCCTTGATGGAAGGCATGGGAAAGGACCAGTGGGTCTAGCCTGGGAAAGGCGCATTTGCAAGTAAAACTGGCAATAGCCTTGAAGACACTTACTTTGCAAACTTATGAGTTTATGCAAATACTTCATTTTAAAAGCCTCCTTTTAAAATCCATCAGCAAATGCTGAGGATGAATCTACCAGAGTTAGTTTCTTCATTAAACTCTCCTCTATTTGATTTATTTTATTTGCCTTCCAGAGACAATTTCAGAGTAGGGCATCAACCTTTTTTTCCATAACTTTCGGATGGAAAATTGATTGCAGGTATCTAGTTCTTGGCATGATATTTTATGCAACCTGCAGTACAATATCTCAGCTCAATACTGAGGAAGGAAAAGGCTCTGAAGGTATTTAAATTTTTACAGCAGCAAACTTGCTGGTTCACTAGGATGCTACATGAATACTAAGCATATGAGAATAGTCCTTAAGCTTGTTCTGAAGGCATACCATTGAGTACATTTACAAGGCTGGTTCGTCATCACTATTGGCATTCTTCTTCTGATGGTTTGCAACAGTTTCTTTAGTAACCTGGCAAATAAATAATATTTAGTAGCTTGCTAGTCTTTCCTGACTTCAAAGAACTGTATTTCCTCTAAATAAACTTTTCTCATGTATGTGGGTTCCGTGAACTAAGATGGATTTGTAGCAACTATTAGCAGCTGGGCAAACAGAATCATAGAAAGTTCAAGTGACCCAAAATCAGCCTATAAGTAAATGGTTGCAATGAGAGAGAGAGACCCATAAGTTCTGGGCACTGGTTGCTTCATGAACTCCTGTTTTATATTTCCTTTCCCTCACAATTTTCTTTTGGAAATGGTTCCATTTTCCTCTATGCCCTTTCGGTGGAGCAAACCCAGTGTGACTTTGGAGAACTGGCTTATCAGTGCATCACCAAGAACAAAAATGTCAGCAGAAGTGGGCACTGCTGTGAAAGGATTGTTCATAAGCCCGAGCCAACAGAGGGAGCACAAACCACTTTTTTTTGGGGTGGATATGGGTCAAAATATAATAGAAGGGTCTTCCTTTGGCTTGAATATTCAATGGGTCAGGTTAGATATGGGGTTAGGGTTTGTTTGGGTTTTTATATGATAGAGATACTTTGAAATCTAGTAACTTAAGTTACTGGATTATAACACTGTGAAGAGAGCACATTTTGACCCCCAGATTGCTGGATGGTGCCTTTTAGTACAGACCTATCAGGCTTTCATGACACTTACTCTCCTCTGTTGATATCCACAGCTAGTATTACAGAGTTTTGATACAGTCCAGAAATTGCTTAAGGTAAGTACTGCATCCTGTATTTCCTTCCTGCTTATTTCTGCGTCTTTTGTTCTAAGACATGAAACACCTTCAGTTCCCCTTTCAAGTCAGGTGGGAGTTGAAGGAACACAGCATCTGGCAGGCTATCTGGTCCTTCAAGAATAAATCCAGTTCACTTTTATTTTAGTGTCCAAGAGAAAGCACAGTACGTTTGAGTTTGATTTCCCCGTTGGATGCTTCCAGCTATTTGATGAGCATGTAGATGCTTAAACAACTCTCTAAGATATTATAATTCTCACAGAAGGCCAGAGGATATCCAAAAAGACTTTTGTACTGGTTTGTTTTTGGAGATTCCTGCCTCGGTTTCAGTAGCCTCTGTAGCTGCGACTGGACACACTCGTAGCGGCAGGTACCTTTTTACTGAAACTGATACTAGGCCGGGAAGGTTCTGAGGCAGACTGGGAGTTAAGGGATCAATTTGCCACTTGAACTTTCATCTCCTTTTTTAATTTGTTAAAACTAATTGGCTCAGTGTTGTTAAGAGTAATAGAACCTCCCTCACAACAACTTCCTGCCCTGATCCTGTAAGCGCCTCAACTTGTGATTAACTTGACTACTGTGAGACGTTTGATTGATATGTAAGTTAGTATTTAAGTAACATGTATAAGCAAGCATTTGCAAGACTGGGACTTCAGTCTGTTCTTTCCCATGCTTCCTAATACCCAGATGGTTCCCCAAGTCCTCTTCTATCACAAAACTGCAAAGAAAATGACTTTTCATTATATGAAGATGCTTAAAAGTTTAGTAGGTTGAGGGGATATTGATCAGCTCATTTCCCCCAGGGAAGGGTAGTGTGCTACCCAAAAGCTGGCCTATGTCTATCCCAACTATGCAGTTGGTTCAATAGAAGGTATCAACCACAAGGATGCTTGCCTCCCTCTTAAAATAATTTAGCCATTTTTAAATTTGTGATGAGATGTCATGGATAGAAGATCTTTCGATCCGAATGTTGAGACCTGACTTCAGCACTGGCCAGTTTTGTTCCATCAAGATCTCTGGAACGCCCAGTTAATGGTAACCTCCAAGGGAGAAAGAAATTGGGGGGTTTCACCCTTTCCATGTTACACAGAAAGAATTAAAAACAACGTCGGGCTAAACCACGTTATAGTAAAAGAAATGAAGCACTGCTTTGGTGCTGAACGGTGGCCCGACCTGGTAACATTTTCAAATTATAGCTAAATCTTTTGGTAATCCAGTGTTTTTGGAGAAGGGGCGTAGGTTATGCTTCCATACCTATAAAAGGTGCTTCTGTACATGGCTGGAAGTTCTTCTTGAGATGGGCACTTTAAAGCTTCTGGGATTTCGGGGGGGTATTCCAGAGATGTTGGGTGTCTTGAGGTTTGGCTCAACAGCCTTTCATTATCATTCCAAAAAAATTATGGATGTTGGACTAGGTGTTTGAATGGCCTGCTTCTTTAGGGCAGCTCTTATGGCTGCTTGACATGCTGAGAGTTGTGCAAATGTCCAGCCTTTCCTTAAGCACTAGATGCGTATGTGCCATCTGTAAAAGTTGCATTGTCTCTTTTTCTTCCTCCATCTTGAAGGAGATGCATGTTTTGTTTTCATCTGTAAAAAATGCACTGTGCTAGATTTGGATGGAGACTATAATAATCTGGTTGAAGTGTTGGAAAAATTCCTGGCAGGGGAATGAGATTTCATCCTAAGAGCCTTTGCTAGTCTCTCGCTCTCTCACACGCACACATACACACATTTATATAAAGGTCTTTTGTTAAACTGTATTTTGTTTCTTGTTTTGCTTGGCCGTAGGAAGATTTTTTCTTAAAAGCCAAGAGAAGGACGTAGCATTATGCTGTGCCTTTGAACATTTAGGCTATGCGGGGAAGAGGGAAAGAATATTATTATGTTATTAGAAGTGATGCAAAAATGATTGCATTTCCATCTTCCCAAACACTGGAAGCAAGTCTCATACGCAGAATTAAAGCTACTGCTGATATTTAACTGCAGGTGGGACAGTGCGTGTGGGTTGTCTGTTGGATCAAATCAGATGCATGCAGCTATAAACCCGAGTCCTCTATCTTTTTGTCAAGAAAAATCAGGTTTTGATTAGTATCTGTCCTCTTATTAAGAAGAATTCATGTCGGTCTGGCTTTTTCCTCACTGTAGCCATTTACCTGGATTGTGCCTGGAGTGCTAATGGGGGGAGAAAAGAGGAAATCGGAAAAAGCCAGGTAGGAAGCCAACTTCTTAAAATTGTATTTTGGGTTTCTTTTGTGTCCTCGAGCCCTTTCATCTGTCACTCTTGTTTAGAGTGACTTTTTACTGGGAGAGAAGCCTGTGACTTGGATCAAGCTGTGAGCTCCCCAGATCTTACACAGAACCAGTGCCTGGGTCAGCAGGGAGCATTCAAAGCTCTCCGTTGGCTCTATTTTTAAAATGTTGATAAGCCTTCTGAGGAGATGATCCCTGTTGATGTCAATATTTTTTCCTTCTCTGGCAAACACCTATATTTGCTTAGTGTACAGTGTTGGCTGCAATGAGAATGTGTTTGTTTAGGGGAAAACAACTGATTTTTATTTTTCTGGAGTTAAAATCGTCTTCGTTAAATGTAAGAAAATAATCCTGAATTATTTTCAAGGTTGTATGTGAACATTGCAGTGGTGTAGGAGATTGCACAATTTCCACATTTTCCATTTTTTTGTGTTAAATTGGGGTGAAAACAAAGAATTTTACTATTATATGCAAAATAATTCCTCCCCCCCCACACACCCCATTTAGTTTTGGGTCAGTTAAAATACTTGGTTTCAATTTCAGCCTTTTTTATTTTATAATATAAAATACATTTATAAATTAGCTTGTCAAAAGAAAACATCAACATCTTAGATCTTGAAAATATGGAAATGGATTTCTGTGCTACCAAAACCTTTCGTTTCAGTTGTTTTTCTAATCTAAACGTTGTCAAAATTGTGCCTGGTGGATATCAACTCTCAAGTCCGGATATCTGCTGTTACTGAACTAGGAACAAGCTGTCAATTATTTTATTTAATTTAAACAGATTACGTAAAGGAATAAATATTCTCATTTCAACTCCTGGCCGCCTGGTTGATCACATTAAGTCAACAAAGTGCATTCACTTCCATCGTACCCAATGGCTGGTTCTCGATGAGGCAGACAGGTACATTTCTACGTGCTAATAGAGCTAACACCTGCGTGCTTTAGGGTTTAAGGCAACCTCCAAGTGTCTTGGCTTGGGAAGAAGTGTCCGTTATGGCCATATTATTCTAGTTACCCACTACAGGAATTCTTGCACCTTTCTCTGAAATATCTGGTGCTGGCCATCATTGGAGATAGGCCCCTGGCATGCTTTGCCTTGGGACTTTCAGTGTTCTGAATTGACTCCCGAAGTTTTAGGCCTTTTGTTATTCTTCCTTCCATAGCTTTTTTCATGGTCTTTCCCTTGTTTGCAGGATCCTGGACATGGGCTTTGAGAAGGATGTGACTGTCATACTTAATGCCTTAAATGCAGAGAGTGAGAGGCGGCAGACTGTCTTGCTCTCTGCCACGCTCGCACAAGGTAGGCCATAGAGCCTTATTTAAGCAACGTAAAGCACGGGTGATTGTGAAACAATTGTAAGGTCTCAAAAAGAGTCGTTGCCAGAGAATAGGAGCTTCTAGCTCTTGTCCTGGGCTTGGCGTACTGGATTATGTGCCTTTTCTGGCTGATACATTTCTCATGCCACAGATACTCAATTTTGTCTCATGGTTTTGCCAATTTATAGAAGGTTTTTCACTCTGGTTTCTCGCTGTACTTTTCTGTCCCTTTCAAACTGCATCAGTTGTCTTTAAAGTCTGCATATCATTACCCACTTCATTATTGTCCCAGGAGGTGATAGGGAACAATTACAGTATGTTTTGCTTTACAAAGAAGCTCCGGCTGTGGGTATAATGGTTTTTCTGTGACTTTAGGTGTAACGAGGTTGGCTGATATCAGTCTGAACGATCCAGTCAGCATTTCTGTTGTGGATGAAACCTGGGACAGAACTGAACCTGAGCTGGAACCAGTTCAAGGAGCAGTTTGTTCCCCAGTTAACATGGGGACCAGCAGCTTTGCTGTACCAGAGAAGCTCAAGCAGCATGTGGTGGTTGTTCCCAGCAAGCTGAGGCTTGTCACCTTATCAGCTTTTATCCTCGGGAAGTGCAAGGTAAGGCTTCACTTGTGTTGTGTCTTTGCCTCAAGGGATTACGGGCCTTTCCAGCTCCTCCATATCTGTTTGGTCTTGGAACAGAAAATGAGTGTTCCTTGAAACGCAACAGCTTGAAAGCTGTGTGGGTTAACTCAGTATTGTCAATGGGCCAAACCACATTAAATCCACATCTGGGGCTCAGTCAAGGAATTCTGGAGCTGGTGGCAAACTCAACAGGTAGGGTGTAAATGTACCCATCGAGTCCATTTGGAAACGTGCACGCTGTCCTGCTAACAGTAGTCAGGCTTGGACTCATTCTGACTTCCTCTGCTCAGGAGTCCTGCAGCAAGGGGCCATCCCCTGTGAAATCTCTGCCATCGACGTCCAAGACTTTTGGCACAGGCACTGGTGGCTGCAGTGCCCCAGTAGCACACAGCTGTCTCAGAGATAGGCAGGCTTTAATATAGTATGGTCCTAGGCCATCCAAGACCATGTGGATTACATCCAGGACTTATGGTCCAGGAACCAGGGGAGTGTTTGAGGCCTTACTGTGCAGGCACAGCATGCATTCCTGCAGCATGTAAGTTGTCTCCAGGATATTAAAAATGCAGTCCTTGGCACAGATATATAAAAAAGGCCTTGTGCATTTTCGTCTCCTCCCTGCAGTTTGAAAAATGCCACAAGATGATCATCTTTTTCTCGAGCTGTGAGCAAGTGGAATTCCACCATGAACTCTTCCTAAAAGTCCTGTTGGGAGGTGCAGAGTCTGACCAGCCTGGGCATCCACTGCCTCCATTGCCAGGCCTGAGGTTCCTTCGACTACATGGCAACATGGACCAGGAGGTGAGCACGACACGTATCCATTAGGAGGATGGCCGGTTGTAGTGAGAACTGCTGCCATTTGCCCTCACTTGCCTTTTTCCCCTTCCCTAGAAGAAACTGGTTTCAAAGCCTCTGTTGGTTTTGGTTCCACAGACACTTTCCCATAACTTGTCTGAGGTCAGACTGAGACAAAGGAAGGCGTCCTACTGGTATATGGTACTAGAATTGGCATTTGTCACTCACTGTGTCGTTGAGTCTATGCATGTGTGTTTCTAGCCGTGCAGTACGTGTTTTTATGCTCAGGGGTGCTCACCTGCAGGCTTTTTGCTCAGCTTAAGAGGTCCACAGGTGGAGTCTTGCAGAAGATACCTTTTCCCTCTTTCCTGGTTCCATCCATGACAAGCCCTTACAAATGTAGCCCAAGACTGGGAAACAGGAGGCCTAGTTTTTGTACCCGATTTCTGTACCTGATTCTGTCACTGATTTGCTCTGTGACTTTGAGTGAGTCAGTAAGGCCCTAGGGGCCTTTGTTTCTCCAGCTGCCAAGGAGAAGAGAGAGATTTGACTTGCTTGTGTAAAATGTTTGAACTCTGTATCTGAAAGGCACTGCAGAAGGGTCAAACACTGGTGTGTCACCAGGTTTGTGCAGTTGCGCACACTTAACCCATCTCCCTTTTGTGTAGGTGTACGTCCATCTCTCCAGGCTAGGCAGGGAATGGCTTTCAAACCCAAAGAAACTGTCAATCTGATTAAACTGACTGTCCAAGTCCAAGTATTACACTGTATAAGTTGGTGGCCCTGTTACGTAGAAGGTGGAACAGGCTGGCTTCGGCTACAGAGAACAATGCCCTGACAGACTTCCCCCTCCCCGAGGGATGGTATTAGCACTCGAACGGAGATTGCCCAACGAATAGGGCTGGCGTACTGGCGTAAGCATACCAAGCTTGGCTGACTTGCTGATTAGAATGGAATATGATACTGAAGTATTTACAAGGGCAGAAGCGTATCCAAGTGAGCATTCACAGCAGAGGCTGTGAGTAGGAGAGGAAGGCTCCTGAAAGCTCAGTAACCCTTTCCCTGCCCCTAGCCTGTGCAGGGTGGGGAGTGACTGCCCTACTCTGAACAGCACAGTGGCGACAGCAAATGAACAACACTCCTGCAGTAAAGCGAGAGGTGAAGAGCCATTGTTTTTCTCACTCGTTCCCATCCTGCGGAGACCAGGAACATGTGCTTCACTGTCCCTGCATTCTGGCCTCTCCTCACCCTGCCTGCCTGGGAGAGCAGGCAGGCCTGGCCTGGCCCAGCTCTAGCCTGGCCAGCTGTTAAGGCAACAGAACACCACTAAGTAGCTGGCACCAGGGGAAGGGTTTTCCCTTTTTAGTACCCAGTGTGTAATTAGTGCTTGATGTCTTCAAATTAAGAGCATTAATGGAGCTAAATTGTGGATCCCATATGGTACTGCTGAGCACGGCTGCTGTCATTGTCAACAAGATACAGAGCACTCTCTTCTTGAATTTTGTTGGGAGAGGCGTGAACACATCTGAGAAACCCAGGTTTCCATCCTCCTTCTTCAGTGCAGAATGATCTATTCAGCCAGGGATTCCTCTGTGCCATGAGGAGAGATGACAGTTTCACTCAGCTCTTTGCTGTGCTAATTGGGATCAGACTGGGAGCAAGTCTTGGAGCATGAAGGCAAGGAAAGCTTGTGGGGATGGGGGCAGATGGAAACATGCTGGAGCCAGAAACAATAGAGGGGGGGTGGTATTCTTAAGGCACATCTAAATCTTCTCCTAACTGCAGCACTCTAAGGAGAGCTCGACTGTTGTGCTGGCCACGTGCTTAGAGCTGCTCCATGGTATCTGTTCCATTCATTTCTATGCCTGGGTATGAAATGGATGGAGCTTATTTCTCAGTGGTATGCCCAGCCTCCCTTAGGAGGCAGTTTATCCATTCCCCATGAGGCTAGAGAAACCATGAGCTGGTGGAGAAGATCTAGAAAGGCTCAGAAAAGAAGACTGGTCTGTGTGCACTAATCTCCCTCAGTGATTAGAGGGCAGGGAGAGCAGGTGAGAGAGTAAGTGGGTGCATCAGTCTGTCTCTGAATAACTGATAGCACATAGGACTAATATGGTGTTTAACATGAGCTTGAGGGAGTGGTGTGAGTCAGCACGTCCTTGCTTCACAGAAAATCCTCTGCAATTTAGAAATCAGCGTTTGTTCAGGAAAGCCTTGGCACTGGAGAAGCAAGAGGTTGAGCCGGGAAAAATGAAGCTGTCCTGGGTAAGCTTGTGCAAGGTCCTGGAGGGGACGTATCTGCCAGGTACGGGGAGCGCATTGATGGAGCTTTGTGGGAGTCCAGCACTGGAATAGCAAGGGTCATGGCTGTAGGGCCTCCTCATGTGCCTCCTGTGTCCTCCGGGGGAAGCTGATGGATGCTCTTGCTTTGGAAAGGTCCTCACCATTTGAGAGTGAAATCCCTGGCAAGAGTCAGTGCCTCCCTGGCAAGAGCTCTGCGTGGTTTGGCCTCTTGTAGCAGGAACATGGGGGAACTCATTCATAATCACCGTGCTGTAACCAAGCTTGACCGCTAGGGGGAACCTCTTGTGCTCTTCCAGGCAGTTATTGATGAGGCAGTACCTAAATTAGCCTCCCTCTAATCCATTTTAAGAAGCTTGTGCCTTCTCTAACATGTCCTTTCTACACAGATCCAGATGGTCCCTTTAGCGTACTCCTATCAGCTCAGGTTTCACAAGCCCTGCACATGATGGCCATCTTGGTTTGGACCCAGGGATTTGGGCTAGCCCCAGGCTCTGTGCCTCCCATGATGCCAGCCACTCTTGCCCTTGTTTTTCCAAATCCAAGAAGTCCTCCGCAGACTGGGTAGGAACCCATCTGCTTTTCTTCTCAAAGCTGGCCAGGAAATTATGGAACGTGAATAGGCTTTTCTTATAGCCTACAGTGTCTGCTCCATCACTTTACAGCTGACCATACTGTGCCCTGTTTTTCATCCTCTAGGAAAGGACTGCGGTATTCCAGGAGTTCCTGCAGGCCAAGATTGGCATCTTACTTTGCACAGTAGGTACCTTCGAATGTCACAGCAAGGATGATAAGGGTCCCAGTGTGGTAGGCTGTGCTGTCTGTGGTTAGACAGGGTCTTGGAAGACCTTGCTTCAATCCAGTGGTTTTCAACCTGGGGAATCCACAGACTATATCAAAGGGGGTCTAAGGAAAGATGACTATAATCAATCAAAAGTATGTGGATACCCACAGTTACAATTCAGAGGGATCCACACTTCCATTCTACATTTTTTAGGGGATCGCAAATGAAAAAAGGTTGAAAACCACTGCTCTAATCCAATCCTGGCCCCCTGACCTTGGGAAAGTCAGTGATGTGTTCTGTCTCAGCCTCTCTCCCTTGTGCAGCAGACCAACAGCTCCCCCTTTGTAGATTATATTGCAAACCATTGGTGGAAGTCACCCAGTATAAAGAGCAAAATCTTACTAATCTGTTGCATTGGCTGTACGGCTGCCCATCTTGGAAAAAGTGTTTCTTCGTGACTTGCCCTGCATGTGCAGGAGACAGAAAGCAGGCCTGATGATGTACTGTGCCCATAGCTGCCAGGTAAATTGGATACAATGTGGTATTTCCAGTCTTGACGACTACCCCAGGGTTAAAAAAAACAAAAACGTGCTGGGATGCAATGGCAGCATAGCTAGAGGACTGTTTCATTAGGAATGCACTTGTTTTGTTTGCCCTTCAAGCTTCCTGTAAGGATGGGGAGGGAAACACCTTTACTCCACTGGAAGTTCGCTGGCTCCCTCGTGCTGCGGTGGCACCTCTCGCATCTCGCTTCTGACCCATCGGTGCCACAGCCAGCCTGCTGCAATGGTGCAGAAGG
>NW_017729011.1:18074218-18098331 GCF_001723915.1 Gavialis gangeticus | reverse complement strand
GGAATGCGCTTGTTTTGTTTGCCCTTCAAGCTTCCTGTAAGGATGGGGAGGGAAACACCTTTACTCCACTGGAAGTTCGCTGGCTCCCTCGTGCTGCGGTGGCACCTCTCGCATCTCGCTTCTGACCCATCGGTGCCACAGCCAGCCTGCTGCAATGGTGCAGAAGGCTGCACGATTTGCTCTCTAATCGTGGCAGCTGTTGATCTGAAAACGTGTGAATCTTGGCGATTTCTACCCACCGCAAACTTGTAAATTACAGCGATCGGGAGTAATTAGAGCTGAGAAACCCTCTCCAGCTCTGAAATGACTCTGGTTGTTGCAACACCTTCTTCTTAAAGGAAAAGGGTTGCAAGCTTGTGGGGGGCTGCAGAGGAGGTTGAAGTTTATTGAAATGCTTTTTGCAGTGGGTTTGACTACCCTTCAGATGCAGGGATAGCTTGGACCTAGGGCTGCCAAATGACCTATGGCATGACTTGCAAAGCATACTTGTCTTCAGCCAGCCCTCACCCGAGGAACCTACATCCGTCTGTTTTTTAACCTTGATCAAGTCACTGAAACCCTCTGTGCCACAGTTTTTTTCCCAGATATCATGGAGCTAATGTTTTTCTACCTCAGCATCACCATTGCAAGGCTTATTAATTCACTGGCTTGCATAAGATGCTTTCAAAGGAAAAAGTACTTGGTAAATGCTAAATACCCTTTAACTAATATTTATTGTGATCTGTGCATCTACTGGATAGAAGAGAAGAATTTCCCAGGAAGACTCACGTTTACTGACATTGCATTGCCTCTCCAATTTAAAAAGCAGCAGGCAGGTTTATTTTAAGATTTGATGGGTAGTAAATGCGAGTTTGCTAACAACTTATCACTCCCTCTTCTGCTGAAATGCGGGAGGAACATAAACACCTCAGCTTTTCTATGTAGCGCATGTTCAGAGTTGACAGGTCTGTGGTTTTGTCTCCTTTCCCACCATCAATATACAAATTCACAACTGCTTTAAGTAGATGGGTGAAGTACAAAGGTAGTGAGCACCGGCATTCATTCATTCATTCATTCATTCATTCATGGAAGGGAGGAGGTAAACTGAACATGCTGCTGCTCTGCTAATACACCTCACTCCTGAATTTCAATCTCTTCCCACCTCTTCCAAGTCAGGGTAACCAGCTCGTGCCACCCGGGCATTTGTTCACAAATGGCTGGGTTGAGAACTCCTTTTCACCTAGGCCTCCACCTGGGTCTGAAACCCAGGATTCCCAGAGATAAAAGATGACTTAACCCACCAGTCTTTGTGCCGTAGTTTTGACTAGATGGTTCTTAATCCCTGAGACCCACAGGATTATAGGTGCCAGATTGTGCCGGAGCATAGTAGCTGATGTGGGGGCTTCATGCTTCCTTCAGACAGCCTGTAGGCAGGTGTTGTCACCACCTTAACACAAATGTAGGTCAGGACACTTGTCCCATCGACCTGACCGGTCCTGTGTTTTGTGTTCTGCTTTGTTCTTTAAGCCATGTGCGTTGTTTCAAGCCATGATGAGGTGGCTGCAGGAGTGTCTCTCTGGGGGACTGGTGATCCTTAGTTAATGACATTTCTATTTGGCATGGACACATTATAGGCAGTGGGGACGTTAGTGTTGGTTCCCTTGGGTGGCATGAGTCTGCTCGTGGTCTCCAGCTGCAGCAGGGCAAGGTGGGAAGAGACAGAAAAGGGAGGATTTGGGCAGATAAATAGGATGAAAAAGGGGAGAGTGGAAGGAAGACCACTCAGTTGGGTGCTGGTCTCAGGTGTTGGAGACTTGGGTGCAGTTCCCTTCTCTACTGTGGACCTCCCGTGTGGCCCTGAGTCGGTCACTAAATCTCTATGCTTCAGTGCCCCCTATTTAAAATGAGCATAACAGCACCCGGCCCTGCTTCCCAGGCAGGATGGGAGGATAAATACATGAAAGATGTATGAGGTACCCCGTTCCTATATTGATGGGGTCTGTATAGATGGTTTGGATAAAGAAGTAGGCCAGACAGTAATTCCAAAATGCATGTGCCCCTTTGCACTGATACCACAGGGCAGGCGGGAATTGTGATAACTTCCAGCCTACTGCTCCGGCACTCTGTCTAGAAGGCACGGGTTGTCAGACAGTCGTCATTGCCCCAGTAACAGCACAGATATTTCACAGGCAGGAATTCTTGGCTCTTTACTGTAAAGCCACCTATGTGCTTTGTACCCACAAAGTGCCAGGGTCTTGCTCACTCAGTGCAGGCTTGTGCTGCTCAACAAAGACCACTAAATAAAAAAAAAATCCTCTCCCCTTTTTGTCTCTGGCTCTCTTGTCTCCTTTGCTTCTCTTCCTGCTGTGGCAGTCCATGGAATGCACTCTTTCTGTTAATAGTTTTTATTTTTACTTCTTTTCTTTTGCCACGTAGTATAGCCTGAAAAGAAGAGGTAGTCCATCTCTGAAGGTATCCTGCAATTTTATTTCTCTCTCCTTTGCTGAAGTTCTGCACAGCTTCCTTCGGGATGTGCCTTTTAAACAAGTTCATCTCTTCCAGGGGGAGAGGAAAGATCATTTGGAGACTGTTTGCTGTTTACTCAGTCACGCTAACTCATCTTGCCAGTTTTCTAGCGGCCCCAGCCAAGAGCTTTCGCCTCTGACAGCTTCTGTGCTCTCTCCTTCCTCCTCTGATTACGCAGCCCAATCTGTCACCCTGCCGACGGGGGTCTCTACCCTGCTGATGGCTTTCCACACTCGGCAGTAATGACTTTTGGCAGGCCGGGAAGGCGCGAGAGCTCCTTCCCCAGCTTGGAGAGCCGTTAGACCCTCTCTCCCTGTTAGCTAAAGCACTTTGTGAGGTTCTTTGGTAAATAAATGAGTCATTTTAATCCAACTGACAGCCTGGCACCTGAGCAAGCTGCCTTCCATCTGTACTTCTAGGCCTCATGTAGGCAGCCAATTGTCAATTCAGGGCCTTCAAGACCTCACCATTGAGTGTCTTTCAAAAGCAACTTTAGCGATTTCTTTCGCCCTAATTAGGTTGCATGAGAGGGATTGAGCCAACCGAGGCCCTTGCGAAAGCTTTGTGGCCATGGCTTTTCTGATACCTGGTGGTAATTCACCTTGTTTTCTAGGTAGCATCCTCAGGACCCCCCCTGCCCTAGGCAGCCGGCTTGATCTGGTGCCATGAATCGGCGAGAACAAAAATTTCAGCAGCCCTGATGGTGTCCCAGGTTGGCTGTGCCCTGATACTGTGCCCTTCTGTGGCTTCCAGGCTCACTGCAGATGGGACCGGGCAAGACATGTTCATTGCTGTCATCTTTTTTTATTTCCTTCCCCCCTTGCTCTGATGTGGTTCCTTTCATTTTGCTTCTGTAAAATCCACCCCGACCCTGCTGAAAGGATTATCACAGCTAAAACCGTGCGGGGAGACACCAGTTGGGGGGTGGAGAGCGGAAGAGAAGTCCCTGGTGTAGCCCAACAAGGCCATCGCCAGCGATTAACAAGCGGTGCTGACAGCCCACAGAGGGAAAGAGGAATCCAAGCCCTTCCTCATTTCTGTGAGACTTGGAGCAGTGGAAAAACAGGGGTCTGTTTAATGGGACACTCTGTGGACTCACTCAGGCATGCAGATTTTTTGCTTCTTTCCTCGTCCCCAGGTCTCCATCATCTCTCCTGCAGACTGTTCCAGCCTCTGCTTTTACAGGAGCAGATTTTTCACCCTTCAGTAATGGCTGCCCCCTTTTTTTGTTCTTGCCTTGGGATTGCAGGCCCCAGTTTTTATGGTTATGCAAGAGCTGCTTACTTGTAAATCCATTAAGTAGATGCAGAGTTGTGAGTTTGTACGCCAGTAGGTTTTTTTGGGGGTGGGTCTCAAAAACAAAGGGGGCTATAATCTGTGGGTACAAAACTCCAGCGTGAAGCCACATGGCCTCAGTTAAACTGCATTGTCGTTACTGACTTGCATTGTCCAGTGCTTGTTCTTCTTAAACAAATAACTGATTTTGACGGTCTCATTTAAATCCTATAAATTTAAATGCTATAAATCCTATTTTAGCTAAATGGGTCTTAGAATGGAATCTGCTCTCTGAGCTTTGCGGTACCCAGCAAGCCAAAGGAATATGATAAATCAAACTGAAGTCTGCTCCTGGGAGACAGAAAATAAACTTTGGGTGAAATCTTGATCTTATTGAACTTGATGGGAATTTTGACACTGATTTCAGCAGGGCCCGGAAATGACCCCAGATGTTTGACAGCTGCTAAATGTGATCCTAGTAAATTAATTGGATGTTTGTCACTAGTCTTCTGTACCTCTCTCAGGTGCCTTTCTTGTGGACAGGGCCAAAAAATATTGTATGGCAGTTTATGAAGCAGGAGTCTCTTAGCATTTGAGGTCCACCAGCAGAGAGAGTGGGTTGGTTTAGACTCCCATACCCTAACTGTATTGTGCTGCTTTTCCAGTAGGTAATAAGACCACAGAAAAGCCAGGGGGACAGATACTGAATTTGCAGAACCCTCCAGTAATCAGTAAATGTATCTCTAGTTGGCTAATATAGTCCCTAAGGGCATAAATGCCAATAATTGGCAATCTGAACTGAATACTGATGATAATCCTGCACAGGCAGACTAGTCTGGTGAGTAAGCATGATTTCAGGAGCCAAGAAGTCCTCTTAAGTACAGCTCCCACCCTACCTCTGTCTTAGGCTGGCCCTTACCATCTTAGCCTGTCCATCTGCTTTTCCAGGTGGAAAATGGGGATAATACCATTCAGTGGTTTTGAGCCCCAGAGCCTGAGAACAGAAGTCCGGTTGGAAGGAGAAGGGCACATTTACTACTTCTTCCCATACTGCAAAGTAGGGGAGGAGGTGCCTCACAGGGGGAAAAAAAGTTATGAACTGCTGACTTCATGGAAATATGGGACCGAGCAAGCAGTGAAGAGACCAGGCCTATTGTCTGCCTGCTTTGAGAGAGCATCCTGTCGGGTGACAACCCACAGTTCGTCTTGGTGCTCTCCTGATACGTTTTGTGCATTTTCTGCATTCTCACTGCGTGCTTCTGTGTTTCTTAAAGCTGCTATTTTGTACTTCTGCTTGTCCAGCTCTATCAATGGGGCATCCCTTAATGCTACCAAAGGGGGTGTCATGGCACGTGGCTCCTGTTGTACTGGAGTTGGAGTCACAACACAACGCGTTTGGGGTGATGGGAAAGCTTCTGGTGCCAGAACATCAGCTTCTGAGTCTGTAACGCCTGTGGGAGTTGCCTGAAAACACTTCAGTGGGTGGCCAACACGTTTTTAGTACATTAGGCTTCCGCTTTACATTTGTAATCTATTCTGTTTTGGAACGAGCCAAAAGACACATGTGTTCCAAAACATTACCTAATGAGTCCAGCCTGCACACTTCCTTTCCTTGAACGGCACAAGTGCCCTTTCCAAGACCATGCAAGGACATGACTCATGACACAAAATACCAGCAAGGGGCGCTGAGGCTATTTTTTGACAGTACTTGAAACCCTAAAACCCACTGGTGATCTGCAGGGCCCTGGGTAGGTCAAAGGGTCTCATAGTTTCATAGTTTCTAGGGTCGGAAGGGACCTGAGCAGATCATCTAGTCCGACCCCCTGCCATAGCAGAAAAGAGTACTGGGGTCAAACGACCCTGGCAAGGTGTACATCTCACTCAGAAGAAATGCTTCCTTTGTAAGTCACTGGGCCAGCCCAGTAGCAAATGCACCAGATAACAGCCCCAACACTTCTCTGCAGGGCTGAGGTTCATGTCTTCACTTCAGAACCAGTCCAGGATAAATACAAGGGATAAGTCAGCCTCTGTCAGACTCCCTGGAAGTTTTTCTCTCTATTGAGTTGCTCTATTTTTATCTGAGAACCAAGTGATCTTGACTTAGATCCATCAGGAACACCAAATGCATCAGAGGCTGGGGAATGAATGAGGTTGCCTCGTTTAGATGGCTGTCTTGCCCTGTGACCTCTTAATCTGGGCCCAAAGTATTTGAGTAGGAGCCTCATGTCTCATCTCCTGGTAATCACCAGTAGACCAAAGCACGTTTGTTTTCAAGGGCCCTGCTAGGGCAGGCCATAAAGCTCCCTCTCCGAGCAGATGTGGAAAGCAGTGGAGCTATGTGTAAATAAGGGTGGCAAGATTACAGGGTCCAGAGGAGAGTTTTGACCCAGATTCTGAAACGGGTTGTGAGCCAATAAAAGTTATTAAGGAGGCAGTTGATCTGATCTGACCTTATTGAAGCAAGAGAGCCACCAGGAATTCATATTTAGGCTTATTAGGGAAATCAATAGAAAGGGGTTTTGTTTCGGATATAAACAAGGCTTCCAGTATAAGAGAGGAGGTGCCTCCTAAATGCTTGAAAACCAGCATCTGTGGATAAAGTAATGGTGAGAGACAGAAAATGTTATATCTTGTACAGATGAGAGTACTAACCCTAGAGATCATTAAACCTGAATTAATTTTTTAAAAATCGAATTCCCTTTTGCCTGCAGGTTCTGTTTATTTATGTTCTGCATTTTGCCTGGCTGGGAAGGGACACATAGATGCATCATACTCTAGTGTTCAGTTCTCATTTGGTAGCATCGAGCTGCAGCGACTGCAAACACTGCAAGGAAAGGCTTAAATTTAATCAATAAAGTTGTCTTAGGACTGGATCTTGCCACCCTTATTCACATGCCTGTAACATCAGTGCTATTTCTTTCAGTAGCAGGGCCGAAGGAGCAAGGTCTTACCAACATACAGGTGGTAGAATCTGGTCCTTAGAATTTAAGGGGCCAGTGACTTCAATGGTTGTAAATCAGCATGGCTTCATGGAAACAGATATAGTTACATCTGTGGGAATTGATTTGTTTTTGCGAACTCCTTTTTGCATTTAAACCCCTATATATTGATGATGAAGTTCCCATCCATCTCCATCTAATATAAGAGGTGCAAAAGTCTCCCTGCAAAAACATCACATTTCCCAGGATGTCACCTATTCCCAAGACATTTTCTCCTAGCTGATTTTTTTTTTTCTTTTTTCTTATAAAAGGATGTTGCTGCCCGTGGGTTGGACCTGCCTCAAGTCACCTGGATTGTTCAGGTAGGTTTCTGGGGGTTTTGCGTGTGTAAATCGTTTGCAGATGGGGGAGCCTGCTAGTGATATTCTGTTTTTTCAGGCCCAGATCCTGCAATATGAGTAGATGTGAGGAAGGGTCCATTGCAGAGTCCCAATGACTCCTCAGTGGAGAAATAGTCTCCGCTAGCAGCTCCTTTTGTTTCCTTTATGCCAAAGGATTCTCAAATACCCTTTGTCTTTTTATGCGGAGCGGGTTCAGGGGTTAATCTTACGTTGTAGAAGCTCCATGAGTTTCATTCTGTTTTCTTTTTTGCTAATCCAGCCTTTATAGCAGATAAATAATATTCCATGAATAGAAAATAATTGGAGCCTGATCCTGCCAGGTTCTGGCCATTTTTAACATAGTGCTGAGCTCCCCACCGCCGTCATGACTGAGGACACAATTCCTTGAGGAGTCTGAGTAGATGCCTTACTATAAGCCCCTGTGTAGCTCCAGAGGCTTCATCTTGAAAACTAGCCACATTGCTAATTTAAGCCCTTGTATACTCTCCTAGCAGCAGCAAGCACACAGCACCTTTCAGGATTAGGCAGTTCTTATTAGGGTTTCCTCTGAAGATCTGCTACTGCACCATTGGTGTCAACATGAATTTTGTCTGTGTTTTCAATGGAAGTAGGATCAAGCCTTAATGAAATGTCAGGCTTTAATTTCAGGTGCCAAGGGAGAGGATGTGTGTGAAACTTCAGCTGTCCTTTAACTTTAACAAAAAAAAAAGAGTTAAGTTTACAAGTTGGGTTTGCAAAATACAGGGAATGACGTTGAACCGAAAGTTTTCACCCATTAAGTGACCGTTTGGTAAGCAGAATGGGCTGCTCAACCTTGACAAAGCAGCCTTTCAGTTCCCAGCACATCCCTTTAGGGAACAAGTAGGATTATAATTTTGGCTAAAAAATAATCAGTTTTTTTCAGAAATTAGCTGCTCGGACTGGACTGGGGGAGCAGAGTCTTTCATTCTTGGGCCCAGTTGCACTTGCTATACTCAACACGGTGCAAATTATCTGAGGCCCTGGGAGACTGCTGCTTGTCCAGAAGGTGAAAGCTCAGCTGTCCTGAGAACTGTGTCCAAGAGCACTGACCTGCAGGGAGCAATTAGATTGCTCACAGCATCTTACTCACACCTCTAGCTAGTAGAAAATTTGCCAGAGGGCACAGGTATAAACACTAGAGTGGGCTTTGGTTGTTGGTTTTTTTTTTCCCAGTTAAACTGCTGAGGGCTTATTTCTAAGTAGCATGTGTATGTGTGTGTGTGTGCACACGCGTTCGCTTTTCCAGGAGGAGGAAAAAAAATCATGTCCCACTTTATAGGATCCTGCAAGCTCTGCTGAGCAGCTTTAATTCCCACGGAAGTCAATGAGAGGCATTGGCGCGTTAGCAGCGGCTTAATCAAAATTCTGTGAGAGCCTGATGGGTACAAATGGCAAGACAGTGGGTCTGGAGACATCACCTTCTTCTTTCACTGCACGCAGCGTGCGGGACTTGCACCTGCGTATTGCCCCTGGTCCTTTTCTGCCGAGTAACCATCAGCGATTTGCTTTAATCAACCCAGTGGTTTAGCCCGACTGTAAATTTGAATCGTTCCCCTTTCCCCCCAGATGCACAGCAGGCAGCTTGTCGCTCTGTGTGGGCATTCCTGTTTTAAAAAAAAAAAAAAAGGAGGCAAACAGGTTCCTGACGAGCCTGTGTAGAAATAAAATGTAAAAAAGTGAAGAGAGACACCGAGATGGGGAAACTGTCCTATTATCTGAAACTTGGCCAATGTGTCACATTCACATGTCAAAAACCTGCTATGGCTGATGGGGCTGAGTGATGGTTCCAGAGATGAGTCCGATGGGCTCTTTATAAACAGCCCCTCTCTAAGGTAGGCAAGAGACCCAGTTTTTATTTAGCTCCCTTTTTAGGCAAACGGACAAAGCGGCATGTTTGCAATCAGGTCCGCTGCATTTTGTTTAATTTCTCCTTTCTCTTTGTATTCCCCTTTTGAAGTACAACGCTCCGGTTTCACCTGCGGAATACGTCCACCGGATCGGAAGGACGGCTCGGATTGGCTGTCACGGGAACAGCCTGCTCATCCTGATTCCTTCGGAGGCAGAATATGTCAACTCGCTGGCTTCTCACAAGATTAAGTGAGTCAGAGACCCGAACAAAAGTTCCATCTCCTCCTAGCTAATTAACCTTCCATGGCACTTTCAGAGGGACCGTGTCTTGTACATGTTTTAATAAGAGTTATTAATTCTTGTGATCCTGGACTAGCCCCAGCATAGCAGAAGGAGGGAACTGAAACCTGTAATGTAATCAAGCATGACAAATTTATTGCACGAGTGAATGCGTGTGTGGTTTTAGGAAGGAGGGGAGACGCTCAGTGATTTGTTGCACCCCACTGTTACCTCGAGGGCTCTGGGTTTCAGTCTTGCCTACACGGAGTTCACATTCAAGGGAGCCCAGCCTGTTGGACACTTGTCCACATCATGTTGTCAGGGTTGGTACTTTCTCTCCACGAGAGAGCCAGGAGTGGAACTGCTGCAGAGTTATGGGTCACAACTGACAGGTTGTTGGCCAAACCATGCTGTATAAATGGAATGGAGACAGCTATTCCAAGGTATATTTCGAATGCATTGGTAGAACTTGATATGGCCTCTGGGTTAGGAAGACATGAGCAGTGCAGGCTGGCTAAGACCAAGATGTGTTGGCCAAGACAGGTCAGGAGGCTCCTGGTATCTGCCAGCTTTGGCTCACCAGAGAACGAGGAAGTAGGGGTGAAGAAGGCAAGACCAGCTAAATAAGGAAACGGAGAGCTGATATATAGGTACAGTGACGGCCTCCATGAAGTGAGGTCTTGAGCATCAATCCAGAGCTAACAAGTGCCCCTCTCATAAAAACCACCTCTGGGGCACTGCCTTTCTTAGCTGCCTCCTGAGTACAACCAAAAACAAACGAGCCTTAAGGAGTGCCTTCCAGGGTGGGTCTGGCTGCCTTTGGGTTCAGTGCAGGGAAGCTTGCGCTGTTCCCAGCTGCCTTGGGGAGAGAGAGTTCTGCCTCCAGGTCAGCCTGACAGTTCCTGTAATTCCAGGGTAAAAAAGTCAGTCTTTAGCCAGTACCGTCCATCCTGGAGGAGGAACCTCCCTACGCTGCCCGTTACTAATTACTGCCACCAGATCCCAGAGCTCTTCACCAGTCTGCTGGACTTGCTTGCCTTCCTCGGCTCCCCGCATCCCCGTCTCTTGGCATTTCAGAACAACAGCCAAGTTAAATCACTTCGGTGCAGCGCCAGTTTTGATGGAGCCCTGTAAACGCCGACGCACAAATTATCTGGCTTCTATTTTACGTGTTCATGTGGGGTGGGGCAGCTCAACATCAAATTTGGTTTTGCATTCTTGAAATAAACAAACGCTGGCAGTAAATACGGGCTTATTCTCGGCTGTGAGCCACTTAGTGGTCTAACAAAGAGCCATCCATCATCCCAGGTAACTATCTATTAAGCAGACACCAGCAAGACAAGGAGGGCTAAGCTGACAGGGTTTTTTTTCATGTAACAAACAGCACTGACATTTAAAGGTGAAATCCCACATAATTGTGAATTTTTAACTCCAACTGGAAAGTTGTATTTTATTTTTTATTTTTTTTAATGATGATTTTTGGGTGGGGGAGGGCAAAATGGTTTGCGTTTGCCCATATTTTGCTCTGAATTTTTAATTCGGAAAGTTTCATTTGTTTTTGTTTTTCTAGCAAGTTTAAGGGAGTAGTGTCTCCTGCTCAACCTGGCAATTATAGCACTTACGGAGACCTGTTGTTGAGAGAGGCATCTGTTTGGGCATCCTTAGACTGATGCTTTCCATTGCTCACCTGGAAGGGATGGATGTGAATCTATTCCTGCCTTCTGAAATCAGTGCAGCTGAAGTCCACAGAGGAGTGCCTGCCTAGCTAGGGCTTATTTTGTTTGCTTGTTTGGGAGTTGGTTTTTTGCTTTAATTTCCTTAATAAAGTATACCACCTATGGGATCAGGGACTTCTGGATAAGGGAGTGCAATTCACCTACAGTTATCAGATCAGAAGAAATGCTTGTCTAATTAGCACAGGAGGGTGGTTTGGCCTGTGTGTAGTATATCCCATGCTCTTCCAAATCAAGTAGTTCAAGTGTGCACGTGCACACACGTTTAAAGGGGCAATAGGATACTGAACTGTGCTGATGAATTACAGAGATGATTCATGAAGGCAGCTTGAAGCTCAGGGCAGCAAGTGCCATCAGCACAAGTTGCCCCCACCCTTCACAAACAGAGCATGATGGTGAGAAAGCTGACAATTCAATTTAGCATTGAGGGCAAAAGACAGCCTGTGCCAGCCTGCCGCCATCTCCACTCGGACACTGATCGCTCACGTTTATCTGGGCTCAATCTTCTTTTCATCTTTCCATTCAGGCTGTGTAAATGGTTTGGCTTTGTATTATTATTTTTTTCCCCTTGCTTCATTTAAAATCAGTGTTCATAATGAGCTCCTGACGGGGTTGTTGAAATGTGAATCCTCTGTAAAAAGTTGGGGTTTTTTTCTAAGCAGCTGATTCTCCCGACAGATGCCTGTCACCCTCCGCTGGTGTAGATTGGCAGTGTTGGGCTGACTTCTATCAGAAAAGGATCTGGCCCAGAATTTTATCCCTACTGGAGGATATAAAGGAGTAGGTCAAACACTGTTGATACCCAAGCAATGGGGCCAGGCACGGGCTTCTTCCAGGATGGGCATCTACTTCAGGATAATGGGTAACTGCCTTGGAAATTGGAAATCACTCACAATTAATTTCCACACATATCTGAAGCCTGTACTTGGCTTCTGTAGGATTTACTTTTGCCAAAACCCTCTCGCTGTGGCTCTGGTGAGAAAAGCAATGCCCACTGGAGCTTAGGACTGTTGCACGACTGCCTCAATAACTCTTATTTTGTAGCATTGTGTAATTTGATGTTACGTTTCCCTTCCCTTGTCACGAGTGCACATGTACTGACTTAGATGAATTTTCCTCTTTTTTTTTTTTTTAAGGTTACCCTCCAAAATGTTGCGCCTCAGCACTGCGTATAACTAACGTATTTTCCTTCAAAGGAAGGAAACAAGAAGCAGGAAAAACGCTGCCGAGAGTTGGGTATTTCCTCCTTGTGCTTACGTCTCTCTTAGTTCCTTCATGTGCAATCTAGCAGCGCCTGCCTCGACAGCCATCAGATAATTTCTTTATCTCCTAACGGCGGCCTAACTAATTTATACAGGAAAGCGCATCACCGTGAAGGCACGAGTCGTTCCCCCGCCCGAATGCACCCCCACCCCGCGCACACTGTGCTCCCTGCTGTGAACCGAGTTCACATATCTGTAAGGCAGCAAGCTGGCAGCATGCCAGGAGAGACGAGAAAGGGAGAAGGGGATGACACATCTCAGACACATCAATGTCAAAAGGCTTGACATTTTCATTCATAGCTGTGTCAAAGCAACCTTTGGGGGTATGGGGAGAAATGCCTTTCTCTTGCTTAAGTGGTTGCCATTTATGTTTTAATTTACTGTTATACTTTTCAAAAACAAACAGAAGAACCCTCAGTTGTCTTTTTATGCTCCATTTCCCTTCCTCCCGTGTCTCTCCCCCCTCCTTCCTCCACCTCTGTGTTCTCCACGAAGGAATCCTCTCTCTTTGAGATTCCCCAGCTACATCAAGACAGCTTCCCACATAGGCTGGGACGCGGCCGTGCACAATCACGGCCTGTAACCCTTTGGGCTAAACTGTTGCTTCTCTGGACTAGCTCGTTCCCTTTCTCTCTGGCATGATCGCAATGTTTCTGTCACGGAGGCTTGGAGGCCAGGTACTGAAGAAATTGCATTTGCCCTGTTTCCTTGAACTGGGTAGGACTGGTCAAGGCTTGTTAGCACTGTAGAGGGAAGCTTTCCTGTGTGCCATGCTTGTGCCATGCTCATCTCCAGCTGTGTGATGTAGAGATGCGATCATGGAGTTGACAGTGTTTAGCCTTCACTTCTTTCCCAGCTTCTGCCACTGATCCCCTGTGTGTCCTTACAAAAGTTGCTTTACTCTCTCTGCTCGTCTCTTGGTGTCTCATACGGTATTGCAAAGGTTGATCAATTCCTGTTAGTTGAGGCAACAAAGTGCAAAGTGTTAATCCTCCTTTTTTTTTATCCCACTCGTTTCTATTCACTCATTAAGGTTCTAAACCATGTCGAGCCAAACTTGGTTCCCTTTCAAACAGATGCAAGTGTAAAAGACCAACGTTGACTTTGGTACGCCTCATTTGGGTTTACGCCAATACAGAAAGGGGAGAAGTTTAGTTTCTTCTGTAGAGAGATAAACTCGCCCATTTGTGAAACATAGCCATGTGGAAACCCAGGGCCCAAACCTTCAAATAGGTAGGCATGAGTTTAGCTTATCACGAGAGTAGGCCCACTGAAATCAGTGGAACTGTTCACATGCTTAAATTTTTAAAGATGTGCTGAATTTGCAGAATCAGGGCAATGGACAAGTGTCTTACAGCTGGGAGTGGAAGATTGATCACCTGATTGAACATGCAGGAAAAAACTGTAGGTAGACAGACGGAGACTAAATGCCAAGTGTGGCATTTGGCTGCCACACCTGATTGAGTCCTGTGGTTTAAAAAACTGCCATAGGGCCCTTGATGATCACAGGTGGCTTTACACTTCTTGGAGGAGAGATGTTGGATTCTCTCTTCTTGAGTTGTGATCCTGGGAAGGAAAATATAAAAGAAAGGAATGCAAAGCAATCTAAAGGCTGGCAGGAAAATGTCCGTTGTAGACCTGAGCGAGCTGGAGAGCAAGCTAACTCAATAGGCCAAGCCCTGACCCAGGCAACGTTGCATTCGGTCGGGATGACCGCAGGATGCGGTGGGCAAGCGGGGGGTACTTGTCAGGAGAACAATGCCGTGAAGTGCTCTGCACGGTTTGCTTTCAGGGGGTGGTGGTGTGGGGAGTGGTCCAGGAGACTCCAGCGTTTCCACCCTAGGTCCTAGGTTTTTAACCACTGTATTTCTGAATGAGAGGAGCCTCACTGTAGTAGATTTTTGATTGCTAGAAGAGAGCCACCACCAAGTGACACAGAGACTGCTCACTCCCTACCCAAGAGCTGTTCGAGCTGCCTCAGCGGTGTGTCCATGCCCTGCTGATCTGGGAATCACCTGATGGGTCTGGAAGGAGGAGTTTCACTCGTGACATTTAAAGCCCCTAAGCATTTGGCCAAAAAATTCTCTTGTTCGTATTTCTAATGTTGCTTTTTAAAATGAGGGCTCAGAGGCTGGTGGCAGGGAGCAGGGTTAAAGGAAGCACATACCATACCAGAGAAAAATGTATTTTCTCTTTACGATTTACTCCGAATTTTGGTTGGACTTTCATAATGTAGGGACTGCCCACGTGACCCGATGCTGGTTCTGTTGAAGTCAGTGGCAGAACTCCCATTAGCTTCAACAAGGCTAAGATCTGACCTGTAGTGAATGGTTATAGCTGAACTGCCAAATGGGTTTGGCATTTTTTTTTTTTATTTAGAGACTAACTCTGGACAAATGAAATATGAAAATCCCAGCTTTCTAGACTTTTATGCCACCCTTGTTCCAAAATCCTCTCCCTAACTTCCAGCCTCATCAGCCCCATGTTTCTAGTAAAAAAAAAAAAAGATGGTTTTGTGGTTCAAGCACAGCTGTAGAGGTTAAAAGTCCTGACTGCAGGTTGTGGCTCTGAATAAATCACTTAAACTCTCTGTACTCTGCAGCACAGTGATGACAACTGCCCGATATACAGGAAAACTTAAAAAGGTGACCAGCAAAAGAAACGATAAATTGAGTTTCTACCAGTTTGCATTTTGTTTGTCACTGTTTTGTGGTGCATAAAGATGGAGCTCATGGTTAAAGAGGTTTCTTCCTTGCATGTTTGTTACATTAGTAGTATCAGGTGCTGGTTGCTTTTTGAGGACCGGAGAATTAGATCTCTCTTGATATCACAACTGAGTGAACCTGATCCCACCGAGACAAGAAGAAGTTATCGAAATAAAAATCTTTGGTTGATGTGGGCGGGAGACGGTCCTTAACAGGAGAGAAGAGCTTTCGTGTCTGAGTCCTCAAAGTATAACAATACTTGCCTGAGTTCTTGTTTCTGAAGCACTACTCTACTGAAACTAGACGAAACAAGAAGTAGGAGGAAAACTTGTGACCCTTTCAAGCCTGTATATGTATGTGCAGCTTCTGTAGTGATTGCCAGATTTTCAGGGTGACTGAAGCCAAATTCATGGATAAGATGCTGGATAAATGTACAGGACATTATGGTCAGGCTGAACTTGTAGGTCTTCATCCCCTCTGCCACTCCACCCCTCTTGGGCATCACTGGTTGGGTCTGACTCCCATGGGATGGAAGAGAAACCATTTCTGTGCAGAAAGGTTCATGTTGCCCTGGAGAAATGACCATTTTTCTCTTCTTTCGTGCTGTTTCAGGGTCTCAGAAATGAAGATGGAGGACATTTTGGCCAACTTAATGAAGGATGATCGTTTCAAGGGGCGCCAATGGGGAAACAAAGTGAGTTATTTTGGTGGTTTGGAATTGCTTTGGTTTCATTCGCTAACTAAATATGCTGTCTCACTCAAAGAAAAGGGTGTATAAAGCCATATTGTAAGGTAATGCAAACCTTCATATTATTCACTTGCCCCATTTGTGCCCCCTTAAACTTTTGCCCCATAATGGCAGTCTTAGCTTAGACTCTTAGCTTATCAGCAAAAGTTTCAAAGCAGGCTGTGTTCTTGCAAAGGCTCTTATTGCAAAGGCTGCAGTTGGCATGACATGCTGTTTGTGGTCCGTTTGCTGTATTGTGAAATATTAGGAGACATTAAAAGTGACACAACAGTTGTTCAAGCAAATGAACAAAGGACACTGTGTGCTGTTATCCAGGCTTTAATATTATTATATTTTGTTTTGGAGAGGCCTGATTGAAACCTCGATGGAGCTGGTAGGAGACATTTTATTGAGTCTAGCTTTGGGTTTGGGTCAGTATTTTAGTTGCTAATTCATAAAATTCAGGCATTTGCACTGGTTCTTTCTGCCACCGGCACAGATTGCATTCTGTAAGAGCCTCAATCTTAAAGAAAACTTGAGCAAATGTCAAGCATTACCCAGGTTTATTTTTCCACTCGCTTATTATTTTGCCAGTTCGCTTATTCAGTTATTCCACGCAACAGTCTTCAGCTTGTCCACTGTCTTCCAGTTTCCCGGCAGATGGTTCTGTTAGGCACTGTGGCTTGTTTTCAATAAAAAACATGCTCTGGAAGAATATTCATACTTCCAGCGTGCCCTGCATTTTTACAGATATTAAGCTTACCTGAGGAAACAACTATTTGCACCCAGATTTTCCCAGCCCTTCACAAATCCTTATTATGGCTAAATCCTGGTTTATAAAGTAGTCCAGAAAATATGTAGTTTAATAAGCATGTGGACATGTGTGGAGGTTAGTATAAAATGTTTGGCAGTGGGAGTTTAGAATTGCTGTGTTACTCTAAAAGTCACTTAAAATTGCTTTTCTGTGCACAAACTGTCACTGCTGTGCCCTTGGAAGCAGGCTCTGTGGGTCCCATGTAGAGATTGAGAATCTCCTCATTAAAATGATTATAAAATTCCATTTCTAGCCCTCAAAAAATGTCTTTACTTTAAATTTGACGCTGATACAGGACTGAACGTAACTCGTGCTAGACCCAAGATGCATGGAACTTAGGGAGGAGGGGACGGGGAAAGGAAAATGTTTCTTTGACAGGTATTGATTTGGTTTTTCAACAGCAGCTGTTGGAAAGTGTCCAAAAGGTTTTGGGTACTCACCCCTTGTAATGCCCATGGTGCATCTGAATAAGAAATCAGCGGCCTCTCGAAATAACATCAGTTTTAGCCTCTTTGGGGTTCACTGTGCCTATCTGTAGAATAATGCTAATGCCAAACCAGCAAGGCTGGTTACAAAGATTGATGAATTAATATTTATAAAAGGCTTTCAAAATGTGAAGCATATTATAAGTTTTAAGTAGTTGTGTCCTAATTGAAATACAGCCCCTCTGAACGGTAGTTTAATGCTCGTTTTCAGCGGAGCTATAAAATGTATTTTTAAACGTGCTGCAGGATTTTATACCAGCAGAAACTGAAGGTTTTGCCTGACGCTGGTCTAAAGGACTAGGACCAAGAGAGGGAATATTTGGTAGTGGGAAAATCCTTTCAAGTGTAATAGGGATGAAATCACTGTAGTTCTGTGGATATTATATGTAGGGTTTCACAGGAATTACTCTTAAACATCTCGAAAGGGTAGTAAAGGCTCCAGTCATTTTCTAGATTTTTTTTTTTTTACGGCAGTGTATAGAGATCTATAGCTGGGTCCTAATTCTCTCTTCAACTCTATATAGTGTTTAAAAAACCCAGGAAGGTTATTCTCTACTGAAGTCTATAAGTCATTTTTCAAAGATCCGGGGACCAAGATATGGATGTGCTCGACCGCGCGTGGAGCCGGCCGTGGTTGGAAGTTTTAATTTCCGCTTGTTACAAAAGACCGAAACTAACTCAACTATGGCTTTGCCGCTTGCGAATTACAGAGTTATCTTTACCTGATCAGGTCTCCATGCCTGGTGTCATGTATATATTATACTCGAGCACACAGCCACCTCATTATAATGCTCTTTGTTTCTCACTGCCTTGACTGAAGTCCATTATAAGTACCCCCTTGGAACACACTTTTTTTGGGCTTCTGTGCGCAGCCAGGGAGCAAGCTGAAGCGCCTGTAAAATGTATATTTTATATTTAGACGTATAAAATATATATGTGGCTCCGTCTGGGTGTGTGAGTGTTCACCTGCCTACAAAGAGAATAAATTTGATCTTTCAACTTTTACTGAGGGGGGGAAAAAAACTTGTTGGGTTCTAGGGACTGTGTGTGGGGGTTGGAAAAAAAAAGTTATTAAAACAAAATCCTTCATTTTGTTTTAAAGTACCATGGTAGCAGTAGACATTATGGCCTTTTTCTTTTCTTTTTCTTTTTTTTCTTTCCTTAACCCTAAGAACATTCCCACCTGCTCTGGTTTTATTGTATTTCTATATTCCTTCTCCCATTAATCCTCTTGTAGGCATGGCACATTACAGGAGATAAGTTAGCTTGTAAACTTGCAATGTGTTAGCTACTCTGCTATATTTTCATTGAAGAGCAAGTTCTCTAAAGCAACCGCTCATCCTGAATTTTGGGGTTGGGTCCCAGCGCAAGAGGACTTTTGTCTGGAATTGGGAAAATCAGTCCACAGTTGGCTGACCGCCTCTGGCTTCATGCAGTGTCTGCAGAGAGGAAATGCTAATTGCCCCCCCAGCCACAGCACCATCCGTAAAACGAGTATACGGCTTCTGGTTCAGGAAGTAACCTCTCAGCACCGCTGATTAGCTGGCCTGCAGCACAAAACGAAGGCAGTTACACGGACCTGAACCAGAAGTGCTCAGCTGAGGATCCAGGCTTGTGTCCTGGATTTTGCTATATAAAAGGGGTCACTTTTTAAAGCTACCCGGCACACACCATAGGGTTGAAGTACTTGCACAAGTTTGCGTGCTAGCTTACCACGCAATAAGTGGCTCATTTCACCGTGCTCATAACGAAAGTGGAGAGTTAGCCTCCCTGATGCCAAGACGCCCCAATTTTAATGGCCATTAAGTTTCCGTCTTAAGAACCAGATTGTCGAGTCTTTCTTTTCCTTGCATGTTTTTTTTTTTTTCCTCATAATGGCTTGAAATGGTTTTTAAAACATCACAACACTGTACATGTCTCCTTTGGGTTGCAGTAATATCCATTGGGTTAATTATGCCAGTGTGTAGAGACCAGCCAAATTTGGGACCTCATTCTGCAAGGCACTGTTCAAAAATAGGGTATTAGAAACTCTCATTAGTTAGTTGGATTAACTGAGACTGTAAATGCATCAAGAAAGGGAAGGAATCTAGCAAACCATGAGCACAATCCTTTATCTTTTAGGCCTTAGTGTCTAGTGTAAGGGCATCCAAGTGAGTCTTCCCATTGACTACTTGCAGGGCTAGGGCTTACTCGTGTGAGTAAAATATGCAGGACCACTTGCACTCGACAGCCAGTAAAATCGCTTTTATTATTCCGTCCAGAGATGGAGGCAGTGCAGTGTGCGGCGCGCGGTGGTTTTTCTTTGCACAGCTTGGCTCCAAGTCTGAGTCAGTTTTTAAATTTAGAATTTATTTAGTTCAGACCAACCTCCCTGGAAGGCAGGAATCAAAACCAGCTTTTTTTCCCCCTGCCCATTAGGGGGCAATTTGAAAATGAAATCTTTCTCAAGGGGATGGAGGGGATAAAAGGCCGGGTGGGGGCGAGAGAAGGGGAAACACTGTTTTCTAAGCACATTATGTTTTCTGCCGTTCGCTTTATTTATTTTTCCGCATTTTATTTTTCTCGAACTGACCTTGCGCTTTGGAAATTATGCACCTAGTTTTTTTGGGTTTTTTTTATCCCTTATTTTAGTCTTTCTTTCTCCTCCCCCCCCGCACTAGGAAGAAGAGATACCTCATTTTGAAACCTAAAGGGGGGAATAAGAAAAGTCCTTTGTAATATATTGCCATATTATCACTAAATCCCCTGACAGTTGTGACACAGAAGCAAGTCACCTGTCACTTAAGCTTGAGGTCTCTTTAATTTTCTCCAGGAATTCGCACCAGGCTGTCTTTAATTTGAGGCCTTTATTGGAATTCTGAAACCTTTCTGCCTCCCCAGCGCTCAGATCTATTCTGAGTGCTGTTACAGAATGTATACAATAACCAACAGAGGGATTCGGAGAGGGCTGAAGCACTGTTTATTTAACACTCTGGAGGGATTTTCGTGCTTATTCGGTCCTGGCTACCCGGCTTTCAATATCGCTTTGACAACCGTTATGCCCTTCTCATTAATTTTAAACAGTTAAAACACAGGAAAAAGAGAAAAAGTTTTCATTATTAAAGTGCTTTACTTTTTAATAACAGAGGATTCTGTCCGCCAGGGGAAAGGGCAATCTCGCTAATTTTACATTCATATTAAAAAACCCTGGGAAGGTGACACTCGGTGCTGTCGGGGAGGCTTAACGAAAGGGAAGCGGGGGTTGAGGGGGGGGAGGAAGTTTTATGTTTCACAGCAGCAGAAACTTGTTAACGCCGGCGACAAATGTCCGGTTTGGGGAGGCGACTCCACTTCTAGCGTGCAAAGCCCTTGGTGGACCCTCCGCTTGTCTGATTGACTGGCTGAGCAGGTGAGAAGGGCACCCGACTAAGGCAACGCACATAAATAAAGTGTGCCCCATTTTGTGCCCAGAGAGAACAGGTGGTAGAGAGGGGGACTAAGTGCATCTTAAAAGGGAGAGAAGGCTCGTTCTTGTCCAAGCTGGATAGCGAGTGAATATGAATTTTAGTACCTGTTCACGTGCACTTCACAAAGCTGCTGTAACAGGAAGCGGGGACTTGAATAGCAACAATAATCTGACCATGTTCAAGGTGCAGCGCCAAAGCCGCAGATAGAAAAATTGTGCAGTGCTTCAACTGGTCCAAATGTGGTGTTTTGTTATGTCGGTGTAAATCAGGAGCAGCACCAGACAGCCCCAAGGACTTGTCTTTGGTGAAATGTCCTACCAACATGCAAACCAATGAAGTTGATGGAGTTAGGCCAGCAAAGGCTTTGGGCCCTTTGTGCTTGGATCAGGCCAGCGCTTCTTAATCCCTGCCTTTGCCTAGTGTGAGGATTCAGTTTAAACGTGGAATGGCGCTCAGCACAGTGCGGAGGTGCTGCTTGCATTTCTGGCAGGAAGAGCGCTTTGTATAGTCAAGGCAGTGGCGAATCCAGCTCACAAGTGAATCTCTGGTTTCTTCCTCTTGGCTGGAGGATGCTGCTGTGGCGTGGGCCCAGAGTGGAGCGATGGGAACCTTCCCCTCTTGTTGAGATGCGTAGTTGAGGGGAAGGTGTCACAGTCTGTGATAAAATCATGCGATCGGTCTCATGGATTAGTTTTGTGTTCAAGCTCCCAGAGCAGCCACTGAGGACTGAATGCCACGGAAGGGAAATATAGACAACCAGGGGTCTTAGCCAGGTACCTAAATGCTGCTATCATGCTTTTCTGCCAGCCAGGATAACCCCACTCTCTCCATCTTCCCCTATCCACTTCCAGGGATTGCTTCTTTTTCCTTCCCCCAGAACATCTCTTTGCTTTCCCTTCCCTTAAGCTTCTGTCTTATGGCCTGATCCTGAGAGGGACTGAGCGCACACACAATCCCTTTCTTGGGCATTATGAATACTCAGCACAAAGCTCACCCCCTGGAAGATCTGCAGAACTTGGCTTCCTCTGTTAGTACCCCAGGAGATTATTTTTTTTGCAGTAGTAATTGTTCACGGTGAGCAGCACACATCCCACCTGTGAACATCAGTGACTCCGTTTTTAAATCAGCTTCGCATCTCACGTTTCCTGCAGGGAATTTGGTCTTTTCTGGTTTGCAGTTTGGAGAGGTACGCACAAGCGTTATCTCCCTGTTGCAAGAACAGAAAGAATGCAAAAAGCATTACATCAGACTGAGGTTCAGCAGGTGGGATGGCAGGTCCTGTGTGGGGAAGCGCCCAGACTTGTTGCACAAGTAGCCTTTAGGAAGGAGGGAAGGTTTGGGAGAAGGGGGAGGCACCTATGATGCTGGAAGGAGGCAATCGTCCCAAAGCGCTGAGAAAGTGGCAGAGGAAGAGAAAAGTAGGTGAGAGCAGCTTGGACGGAGGGTCTCCAGAAATGAATGAGGATTAAGAACCATGTGTAAGCAGAGGAAGATCAGCAAGAGCAAGGAATTTCATACGGAGAGGGAAAGAATAAGCTAGTGGGGAACAGTATGTTTCCCAGGTAGGACTAAGCTTGCTCAGATTGAACGTAAAAATATTAAAGCTAAATAAATAAATACAAATTAAAATACTACCTTTCTTAAACTCTCAAGAGAAAACTGGGCCCAGCGAAGTCAGCTGGCAGTAACCCTGGAGTTATTCCACACTGATTCTGGTGAAACTTCAGACCTAGAATTTGACCCCATGAATGCAGAGCGGTTGCTACCAGGAGATGGGGGAGGAAAATAATACGTGATAGGTGTTAGAAAACACAAAATTAAAACGGATTTGTTCCCCTCACAAAGCAGCGCTCGCTGGTTGCTTTGACTTTAACATCTTTATCTATACATTTTTTTTTTCTCCCTAGTAATATTGAGAGGATTACCCTTGTTGGCCCCTGGGTGGTTACTGTGTGATTTTACTGTTATTAAATCTATTCTAAACTGCTTCATTATTCCTGCCTCAAGTTCTGTCTTTCCTCTAATCCTCCCACCGCCCTCCCAGAAATCCCGTGGCACAAACCCCCAGGAAGTGCGGGAGCGGGCAACGGTCTTGCAGACGGAATTTGAAAATTACGTGCACTCCAGCGGAGAAAAGGTCCGGTGGGCAAAGAAAGGTCAGTGGGCTTGTTTTTACCCTCTTCCTCAATGGCTACCGCAAGCTGCCAGGGCACGTCCCTGACGAGGTGGTCTCCGGGGGGCCAGGCCCGACAGGAACATTTTGGGGGCAGAGGCTTTGGGCAGGGGGTGACACGGAGACCGGAGGATTTCTGCCGTTATTAAATGTTAATTTCTTTCTTTTGCGTACAGCGCGCAAATGAGTTTGAATCTAGGCTTTCATTAGGATTTGTACGCCGAGGGGGCTCTGACCCAGTCCCAGGAGTGGCTGAGTACATGGCATGTTGCACCGAGAAGGTCAGAGACAACATGCCAACCTCATCCTGCTGTAACACCATTGAATCCAGTTGGTGCACACCAGTTATGCATTTGGCCCAACGAAACACCTTGTGAGCCACCCTGAACTAAGGGATGCACTTTTTACTTAATGAGCTGACTCTTGAGTGTGGGGGTGGGGCAGGCGGTGCAGGGAGAGAGCACCGAGAGCAGAAAAAAAAAGGCAGGGAAGAGAAGAGCTGATAGATTTTTTTAACAGTTGTAATTAGGTTCAGATCTTCAGTTTCATCCACAGCTTTAGTCAGGCAGAACGCCTAGAGCACGGCGCAGAGCAGCATAGCAAGCCGTAATCATCTCCATCTAGACTGGGAGCGGGGTAGAGGGAGAAGGGATTTCATTTGCTCTGGGAGAAATTTTCCGTGGGAGCGGTGAGAGGTATTAAACTGAATCTGCCTCCTGGTACTAGCTAAGAGGGTGGGAAAGTACAGACCCAGACCTCTTGTACAAGCACAGCCCCCGCAGCCTGTCTGAGCTGCTGAGGAAGGAGCACACAGAAACCGAATACCGGTTGTGCAGACTCCATCCTAGGGCAGATGACGGACTTTTCCCCTGGTCTCACACGGAGCATACTTTTGAAGTGCAGAACCTTGAGTTTTGCTGTTGACTTAACACTGTGCTCACAAGAAGTGAACCACCTGTGCCGTGGGGTGAATATGTTACTAGGTTGCTTTTTCTTTGAATCTCTTCCTTCCATTTTACTTCACCCACCAATCAATATCTTCCCATCCCACCCTTCAGGTGTGGACCAAATCCTGCTATCCTAGATCAGGTCAGCAAGGAGGGGGCAAACTTTTTGGCAGGCATGCCACAAATATGCCCTGTATCCTCCCTGAGTGCAACTCTGATCCCTTTCCTCTGCCTGATCTGCTGCTCTGCTTTCTGCTTCCTGCCTTATCTGCTGCTTTGCTCCTTGCCCCTTTCCTGATCTGCTGCATGTCTCACACACAGGCTGCCCATGCCACTTATAGCATCTGTGTCGTAATTTGGCCTCCCCTGAGGTAGGATTCCCATCGACTTCAGCTCTTTAGACCAGTGGTCTCCAAACTTTTTTGATCACGCACCCCTATCAGTAAAAATTTTTTGAGCATGCACCCCCAGTATATGTATATTTATTTATTTATAAATTATATACATGTACTACTGTACTAATATATTATGTACATTATAAAACATACACAAA
>NW_017729011.1:18057164-18074116 GCF_001723915.1 Gavialis gangeticus | reverse complement strand
CCCCTATCAGTAAAAAAATTTTGAGCACACCCCCCAATATATGTCTATTTATTTATAAATTATATACATGTACTACTGTACTAAGACATTATGTAAATGATAAAATATACAAAAAAATAGAAATTAAAAAAGGATGAGATAAAAAATAAATATAAATAGAAGTTCTAATATTTTCTTCCTGCACCCCAATGGATCGTCTTGCGCACCCCACTTTGGAGACCACTGCTTTAGACCCTCTCACTGGTTTTGGAAAGAACAGGGTTCTTTATAGGCTCACTCCATATGATGAGCTTGACTCTCAATTTGACTCACCCTTCTTAAAAGATGGCACGTGCTCATTATGCTATAAATAATACAGTGTGCAATTATAAACAAAAGGTTAAGCATTTCTCTAATGGATGGTATCGTCTGTATGACAAGGTCATTCAGGTTTAAGGAATAACAACAAAAAAGAAGGGACTAGGGAGTATCACACCGTAACGGCATGAACTGGGGGAGCGAAGGTTGCTCCCAGTGTATCAGGTATTCGGGTTTCAAGTGTTGTGTTCGGTTCCAGACAAGTGGCTGGATCTGTTCCCAAGAGAGGGATGCTATTTCCTAAATCCCCTACTATTTGGATCGTTCCATAGTGAATGAAGGGGCTTGTGTGATAGTCTGTCAGCCTACTCTCACCCTGTCGGCGCATTTCTATTGGCATGTCAGTAAAAGTGGTTAGAGCAAAGGACTGGAAGCCAGGACCGTGAGGTTCTGTTGCTGCCTCTGCAGCCAGCCTGGTGGGTGATGTGAGATGCATCTTTTAACTTCTCTTTGCCTCATTTTCTCCCTTAATTCTTGTCTTCCTCGCAGCAGGGCTACAAGGCTTAATTTATCAGTGATTACAAAGTGCTTGGAGCTCCAAAGATGGAAGGTGCCAGAGACTTGCAAAGCATAATACCTGAGCCTTGCCATTGTGTGTTGCTGTGCACTGCATGTTTGATGCTGTGGTTTTGAAACACAGTTTCTAAGGGGCTCAGCGCATACAAAAGCCTTGAGACGTTAGATAGTTCACACTCACTGGTCAAATCCTCAGGCTTACGCTGCTGAACTTACTGGCAGTTCCATGTGGTAGGGAGATACTGTTGTTCCCAGGATACAGGTGGGGAAACTGAGGCTCAGAGCAGTTTTGTGGCCTGGACAAAGTCACTCATCAGGCAGCAGAGGGGAGGGGAATACAGAATTCAGGTGTCATGGCTCCTGCTGCCATGCTCGTCCTCTAGACCACGCTATTGGAAATACGCCATGACAAAAGGAAGCCACTAAACGGGCTTGGTTGTGTACAGACCCCTGCCCATGTCTGTGTGCACGCGCTGTGACTCGTGTGTGCGCACGTGCACATTCTGATCACGGAGCCTAGAAGCTGTGAACTCTTAATGACCGTTGTGAGGAAATGCAAGCAGAGAGTCATGAAACGTTTAAACATGATGCATCCGCTCTTTGCCTTGTCCAAGGGCTATACCTCCCTGCCCGCCCTTCTTATTCTGCTATATGCATATGCAAATTTTTCCACCGCTGACTGGCTTCTCTAAACTCCCTTCTTCCTCCCCTTCCCAGCCAAGAATCATGAATAATTAACATGGCAGCTGGCTCTTGCCTTCATGGCAGACAATCAATTGGAAACAGTGCCAGGGATGCAATTGTTTCCCTTCTTTGCATTCTCTGACCTAGTCAATGTTAATAACCAGTGCTTGATGGCAGGCTGCTTGCAAGCGGAGCATGGCTCCCTGCCCACCCACCCCTCACATCCTCCCTTGGCCCTGTCTTCTTGAAGCTGAAAAACACCTTGGTGAAGATGTTGCGGTTCAAACGATAGATCAATCAGCCACTGGCAGGGAGGAGGAATAAGTATCTCAGGAAGTGATCATTTGGGCACTGGCCCTCATCTGGGGAGATGCTCAGCACCCTCTGCTCCTGTGGGATTCGAAGGTGGCTGGGGCCTCTCCAGACTCCAATTTTAGATTGAGGCAACCACAAGAAATGCTGGACAGATTGCGTTTACTGGCCAACACCTTTGTGATTACAGAGGAGGATGAGAGCATTGCTTTTCCCCTTCAAGATTTCCATCTTGCAGCCAATGATGGAGCGTTGCACCCTTACCCCCGTCTCCTCGTGTGTCGGGAGAAATGAAAGGTCATTGATAGGGAGCCTGTATAAGATGCTTCACTATTGTCTTCCTATTTGTGCTCGCCCCCACCCCACAGCTGGCAAGCGGCTCTTGTCGGGCAGCAGGAGTGGGTGGGACTGCAAGTCCCACTGAAGCTTTCTCCACCTGCATAGCAGGTCAGTTAAGGCCAGGCTCAGGGTTTAGCATCCAGAGCTGGGCGCTGCTGTTCTTCTCCGTCTTTGCTTTGATACCTCCCTTCTCTCTCGCATTTGAGTATCTCCTAGTCCTCCATTAAACAGCGGGACTAATATTTGTCACACATGCTTCATTTCCTCTCCAGCTTCCACGCCAGGAGGAAAAGAAAGACACAAGTGTTGAGAAGGATGGGCCAAATTCTACACAGGTGCAAACCTGGCCTCTGCCAAAATCAAATTACCTTAAGCTTTCCCTGGGCTGACGAGGAGCAGAATCTCCCCCAGGCCTTTTCTTTCACACTGGCGTTGCCTCTAAGCTGCTGGCGTACGCAGGCGTGCTCATGCCATGCTGCCAGGCACAGCTGCACACGCCACATAGCGTAGAGGGAACGCTGTTCCACACCTTTTGAGGTGCTGCCTTGCTAGCAGTGCTGCCAGCTCTCATGATATTCAGTCTTTTCTTCTTAAAGCCCCAGCTCCTGGAGCCCTGGGATTAGAAGAGATTCTCAGAGCCCACTGAAAACCAGCTTTCAATTTCTGGTCTTTGTGACAGCAGAGTAAAGCTGGGAAGCATATCTTCAGTGCCTCCTTCAAGGTTAAAAAGCCAGAAGGCAAAGATAACCCACACCCAAGTGTGTCCATTCACCTCTCCCAGGAGGATGTTTTCAGACCTCCGGCAGGTTATGATAGCTGAACATCTAGCCCGTGTTGACTGTTTCTATTTAAGCCCATCTCATGATTTTGGGGTAGAGGGGAGGGGTCCTGGTTTTTAGAGGTTTTGGGTTGTCAGTATTATTGGGTCCGGCCTCTGGAAAAGGCCCCATGAAAGACATGATACCAGCTAGCCACCAACATTTCTGTTCCCCTGGGATACTGGCAGCCTCTTACCCCTGCAGAACTGTTGGAAGTGCGCTGAGCCCTTGTAAGAGCAGGATGCTTGGGATCCAGGCTGTTGCTGTGCTGTGAAAGAGGACTCGATAGCTTTATGGGAGTGAAATAGCCAGTGGGCCAAATGCAGAACGGGCACAGCTCTCTTTTCCCAAGAACGATACCTGCTTAGAACAATCCTGTCCTTTGTCACAGTAAGTTTATGGAGCAAGAACAAAGCGTTGCAATTTTATGAACATTTTAGCTGGGTCATGGTTAGTGTAGGCACCTTCTCCAGCAGGATGGGGCCTGGGCAGCGCTACGCATTATCTTGGAAAACACTGGTCCCTCGTTTGGACGTCCCCAAAAGACTCGCAGCACAGAAGTAAGAGAGGGGTGCAAAGGACTTGCCTTATTGTCTTCTCATCGATTGGGAAAAGGAGTTCACTTTACTCAGTAAACAGAGCTTTGATGGATTCCCAGGGTCCTTCCAGGAGCTGATCTGGTAAAATGACATTTTTATTACTGTTCATAAACTCCAATCTCCTGCTGCTGCTGAGCGATTAGACTTAAGCTGTGGGCAAACTTGCTGGTCCAGTGGCTCAACAAGCAAGGGCAGGGGAGGTTAGAGTGTAGAGCTTGCTGCTGTCAGGGATACAAGAGGGAGGTGCAGGCACTGGTCAGAGTGGGAGGTGGGAATGGGAAATGTTGTGAGCAGAGCAGTAGCAGGAAGGTTTTAGGGAGCGCATTTGAGTGATAGTGGAAGAATTTTCTTCCTAATATTCCTCCTTTTTTCCCCAAAGCAAAGAGGAAATGACTGCAGCCTGATGCTTGCAGCTGGCATTGTGGGATAGGTGCAGGAGCAGCTGCAGTGTTGCCATGAGCGCGTTCTCCTCTAAGGAAGGCACTTACAGGGGTAAAGAGATGGAGGAAATATACAGGCTATTATTTTTCCCCTTTTGAAAAGGCGAGCTCTGTTCTCAGCATGGTGGCGAGACCAGAAACCCACCTGTCTTTCAGATACTTACAAGGGACTAGCTGAAAACTGGTGAAAAATTCATGGGCTCCTGGGATTATGATATCAAAGGACTCTTCCTCCCTCCCCCACGCACCTGACCCCTGTACATACTCTCTTCATCCTTCTCACCTCCCTTTCTTTCCCTGTCTGGTCTGCTAGCTGCTGAAGTCAACACCACAAGTCATGAGCAGCGCTAAGAGCCCCACCTCACCTGACAAAAAGGGACCGCATTTGGGAGAAGCAAAGTTGCATAAAACCAGCTCCTGACCCCTCTCCCCAGCCTTTTTCCTCTTGGATCACTCCAGTCACACCCTTCCCATGTCCTTAATGTGCTGAACACTCCCAGCAGCCGCTGATGAAAGGATGTCCCGCATGCCCAGACAACATCCTTGCACCCAGAACAGCTGAATGCTCCAAATGCAAAGTGCAACAAAAATAACATGATGCTCTCTTTCTCTCGTTCTGTCTCTTCCCAGCCCTGCAGTCCTTCCTTCGTGCATATACCACCTACCCCAAGAGCCTAAAGCACATCTTCCACATCAAAGCCCTCCACCTGGGCCATGTTGCCAAGACCTTTGGCCTGAGAGACGCTCCCCAGAACCTCAATACCTCTGTGGCTGCCAGCTCCAAGAAGAAAACTAAACTCAAGCCACAAAGGTAGGAAGGCTTCTCTCTGCAAAGCGAGGGTCATGCACTGAGTGTTGCATTGTGTGTTTTCTGCTGAGGGATCTGAAAACGGGGAGAACACCAGGATAACACCCAGCTCAAGGTCGGGGTTGAAAGCTTAGGGGTGGGGGAGTGAAAGCTGTGTTGAGTCGAGAGGGCTGGCATTTGGATCTTGCTTCATTTACTTGTGCTTTAGTAACAGCCATCTAGGCTGGGGGCTGGGTTTCTGATTTATCATCCAAATCTCATTTCCAGTGAGTGGCTCCTAGAAAAATCATTTCCTGTTACCAGTTTTCAGAGACAGCTTTGAGGACTTAAGGAGGCCATTAGGTAACCCAGTAGCACTGCTGGGGTCTCTCAGTGAATAGGCGGCACCCTGGCCTTCGGCCACCTGCTGACAAGCTGAACTCCAGGGCCCAGCCCTTTATTGTTCCCCCCAGTGCGCTCGCTTGCATGGAATTGAGACCCCAAGAGCTACATCTGTCCCAGCTCAAAACCAACCTGTGCTGAGGAGCTGCTGTCTCGTGTCTGCCCATGTCAGGCTCACACGACTGTTCTGCCTTCAGCGTCGCCTCCTCTAGGACATGGCCCCGCACTCCTGACTGCATGTGGGAGAGAATAGGATCCATTTGAAGCACTCCTTGGAAGGCATTCCCAGGTCACCAGGTTGTGTGGAGCAGTCGCTCTGCTTTGCATGTCCCTTTTCGTACAGTGCAAGCGCAGTATTCCAGATTACCCCTTCTCAAGTGAATCCTCCTGGCATTCGGGAGTTGAGCCCGGGGCTTTTCCACAAGCTCAGAAGTAGTGTCCTGCAGTGTCTCCCCTGACCTACTTGAATGTAGTCCATTCCCATTGTTTCATCAGGCTGCTGGGTTTTGGTATGCCATGTCCTCTAGAAGAGCACAGGCACCAAGGGGAGAGGAGGGAGGCAGACGCCTCTGCTGCTTAGAGTTTGAGAAGTGACCGTCTTATCCATGCCTTGCATGGTCATGTTAGCATTTGTTGACCTCGGTGCTCTGCTGCTGCATCCCCTGCCTCTCTGGCCTGGGCAAATACAATCTTCTTCCCCCTCAAATCTAGTCAGTATGACTGCTGCAGAAAGTATCTTCCTGGCTCATCTTTTCAACCTCTTTTTCCATAGTAGCATCAAGCACAAGAGACTTGACTTCACTCTATAGGGTCCTTCATGGCCTGTCTCTGCCTGGCTTACTTCTATAGCCCTTCTGCTGTGCTATAGACTTCTGCTGCCATTCTGCCCACAACACCGAGGATTGCTTCTTTGCAGGTTTTCCAGCAAGCAGGCGTGGTCTTTATGCATGGAACTCCTCATCCCTGTAAAGAAAAACAAAATACAGCAGCCTTTAACTCTCACGTTGAAACCTTTTTGTGCCATGATGCCTATAGAACGGAAGGCATCTGGCATCCTCTGTCTAATGCTTATCCCACCTGTCTCGCTGCTACCTAGTGCTCCTCCCATCTTTTCTGTCTACCTCCTATCTCAACTTAAATTGCAAGCTCTTTGATAGCTGCCCATTTCTTACATGTATGTACAGCACCCAGCATGACAGGGCCTGGGCCCTGAGTCGTTAAGGCAAAGAACATGTCATTGTCGTCATTATCTTCAAACCAGTAGGTTGGGATTTGGGACTTTCAAGTTCTGTTCACTGCTCTGCTGCTGCAGGACTTGGGCTTCAAGGTTGTGGCAAAAGTCAGGACATATCTATGCCATCTCAGTGCTCGCCTCCTAAGAAATGCACCTGCATTAGGCCAGTGCAGAATGTGTGCCAAGACACACGTCGAAGACAGAGAGCCTGAGAATAGTCCTGGGTGTACTTTCAGCACTGCTATAAGATATCTTTTCTGTCTCATCATCAGGCATTGGCATATGCTGGGAAGGAGCAAGTTGAAGGGGCCATGCCTTGCTGCAGTGATCCTGGCATGGCACAGAGGTAGGGTAGACATGCCCTTAGGCATCTTGACAACTGACTGATTCTCAGCAGCACTGGATACCCACGGGGCCCAGTGAATTCGGTCAGCTGGCAGTCGGGCTACCTAAGTGCCTTACAAATGGATTTACGTGCGCTATGTCCGGCACCCAGAGCCAAACAGCTAGTGGCATAAGTGTGCAGTGTCACTGGGAGTCTCTAGTCCTATCCCCATTAACACCAGCTGAGCCACCAGATCTGAAAATTTTGGCCTAAGTTTCTCCATGTCAGGTGGTAAAATGAGGACAGTGATGAAGACACTGCCCTGCTTCAGAGAAGTGTGAGAGGGCTTTAAATAACTGTAGCAGACTTGGCCATGCTCAGGGGTAAGAGGTTCTTGTGGTTAGTAATGTGGACCAGTTATTATTGAGCAAGGTCCAGAGCAGTGCTGTACACTGCAGTTCCTATTGTTCATCATCTTTCACAGTTTCCCTCTTGGTCGTGCTATGAGGAGGCTCACTGCTGCTACCACTGAGATTGTATCAGCGTAGTTAGGGCAATACAACTTTTGGGTGTAGACAGGAGCTAAATTGGGGAAGCTTCAGTTCTCATATGACCAACTGAAGCCATTCTGAGCTCAGTGTTTAGGGGACCCAAGGCCCATGAGGCTGTCTTTGACTTGGCATGAAAGGGAGACCCCAAGCACTTTGCTCGCACAAAAAAACAGGACCCCTCAGTTTTGAAACAAGGAAGACGGGGAGCCTCTCTCCTGCTCGGTATGCACAACACAACTCCTTCGCAATAGGCAGTTGCCATTAACATTGCTCCTTTAATTTAAAGAGAAAGCAAGCCTTTTTCTCTCTCGTTTCAGTCCATTCGGACTTTTTCTTATAATTGTTGCTGCAAATGCTGTTAGCAAGTGTGGGCTGTTCAATTACCGCGTTAATCCACAGACCGGTCGTAGGCCTGTGACATCTCCAGCTCCTGCACAGCGCCCGGGAAAGAAAAAAAGGCAGCAGCAGAGGAAGGGGTTTAAAAAAAAAGTTGGAGACAGCATTGTCCTTGCTTTGAGAAGCCACCAGGGATAGGCCAGTACTCTGCCTCCTGCTTCAGCTGACCCTCACCAGCAGATGGGCAACAGGACGGGAATGCCCCTGTGAGCCGGGGATTTAACAGGGCTTTATTTCAGGAAGAATAGCCTGATTAGCCGATAAAGAGCATGTAAGATGGTATGGGGCGGGCTTTGATGTCTTGCTGGCCCAGCAGGGAGCCAAGCAATGACTGACAGCAGCGTGTCACAGGATTACTCGGCCTGTGACAATGCTTCTCTCTGTTCCCGTGATGTCGCTACTCCGTTCCAGCTACTTTTTCTGTTGTTATGTGCCTTTTTTAGACAGCATTCCTCCTCCTCCTCCTCCAGCCCTGCGTCCCATTGTATGTAGCACAGACAGGCTCGAGATACAGTAGGTAGTTTGTGCAGGGAGCTGCGGGGAAAGGTGTTGGAACAAATGGCATCAGAGTGACTTTAAAGCTCATTTGCACATGGATCGTATAATTGCAGGTCAGGGAGAGCGGACAACTTTACACAGGTCAGTCACGGCTCAGACTCCAGATTTCAAAATTGGAGCATCTGGAAAGTAAAGACCCTGCAAAACTGTCAGCGTTGCACTGAGCAACAATTGTTCTTGCGTGTGGAAGCTTGCGTCCTTAGTAACTTTGTAAGGGAGGAGGAGAGAGAATATATTTGAATTTTAGTTAAAGGCTGGGCGGGGAGGAATAATGAAAATAGGCTTAAATTCATCATACATCAGCATTAATTCAGGATAATACTGTTACTTTCCACAGGCTTATTCTGGATTTATACTGACACAGTAAAGAGGAGAACTTGGCCTATTTTTTTTTTTTTAACAGCACAATTTTTTTTTTTTAATTGTTGAATGGAAGCTTTAGATAATGAACCTGATGAAGGGCCCTTGGTGCTCAAAAGCTTGTCTGACCCCTCTCGCATTAGTCTAATAAAAGCTATTGCCTCACCTCTGAAATCCAGTCTGAAATAATAGCAGCAGAGTCACTAAACAATTCCTTTTAACAGCATTTATCACTGTGCTTCCACTACGAGCATTGTTTGTCGCGTGGTAATTATACGTTGGGTCCAAACATGAGATACTTTCCTTTTTCTTTAATTGCTCTGCAAACTAAAGCACCATCTCTCACCACCTGCACAGAGGAGAAAGAACAAGCAGCCCCAGTCAAAAGAAAGAAAGAGAGGAGTAAAACACAGGTGAAAGGGTCATCACACATCCTTTTAAAGAGGACAAAGAAAACTTTTTTTTTTTTTCTTCAAACCTCCCTCATTACCCCCCTACCCTTGTAGAGAGTCTTGCTGAGGAAGCCAAAAGCTGATGACTGGGCAGCCAGGTGTGTGTTTTGTGTTACATACTGAAACACCCCAGCCTTCCCTTTCCGCTACAAGTACGCATGCCGCCTCATTCTCCCTGCTGCTCCTCAGAAAGGGTGCACGTAAACGGGATGATCCCTATATCAATTGTTGTGAGACTGCCATCCTCCGAAGCAAAGTGCCCTTGAACAAGGGCTTGAAAGGTGCAGAGCTTCATTTATATGGGCATTCTAGAGGTGTTGGCTATTTTCTTCTTTCAGGGATTTATGGGACTCCTGGTGACTGGATATCATTAAATCCAAAGAATTAACAAAGCTTCAGAGAGGGATTGGGACATTTGTGTGGCTAACACCAGTAGTCTGAATGGTCATCATTAATGGGATGGAGGGAGAAGGAAGAGTTTGGGAATGGAGCAGAAAATCATCCTGCTTCACCATCTAAGATGAAAGCTGACTATTGTAGACAAGGAGGAAACTGTGATGGGGGTGGATGTACATGACAGCTGCTTGCTGCGGCATGTTTTACCTTCCCCAAAGCGTCCTGGTGTTGGCTGCTGTCAGAGGCAGGGTGTCGAGCTAGATGGGCCCTGGGTCTGATCCGCCTTGGCAGCTCTTGTGTTCCTCTGGGCTGGAACGCTGTTTCTTCTCCATTCGGTTATTTGATCTCCAGGAGGGGGTGTGCATAGCGCACACGGGACAGTGTGCTGCCACCTGGTTCTCAATCTGGGATTCGAATCCTCTGCTTCTCTGGAGCCATTTTGTTAGCGACAGAAGTATAACGGTGTGCTTCCGTGTCAGTTATATTGCTTGTACTTAACTGTTAAGGTTGACATGCAGGTATTGTCTGTTGAGGGAAGTCAGGCCATGCTAAAGGAACTAGAAGAGGATGAAGAACCCCTAGGCCATACCAGATCAGCCCCTCGATCCACAAGGCCTGACTCGCAGGCGCCTTAATCAGCCTTAACATGTGGTTCTAAAACACATTGAGCTGCTGGGATGAGAGGAGAAAGCACCGTGGCCTGGGGCAGTGTCTCTTCGTTGTAGGACACAGACGGGGAAGGGCAGCCTCATGGATCCAGGCATTGTCTTGCAATTCAGGAGACCCAAGTTTCATTTCCTGCTTAGCTACAGATTTCCAGTGTGACCTTGGACAAGTCACTGTCTCAGTGCCTGAGCTCCCCATCTCTACAGTAAAGAGAACACCCCACAGGGGTGATGTGAGGATAAATATGCTAAGAAGAATTTAATACACTCGGCTCTTGTGCAAATGGGGACTGTGGTCTCTAGGTAGGTGCCAGTGTAGTCATCAGCCGTGCAGACTCATACGATGCCTAGCACGCTGGCAGCCTGAAGAGCCACTTGGCCAGTAGATCTGTGACTCTCTTCTTCCATGATAAGGGGCCAGTCTGAGGATGTGCTCAGTTCCTTCAGCCTCTGTTGCCTTCAGTGCAAGCAGAGCGTGTTCAGCGCCTCTGTAGATCAGGCCCTTGTCTATGCTAGGAACTTCAGGGCCTGTTCTTCAGCAAAGGTACATCTGTCCCCGTGCTACCAGAGAGGAAGTCTTGAGTACAGACTATGATCAGATTCTTTATACCATGGTCACATGAAAACCATTTCAGAATTAGGCACATAGGAAAATGCCTACACTGAGAAGCCACAATCAGCTGGGCTTTCTTCTGCTCTCCCTCTTCACGTTTTAACATCCAAGTTGTGATGCAGTTGTTCTGGATGTTGGCACAGACTGTTCAGCAGCCAGTTGTACCAACTCTTTCTGGAGAGAGGAACAGGCTCTTAACAATTACTCTGCAGCATTCTCCTGACTTCCAATACCCTAAAATCATTGGAGGGAATGGGCAAGGGGAGCCAGTGGACGCATCCAGTGGTAACTTTTTTTTTTTGTATCCTTTGAACTCTCCCTTGGCACTGGCAATCTTGAAAAGACAGATGCCTCTTAAAAAATGGGGGGGAGGTTATATAGCAAGGTTGCAGCTGTATCTCCCTGCAAAGCAATTGTCTCATCATTAGAAGCAGCTTGCCTGCCAATTTTTATGTGACATTTACAGCTTTTTTAATATCACTTAATTAGTCAAAGGCAAATCTGGAGTTCTTCCCACTAGGAATATTCACTTGGTTTGTTTGAGTCTCTGTAGAAGGACAAACTGGGCTGAATATAGAGTTCAAGAGGGAGGCTGGTACCATGCTCAGAAATTCATAGGGCGCCAGAAACAATTACCAGGAGAGGAGTTGGTCTGTGAAAACAAGCACACAGTTACAGAACGCATCTCAAGCGAGACAGGCAAGCTCTGCTTCCAGCATCCTGGCATTCAGCGATCCAAGGAAGCTTTATCACAGTAAAGATCATCGGATCATGGCATGCTGAAGAGCTTCCCTTTGGATGTCTATCATCTCCTGCCACCGCCAGGATGTAGACCCTTTGCTTGGTCTTCTGGTGAACTAATGAGGCTCATAAGCAGAGCCAGAAAATCTCAGTGCCCGTTAGGTGCCTGTCAACAGAAATGAACGTTTCTGCTTGAAGCATCTTCTGCCCACTAGGCCAGGAGTGTGTGCAGACAGAAGCATGGACGCTGTGGGAGTGCTGTGGTATTTTCATCCCTTTTTCATAGGGAAGAGCTGAGAAGTGAAGGACCTGTCCATTCTCTTCTGCGTAGCTACGGTACAACCGACCGAGACGATGCTGAGGTTGTGCTCTGTATTGGCTGGGCCCTCAGCTTGAAGGCTGCCGTGTGTTGACTGTGTCAGAACACGAGTCGATGCATCTCCTTCATCTTACTAAGCTAGCGGTTGTGTCAGCTGATACCAACGTGCATGAGCCATCTGTTGACTTGTCGTAAGGAGCCAATGATTGCTGATGAATTCCTTGCCCCCAAAAAATGGGTTGCATTGGCTACAGATGGCTCATCCAATGCGATAGGTAGAGAAGGCAGGTGTTGAAACAGCCTTGGCCCAGAGGCATCCCAGCCGTGTTGCCTGGCACTATTTCAACCACGGGATGGGACTAGCGGTTGGAGGAGCTGTCAGGCAGATTGATGGCACAGTCCACACAGTAGTGTTTTCTGATAAATGATGTAGTCTGCTGCATTCTTCTCCAAAGACACACCACGCGTTCTAGGTCCGCGCCGCACAGCTCCTAATGCTCCTATTTCTTCAGCTGGAGCGGTTGTGGAAATGCCTTGGGTTACTGCCTCCCAGGTGAGTTGGTTAAAACGTCATTTGCACTTGCCTTGCTGTATTGCACCAGTGATTCACGCAGCAAAGGACAAAGAGCAGGCAGCATGGACCAAGTTGGAAGGAACTCACCGATAGCAAGTATGCTCACAATTTGGAGACTACAAGGATCATCTAAGGCAGGCTTGTCCAACGTACGGCCCGCGGGCCGCCATGCGGCCCTCCAAGCTGTTTTCTGAGACCCGAGATGCTGCGACGGGAAACAGAAGTAAACACTGTACTTTTGTTTCAGGGGGGTGATGTGATACCGCTTCCTGTGAGGTCTTTGAATGTGGCTCGCTGGCCCACTGGGTGATAAAAAGTTCATGATTCGGCCCCACATTCAAAAAGGTTGGACACCCCTGATCTAAGGGGTTGTTTGTAGTTGTCGGATTTCCATTATGACTGAGAAGTGGGAGTGCCCTCCCAAATGCGTGCCCTTGAATTCTTCTGACACTTGGGGAGGCTTGGACCCAAGTTGGACTTTGTCCTGAATGAGGCAAAAGTCCAGGTGAAATGTAGCACAACAGCTTGAAAATGAAGCAAGGCTTCAGATATATTTTTGTTCTCTTTTCTATGTCAGTATTGCTTGGGCCTTTCAAATGACAAGTGGTGGACAGTCTAAAAACCTAGAAGCATATTTTACATATCATCTCAAATGTAACATGACAGAAGTAGCCTTCTGTGTCAGGTACGCAGCACTTTGATGCACAGGTATAGAACCAGAGAGGGAGTTTTGGAGTCGCTGTACAACACGCAACTCCAGGAGTCAGTGACAACAAAGCAGAATGTACAAAGCGTGTGCCACAGAGATCACAGCATTGCAAGACAAATAGAAATCTGAAGTGGGGAGGGAAGAGTTCAAAAGCATCTCTGTGATTTAGGAGCACAGGTCTTATCTGGGCACATTAATCTCCTGAATTACTTGGGCACCATTTTGCATCTCACCCCTGGCTTCTTAAATTATAATCTTAGATTGTAAATGCTTTGGGAATCACCTTCCTGTATGCAGACAGACAGCATGTAACCTTGCTTGTATTGTGGTAGCACCTAGGAGGTCTTCAGCCAACAATCAGGGCACGTTATTCTTTGTACATCACTCAGATAAGCCCTCACTAAATGTATGGTAAAGCTGACACTCAAACCTTTGCTAACACGAACATAAGAATATCAATGATAAGCAAGAAGTTGGCAGTCTCTTGCCAAGCTCTATTCCCTGCCTGTATCTCAAGTTCTCATGTCTCTTTTATTTTAACTTTTATCCATCCACTGCTCGGTTTCCAGTAGGAACCCATTCATCTGAGTCCTGACTAACCAAATTGCCTCTTGTTTGAAGCATAGTCAAGGCCCCCAGGCACCCGTGCTTGGACTTCAGTCCCTCTGCCATTTCCCAAAATGCTGTGCATCCCAGGAAAGCCTTGTGAATCAAAAGGATCTAAACCAAAAGATAACTGTGCAGGTTGTCAGGGGGATCCAGAGGGCTCCTCTGTGGTGGGTTTCTCTAAGGAGCAAGTGGCAGCTCTGTGCAGTTAGGGCTTATCTACATGGGGAGAAGAGTGCCTGGTAAATTAAGGTGTAAACTTACAGAGTGCTGGATCTTCTGCATGAATTCTGTGCTAGGAGTGTAACAGTGATGCTGTAGCTGTGGTGGTCCAGAAATTATATGAGAGGCAAGGATTTCTTGGGTGGTATCTAAGAATATGATTTGTCCAATAAAAGATATCACCCGAAGAAATCCTTGCCTCTCACGTGAACGCTATGCTGACACTCGTAGCTCACACTAAGTGCACGGTAGCTTAATTCCACTTAGGTGTAGGCAGATACAACAGTTAAATGGGTGTTAAGGGGAGGGGGGAACAAACAAGGTTCAGCTGAATCTGCTGGAGCTGTTTTGTCTGTCTGGTCTGTCCTGTGATAAGTGAAAGTTGAACTGCAGTAATTTGATTATGTGTTTCATTCTCTGTAAATTATTGTACTTTGGCTTTGCTTACTGTAGGTGAAGAGTGGACAGATGAAGGTTTCAACAGATCAGCCAACTCAGGCTCGCAAGTGATATAATCATTTCATTCACATGCAGTCATAGAAAGGCAAAGGTAATCACAGCATCCATGTGCAGATTAGTGTCTAGTGTGCTGTATGTTCACACTTCCTGGCATAGACGGTGCTTGTGGGCTCTGTTTTGTAACAATTCTTTAGCCAGAAGGGGACAGTAAAGCCTCTACCCAGTTCAGCAGCTCTTTTCTGTCTTCCATTTGAAATGGGAAAAACTTTGCGGATGGTGGTAAGCAAGTTTTCATGGAAAACATTGGGGTGGAGAGACTTTCCTTGTTAGACTCCCATCCTCTTAGTCCTCCTGTAGAAAGTCTTGGGAATTCACCCATGTCATCTCTCCCTCTTGATTCTACACAGTTGTTTCTACATTGCATTATCACGAATTGGAGGCTATGACTTCAGGGTTGAGAATAACCTGTGAAAGCAATGACGTCTTCAGAATGAAAGCCATGCACCCATTTGTCCTTCTCAATAGTGAGTGGGAGATATGCAGAAATGAAACAGAAGTGGAATAGTTGCTGGGTGCTTTTCTCTCCATTCTTCCACTGTGATTTCTTCCCCAGAGTTGCCTGTGAGGTCTTGGCAGATGCTAAAATGTTCATACATCCCGTTGGTGCAAAAACAGCAGCGCCAGTTCTTCCTTGTTCTCAGCTACGTTACATCTCATTTCTTGTTAGAGGTTTCCCTGATTTTCCTTTCTCTTGGCATTTTGCCATTAGTGGCCGTGGAGTCCAGGTGATGATATCAAATGGCCGTGATGGTGTGAAAGTGGTAAATCCAGCTTGGTAGGTTCTCCTGAATGTTTCAAAGTTTGGGTTGTGTTCCTTGCACCGAGCAGTGGTGTGAGGGCTTCAGAACAGTTAGTCAAAATGTTGAAGAGTCAGACTGGTCCAGGGACAGCAGTGGGTTTCACTTGGGGTTGTGATGGGACAAAAGCATCACTACCCCCTACTGAGCAGTCTGCCCAGCCTGATCCCCTGAATGCCCTGGGGACAGCAACTCTAGGATTGGGGTGGGAAGAATCTGAATAATTTAAAAGCAGGAGAAAATTATGGGGAGAAAAGACGGTTGCCTCATTTGTCCTCCCTAGGCTGCTGGTTTTTTTCCTGGTCTCCTTCTCCAGGCTCACCCCTGCCCTGCTTTTCATGTGTTTCCTGATCTGTTGGTTCTGCAGGCTCTGTAGCAATTCCTGGAATGAAAAAGCACAAGGTACGGAGGGGCTGCCCCCCTGAGTCCCCGTTCCAACACCAGGGATTTAGCTGAGACCTCAGCAGTGGGCATCCCTCTGCCAGCTGCTCCGGTGGGATTGCCCACATGAACGCCCACTGAACTCCGCGTTTGGAGAGATGCAGGAATTGCTTGAACAAAATCACTCCAGAGGGGTGGGAGCCTGAGGAGGAGCCCAGAGCTCTTCCTCTTTTGAAACCTGGTGATACCTGGGCTCATTCCTCTCTGCCCAGGGTAGAACAAATCCACTTTCGGCTGTTTTCCTTGCTCCCTTTATTGCCTCTCTGCAGAGGCTCCTGGTGCCCTGTTCTCTGCGACTGCAGTTTAATTACAGGTGTGCACCCGCAGCTTTAACGTTGGCCTTTTCTTCCTACCTCTGTGTGTGTCTGCAGGGGGAGGTTTCTCAGCTGACACCAGGCAATTACTGGCTTCTCTGACTTTCTCCTTTCCCTCCCTGCTGCCCAAACTCACCTTTGTCCCCACCCTACTAATGAGGTGATTAGAGAGATTCTGGAGTGACCTTGATCTTACCCCACACTTGGGTCACCTGGCAACACTAAAAGCATCTTCTCTCAGGCATCTGACAAAAAAGAGCAGGAATCAGGGCAGTCTCCCAGGATGTGCCCCACAGCAGTGTTAGGACTCTTCCTGGATTTTGGCCCTGACACTGGAAATCGGTGAGGAATTGCACCCTCCAAGCAGATGGGGGAAGATGAAATTGAAAACTGTCCAGTTAGTCTCTCTCTTCTAATGTCACTTCACATCCTTCTTGGCTGGAGATAGCCCAGAGATCAGATTAAAATAGGAGTCCAGGAATTTTTTGACCCACAGTCAGATGTGTCGCCAACCGGCTGTTGGGCCGCACCCAGAGAGTGGTGGTGGACGGGTCATTTTCACCCTGGAGGGATGTAGGCAGTGGGGTCCCCCAGGGCTCGGTCCTTGGGCCCGCACTGTTCAACATCTTCATCAGTGACTTGGACGAGGGGGTAAAAAGCACCTGTTCAAATTTGCTGATGACACTAAGATGTGGGGGGATGTGGGCACACTAGAAGGGAGGAATAGGCTGCAGTCAGACCTAGACAGGTTACAGGGGTGGGCGGATGAGAATAGGATGGGATTCAACACAGACAAGTGCAAGGTGCTGCACTTGGGGAGGAACAACCGGCACCATACCTACAGGCTGGGGAACTCCCTTCTCATCAGCACAGAGGCAGAAAAGGATCTTGGAGTCATCATTGATG
>NW_017729011.1:18046598-18052164 GCF_001723915.1 Gavialis gangeticus | reverse complement strand
GGGGGGATCTAGTGGCCTGTTACAAACTAGTCCAAGGGGACCAGCAGGCACTGGGGGAGTCCCTGTTCCCCCAAGCACGACCAGGAGTGACCAGGAATAACGGTCACAAGCTGGCAGAGGGGAGATTCAGACTAGACATCAGGAGGTGCGACTTCACGGTCAGGGCGGCTAGGATCTGGAACCGACTTCCAAGAGAGGTGGTGCTGGCTCCTACCTGGGGGTCTTTAAGACAAGGCTTGACAATCACCTTGCCGGGATTGTTTGACCCCAGTACTCTTTCCTGCCATGGCAGGGGGTCGGACTCGATGATCTGCTCAGGTCCCTTCCGACCCTGCTAACTATGAAACTATGAAAGAGCTGTCAGTACCAAATGCCTCGGAAGAAGGTATAGAGAAACTTGTAATGCCCAGCTATGGGGTAATTTGGATTTACAGGTTGTAAGGGTGATCTTGTGTTCAGTATATGAGGCTTTGTCTCCCTCTCACAGTTTACCTTATCTAGTGTTATGGAGGTGTGTGTTTTATTATCCATTCACCTATCACATGTCTCTCTGAGCCCTGCTGAAATCTTGAAATTCCAGAGAGTCTGGATGGGTCCAATCCACGTGTTGTGAAATCATCTTCATACTCTCACCCCCAGGTTATATGTAGCATCCTACCTTGATCGCTAATGGTTGCTTCTGGCATGGGTATTTTGGAAGGAGGAATCAAGCCAGCTCTGGATTTCTTTCCCTGTCCTGAGTGCGATGTGCACTCAACAGCCTATAATATATAGACACTAGATTGTAGAAAGATACCTGGACAATCTGTGCCTTTATCCCAACTAAGGGGAACAGAGTCTTGTGTACAAGCCTCTTGGAAGTCTTTCTCCTCACCACAGTATCAGGTGCCCCAGTCCCCTTCACTGAGCTTCCCCAGTACCCCTGAGTAAGAGAAGTATTGTCGGCCCTGCTTTTTCCAGGGGGAAAATGAGGCAAGAGGGATTAAGTGCATTGCCCGAGGATGTACAGAGGAATCTATAGCACATCCCGAGGACTGATGACAGATCCCCCATGCCCCCAGCCTAGCATCACAACCACAAGGCCTCCTACCTTGTTGTTGTCTTGATTGTGCTGCCACTGTGGGTAGAGCCCTTGGGATCTCCTTTCTCTCACAGGTCAGCAGAGGGTCTGGATTTGGACTCGGGCACCTGAGGTCAGGACCTGGTCCAGCCCCCAACCTCCTGCAGATCACCAGTCTTGCTGGTGGCTCTTGCACCTTGCGTTTGGGTAGGGCCCTGACTAGCAGCAGCCCTGTAGCACTGTGTTTTTCTTCTTTTAACGATTAGTGTCAGATCCACAGTCCAGCGCCATTGATTTCTGTGGCACTGGCAACAAGGAGCAACCTCCTTTCTGCAGCATCCTGCCTCCTGGCCTGCAGCTGATCGTGGTAGCAGGGGGTATTGATTTACTAATTGAGCGATGATTTCACCTGATTGCTAATAAAGTGTTGTACAGCCTTCCCCGCTGAGCTGAAACTCAGCCTGACAGCTACTGGTGGATTACTTGCCCTTAGCAGCAAATAGTTTTCTGTTGTTAAGTAAACTGATCTGTTGCCTGGTAACCCTAAGATGACTGTAGTAAATGCTTGGAGATGTAACGAAAGCGACAGTCAGAAACTTCATCAAGTCACAGAGGAGACTTTGTGAAGAAGGGAAAAGATCGGGCCTATGCCAGCAAAGCAGCGTTGGTCAGGAATAAGGAAGAAACAATACAGCGCTAAACCAGCAAAACCCCACGTGCCGATGCAGGCTAAACCCCTGCAAAAACGCATCTTGCTGGCTGTGCGGCAAAAGGGAGGTGGTTTAATGAGACCCGCAGACTTGTCTGGCCTGGTCTAAGGTGCGTCTCCACTAGAGGGCTTTGCTGGTCTAGCATTAATGGCAAAGTCTTCGCTGTTCAGACTTGCCATACACAACACCTGGGGTGGATCGGTCTCTCTTTTCTGGCTCAGTTTCTGGGGTCCTCTTGCCTAGGCTTCTCCATCATGGACCTTGGATCACACAGGGGCCACAGCAGGGTAGGAGTAGGAGTGGAGACGGGAATGGAGCAGCCATTTGAGCCTCACCTTTGAACTTAACCCTTACTTTTGCAAAGCTCCTCTTAGGTACTATTCCCCAAGCCCTCTCCCTTCCTTTTTTTCCTGCTGTAAAACTGCGGGAGGCAGGGGAGCTCAGTTCATGGTAGAGCAGAGAAGAGGAGAGGAACTGAGCCGTCAGGCCATCCTGCTTCCTTGCCCGGTCGTATGTGATTTACTGTCACCCCCTGTTCTCTATGCCCACCTGCCACTCTGACTGTTTCTGACCCACGTTTGTGGCATCTCCTGGGCAGGGTGGGGCTTTTACTTTTCCAGTGACTCGCCAAGCACGTTTCTAGACACTTGGCAGATCAGATCATGCAAAATACAAGGTGAAGGCCTTCAGCCTTGTGAGGCTTCATGGCCTACCCATGCACTGAATGCATATTTGTGCCAAGGTGTACAGAGAGTTTTGATTGTATGCTATCACCCCAGCAAGATGAGTAGATCTGTTCCCACCCACCTTTTTGGAGGGCTTGGGATCTGCTCTATCTGTTTGTTATTTATGGTGCAGTAGGGCCTGCAGGCACTGACTCGTGTCAGGGTCCCATCGTGCTAGGTTCTGTACAAACAGAGCAAAGGGTGCTTTCTGCACTGAACAGCTCCCGGTCTCCATAGACAAGACAGAGAGGTGGTGGGAGGAGAAACGGAGGGGCAGAGAGAGGATGCGGCGTAGCCAAGGTCACAGAGCAGGCCGGTGGCAGGATCTGTGGAGAGAAAGTGCTGAGTGCGCTTGTATATTTATACACAGCAGGTTAGAGTTGCTGGACGATCCATTTTGGAAGTTAGCGGCGAGGCAGGATGCTGTTGCCTTTGCAACAGTCAGTCTGCGGAGAGGAAGCCCACGAGATGGGGAGGGAGGGCCGAGGGTGGCTGGCAGGCTCCTGTCAGAAAGGACTGTTTTGTTTTTGTTCCTTTTTTTTTCTTTCTTTTAAAGCACAGGGTTTAGCTCTGTTGAAACAAAAATGTTTCTGTTGCTCTGTGGCTTTCAACTGGGGCTCATATCATTTGCAAAGTGCTGTGTCATAGGCTTCATCAGCTCCCCCCACCACCACCAGAGCATTTGTACAGAACAAAGCCTCCTTTTTAAAAGTGGCAGGGTATTTTCCCACCTATTTTAACAAAGCGGTCATAATAATACCTACTTTTGCACCAGACAGTTTCAAAACCAGCCTCGAGGAAAGGAAGCCGCATTTCTGCTAATGTGCAAAATGTCCCTTTCCCGGCCGAGAGGTAAGCAATCCCACCCAGCTGTGTTCCAGAGGGAAAGAAAGCTAACCCCCCTCTCTTTGCTCTCCTCTGCCCAGGCCCGACCTTCACAAGAGGACCCAAGGCAAGCGCCGCCTTGCTGAAATCTTGCGCTCTGAATATTCAAGTGGGATGGACTCTAATGTATCCAAGGTCAAGAGGAAGAAAAGACACAGAAAACCTGGCAACCAGGAAACGCTGAGCTGAACTGGGAGTTTCCAATCCTCTGCTACAAAAACTGGTTCCAGAGAACGCCGGGGACAGAGTGACATGTAAAGCAAACTGACGAGCATCGGGATTTAGCAGAGAATTGTTCAAAGGCTTAAAGCCTTGGGGAGCTGAGCCTTACAGGATGAATGGGACTGAATTCAGACACGTCCTGTTCTCAGCAAAGAATGCTCCGTTCCAATTAAATGCAGCTTCCCGGAGATGCGCTAAGTTTCCAAGTTCTGCGGTTTTAACTCCGTGACAATTTGCTTTTGTTAGGAAAATTTCAGAGAGGTGAGCTGCAGCGTAGAGGGCAACATACGAGCGCCCTGCCAATAAGTGCACTTCACCTGGGTTGAGAAAGGAACTGAATTCACAGGAGTGATTGTTTTAAAAGCCTATAGGGACTAATGCCTCTTTTTTTAACCACAGAAAGTTAAATTAACTCAGTGAGTGTTCGCCCCAAGGGCCAGGTATAACCACTCGTCCTCTGTAGGGACCTGTTCATTTCACTCTGGCTCTCCAGAGAGGCAAATGCTGCTCAGTGTGAGCAGAGGTAGCGAAGTCTGACCCTTGTTTGCTTAGTCTGCGTTTAACAAGCATGGGACCCTTTGTCAGCCCTGTAGTGTCAGTGGTGTGGGGGCCGTACCTTGATGGCGCTCAAGGTAATGGCAAAGCTCCCATTTACTTGGGAGAAGGATTTGTTCCTGTCTGTAACCAGACACAGGCCACATGATACAGTTGTGAGTGAGTCCTTGCTCAAGCAATCTTTAAAAGTAGGACTGGGCCCGAGTCATTGAGGATGGAGCTGTTCTGTGTTGCAAAAAGCATCTCCCATCTCAGCACACTGAAGGCTTTGCAGAGTATTTCTAATGCTTGCCAATAATCCATCATTTTGGAAAGGCGTTACTCCCTCTGAGAAGTGTAGTTAATCAACCCTTACTGCAGCTCTTTTTAAATATCCATTCCCCCTTTCAGAGCCTTTTCTGGCCTAGTTGACATTTCTCTCTGTTTCTTCCCTGTTTTTTGCCTTTGAAGCAGGAAGACATCAGTAGCTTGGGCTTTTTCCTTTCTTCATTCCCAGTCAGGTCCTGGTAGGGCTGGGAGTGCTATGGTGTGCTCCAAGCCAGGCTGTATTTGGGCCTCATTCATCATTACCCTGCACGCAGGCTGGAGCCCGCTTAGCCTCAGTGGAGTTGTACACAGCTTCCCTGCTTTTAATAAGGCCACATATGAAAGCCCACCCCACTGTCAGCTCCGAGTACCAGGCTCACCTCAATCTGTCTTCTCCACTATAACCACTGAGCATCAGATATGCCTAAAAGGGGGGAAAAAAGCCCTGCCCAGTGTACATACAGCCCTCCCTCTTGAGAGAAGACCAGAGCAGGAACAAACTGCACGTGTGACGCATGCTGGTTACATCCCCGAGTGCCCAGGCGGATACGGTGGTAGTTCAGAGCGGTATAAGAGCTTATGTGGACTAGGAGGCACAGCCTGGCAGAGGGGGCTGTAAGATGTTTGCATATCAGATTGCAGCGATACAAGTGATGGAACATGGCATTAGGCAAGAAGGAGTCAGGCCATACAGTGCAGAAAAAGAGCAGCCAATCCAAAAGATTTCTCAACTGGGTATAACTCTGGAGAACCAGAGTGCGTCTGCCTTTTTCCCTCCCAGGCAATTACTGAACTGCAACTTCCTGGCTTCATGTGTTTCGTGGCAGGAGAGGGTTTTTTTGGACGCTTGAAAAAGACGAATTTAAAAGGGCCTCAGCTATAAAACAAACCAAGTGATGGGCAGAGAGTACAAGGGACTGATGAGATGAAAATTAAATAAAAAGTGTTATTATTATTATTATTTGGTAGGGCAATACAGTTTAAGGCAAATGTCAACTTAAAAAAAGACCCCGAGGATGAAAATGAGTCAGAGAATGTGATGCCGAGAGGATAAGCTTGGGAAGAATTGATCTTGTGCAGGAGGTAAAAAAAAAAAAAAAAAA
>NW_017729011.1:18042241-18046477 GCF_001723915.1 Gavialis gangeticus | reverse complement strand
AAAAAAAAAAAAAAAAAAGTATGACCTTCTCCAAGCTGACTGTCACATAAGAATTAATGGGAACTATTGGTGAATTTATAATAATTGGAAGAAAAAGCCGACAGCACGTCAGTTAGACTTTAGGAAATCTTTTCGCCCTCTGTATTATTGAGGCGTGTAATTCTACAAATGGTTTTGATGAAATAATGAGTGATTACTCTTTTTTTACCTACAGACCTTTCTCTTTAAGGCTCACCATCTTTTACCTGATAGCTCCAGATTAAGAGTGAGTGATTACAGAAGGGAGGAAGGGGGAGATTATTGGAAAATGTTAAAGGCAGTGTGTGTATACCTACAGAGAGGCCAGGCCAAGTTTGCCAGAGATGAACTACTGCAAATGTGCAACTTCCGGCTGGCCACTCACAGGGAGAACTAAATTCTGCCCTCCGTTAGATTTATGCAACCCTGTGGATTACACTGTCCGGCCCCTGTCTGTCTCCTGGTCTGCTTTAGTACTTTCCCACCCAGCTGGCTTAGGAAGGAGGACTTCACAGTTATAAGGTTAATTTTAGCTAAAACTTAAACCACCTTTTCAATAAATCGGTATCGGATTGTCACCCTTGGCATAGAAATTCTAGATTAGTTGCACAAAAGCCTCAGCATAATTCAGCTGCACATGCATTGACTTGGGCCTGTTTTTTAAATTAAGACTTGCAGAAAGGGCTTGATTTTACCGTCGGCTCCTAATTTGATTTCCGAGCAGCGTTCGATTTAAAACCTGATGGCAGGATAAAGTTTCAGCTTTTTAACTTCCTGCTAGTCCTGCCTTTTCTGCACATCCAGAGCTGCATTTGCGTGTGCTTCCGAGAGCCCTCTTCTTGTCTGACTGCTGGAGGCAGGCATGCTCGCTCTCGGGAAAAGCTCCTGCTCTGCTTCGCCCGTGCTCTTGGGTTTGTGTTTACTAAGATGATCGGCTCCTGGAGACAGGGACCACAGCTCTGTGTCTCAGTCTGTTGTGCTACGCCGAATAATACCAATAATAAGGGCCAAATCCTACCTGCCTTTTAAAGGCTGAAAGGGTCCTGCCAGGGCAGAGGAAGAATGATGGGGGAGAAGAAATGCCACCAGGCAGATAAAGGCTTGAGGGGCTAGGGGTGAGACCTCAGCGTGTACCTATGCTGATCTGTCAGACCTTGATCTCTCCAGAGACTTCATACCTCAGGTACCCAGTTATACGCACATACTGATTTCTGTGGGGCAGAGTTGGTTCCTGCATCCTTCAGGTTAGACCCATTTTAACCTGTCACATTCTTGCTATCAGGAGAAAGCTGGAATGAAAGAAACCTGACACTAATGCACCGTCCCAGAACGGCTCCGCTCGGTCCCCATATGTTTCAGAGGGGAGCTCCGAGTCCTGTCCCTAATCTGCTGTCTTGTTGTAGGACTGGGAGCTACCTGCACAGTGAGGCACATCCCCCCCCCAATTGCAGCTTTGCCTCCCAGGCGTTGGGGAATGGTTCTGGTCTTTGACGCTGGTAGAGGGGGCGCTGGGAGGTGTGTACGGACCCCAGTTGGGAACTCCTCCCAGAAGAGCGCATTCAGGTCCGAGCACAAGGCGCACCTTAACCTCCCCAGGCACGATGCCCATCATTAAGGACAAAGCAGCAAAACTCCCCTGTCGGTATAAATTCCCGTTCCTCTGCAACCCTGGGGAGAAGAGAGAAACACACCATTTGTTCTGGACTCTCTGTTTCAGCATAATTTTGTTCAGTGCTTACATGATAACGTGATAGGTGTCTTAAAATATCTTGGACAGAAGCCAGCTGGAGAGCAGCGACTGCTGATTCATGAGTCGATGTGGGGGTAAGATTCCTTCAGCCACGTTACTGCCTGTGACCGCTCAGTCTCTGCATTGGTCTCGCTCTTCGGTCCCCAATTGTTGCAGCTTCCTATTGGCATACTCAGTGCTGTCTAAGCATCAGTCCCTTTCCCAGCATTGAGAAAGGGGCAGACAGGACAGCAACATACCTGCATATATGTTCATACTGATGCAATAGAAACAGGAGGCCAGGTGCCAAATGGAAATTTGACAGCCTTTTGGTGGATTCTCACCTCTATTATGCTGTGAATGAAAGCAGGGGTTTGCATTCCTGCTGCAGAGAGCTCAGTTTAAACCAAAACCACAACATTTTGGACTCTAAAGTTGGTCCTTTCTGGGCTAGGGAGCCTGCTTTGCATTTTTGTACTGCAGCTCCGACTGTGTCACTTGGCCTTTCAGAACCCAAACCAGGAGTTAGCGGAAAGCCACGCTTTATCCGCGCACTAGTCAAGGGAAGTCTAGCCCCTTGAAGTGACAGTTTTTGGCACAGAGCACTTGTCTTTGTGATGGCTTCTGACGCATCTCCAGGCCCTTGCAGTTTTCATTATGTTGTCCTGCTTTGTTTGAAGCCGCTGCACCCTATTTTAATCTGCTGTGAATTCTCCAGTTTGTGTGTTCTCATATTTGAGCAGGGCCCAGGATCAGGGCTCCCCTGCTTGCAGCGCAGTACGAATTGGGAGTGATAAGTTCTCGTCCTGGGGAGTTGCATAGTCTAATTTCAGGGTATGGGGGAAGAATCCTGCTGCAAGGAGAGGACAGGGCTCGGGGTTCAAGCTGGGGTCCTGTCCCTGCCATGGACACAAACTTGCTTTTGGATTCTGGACAAGTTGCTTCACTTCTGTCCCTCGCTCTGTGGGTTGGGGACGATTCCTACCTTGCAAGAGTGTCGAGTGGCTAGATGTTGTCTTGGTTTCAAAGCACTTTGAGATCTTCTACAGGAGATGCTCTTCACCTGGGAGACGCCATGTGCTGTAGTGTGGTGTGTTCACTGAAGCGCTGATTTCTTTTAAAACTTCTCATTTTACCCTGTTATTTAAGCTCCCATCACAACTGGAAACCTTGCTCCCTCTCCCCTTGCTTTCTTTCACAAAGGGACACTGGCCAGGTCACCCCTGCTGCCTAAGCTTGTTGTTTCTTTTGGACGCTAGTCTTGATTTTTCCTACTGCCGTTGTTTAAACGCAACCTGAAACCCGTTCGTGTTTGAACGTGCTGGTTGAAATCTTTGCCATGAGTTTCCCAGCCTCCTCCAGATGCGACTTGGCAAGACAAATTTAAATATTGCAATTATAAACTTGTAGGGAAGTGTTGTACTTCATTAATGTAAGAGCTGGAATCTGCTCGGAGGTACAAGGACAATTAAATATTAGAGAATGTCTTTGATTTACATTCCTGCTGTGTAAATGTAAGGAAGGTTGCTGTATTCTCTCTGCTTTCACTCTCACAAAATGAAAAGCACACCCAGTGCAAGTTGTCCTTTGATAGATTTTTAATATGATTTTAAAGAGTTTTGTTTGGCCTCATTCTTATTCAATGAGATTAATTCAAAGCACTTATCCCCCGGGTTTAAGTCAATCCATGTAGGCTTTTTGGCCTGGGTGTGTTGTATGGGGGGTTCTGTTTGCATGCCGCTCTGAGAGACTCCTTTCCCACTTCATTAACCCTGAGCTGGGGACAATCCTCCCCCAAGCCAGAGCCCCGGATTTACCAAACTCCACCATTCACATGCAAAGAAACAGCGCCAGTCACAAAGGCAAGGGGGCCGCTGGACTTAATTAGCTGCTGTGCATTTTGCAGAATTAGAATCAGGCCAGCATCCTGTCTTGGAGGATTTAAACACGCTCCCCCCACCCCCCGGTAGGTGCAGGGTCAGGCCCAAGGCTTGCCCTCTTGCAGGCTCTGACGTTTGGGGGGTCATCACTTGGAAATCTTCGCCTTCACCAAGAAAAGCCCTTCCCTAGATCCCTTGGGGGCGGGGGGTGGAGGAATGGAATTGCCTTGCACTGGGGTAGTTTCAGGGGCTGGGCCTTCCTTCGCCATGGGCCAAAGGAAGAGAAGAGGCAGGTCTTTACCCTGCTGTGTGGCTCCTGGAGCTGGGAAAGGGGGGTCCAGGTGGGCTCTATCCTGGCTCCTTAGAGGAGGGCTGGGAGCACCTGGATGCGAGAGGGGCCAGAAGCCAGAGGCTGGCGGTGGGTCCCTTGCAGAGCTGCGGGGAGGGAGAGGAGGGGGGGTCCCATTCCAGCCTGGCCCACATGTTGCAGAGGGGACGGGCGGAGGCGTGGGGCCGCTGGGAGGGGAGTTGGGGGGGGCTAAGCCTCGCAGCCCATCTGTCAGCTCCCTGAGCTGGCCGCCGCTCCCAGGCTGTCCCGGTGACCAGCTG
>NW_017729011.1:18036367-18037241 GCF_001723915.1 Gavialis gangeticus | reverse complement strand
GGCCAGAAGCCAGAGGCTGGCGGTGGGTCCCTTGCAGAGCTGCGGGGAGGGAGAGGAGGGGGGGTCCCATTCCAGCCTGGCCCACATGTTGCAGAGGGGACGGGCGGAGGCGTGGGGCCGCTGGGAGGGGAGTTGGGGGGGGCTAAGCCTCGCAGCCCATCTGTCAGCTCCCTGAGCTGGCCGCCGCTCCCAGGCTGTCCCGGTGACCAGCTGCTGGGCTCGCTGGCTGGCTGGCTGCGGCCGCACGAGCGCCACTTCTCCAGGCTGGAAACAATTCATTTTTCCAAGGTGATCCTTGAAGGCACTTGGGCAATTAGACCCTTCACATCATGCACCAGGGCGGGGGGCAGGCGGGGGCTTCAGCCAGGCCTTCCCCCTCCGTGGGGCTGCGGACTGGGCCAGGGCCGACTCCAGAGTCACACCTCCCCATGGGTCTCTTGGGGAGCAGGAGCCATTTCCCCAGAGCCAGCAGGGCAGGGCTGGAGGGGGTGCCCAGCCATGTCTGTGTGTCCAGCCGTGTGGATGCGTGTCTGCGCCCATGCGTGCGCGCGTCCGGCCTCTCCCTCCCCTCCAGCCCCTGGCCCTGGCGGGGCCTCCCCGCGCCCCCCGCGCGGCTGGAAGCAGGAGCCGGGGTCTTTGCAAAGAAGTTTTATTTCCACATTTATAAAAGGAAGGGCCCGAGCCGGAGTGCGGAGGCCCCGGGGTACAGACCGACAAGAAGCACTGACACAAATACGCCCTCGGGGGTCACAAATAAATAATTCGGATGCACTTTGCACGCGGTATTTACAGTCCGGGCCGGGGATCTCCGGGGGGGGCGAGGGGATCCCACGAGCTTCCTTAGGGATCGCATGAGCTAAGAGATGGGGGGAGA
>NW_017729011.1:18034396-18035488 GCF_001723915.1 Gavialis gangeticus | reverse complement strand
GCCCCGCGCGGGCCGCGCCCCCTCCGGCCCCGGCCCCGCCACGCGCACAGCCCCCGGCGGGGGTGCACGCCCACTCGTGTGCACACGCCTAGCCCCCGACACGCGTGTGCGCGCGTCCATCTACAGACAGAGGATGGAGACGGCAGATCGTGCGCGTCTACGTACACGCAGCTGTACATCTAGATGCGTGCGTGTACGTAGGTGTCGAGGCGTGCATACACAGACACCGACAAATACAAAAGCAACACGGGAGACTGCGTTTATATACAGGTGCACGCGCACATATAGATGTACATACAGGTGTGTATACGTGTAGATAGACATACACCCCCCCATATGTTCATGTACGTGTGCACACATATACATAGACACGCATGTCTGTACATGTACGTGTGCACACGTACACGCCTATCTATGTACATACCCATGTATGTACACGTACACGCACAGGGAATGCGTCCTCCAAGCAAAGCCCCCCCCGGCAGGGGCACACCGCCCCTCTGAAGGCAGCACGGGAGAGTGGCCCGGGCCCCGCGGGATAACACGGGCCAGGAGCAGACAACCGGTGCCTCCGCCCCGGAGCGCCTCGGCCCTGGGCCCGCCGGCAACCCCGGGAGCAGCTGGCCCCCATTGCCGCGGGGCGGCTGCGGGCGGGCTCGGCCCCGGGACCTGGGCCTGGCTGGAGCCCGACTTGCACCGCCGGGCCCTCGCCGGCTCCTGGCGCTCCCCCCCCCCCCCCAGGGATCCACCCGATCCCCTGCGCCTCCTGGATCCGGATCTGCCCCGCTCATTCAGCCCCTAGACCCGACAGGCCACGGAGGGGGTGTGGGAGAGGCCAGAGCCCGCGGGAAACGCGCGCTGCCCCGTCTGCCGTGTCCTCACACGGGCTGGGCCCCGGAAGCGGCCCGCACCTCACCTGGCGCCCGGAGGGGGAGGGGGAGGGGGAGGCCCCCCCGGCCAAGGCCATCCCGGGGCAGAGGGGCCGGGGCCGGCCGGGCCGCCCGCGCAATTACCGCCTCGCCCGGGAGCAAGCGCGGCTCCTCCGCGGTCCCTGCAGCGGCGTGTGGACGCGGGTCCCCGCCGGGCCGGGCA
>NW_017729011.1:18033603-18034113 GCF_001723915.1 Gavialis gangeticus | reverse complement strand
GGGCTCGCTGCCCCCCTGCAGTCCGTGGATGAGGATGCGGGGCACGAGCGGGCGCTGCAGCGCGGGCGGCGGCGCGCTGGGCCCGCGGTACAGGTACAGCGCCGCGCCGGGGTCCAGGTTGGAGACGAGGCTCTGCGGGTAGAAGTAGGGCGACGGGAACATGCGCTGCAGCGCCGAGTAGTTCCCGGCCTCGGCCAGCAGCTCCAGGCCCACCGCCGTCTGCCGCTTCCACTTCGTCCTGCAAGAGAGAGCACGCGGCGGCTAGGGGCAGCAGGGCGGCCCCGCCGGCCACACGAGCCCCTTGCCCCGGGCCTGCCCGCCGCCACCTCCGCGCGGACTTCGCAGGGGGCTGCTTTCCTCCCGGGCCGACAGTTCAGCGCGAAACATCCCTCCCCGCTCCCAGCCGCCGGCAGCAAGGGCCAGGCCGGGACAGCGGTCCCCGCGGCCGAGGCAGGCGCGGCGCCCAGGTGCGGCCAGAGCTCGCCGGCGATCCCGGGGCTGTGTCGCGGC
>NW_017729011.1:18032362-18032913 GCF_001723915.1 Gavialis gangeticus | reverse complement strand
GGTCGGCGCCTCCGGGCACCCGCTCCACTGCCGCGCCGGGAAGGGGCCGCGGATCCCGCCCCGGCTTAGCCTCTCCGGGCGGCGGCCGTTGTCCCTCTCCCCGTCTTCTCTGCCCCCCATCCCCGGCAGGCCGCCACCGGGCTCATTTTGCCCAGAAAAAAATAACAGCGGAGCGGAAAGGGGCCCAGATCTACGCCCCACCCCGCCCCCGAAGGCCTCGGCTTTGCTCCGGCCGCAGCTGCAGCGCTAAAGCCGGCCCGGCCGGGTGCGGGGCAGCCCGGAGCCGCGGCCCCCGCCGCTCTTCCGGGGCCAAAACGAAATGTTTGGGCCGCCGCCGCCCGGCGACCATTGGCCTCCCCGGCGGCTTCGTGCCACGGTTTCGGGGCGGCTGCTGGACGCGGGCGCCTCTACGCCCCCCCCGCGCCCGCGGGTCGATGCGGGGCCGGCAACGACCGACACCCGAAACCGGGCGGAGGAGACCGGGCAGTCTCCCCCGCGACCTCCGCTTTGAAAAGAGAGGATGTGACAAAAACCCGCGGTTTATATCAAGC
>NW_017729011.1:18029191-18031818 GCF_001723915.1 Gavialis gangeticus | reverse complement strand
CCCGCGGGGCTGGCCCTGGGGCGGGGGAAAGAGGAGTTCTCCGCGCAGCACGGGGCAGGGCGGGGGAGAAGGAGACGATCCGGTCGGGAACCAAACGGGAGCATCGGTTTCGTTTTTTTCCCCCTCTGATTCTCCTTTTCCCCCTCTCTCTCCCCCGGCGCGGGAAGTCCTCGGCTTCCCGTTGGGTGGCAGCCCCGTCGCCCGCGGAGGAGGAAGCCGAGAGAGGAGCAGCGAGCCCGGCCTCCGCAGTGAGACCCGCGCCCGGCAGCCGAAGGTAAAGCGCCGGCCCCGGCTGCAGGAGCTGCCTCGGGGAGCGGTGGAGCCTGGCAGGCTATTCGCACCCCCCACCCCCCTTCACAAGTAATACGACTATTATCATCCTGCCCGGAAAGTGGCTGGAGGCCTGATGTGACAGGGCAGCCGAGGCCCATCATGTGCTGGCACTTGTGAACCGGCCTCTCGGGTCCAGCTCCGTACGCTTCGCTTGCAGCTCGGCGGCATGGCCGGGCCCGCGGCTCGCACCGACTCCGCGGCCAGGCCCGGGCGGAAATCTGCGGGCGTGTGGCCGGGGGACAGCGCCTGGGATCAGGCCCGCTTCTCCCAGCCACCGGCCCCGCCTGCCCTTCCGGGCCAACGAGGCTCGCCCCCCGCTCTGGAGAAGCCGGGGGTGGGGGTGGCCTGGGGAGAGGGCCAGTGGCCGGGACACGGGGCTGGCGCTGTCGTTGCCGGCACCGGTGTGCGTCGCCCGGCACGGGAGGCAGGTCGGCAGCTCCGCGGGCAGGGCGACGAGAGATGTCTTCCCACGGTGCCCAGAGCTGGGGCTCTGTGTCCCCGCTGCCCCCTCGCACTTACAACCCCCCACATTTTCCTGCCCCTCCGCTTGGTTTCGTTGCAAACTCGGCCGTCCCGCCAAGGGCAGAAGTGAAGAGCGGCGTTTCTCCTGCTCTCCACCTCCTCGCCCCCTTGCTCTCTTTTTTCGAGCTCTTTCCTCCCCCCGGGCCCTTTCCCTTCAGTCCTTGAGCCCCAAGCGGAGCGACTCCCCCGGGCGCCGGGCAGGCGCCGTGCCGGTGAGCCGCCTTTCCGCGCGGCTCGCTTTGCAGCGGGGCTGGCGGAGACCGAGCCGGGACGGCGGGGCCAGGAGCAGAGGGAGAAGGGAGCGGAGAAAAGTTGCCTCCTTGCAGGGAAACCCAGGCCTAGGCTCTGTCTCCCTGCCCGCTCTTCCCCGCCCCATAGGTGCAGCCTGCCGGCGCTTCAGGGCCTCTCTCCGGGCACCGCGCTCCGCCACGGACTGCTGCTTCTCCCTTCCCCGGTCGTGGAGGCGCCGGCCCTCCGGCTCCGGGCCAGATCCGGCTCCTGCGGCCCCGGGGCAGAATCGCGCCCGTCTCCGCACCGCCCGGCAGCGCCTTGGCCACCGCTGCGTTCGCCCGCCGCCGCCGAGCCCGGGTGAGTCCGGCTAACGACTTCTCTCCTCTCCCGACCCCTGTGAGCGTCATTGTCGCTTGTCTTGCAACGGCCCGAGCGTCCGATTGCAGGGACCCGCAGGCGACTTGCGCCCCGCAGTCGCGCCCAAGCCCGGCGCCGGAGCGGCTCGGCGGAGCCCTGCCCGCCAGCAAAGGGGACCCGAGTGGGGAAGGGCTGCGCTCCCCTCTCCGGTGCTTTGCACCCCTCGCCCTCGGCCGCTCCGGCCTGCGCCTGTCTTCAGAAGCAAGTTGGAGCAAGTTGATGGGGTTTTTTCGTTTTCCCCCGGCCGCGGCGGCGAAGCCGAGTCCCGCTCCCCGGCTCGCAGAGCCCGGCGCCCGCCGCGTGCCCCGCGCCCGTGCGGAGGCTCAAGCCGAGCCCGCGGGGCCCGCCGGCGCTTACCTTTGTACTCCGAGTCCGAGGACACGTTGCTGCTACTTTTGTCCATTTTCTCTCTAAAATCCTCCCCGGGCTTGGCGGGGCCGCGGCCCGCAGGCTCCGGCCCGCTCTGTCCATTGGTGCTAGAGTAAGGCGCGCAGGCTGCCAGGGGCTTGCAGTCGGCGAGGATGTCCCTGATTAAGAAAGACGAGGTCACCGTTCTGGACTGGGACGGCGCCGACACCTGCCCCGGCTGCAGGTGCGAGTCCAAGCCCACGGCGACGCCTTGCCTCTGCGCCACCGCCTCCAGGCACTCCCTGCCCGGCGAGGGGGGCGACGGGCAGCCGCTGCTGACTTCGGAGCGGGGGCTTAGTTCCAGCGGGGACCTGCAGTCCCCCAGCAGCGGGTCTCCCTTGGGCACGGCCGGGCTCCCCGGGCGGTGGGACAGGATGGAGTCGATCCCGAAGCCGTTGGACCCCTCCATGGCCTCGCACGCTCCCGCCGCGGGTCAGGCTGACATGGGCTGGGCGGCGGGGCTGGGCGCGATCAGACAAAGTTCAGCCTGGGAAGCCAGGGACCCGCTCGGCCAACAGTCCGCCGCGCTCTGGGCATTAGATCCAGGGCTCAGCCTTTCTTCTTCAGCGCCCCAAGCAGCTGCAGGCGGAGGGGTGGGGGTGGGGGGGAGACAAACAAGACAGGCACACAGAGAAAGGACAGACCGTCAAACTTGGCACGGGGAGCCCCCCACTCCCGCAGCCCGCTCGCATCTCGCCGCCTCCCCCCTCCCCGTG
>NW_017729011.1:18027738-18028726 GCF_001723915.1 Gavialis gangeticus | reverse complement strand
AAAAGGCGGGCGGAGATTTCAGCACCTCCGAGAGCGCCCGGCGGCGGCGCCCATGGCTGCGGCCGGCGCGTCAGCACCTCGGACAGCGGCTCCGCCGGCGGCGCCTTCCCCTCGGCGAGCCCAACTTGTGCCGCTACTTCGGGCTCCTTCCTCCTCCTCCTCCTCCTCCTCCTCCTCCTCCGCGCCCCCTTTTTTTTTTTCCTCCTTCTTCTTCTTTTTTTTTTCTTTTCAAGGTGCCACATCCACGTGTCCGAGCCGCCGCCCTCCTGATTGGCTGGGAGGCATTTTGGGGTGATGTCACACGCTGACTTCAGGAACCTGATCGCCTCTCCGTTTGATTAAAAGAGACACTGAATTAATTACAGCCCCGATCCAACGGTTTACAGGCCGTTTCCACCCTGTTTGCTTTCATTACGCCACTGATGAAGCTCTTAATGGGGTGATTAGCAACAGGGGGTCGGGCCGGGCGGCTGGGGGCGGGCGTGGGCTTGCTAAGCTGCTGCTTGGCCTTTTTCTTTCTTGCCTTTTAACTTTCTGCTCTTCTCTCCCCCCGCGACGGGCGGCATCAGTCGTTCTTTGGGGGCTGGGAAAGTTTGGCCGCGGGTTAAAGGGGGAAGGGGGGGGCGATCCCCTCCCTAAAAAATAATCCCCGATTAATTTGAACGCGCTGTTTGCGGCGAAGATCGCGCTGAAGCGGTGAGAAGGGGGCTTCCCCTCCCCAGTTTCCCTTTGAAATTGTTTTAACGAAAGAGGGAGGGGCGGGCCTTTATAAAAGGAAACTCGTTTTAAATCCGATGCGGGGGGGGGGCTTGTATTGACCTGCCCCCCTTCCGCTTTACCCACTGGCTTGAAATGGACCCGGCTGGCAGGATCCGGGAGGGCTTTTCGTGCCCGAAACACTGCGGGGAAGCGCCGTGGAGCCGGGGCTCGGGCCGCGTCCCCGTGCGAGGCGCCGGGGCGGCAGAGCCGCGCCTGGGATCGGGCCCCG
>NW_017729011.1:18026768-18027346 GCF_001723915.1 Gavialis gangeticus | reverse complement strand
GGGCCCGGCGCGGCCGCAGGAGGCAGCCCCATCCCGGCGCGGCTGCCAGCTGTCGGGGAGGGCGGGGGCGGCCACCCCCGGGCCTCCTTCTCCCGGGGCAAGGACAAAAGATCCGGGCCTGGGCCCCTTCTCCCCCCGGTTCGGAGGCCTCTGCCCGGCGCAGCCCTGGTGTCCCGGCCCGGGGGCTGCAACCCGGCCTCTAGCTGAGCCGGGCTGCAAGGGGCCCTGATGGCGCCGGGCCCTTCTCGGTCATCATCATCATCATCATCGCCACCACGATCGCTATTGCTATCGATTGGCATCGGCCTTGTCACTGCTGTTTATTAGCATCTCCGCGTCGCCGTTGCTCGTTATCTTCCGTATCCGAACCGGCGGAATCGCTTTTATCAGCGCTGACCGTCGTCACCACCTTTATCACCGTCATTACCGTTAGTCTCATCGTTGCAGTTGTCGCTGTTCCTCTTCATCGTCATCATCTTCATCACGGCCGCGGTTTCGTTATCATCGGTACTGTTGTTATTGCCGCTGTTACATCGCTTCAGGCCCGGTTCGGAGCGCCCCGAGGGGCTTCCCCTGCC
>NW_017729011.1:18013253-18021768 GCF_001723915.1 Gavialis gangeticus | reverse complement strand
CCCCGCCGCTTTGGGCCCGGGCCCCTCATCTCGTTCGTTTCTTCCTCCCCCCTCCGCAGCCAGGCCGGCTGGGGCTCCCGCTGCCCCCGGCCCGTGGTCCCGCGGCTCCAGCCCGGCGGGGACGTGCGGGGGGCCCGATCCGGCGGCTGGAAGAGGCCCCGGGGCAGCTGAGCCGGGGGCAGAGGCGAGCTGCTCAGCGGGGGCTGGGAAGGAGGGAAAGGGCCGCTCCCCCCAGTCCTGCAGGCGCTTTCCGGCTCCCGGCCCGCACGGAGCTGGGCCCGGGGAGCCGGGACACCCCCGGGCTCGTGTCTCCGTCCGGGGGGGCGCGAGGCAGGTGGCGTTTCCCAGCCCCCGGCCCGGGGCCGCCTCGCCCCCTGCCCCTGCTCCTTCCCCCGGAGCAGAGGGGAGAAGGCAGCTGCCGCCGGCCCCCCCAGCAGCCCGGGACGGCGGCCGGGCTTCGGCTTGAGCCCCGGGATCGGGCAGCGGCTTCGGGGCAGGGGCCGGCGGAGCCGGGCTCGGGGCTGTCCCAAGCCTGGCAGGACGGCTTGCCCCCCTGGGGAAGAAGCAGTAGTTCCCCGGGGGTCTGCTGACCTCCCCCGGACCGGGGGCAGCGGGGGGCTGTGTTTGGCCGCGCCGGCCCATTGCTGGGCGCGGTGCCCGGAGCCTGCAGGTGGGCAGGAGGCGGGTGGCTCGGGCAGGGGCTTGCCTTTACACCTGGCTTCGCACAATGCTTTACATCTTCTTCTGGATGCTACTGCATTATTATATCATCATCAGTAGTAGTCCTGCCACTGCTGCTACCCACTCAGCTGCTGGGGTCACTGTTGGAGACGCTAATCCTTCCTTTAGAGCTTGGGGTTTAATATTAATATCCATTTATTTACTAATGAAAGGGAGATTTAGGCTTTCAAAGCCCCCCCCCCCCCTTCCCTTGTCCCATTGATTTCAGGTGCCTGGTAATGAATGAGTTTGACCTCCTTGAAACCAATCACTGCCAGGCACGTGTCTCATTTTTCCTAGGATCTGGACGTTTCCCTGGCTCGGCCCATGTCTAAATCTGGCGCTGCCTGAGCAAATACTGTGAAGCGTGGGCAGAAGAGCTGAATGCCAGATGGGGCGATGCACCACATCACAAGACAGTCTGATGCCATACAATATACGCTTTGGCCTTCTAGTCCCGTTCTCAGCATCCACAAGCATTTTCCCAACATTTGTGAGTCTCGTGCTCAGCCCTTCCCTAGGGGGAAAGGCAGATGCCAGCTAGGGCAAATAAGGGAGGACACAGTCCCACAAGCACTCCATCTCCTACCAGGCATCTTTATTTCCAATTGACTTCAGTGAGAATTAAGGTTGTTCAGCTCTTTCCAGGACCGAGTCCTGCATTACTTACTGCAGTTAAGTTGTGCAGCCAGGAACAAACCCCCAGTATCTTGACTCTTCAGCCTGCGCTTTGGTAGCACATTGTACTTGTGACATGGCACGTTACTTGTACCACAGCTGATCAGTTGTGCTGGGTAGAGTGTCCACCTGTATCCGTAGCCACCGTGACAGGCTGTGCGCCAGCCACAACCCGAGCCTCTCTGCTGCCCCGCCAGCCTCTCCAACCTGAGCCGAGGGCCCCTGCTCCAGGAGCCAGAGGCCAGGTCAGCCTCTGTGGTCATTCTGAGACCGTGGTCTTTGCACACTCCAAATATTGGTTGGTCTCAGCAAGAGCATCGTGCTCATCACCGTCACTGGTGTCCCAGGTGAGGTGTCCAGTATTGAAGGTGAAAGTCTGCTTGCGACATAATTGCTTTTCCAGGTGGAACAAAAATCTACTAGCTCATTCCCGCAGGATGCCACCGCCTGCTTCACCGCAGAGCTGCACTCTTCTAGGTTGGGGCTGGACCATCCATAGAGGAAGGGAAGTCTGTGCGTTTGGTTACAAAGCCCCAGGCATCAAAGCCTCAAAGGCACTGAGGTACCTATTTTCCAATGAAATCTATTTAAAACCTATGACTTCAAGGGGACTTAGATGTCTAGTTATCTTTCAGGATCTGAATCTAAGGCCTTGAGTTATTTAGGGCTTGATTCTGTGAAGTGCTTGGGTGGGGGGGCTTTGTCCTCCACTGACAGAAGCAGGCGTTAAAAGCCCTCAGCATTTTTGTAGGATCTTTGCCTTTATTGTGGACTTATTATCTGGTGATTTTTTTTAAGCAAACAAAGCTGCTGCTACAGCCCCCCTTTCCTGGGACGTCTCGGTTCAGAACAACACAAAAGCCCGACTTTGGGCTGTTTCCGGCAGTGCCCTCGTGTGCACGCCAGGCTCCCAGAGCTCACTCTAGGAGTCCTGATGCCTCTCACAACTGACAGGCATCTTCTCCTTCCACCAAATTGCACTCCTCCTCTTCCGTGACAGCCGAGTCCTCAGATGTGCAGGGCACCTGCAACGCCTGTGGATTTCAATGGGAGTTGCAAATGCTTATCAGATCTGAGTGCTTGGCTCTAACTGCCTGTCCTGTTCATCTGGTCCCGCACTCTCCTAGGAGAGCGTGAGACAACCTAAGTCAGGGCTGTAGCTGTGAAATGCAAATGGTCCCAGCCAGCGGGCGCAGACTTCTGTAGGTGTTTAAGGTGCGGCGATTTCTCGTCATCCTGGCTGCAGATTTTTTTTTTCTTGATTATTTTAAATCAGCCAATATTTCTTATGTAACTCTTGCCACAAAAAAAAGTCATTACCGCCACCATGAATTATTGAGGGCCTCGCCTTAAAAAATCCCAGTGGACTCTATTACGCTAAATTCATAGCTATATGATGAAATGTAAACTCTCTGTTTACTGCAAGGGTCACACAGTCCCAGCAGACCTACCAACAGGGCCCGGCGCACGGGTCCTGCTGCACTTAGGACATGCCAGGCACTAAATGAAGATCTTAGCAATTAGTGTGATGGTCCTGGGAGAAGGCGGCTGTGGGATGAGGGTAATGTGGGAAGGGGCAAGTAGAGCTAACGTGCAGCTCTGTGCTGGCAGCAGTCAAGAAGCAGGTGGTGTTGGCCAGGAAAGCAACAGCCTCAAAAATCCTCCAGTTACCAGTGGGTGTCACTGCAGGACAAGGAGCGTCCTGTACCGAAGGGCTGGGGAGGAGGTGAGCTGGTGAGGATCTGAGAAAGGAAGCAAACCTGGATCTGCCATCTTCAGAGGAGAGATATTTGCATAGTCTATTAACCAGCCCCCACACCCCCCCTTTGTGTAGCACCAAGGCACCCTTTGCTAGATCTTAATTAATAAATAAATCAGTTGGGAAAGCTGGCTGACATAGCACTTTCCGTCTTCCTTTTAATTTTCTTTTTCTTATTGAATTCAGGGCTGGGGAAAGGTGTCGGACCCAAAGCCAAGGAAACAGGAGTTTCCAGGACACGCCCGCCTACATCTGCTACGGCCTGCGCAGTGGTAGGATTGGTTTATCCTTTGCCTCCCAGCCCATGTGGGAATGAATGAGGAGTTTGTTCTTGGTGCCTCTGCAGAGACTGGGTGTAAAAGGGGCTGGAGCAGGGAATTAGTTCAGGCCGAGGGGCTAGTTTCTGTGGTGGGGATTCGCGTTCAGAGGGTGCTGGAATGAGATGCGCTGAGCTGCTGTGAACTGGGTCCCTGCCCGGTCATCACAGTTCAGCTGCTTTTGGTCACCACCGGCTGCCTTGGATTTAACCTGTCAATCAAGAGGGGAAAGGCCCAATAGTCCATTATCTGTCCCAGGTGCCATCCCAACTCTCTGGAGAACACTTGTATTTGACTCAACCATTACTTCTCCTTGCCCTCGTCCTCCGTTTCTTGGCATCCAGCCCCGTCACTGCAACATGCTCAGTGCTCCAGCTAGGGGGGACACTCAGGGCTGCTTTGGGGATAGCTGCCTACACCCCTTCCCCTTCATCATCTCTTATAGTGCAGCCTTGCAAGGTGCAGAGCATGCCTGGTTCTCATTAACTTCTCCAGGAGAGGAGAGGACTCGATATCCCCCGGGGACCAGACACCTGGAGTGCAGCTCTAGCCTCCTTTTCCATGCGCTGAGGTTTAGATTTTCTACAACCTGGTGGCACTCACAGGGCATCATTAAGACCATGGAAATTTGTTTAGTTCTGTTCTAATAGATCCCTGCAGGGAGAGAGAGATTTTATTAGAACGGCTCTTTCCCCTTTCACCCAGCCCTCCAATGAGCTGAGTGCTCACCTCACATGGCCACAGAAGTCTCTTTCTGTTGCTGGATTGGAGGCTGCGTGTGACCCTAACCAGGCTGTGGCATGTTGTCAGGGTTTATTAGAAACACAACTGCTTGGCTGCAGCGTTCAGGTTCAGAAGCCAAGTCATTTTTAGCAAAACAAGACATTTAAGGCCCAGCCTTCTTTCTCCCCAGCGTGGTAGGAAAGGTCTCTTGTTATACCCAACCTCTCTCAGCACAGCAAACCTTCCTGTTATTCTGCCAGTTAATTCAGAGCTGCTTTATTCAGGAAGCCACAGCAGAGAGAGGGGGGAATACACAGTAGCTCGCTCTCTCCCTGCTCGCAGCTGGCCCAAGTGGGCTCAGGTGTGGTCAGGGTGGCACTTTGCTCCAGACACATCCCCACATAAATGGATTAACAGCACCTGCCTTTAAGGTTAGGCTTACCCAGAAATCTCAGGTAAGTTAGACATCTCTAGATTGTTTCAAGCCTCTGTCCCACCCATAGGTATATGCTTCATCTCAGGTAAGCAAAATGTCTTTATTGCCCAGTTTGCTCCTGCGTCCAGGTAAAACCATTCAGTATTAACGCAGGACTCCGTCCTCTCACGTGCAGGTTTGAAAGCTTAAGGTAGAGGTGGTTGGAGGTGGGATGCCCTGTGCTAGTTCCTGAACTGTCTGTCTGATTTCTTGGTTAGCTATAAGAGCACCTAGCTGTCTCTTCGACGTGTACAGGGTTGTTGTGCAGCTAATGCCCGGCAAGGTGCTAGGGTGATAGGGAACGTGCAAGCACTGTGTGAGGAAGAGGTGATGCAAACAAATGTTTAAAATGTCATATCGTACCATGCATGACATATACAATGTATATTGTATATATATATACAATAAACAGTATGCGGTGTGCTAACAGTGCTGCCGAGTGGAACATGCCAAAGGGATTTATGGTTTAGCTAACAGATTGTCAAATTGAAATAATCAGGACCATTTTTTGAGGCATTTTCTTAATATAAGACACTGTGTTGGAAGCAGCTTTTTTTTAAATCCTGCTGGTGCAAATGTTCTTTCGATCCATGCTTACATATGTGTCTTTCCCCTATTCAGCATAATGCAGCTTCTGAGCTTGTTATTGTGTATTGCTTATGGTATCGATTATAAGTTGAGTTGTGGATTTATTCATGGGCTGCACGGAAAATGCATAGGTCTGAATTGTACAACAGTTCATCAGAGCCAAATCCCTTTGGCTGGTATCAAACCAATAAACTAATTTCCACCAAGGCCCCAGTGTGGCAGAGGACTTCAGCATGTACCTTGACCTCACTGAAATTAAGCATAGTTGAGTACTTTGCTGAAGCAGGCCCTTAAGGAAGATTTATCTTCCCATCCAGCGAGAGAGACATTTTCATTGGAAAACATTATATAAATGATGGAAACCATAAGGCTGTTTATCACCTCTAAGGTACAGTGAAGGGAAAATTCACTACTTTCATAGTAGTAATACTGTGGATTAGCTGCAGACAACTCTGAACACAGTAGTGGAGCAGGGTGGTTAACAATACATGCAGATGTATGTTCCAAGTGAAGACATTGATACAGCAAAGCAGAAACTTGTTGGTAAATTTGTTCTTTATTCAGTTCTATCAATGTTAATGGAGGCTTTTTTAAACTTAAATCTTGGTATAGCATGTTGTACTATATGCCATCTTGGTATAGCACATTGTACTTGAAATAAAGCCTTACGCTACATTGCTAACATGTTCTAAAAGCATTAGGATAGACAGACAGTACGTGCATTTTGTTAGAGCATTTAGGCCTTGGTATAAAGACCCTGGCCAAGGGGACCGCACCTTGTAGGTTGTTCCGCATGGTAGACACTGAATGCTTTTTTCCGAGCATCACGGCTTGGAAAGGTACTGAGATGTGGAGCAACCTATAATGAGAGAAGCGGATATGTGCGATCAGTCACAGCGAGGAGAAAGTGAAAGGAAAGAGGCTTGGAACATGAGCTGGGAACTGGACTGCAGCCGAGCTCATCAGCTCCTGGCCATTTCAGGATGTCATTCTGCGCTGTACAGGAAGCCAGCTACCAACTTCCAAATGGAGACTGTCTGGCTGGCTTTCATGGTGGAGGTTATCTTTTAACACCCCCATAATGCATGAGTCCTCTAATCTCGCTGCAAGCAGTCTGCCATTGGAGAGGATGTGTTCAGGTGGGGCTGTGCCTAATAACTGCAAACCAAGCGGGCCTCATTTTCAGAGTGCACTTGTACTTCTCATTGCGGTCAGTGGGAAACACTGTTATGATGGCACCTGAGTCGGCCGGGATCAGGGCCTCATTCTGCTAGGTGCTGTATAAACATTGCTTCAGAGACTGCTCTGTTGTAAAGACACAGACTTGGAGAATGGGGAAGAGCAGAACAGGAGGGATCAGTGTGTGGGTTATATCACATTAGTTCCTGTGACTTTTGGGGTGCGTTGTGGTAGTGACAGGGTAGATCTGTATACACACGCAGAGCAAATATAGACAGGATATCTGCACGTGTATATTCAGATAGCCCTGTGTATATACCCTATGAAATAGTCTTTGCCCTCAAGACCTTCTGAGCTAAAAAGACAAGACAGGCCGAGGGCATGTTAAGATGTTCAGTACTATTACAAATAAGGAATGTATTAAATAGGAAACTTGATGCTTTACTGTTGATAGTCGGTTCTGAAAATGATGGCTACACCAATTGCTTTCACACAGCTGAAGTAAAGCAATAATTCTCTCTCTGAGTTTAAAAATAAGAGGGAGAGAACCAAGAATCTTTACAGTAATTATTTTTTCTCTTAAGACAGTGACTGAAATTTCAGAAAGGCAAGGATTTTTGTGGGTGATATCTTTTATTGGACCAATTGTATCTTTGGGAGGATATAGACAGGCAAGCTTTCAGGTATGAAATACCCTTCTTCAGGTCTCCGAGGGGAAAAAAAGAACAGTTTTTTCTTTCCAGAGTCAGAGGTTCAGACTCTGGCATTCCCCAAAGTGATGCTGGGAGCAGAGTCAGGCCAAGAGTCAAAGATCGGAGGACTTGTATCACTGACTTCAATAGCAGAGCTGGGCCAGTGCTGAACATTTTTGGCAACTCTACTCATACGTGAGGACAACGGTGTCATTTCAGTGAGCCTTACAGATTTCCAGTGACCACACAGAAGTGCATTCAATTTTCACTGGCAGTAGGACACTACTTGCAGACCTACGGCTGTAGCATGAGACAACTTGGAGGACAATGCTCTATTGGGGCATATTTGGAGTCCTAAGGGAAGACACCAGGAGCTTACTGACGAGCTCACCTGGTGACTTTGCGCAGAGCTGGTACCCTACTGTGATCCAAACATAGAAACAGGAGACAATAAGGAAACTTAGCAGTGCCTTCTCCAAAGTTGCACACAATCCATGGCTTCTCACCTCAGTATGAATAAGTGGGAGACACCAGGTGTAAACCAGGGGGCAAATTTTGTTTTAAAAAATGAGGGCTTCTCATAATGAGGGAACCTCAAGAAGTATGGTTGAGTCCCCAGCCAGTAATTAGTCAGGACAGGGGTGGTGGTAGGTCAGAGGTTGGTGTAGGAAGCCGGTGCCAAGCAGTGCGATTCTAATCTGTGATTTGTGTCGAATTCTTATTTTAAGTGATTAACCAAAGGGCATCTCCCTAGAGACATCTGATAATCTGCACCATTATTCCAGCAGGGTTTGAACTACCACACCAAAGTTATATATTTGATATGCCGAGTGAAGCAAATCGGGTGACGGGGTGCTAATGTCCTTGAATGCTTTTCGGACTGCACAGGCCTGCCGGTTCTCTTGTAGGGTTTTGAAGTTGGCCTTGTTTTCAGCTCCCCTAATTAAAATCAACTGTGTTAATCCAGAAACAACACTTTCACGTCAAGTCTCATAAAAAATCTCCATGAGATGTTCGCAGCTGGGATGCATTAACATCTGACCTTTCTTCCCACAGTTGCAGGGGGAAAATCTGTACATTTAAAAAAAATTAGTGTGTGTGCATATTTGTGTGCGTGTGCTACTTCCCCGTAGATTGCCTAGTTCAACTTATTGTTATAGAAAAGGGAAGCCTGCCAGTCATTGGTATACCAGTGTGAAAATCCCTGTAATAAAGGCAGTCCAGATGGGGGACTGATAAATAGTATGCAAGACATGAGAAGACCAAAACACTCAGTGTAGAGCAGACCTTCCACATGGTATAAATGGGCAGCTGTCTACTGAACTCAGCAGAGGATCTGGGAGTTGTGAGTTCAGTGAAAAGCAAAGAGGTGTGCTAAACCTTT
>NW_017729011.1:18005204-18008253 GCF_001723915.1 Gavialis gangeticus | reverse complement strand
TGGAATAAGGAAAAGGGAAGCCTGCCAGTCATTGGTATACCAGTGTGAAAATCCCTGTAATAAAGGCAGTCCAGATGGGGGACTGATAAATAGTATGCAAGACATGAGAAGACCAAAACACTCAGTGTAGAGCAGACCTTCCACATGGTATAAATGGGCAGCTGTCTACTGAACTCAGCAGAGGATCTGGGAGTTGTGAGTTCAGTGAAAAGCAAAGAGGTGTGCTAAACCTTTCTGTTTCCCAGAAATCTCAATTTATAATTCCTGTTCAGCACTTTGCGTGTGCAAAGCGATGAGGAGGATCAGCTAATTTAGGCACAGGTACACTAGAGCTGCTTGGGAGAGTGACTGAATAGTTAACTTGCACAACTGAATGATTTAATATGGCTTGTAAACATGCTTGTGAATAAACTACAAAGGGGTGCTAGTAAAATGTCATCAAGACGTCCCTCTCACCGCTCTGAAGGGTTCTGCACCTGGTTGCAAGGAAATTATGCTGTTCCCTATTTTTAATATATACTATCTACCTGAAACCCTACGCTTGTGGAGCAAAAGCTTCCAAGCCTTGTGCAAGTTTTCACTTGAGCACCACCCCTGAACTCAGCCTGGTTTTCCCAGTGCGTGTGTGCCTGAGTCATTTTTTGCCAGTGACATCGGAAAATGGCTTGTACGCGTCGTACAAAAACCTGTTCCTCATTTACAAGGTCCCAACAAACCCAGTCTTTCAAGTTGTCTCTTTCTTTCTTATCTTTCCCCCCTTTAAAACAGCACACAACAACAACATCAAGCTTGTAGATTTTTAAGGCGGGGGGGAAGGAATGGGAAATGCGGCACAATATAGGAGCCAGGTGCACAACCACCCCTCCGCATACCGTGTAGAGCATCCCCATGCAGACACACGCACGTGCAAGCGCGCACACACATCTAGATGCAAATGATTTCCGTGAAGCCATCACTTGTGAAGCTTGACAGAAAATAATGAGAAACACTAAATCTTTTATAAGGTCAACACTCAAGCAGCTGTCAAACAAGAAAAGAATTTAGCGAAAGAGCCGCAAAAACTTCCATCGCCTCATTAAACCCAACAGGGCCCGGGCCTGGCGTGGTGAGGAGACGCCAGGGCGCCTCCGTTTTGTGTCAGTAATTTGCGGTGGAGGAGGAGGGAAGACGAAACAGCCAGCGCCGAAGGGGCCTAGGGGGAGGCTGGGGAATCGTTAGCGCGCCAGGAGCGGCCTCGGCTCCTAATTGGAAGCATTGGGCATTATCAACGGAGGATTTGCCTCAGCTCCCTGACAGCTATCCGGGCCTGGAATGATAGCCCACTTGTCAGTGTAAAAGACCATTAAAAACAAACCATTTTGATTTAATTGGAGGCGGTGCGCTGAGGGCCCAGGTGAGGAGCCTCATCAGCCGATGCTGGCTGCTGATGCCTTTTTCCCCCTGTATTGATGGCTTTTTTTTTTTTTTTCTTTTTGGCTTTTTTTTTTTTCCTTCCCTTCCCCTCCCTTTCAAAAACTGTCTGGGAAAGAGAAAGAGGTACTGAAAGATCCTTCACAGTCGCATCGAGATCTGCTTTCAATAGGGTTGTCAACAAATGCTATGACAAGTTACAGAGCGAAGTAGGTATTTTTAAAACAGACGTTATTCTGTCCACAGCTGAGCCGAACTCGGAGGGTGTGTGTAGGATTATTAGGGTTATAAATACCATGCCTTTCACTGCAGGAAGAGTGGTTAACATGCCTGATTTAAATTGAGGGTTGTTTCCTTTCTTCCTTTTCTAATTGAGAAGGGAAATGCAGGGAGGAAAAGATGAAATAGATGTTGGGGGAAGCGATTTATTTTGCTTCAGAAACACAAAGAATTAAAACAAAAAAAAAAGTTAGGGATTTTTGGCTGCCTGGCTTTAATATACCTCAGAGCAAACTGATGCTAGGGCCCTTTCTGAAAATTAGGACCTTGTAGGATGTTTCTAGATGGACACCAAGAGTTGCTGGCCACTTGCTCTTGGGTAAGAAGCCAAAAGGGTTTGGGGAAACTCATTCAACCCCTTGAACCATGACCCAGGCATATGCCTTACCCTGGCAAGTATAGGAGCAGACTGGATCTGCTAACTTCTATGCTAATGCAGCGTAGAAGCTGCCGCACTTGGTTGGACCAATGGTTTATGTAACCCATCGGTGGCAAATAATGGATGCATTGGAAGAAGATACGGAAGAGGGTGTGTGCAGTGCAATCCATCCCATTACACCCCCAGTTACCAGTAGTCCAAGGCTTGGGGGTGGTGCTGAGCCCACGGTTACATCCCTGACTGCTGTATTTTAACAGTCTCTGAAGCCCCAGGGGATCAATGGGACTGGAAAACCGGATCCCTTGTCCAGCACGTCGGTCGGCAAGCAACTTCAGCACTTGAAAGCTGAAGAGGTTTGTGGAAAGGGCATGTGCCATACAGAAGGCATGGATTTGTGGTATAAGTTGTGACAAAACAGCACGCACAAAGAAGGGAAGAGTTGAAGAGCATTTTCATTCTGTTTGCAGCAGGGCATTGACAGCAAATTGGAGGTCTGTCCATTTTCTTATGGACAAGTGTCCACAGGGTGGGAATGGCATCAAACGGGTCCTTGTTGTCAGCCCTTGTTGGTCGTCTATGTGGAGGCTGGGTTTGACTGTGTGTGTCCTGACCTCGCCTTCTCACCATCTTGGCTCCCCTGTACTCTGTGGCGCTTTCGAAGGCTTCCTTCTCAAGGGCTATCAGGTTGGTATCTCCTTCCAGCATTAAAGTTGTATGGTGTGGGTGGCTTTTTGAGGTTTTTAATAAATAAAATGTGGGAGGAAAGCAATTTTAAAATGGGTTTTCATTAAAGAGAGAAGAAAATAACTTGGCAAGAGCTGGCCTGGGCTAAGTTCAAGGTGTGTGTTTGGATCTAGCAGTCTGTCTCGACTCCCTATGGAGATAACAGAAGTGGAGCAGCTGCAGATGAATGCCATGCAAGTTGGGGGTGTTGGATTCTGGTTCTGAGTTGAGGCCATCTCTGACTAAAAGGAGAGAGAA
>NW_017729011.1:17985297-18000204 GCF_001723915.1 Gavialis gangeticus | reverse complement strand
ATCTGTCACTTTTTTATAGGATTTCATACATTTCAAGTGCCCTTACGCAAGATATTTTTGTCAATATAAAGTTACAGTGAGAAAAAAAATTCAGCTTTTCCTGTTAGTGATTAAGTCATTAATTTGAAGAGCATCAAGTCATCCAAGGGCAAGAGTTGTATTTATTGGATTTCAGCCAAGAACATCTGCATAAACATATCAGGTAGTGGCTTACAAAAAAAAAAACCCCCCAAAAACCCCAAACTTCTGGATTTTCCCCTGCTCTCCCTTTCACTGATATACATGTGGGATCTGGAAGAACTGCATATAAAGTCAAAGGCACAGTATAGTGGGTACTGAATGGAACGGTGAACATCTGAGAAGTCCCGCTGAGTGCTTAGTGGCACAGTGGAGAAGTGACTAGGTATGGCACGCGTGCGGAGATGGAGCCTGGTGCAAACTGGATCTGTGAGGTTACCAGAACCGTGGACAAGTGAATGACAAGGGTTGTGATCAGTGTTGCTGTACTGAGTGTAATACCAGCCGCTAATGGGCCAAGCTGCTCGAGAAGAAAGGCATTTTCAAGTTTAATGTTGGTGACAGCAATGGGGTGGGAGTCCTGCATCTACCAGCAGAACAAATTTGGCACAGGCAGCAATAAATTCCCTTGCCTTTACCCAACCCCGATCTGGAGAGTTCACGCCTAAAGGGGAAAAAGGTAGTTCAGGGTCCCCTGGCCCATTCAGTGTTTAGTGCCTCTGCTGTACCTTTAGGTTTTCATATCCTGCTTGTCACTGAGGCTTTTAAGCTTCCACCACGGATAGCTGCTAGAACTCAAGGTAGCATTTGCTATGGTTTTCTCTCCACTAGACGCCAGTCTGAGACCTGCCAAACTCATTTTGCTTAGGGCACCCGATGCTGTTGAGTCTTGGTCAGTCAACATTGCAACCTGAGCTGGATTTGAATGGGAAACCTAGTGCTGGGAAGCACTTTTGCCCATTACTTTATTCTTTAAGCCTGCTCCAGGCCCCCAGGAGACGAGTTTTATAACGTTCGGAATTTGTGAAGTTTTTCTGTCCTCCTCATAGCTGTGAAGATAAATGCCATATCTATAAAGCTAGCCTACTGTGTATTCTGTGTATCAAACACTGGTTACTTAAGCACAGTCTAAGGCATTTCTGACAAGGCAACAATAGCAAGATTACATGAGCTGTGCTTGTCAGTTCAGTTCCTTAGACAAAGATAGAGGTGCAGCATTAAGGGAAAAAAAAAACACGTTGGGAGAGAGAGTGTGTGTGTGTGTATGCATGCGTGTTAAACCTCAACTGTTAATTTTTATGAGGGATCAGACTGTGAGCAGATATCAGATCCCCGGTGAGAATCAAATTCTGGAGCCCAGAATTTTGCTGCAAAGTTTATACAGTGGGGATTCCTTAATTACTTTCACTGGAAATTTACCTGACAGTGCTTTCTCAGGTAATGCAAGGCATATTCGAGGAGAGCTGCTCATCTGTTGACAGAGTCTTTGATTTTGTGCTAGGTTGCAAATTAAGTCTTTTGCCAAGGTATCCTAACACTTGCTTGTCAATTGCTTATCGCTTATTCATATAGCATATTGAGCATAGCTTGTTTTATCTGTTTGGGAAAGCAGTACATGTTGACAAATGTGTTGTCCAAAGTTGCTATGGGTTTTTTTTGTTTTTATTTTTTTTAATATATATAATTTTTTTTTGGTCAAGTAAACAAGAATGTTCTCCCTGGAAAGCAGCCTGCCTGCTGATTTTTGAGCTCAAACCTCTACCGAGTAAAGGGAAATGAATGTGTGTCTGTGACACAGAGTGGGTGCACTTGCTGTGATGTGCAAGGGTTGATTCTGCTCTCTTGCCTTGCTGCAGAAGTTGAATAACTCCACTGAAATGGACCATCATTCTGGATTCAGACTAACAGGACTCGGACTAGGCTGGCCAGCGTCGGCCTATTGACATGCCAACTTAATTATTAAGCACTTATGTTATGGCAGCACCAATCAGGATTGGTGCAGTGTTGTGTTTCTTTTGCCACTCCCCTCCCTGAATCTGAAGCGACGGTTCTGGTTAACTCTACACATGGCAAACAATGACCGTCATTCATGCAAAGAACCAGCTGCATTGGGTGAATGAGGAGCATAGGGGACACTGGCAATGGGCCAGGGGCTTGGTCTGCATGTTTCAATGAATGATTTTCCTGAGGGATTGATCCCTGTTTATCCCCTGAGAAGTCGGTCCCAGTCCTCAAAGGACAGACTGTGGGATGGGTGTTCAGGGGCTGTGCAGAGGTGGAATGTCCCTGTATTTTGCAGAATGTAGTGTGTGCACATATGTGACTTATAGATAATCACCTATATACCTGTTCTGTTTTTCAGTGCAGGGGGTTATATCACTTTCCCTGAGCTCATTAGAAATTGGCCTCTTTAATTCCCAGGAAATTTTTAGTGAGAAGTAAAATTGGTTGCAGATAAGAAACCGTTGCACAAGCAAAAAACCCCCAAAATCAAACAGAATCTAGGAGCTGCAATATAACTACAAAGAAAGCAACTGAAAGAGAGAGAGAGAGTGATGTCCTTTCCTTTCTGTGGGTAGGTGGAAGCTTCCTGTTGGGGTAAGCAAGGGGTTAACCTGAGAGCAATTTCTGGTTGTGTCTTGTAAAAAATAAATAAATAAATAAATAAAATTCCACAATTCAGCAACTTTCGCTAATGAACTGCACCTTGGCGTGTCACTGGCTCCCCACTACCCTGTTTATATCAGCAAGCCGGGCAGCGACTGCAGAGCCGGGGGAGCCCAGGAGACTGGAGTCCGGGTTAGCCTTCCACAACGAGACGTTAAGTAAGAACAAGCAGTACCGTGGGTGAAAGCTTGTAAATCAAATGCTTAGCTTAATAGCATGCGCCATTATTCCAAAGCAGTGGGGCTGAAACGGAAATCCAAATGAAAATATAGTCAATTTGTCTATACTTTAGTGGCTGAATGACTATGTAATGTCAGAACCTTGGCGCAGAAGAGAATGGGCAGAGGCAATTAGTGAGAGAGAGCGAAGCTCCTTTGTTTTCTTCCACTCCCCACCCCCAGCAGGCACTAGTTTGCAGCCATGTGTTGGGCCTCGCTGGATCCAGCGTAGACTCCAGTCTAAGGCACTGAAGATCACCGTGAAGCTCTGAGCGAGTGATCCTCTCTGACCTTCGTACGCTTGGAAGATGAATATCATTATCGTTTTGGGTTGTTCTTTCTTTACGAAAGATCCGACTCTACAGGGTACTTTAAAACTGTGGCCTCCTGGTGAAACAAATGCAAGATGAGGCTCAGTGTTTGCCAAGCACTTTGGAGAATATATGCTAAGCCAGGGGCGGGCAACGTGCGGCCCGCGGGCCAGGTGTGGCCCACCAGGCCATTCTATCCGGCCCGCGGGGCCCCTAAAAAAATTTAACATTTATCTGCCCGTGGCTGCCTGTCATGCGGCCCTCGATGGCTTGCCAAAACTCAGTAAGCAGCCCTCCACCCAAAATAATTGCCTGCCCCTGTGCTAAGCCTTGAGTGTGAGCATCAGAGATTGTCTTCATAGATTTCATGGACACTAGGGCTGGAAGGGACCTTGGAAGATCGAGTCCAGGCCCCTGCCCCAGGGCCAGGAGGTCAGCTAGGATCAAATGATCCCAGCAAGATAAACATCCAAATGTTTCTTAAAAGAGTCCAGAGTAGGTGCTTGCAACACTTCTGGAGGGAGTCTATTCCAGGCCTCGGGGGCTCGGACAGTAAAGAAATTTTTCCTTATGTCCAGCCTAAAATGGTCTTGAAGGAGTTTGTGATTGTCTTGAGGAAGCTTTTCATTGTGTGCCCCATCACTGCCACCACTGAGTGGGGCTGTAGTCCTCTTGTTTCCCTCCCCCAAGGGAGGACACATGCTTCCGAAGCATCAGAAGTGAGTAGGGGGACACACTCTTTCTTAACCAAGTTTTCTCGATCGCAGATCTTCAAGTCAGCCTACGGGTATACAACTGCTAAACAACAGCCAGCATCTTGCCTTATGCTACAATTGGGATAAATCCATTGAAAATGATAAAGTCCTGTGCAGACAGACAGATCCCTACTGACAACCATCTTACACAGGCTCAGGAAGACAACAGCATGTTTTTATTGGAAGGGATGTCAACCCTGTAGCAAACATTTTTAAACCTTGTACTTCCCCATCCTGTTGGCTGTGCTTGTGTGAGGGGTATGTCTGTGCACATGTGTGTCTTTGGGGGTGGTAAGTCTCTCTGGCTTTTCAAGAAACCTGAAAGGTTTTGGATTCCTTTTGGTGCAAAGTAGGGGAGACTTTGGGAAATCTCCAACTTCTGTGGGATAGAAAAATCTTCTCGTCTTACCCCAGTGTGCAGCCCCCCATGGCAGAACACACTAAAGCAAGGGATGAACAGCTGTTAGCAGCATCAGCCCCTACCACTGAAGGTGTTTGTTTTAGCCTTCAGTCTATTCTGGTTAGATAATCCTCTTGGAAGATCCTCTCCCTCTCTCCTGACCGTGAAATGGCCCTGTTCGGGGTTCAGGAGAGAAGTTGTCTGATACTAAAGCAATATTTTTAGAAGAGCTTCGCTTTCCAATTGCTTATACAGGTAAATTTGTGTTGACACAAGAAATCTTGAGCTCCTTCTTGTCGGAAAGGTGTTTAATTGTTTCTGGCAGAATTCGGATTCAACATCTGTTTCCTGGGGAAGGACACGTGAGATCATCGATCTCTGACAGGCCCAGCTTTAGGGAAGAGTTCTCCCTTTCGTAATAGGAAGCTTGAGGACCCATCAACCTACAAGTTCTTTATTGGTGAAGAATATAAAGGAGCCTTGAATGTGGAGGTAAGCTTGATTTTTATTTTATTTTTTTGAGTCCACCTGGAGGGAAGAAACCCCTCTCTAATGACAGAGGGAGGCTTGACTTGGGGAATGACCCAGGTAATAACTTGCCAACTATGGTAACATGATGGCAAGCGGCTGAAAACTTCTCCCAATGAAGAGTGCAGGAGTTTCACCCATGACTTCAAAGATGGAAGGCTCAAGTTTTAAAGGCCTGATCCAAAAATGCCTCAAAAGCAGAGAGAGACTTTTCATCGTCTTCACTGGGCTTTGAATCCAGATCCCTAAAGTGCTTATCAGTGGAGTGTGACTGACAACAGGGAAGGGGTTAAAACATGTGCCAATGATTAAATGCAATTACTAATACCATACAGAGGTCATGATTGATGCCTTGTCCCTGAAATGAGACAACAGAAAAGCAGTGATACCTGGTACTGACCGGCTCTGCTAGGTGAATCCTTAAAGGAACAAACAATACAGATGTTTGCCCCAGATGTATTGAGAAAAGGCATGACACCTGCCAGTAGCACAGCACTTCCAACTACCTTGACTTCCAGGGGATCTGCAAAAGATTTTAAAAACTTGTGCTGGGAACTTTTTGCTCCTTTCTGATGGGTAAGGAGAATCTGAAAGGGTTTTGTAGTTCCCCTCATTTCTGTTTCTACCTCAGAAATATTAGGAATGCCTCATCTTGCTTATCTTCTTGCTGGGGGTCTCTAGAGATGTCTTCTGTTTGTAAGCTTTCATACCTTAAACTCAGTAGGAGATGGTTTATATGTTAAGGTGTTAATGCTTTTTCCCCTTCCCTACCATCTTCCAAAACGTTAGAGGGCATTTAGGCTAAACAGGCATTGGGCTGTTTTTCCTTTTCCTTTGACTGGAAACCCCTTTGTGTCTCAGATCCTGATTCAGAAACGTATATAAGTGCGCGCACACAAGCTTCCCCCAGTCAGCAAGGCATCAGCATGTGCTTAGTGGCATGTTACTGAATCTGGGCCTTCACTGCTGAACTTTCACTCTTGGTTTTTATTGCAAGGCCATTGCACTAGTTCTCCAGTCACCAAAGTCTCTTCCAGACTAGACTGGATTTGACCTTTTGAGAACTTCTTCTGAGGGTTAGGGGAGGGGGTCATCAAAAGATTAGCTCTCACACTGCACTTGAAACTCTTGTTCATCACTCACTGGATACTCATGCAAAAAAAAAATAATTTGGAAAGTCATCCCAAGGGTCAACAAGTCTGTTGCCTTCAAAGCAAACTGAATTCCAGAATGGAGCCAATTGGTGGTGGGAGGAACAGGTTGGGCCAGTAGAAAAAAATACAAGGTGTAGAGCAAGGAAGTCTTGAGTTAGGACTCCTGGATCTGTCAGTGACTCCTTGAAGCAAATTCTTTCTTTCTTAGACCTGGCCTCATTTAAAAAATCTACTTCAGGATGAATTTGAGGACTGATCGCTTGTAAAACACTGCCAGGCCCAAGTATCACTGCATTCACGGTGCCTTCCACCAGAGGGTCTCAAGACTTGGTAAAAATCTGAGCTGAACCATACAGCCTTCTCTGCCACCCAACCCACACACCAGGAGATGGATAAAGTGTTGTTATCACCATTTTACAGATGGGGAAACAAACACTGAGCTGGCCACTTTTTAGGTGGTCTTTGGGTGTAGTATGATGATAAATGAAACCAGCCTGCAATGGACAGTACTAGCAGCTTTCCTTTCTGTGCTGTGCCAGATATTTTAGCAAATGCCTATGCAACAAAGCTATCTTGCACCCCAGTTTGAAGTTTGGGTGCATCTGATTTTACCCTGGTGAAAAATGCAAGAAGGGAACTTCCTTGCATGATTCCAATATTGTCCCTTCATGGAAAACAAGGGTGTGAAGGGACCTCAGGAGGTCACCTCTAGTCCATCCCCCTGCTCAAAGCAGGACCAGCCCCAACTACATCATCCTGGCCAGGGCTTTGTCAAGCTGGACCTTTAAAAGCCTCCAAGGATGGAGAGTCCACCCCCTCTCTAGGTAACCCATTCCAGTGCTTCACCACCCTCCTAGCGAGAGAGGTTTTTCTCCAAATTAACTTCCCTTGCTGCAACTTCCCATCCTGACTGGAATTAATAGGGATGGAGAATGTGAACAAACTTCACCCAACTCTTTTTCAAACCCTGATGGATACCAAGGTGCAGTTTGGTTTGGCTACTTTATGTTAACTGAATTGTTTCATCACTACTTACTTGCCTGCTCACAAAGGAAATATATTTTAAGGCCAGGGTCTTGCAAAGCATTGAGTAGCGGTATATGGCATAAGGCATCATGAAACTCCTCATTGCCTAAGTGTGCACCTTCCCTATTCTCTTCCTATTGCTGTATTGAGATGAACAGATTCATGGCTACACAACAGGATGACTTAATTTCTAGCTGCAGAAAATCTGAACCCCAGATGAGTACTGTATTTCGTGATATAAGTTCCAGTATAGATAGACACCCAATCCGATCTACAGCTGAGGAAAGGATAAGCTTCTTCGATTTAATGTTGTAAGAAATGGAAAGATTATGGAAACTCTGTGCCTCTGCAGAAAATTGGCTTCAGCCTCCTCTCCTGGATGCTGCAGATGGAAGGGTCCCGGTAGGCCAAAGCAAGAGCAAAGCAGAGAGAGAAGAGGAAGGAAAAGCAGGGAAGTGGGGTGGCAGATCTGCACTCTCTCAAAAAAAAAAAACCTGGCAACACATGCAGACAAAACAAAAAGCAGAGGAGAGTGGAAAAGAGAAACGGAGAGTCTGAAAAATGAATAGTGATGGAAAGGTCCAGGGTGAGAGGAGCTATAAAGAGGAGGCTCGCCCCAGGATCTCGTGTGACTTACACAATCTGTTTAACAGCGATCGGTCATGTTCTTTCCCTGACACTAGCTGCAGCAGCCGCTCTATGCTGACAGGCAGCTGGGATAAATGATTACTGACATATGCTAATAGGACAGACTTAGGCAGGGCGTAAGAGGAATACATCAAGGTGTTGCAAAACACATTTCTTGGTCAAAACTCTCCAACTTGTTCAAGTACATTAGCTTCAGGGAACTGCAAATCCTCGGCGTTGTTTAAACTGCAGTTAAAAATCAACAGAGTGGCGAAAAATAACCCCCAAACAATGGGCCTGCTCAGAAGGCTGAGAGGTTCTTTGCAGTGGTATCTATCAATGCCAGATGTGATATATATATATATTTTTTGGCCATGCAAACTCCCCACAGGTCTTGGATGCTCTTGGTTTTTCTGCTGTTTCCCCGCCCCCGCCTCAGCCCAGCTCTCTTTTTCCCTTCCTCTGTAAAATGCCCCCTGGCTCTTTACTTGCAGCTTCCCTGTATTTTGCACCACAAACAAAGATACCAGAATTCAAACAAGTGCCCTAGAGTACAACAGGACGCACAGATTAATACCGCAAGATGTTCAGATCCCATGCTAGAACGTGCAATCTTAAGCTTGACTCTGATCTGGATCAATTTAGGTAAGTGTCATGTTCCTGAACAGACCCTCCGTTCAATCTCGAGGAAAATATTGTCAACCAGACAGTTTAGAGAAATGCCGAGAGTGCAGGTTTTCTGGAAGTCTTTAATTCTCAGGGTAGAAATACTTCTTGAACCAAATTAACCCAGCATGGCATGAATTATTGATGGTGCAAACCAACAAGATGGCCTGCTTTGTAAACGGCCATTTTCTCTATAGTAATTCATGACCATTGCAGAAACATCTCTTGCACTTTTTGAGCATCCTAACTTCAAGAGATGATGCTAGTACTAAAGATGCACTCATCTGGTAAGGCCGTTTAAAATGCCCACCTCGGTGATATGATGATTAAAAACCTTCCATCTGGGTTATCTGCTCTTGTTGGGTTTTTTTTAAGCTCCAAGTATTGCATGCGTGTCTATTGTGAACTTTAACTACGCGTCATACGCACCTTCTGAAACTGGGGCAGGTGCCACAGGGAGTCCACTTTCGCAGGTGGTGGGTGCTTCCTGAGAAGGGTGGTACGCGTCTCGCACACTTTCTTCTTTTGCAACTAAAGGCAAAGATGTGTCAAATAACCATGGAAAAAACAAGCCAGCTGTACTGAATGGCTATCGTGTAGGATGAGCTACCACCAAGATGCAGTGGCAATTTTGGAACTTTTTCATGAGAGAATGATCATTGTAGGAATCGCAGCCATTCCCTGATAACAAATCCTTTTTTGGCATGATGGCTTTTAGGGGCAGTCACTGAATACAGGTGATACTGGGCACATCTATATGTGAAATTAGTGCACTGCAATAAACCCTGGTGCACACAGTGCCGGAGCGTATTGCTTCTGGGCACCATGTTTACACGTGCACCTGGGACCACACCATGTTGAGCTGGGTTGGAGCAGCCTCGGCTGGCGGTGGGCACAGGAGGGGGAGTCAGCTTGCCAGCCTGAGGTTGCTCCGACCTGGCTCAACATGCTGTGGAGGAGCTGGCTGGGGCACAAAGGTACTCCAGTGCAGCCCCTGCACCGAAGCACCCTAATGCCCCAGCCGGCCCCATCAGCATCCACATGTGCATTGCTGTGCACTAAATAATGCTGCCACAGGATAGTACTTGTGTTGACTTATGGTGGCATTTATTAGTTTACTGTGGCCTAATAGGGCCACGTGTAGATGCAGAGACTTTTCTGCAGAGCTAATTAGGCAGCTCTGCCATAAATGTCTCGTGTAGATGCACCCACTGACATTTTTTAATTGTTCTGGGTCTTCCTAGCATAATAATTGTTGTTTTATAGGTGACATTTATTAGAGAAAATCTTGCTCAAGAGAATCTTGGGGGCTCACAGGTGCAGCAAGGTGATAAAACTAAGGGGAAGCATTGCTTTATCTGCCACTGAAGTGCCGCCACCTCTGGAGAGCCACTATGGCAGCTGTGCATAACGCAAAATGGAGAATAACCCATCTGAAACTGAATCTCGGGGGATGTAGTTCTGACCTGATCATCATGATGCTAGGAGTTGATGAGGTGTTGTGACCCCAAAAAAACGGTGTTAATGATGGCTGGTGGTTAGGACCTCTGTTTTACAATGCATCCCAAAGGGATGATGACCACCTTCAGCACAAAGTCCAAAACTCTGCTGGAGCGGTGGGTTGCGACAGACTCTGAAGGAAGAGTTCTTGCATCATTTTCCTGCAGTGTGCAGATTTTATTTATTTTTTTTTTATTTTATTTTTGACTGCCCCTCATTTAAGTACTGGGCTGACCTGGCCGTGCTTTGTTTGTAACACCCTATGGGTTCATAGCCTAAGGGACTGGAGATGCTTTTTCATAACCTAAGAGACTGGGTGTAAACATTTTTGGCTGCACCGTGAAACTCGAGGGATTCTGTGTTTCCAAAGTAGAGCCTGATAGGTAGGTTTGTGGCCCTTAATTCAACAGCAGGTGACTGTAGACTTCAGGAATTTGATAACATGGAGGGAAAGAACACAATAGGTGCTCTCCTGGATAAGAAATCAGTCATTAATAGATCTAAATGTTTTCCACCATTCTAGACTGTGCAGCCATAAAATAGCTGCTAATTAAAAACACTGTATTCTTGCACTTTAACTATAAAGCATACTTTGTAACAGCAATAATCTCATTGAAATTGGTCATTACTATATTAGCTTGACTCTTTCATGAGCCATTAACTAATAAACCAGTTGTTGGCTGCTTTTTAAATGCGAGCATAACACTGCTGGCCTTAATAGCCCTGTGTTTCACACACTAACAACTTCTCTAACTGCCGGAGTCTGACAAAGTAACACCTAGATCGAGCCTGGTGCCTTTTATTTCTTGTAAAATGGGTTGGCACATGTTTTAGGATAATCTGTGGTTAGTTTGATTGTGTTTTGGTGAAGCTGCCTAGGTGAGGAATATGATTCCTTGAAGGATCAAGATAAGGTGACTTTAAACCTGATCTGCATTGATCCTATGGCTTCTTTACACTCCTGCAAAACAGACCTTAGTAAAAAATGAGTAGTAGTAGCCCCATTCCTCTTAGCTGCTATGGGGCTTTTCAGTTACCTGGGGCTTTTCAGTTACCCAGGGCACCTTGAGGCAGAGTCTTAAAAATATTTATGCTCTTAAAAATGCAGTGCCCAGCTAAAGGGATTTATAAAAAGACCTGCATAGGTGAGGTGCTCGAGTCTATTCAGATCCAAATATGGATCCTGTTTGATCAGCTAGGGGCTGAGGCTTATTCCTCAGGCCCTACCTTGTGATGGGCAAGGGTGTACATGCCCCGCTCCTTCCAGCCAGAATCATTCATAGATTCATAGATGCCAGGGTCAGAAGGGACCTCACCAGATCATCAAGTCCGACCCCCTGCATACATCCAGCTTGGATACAGCTGTTCAATGACAGACAGCAAGGTTATGCAAGTTTAGGACCAGAAGTGATGAATATCGTATCCAAAGCGCTATTACCTTTTTTTGCTCTGCTTGCCGGGCTGCAGCTGCTGCTCTCTGTTTTTCCACCCAGACTTCTTGGTACCTGTGCTGGAGAAGGTCAAAGATGGGTGTAGAAGGCCTATAAAAACAAGACCGGGGTCAGATCCTTTCCAAGTTTAGCCCCCTTGACCAGACTTGGATTTATCTGCTACTGACGACAAAATGCAAGCAGCGAGTAAGCCACGGGTGAAGCAGCAGTTCTGAGAAACGGGAATTAATTTTGTTTGGAGGGCCCTGCAATAGTTGTTAGGTATTGCACAGGTTCTCCCTGTCCTCCAAGCCCCTAGGTACTTGGCGCTCATCATAGCCAATATAGAGCATCAGCTTTCTAGCACGTTCATCAGCTGAGGACCAGAAAGACTTGTGCCCGCAGCCTGCAAGACTGGGTTGGCCGGGTTTTCTGCAGTGCAGGTCTCTGCTATGGTGAAGGGATCACATGAACACCTCATCCTGGACCCGGCTGAAGTTGGAAGAGACCATGCTCTCTAGCTCTCTGGACTTAAGGCAACCTCGTGGGTAACCCAGGAGCTGAGGGGGAAATGATCAAAAGGCGAAGTGAGCCTTCACATCAGTATCCGAGAGCTCTGAGCCGTGAGCCTGGACCTGACAAGCCTCAAGCAGTCCTGCCTTGCATTGCACTTCAAGCTGACAACACGGTGCTAGTTGCCTGAGAATTAACAAGGGGACATAAAGAGAGTGAGGTCTTGTGACGGGAGACCCTGAGGTCTGTTATTGCTTCCCTGTACCAAGGAAGCTGAGCCAGGCTGTAGAAGGGCTGAGCTGGGGGTGATTCCAGAGCCTGGGAGGATCTCCCAGCTGTCAGAGGCAGAGGAGGACACTGATTAACCTGCATGCCTAGCTTTTTCATATTCCATCACAAAAATGACCCCTTTGTGCACAGGCTGTTAAAGCAAAACCACCTGCCTTCCTGCACTGATAGAGGGAACTGACATTTGAGCAAAGGTTTTTCCCAAAATTTTAGTCACTCGCTGACCTGAACGGCTGCCACTAGAATAGAGAGGAGACTGAATTAGATATGGGAGCTGTACAAAGATGCCATCGGGAATGAATCTCGGCATGAAGATTGTATATCTCCAATCCCTAGCATTTTAGAGTCTCTTTCAGGCTTTTTATGTGATTCCTTGGTTCATTAACAAAAGCAGCAGAAATACAAACAGAACAGGAGGTGAAGAGGTAACATTACGATAGCGCTGATTTTATGTTTTAAATTCAGGTGTAGGAAGGCATAAAGATAGTAATTTGTACAAGAGTCATGTCTATAGGCCCCACGTACAATCCACACTCCTTGGTACCAGCCATTGTACAAACACAAATAAAAGGCAGACGTTGCCCATGAGAACTTGCGGTCAAAATTGAAAAGACAAAGGGGAACAACAAGGACAGATTATTGTGACCATTTTACAGATTTACAGATGAGGAAGTGATTGAAAGGACTCGGTCAAGGCAACGCAGCGGGTCTGTGGCAGTGATGGGCGTCAAGCTCAGATCTTTGGAGCTTCAATGCAGTGTTTTTAAACGGACCTCTCCAACTCTCCAAATATATTCTGCCTCTCTCAAATTATGTTCTTATTGTTGGCAAAGGGACAGGAAACCTTTCTGACCTTCTTGTGGTATCCTGAAATGTTAAGAGGAAAAATACCTGACTTCAATACTGCAACAGCTGCAGTTATTTGATGCAGCTTTGGACCAGGTTTCAGCACAGTTGCTGCTTGCAGCTGGATAGAACGGTGACATGGCTCGGCCACGGAGGAGAGGCTGCGTGTTCGGTGTGCGTGACATGGCTTGGCACCATGCCTGTGCCATGTGGCCTAGGCAAACAGCAGTATAAAAAAGGTAAAAGTGCAGTGGCTTTTCAGCTGCTCTCCTGGCTGTCCAAACCAAGCTGGCATTGCACAACATGGCATGAGGCTAGACTCGGACCTGTGTGCATGTGTCCCCTGATGCCTTTGTGGCAGGCTTGATTTCACCAGCCACAGGGAAAGACGGGGACAGCCACAGGAGGTGCACTAAAGCAGAAAATGCCCTTGCTGCGAGGGCAGCTCGCTGGTTCATCGGCATGCTTCCACAATGTGCCTCCCCACCTCCAGCAGCAAATATTAAACTAAAAATTGGCAAGTCCAGGTAAATGAAGGGGATCTGCTGCTTAATATTTTTCCACATCCTTCTCCCCCAGCCCCTGTCCTTCTGAGGAATTCTTCCACCTCGCCAGCAACCTGTTACAGCATGTCTCTGCCTAGATCTGTAGTGTACAAAGCCTTTTGCTGTCACTAATACAACAGGAATGCTCTGTCTTCCCTGCTGCTGCAGGCCAACTGCTGGATGGCACTTACTGCAAGAAGCTAATGCCATTAGCTAGCAACCAGGGATGCTGTTGCATTCTCCTCCTATGCTGGGAGACTGTATTCTGTTGAGGGAGCACGTCCTCTGGTCTGTGCAACCAATCGTTTCTTCTTGTGCCTCTCAGTTTCCAGCAGGACTCCATCTGCAATCAGTCGCAACCAGCTTTTAAATGCCACTTGTGCCTGGAGAATTTTTTAATAGTGCAGGAGGATGCCAGCAGTGCGTATGCAAATAGTAACTCTTTTATTTCTTGTTCCTTCACCCCTGCGGTGACTTTTATTACTTAATTATTGCCCGCCACATGCTTCAGAAGAGCCTAATCTATGGTCGTGTTTTCTAATGATACTAGATGTGCAATCTAGCAATATATATCCCAGGAGGCCATTCATATCAGAAAAGACATCCTTCTACAAACCTACCATTTCATAGATCACATGCTGCAGGGCTTTTCGAGTGTTTGCTTACAAATCGGCTGCTGATTCTAATGATTCGCCAACTGGTTACTACACAGACGCGATGCTGGAGATTACACTGGCTTGGGCCTAGGTTTTCAATCTCACCCTGCCGAGGAGTTTTTATATTCTAAGCTGTTGATAAGGAATAAAAGAAACGATGCAAAACAGGTCTGGTCCCATCACGTGTCAAGCCTCCTTTATGTGCAAGATCAGGCTCCTGTGGGATTCTTGCCAGCTTCTCTGTGCACATAACTCAGGTCTGGTTAAAAGAAAACCAAATCTACACACAGTAACTTGTTTGCTTGGCTGATCCTCTTCATGCGCTACTTGGATGATCTAGCGGAAACGACAGTCCCCGGAAATATGGCTCATGTACGTTGTCATCAGAAAGTGGCTAATATAACACCAGCATAGGCATCAGATGGGTGCAGGAACAGAAACTCACTGATGGCATTTGCACTGCGGTATATAAGAAGGTTTTATTGGGATGATACTGCAACCGAGTAGTGATCCAGTCCTCTGTTACTCGACATGCCCGTGCCCCTTGGTGCTGGCTCTGATCACCATCTTTGTATCTGAATGGGATGGCTTCCTCTCCTTGCTCATGCAGGCTAGTGTCTTCCCACAGCAGCAACACTCTTCCCCATGGACTAAGTTTCTTCCCTACACTATACCTCACTTTTCTCAGCTGGGATGTAGGACCCAGGTTGAGGGAGAACTTTGTGCTGTCCGTGACTCTGTTATGCATATTTTGTCATT
>NW_017729011.1:17976425-17980297 GCF_001723915.1 Gavialis gangeticus | reverse complement strand
TTCCCTACACTATACCTCACTTTTCTCAGCTGGGATGTAGGACCCAGGTTGAGGGAGAACTTTGTGCTGTCCGTGACTCTGTTATGCATATTTTGTTATTAAACCGAGGGCTTCAGTCTCCAACACCGTCAAAACAGGACCTCCTGTGAGCACCGATTTCTTTTCCCTATGGCACACGTGTGTTTAAAGATGAAAGCATGGTAGGTGCCTAAGCTCTGAATAAAGGCTGTGGTTATTTACTTTGCAATAGCTGGATGTGTGTTCGCATCTCCGTGGCTGCGACTAATTTATCATCCACAGTAGACTAGCTGGTGGGTGAATGATTAGAGTCCGCAGCTGGTTTGCAAGCAAAGGCTTGAAAAGATAAGTTTGAGCTGAGCCTCCTCTTCAGTGATTTCCACCCCCCCGCCCATCTTGTGATTAATGACCTTGAAGTCCTGATCTAGTGAAGTACGTAAGTTGATGTGAAATGTAAAGAAGGCAAAATCATTCCACTGACTTCAGATGGGGCTCGTACGCTTAAAGTGGTGCTTAAGTAGTGTGTTTGATCTGTGTAATGCTCCACCTTCTGGTTTTTTCTAGGATCCTCTGAGGTAAGTCTGGAGAAAAAGTGAGGGAAGGGTTAAATAAGAAAAAGACCATTACAGTAACATGGACCAGGAAAAATGTAGTGGGAAGTCCACTCCTGAGAGCCATGCTCAGTGGGAGTTCTGGCCCTGATATCAATGGGACAGCATTTGGGCAGTCCTGCAGTATCCCATTTGCAGCCGACCTCAGGGGAAAATGTACTCCCCATTAGCGTTAATTAAAAACAAGAATCAACGACCTGTTTCTAGCCTCGTTCTTTCCGTGGTCATGTCCACATTGCTCAACATAGATATCATTGTTCTGAACTGGGCAGCCTTTTGTGGTTTGTGTGCAGATGCTGGATGGAGGGTGGGGAGGGGGTTGAAAAAAGCCAGCGAGAACCACTTATTGTGGATTAAAACTGAGCCTTTTCAGAATACCTTGGATCCCTTTTGTTTGGCGCAGGGGCGCTGCCACGGGAAGAAGAGGAAAGAAAAGTTTTGATATGATGTAAAGAAATTATTTATAACTGGGGGGGCGGGGATCGGCGTCTTCCTTTTATAGTCAAATTCTTGGAACGGTTTTGAGTGTTGACATTTCCTAAATATTTTAACATTTATTTATGCACATTTTCAAAACTATTACCCTTGGAACACTTGCTGTCTCTCTAATAGATTCTCCTGCTAAATTACTTTCAAGAGACAGGACTTGTAACTACATTCAACTGAAATGACAAGCTCCTGTGAACTTGGTTATACAATAGGGTAGCTGATCTTGGCAGAAATCTCTCGGAAAAGAACCGGCAGCCTTCTAATGGGTTATTTTACTGTAAAAATAATGTTAAAAAGTATAATAAAGTATTAACCATATTAAAATAAAACAGTGTAGGCCTTAAATGAGCTACAAACTAGTTAAATCTATTCCACTCAATATGATCCTTCAGTGCTTTTGCAACTGATACCTCGGAGCTGGGATTCATCTAAAATGAAGGCACCAGGGACATGCAAGGGAAATGGTAATTATAATTTGCAAACATTAGGCTGACACTTTTTGTGTGTATGTGTGTGTATAAATTCTGACAGCTGTGATTTGTGTGCTCTGCCAAATAGTGCTCTACTGAGATTAGAGGGGCTCCTTTTATGGCAGGCCATCATCATATCTGCAGCTCATTAAAACTTTGTGGAGAATGAGAACTTGCAGAAAACAGGAAGCCGTCAGAACCTTCTGAGGGACTTTTGGTACACGCTTGTTGAAAGGTGTTTGAGAAGAGAGCCTTGGGTCTGACAAACTGGATTTTTAGTACGCCTCTCCGTTCACAGTGGGGCAAAATAATTGGTCATCAGTGACTACTAATTTGGTTTAGTAGCCAGAGGCATTTTTTTTCTTCCCAGAAAATCAATGACAGCGCAGAGGTCTGTTCAACGTGATTCAGCTCAAGACGGGTCCTCATTTAGTTCTTGATGCTCTTTCCAGTGGAGACAGCTATTTTGTTAAAATGAAATTAAAATCTATCTATAATATTCAACTGTGAGAAGAGCGCCAGTCAGTGCCATCACCGTAGTCGAGGTTTCAAGGTTGTGTCAGCTTTTCCTCAACCTTATTTTCAAAGGTTTAAATGCCAGCCTTAAAAAAAAAGAAAGAAAAAAAGAAAAAAAAATCCTATTTGGCAAAATGTGTGGGTATAAAGGACTCTGCTCAAGAAGAATTTTTCTCATTGATTTAAAAGACAATCAGTTGGGTTGCAAAGTTGCTCTGTGCAAGTGGAAAAGCTTGGCTTGCGGATGCTTCCCTTTTCTTCTGTAATTCAGAAGCAGATTGGATGTAAATATTTAGGGTATAGCTGAGCTGCTGAACGTTTTCTGGTTGATCCTAATTTGATATTTTGCTTTTCCTGCATATAAAGTTTCCCACTGCTAATCTATATGACCTTCACTAGCAGGGTGTGCAGAGAGACTTTACCCTACATGTGGGATTGCCTGTATTTAAATATAATCTTCTTTACTGCTTTTAGGACTCACTGTCCATTTTTCTGCTTTTTTGGTAATACAACAAAAAATAATGTTATAGGAGCCAGATCCTGCCCCACTTTCTAAGCACACGGCAAATATAGAGCTGGCTTTGCATGCATAGTGACACACACAACCAAAATAGCTGCAAGCAACTGGGTGAGATTTACTGGGCTGCACATCTTCCAGAGTGCTGGACAATTAAGATTATTAATTTTTTTTTAAGTGGAAATGGGCCCAGGACACTTTCTCAAAGAGTAGCATTGCCTCTAGCGGAGTTATTTGGTGGAACAGGCTTGTTACTGTGGATTTCCCACTAGCACAATCGACTTACCATGCAAAGATGTTAAATGTAAAAAATCCAAGTTAAACTTACATTTTGGGCTGACATTTGTAGCACAACTGTTATGTACAACTATATCCTAATTAGAGATCAGGTTAAGAACCGAGGTCCTGCCATAACTATCAGTTTTCAGATGTGCTGGCTTTTTTTCAGACCCTTACGGCTATTTTGCTGTGGTGGTTTCATGTGTGAATATTTCCAATTTGACACTTACTGGAAAAAGTCTTGCTTAAATTGCTTCCTCTTCCCTGTGAATTGGTGGCAACTGTTACCCCTCAACAAAAAGAACAGTCCAACTGGAGGGGTAGGTGGCAGGAAAATCTTAAAGGTTGTTTTTCCTCAATATCTCCATAAATGCATATTCAGAGTCCTGTGACTTGGTATGTGGCATACAAAAAATATTTTGCAAATGAGAGTCGCTGATTTTTGAGGATTTACTGTGACAGGAAATTTTGACCTAAAGGACTGGTTTAATCCCCAAAAAATCCAAGATCAAAATTAACATTATCTGTAAACTCTTACATCAACCTTATTTCCAAGCCATGGGGAATAGCACTTGCTCTTCCACTTGTAATGTGTGCCAGGAGCCAATACATAACTCCTGCCTTGGACTATGCATTGGCTTCTGGTAGCCCTTGCATTTCCATTAAAATCCTGCTTGACTTGCACAATTTAGCATGTTTTTTTGGCCACTTTTTATGTTCTCGGTGTGTTAGTCCTCTCATTTGAATTGCAATATTTGCCATCTGCTGACATGGGGCTGTTAATGTCATTAGTAGGAGCTCCCTGGAGCCACTTGTATGTTGTCCTCATCTCGTGGAGTTTGTTTCCTGCTGATTTCATAGATTTCATAGACATTAGGGCTGGAAGGAACCTTGGAGGATCATCGAGTCCAGCCCCCCGCCCCGGCTGCAGGCAGTCAGCTGGGGTCATAGGATCCCAGCAAGATAAGCATC
>NW_017729011.1:17966444-17976392 GCF_001723915.1 Gavialis gangeticus | reverse complement strand
TGTAGGTGTTTGAACCACCTCTGATGGTAGGCTGTTCCAGACCTTGGGGGCTTGGACAGTAAAGAAATTCTTCCTTATGTCCAGCCTGAAACTGTCTTGTAGTAGTTTATGACCATTCGACCTCGTCATCCCTTGGGGCGCTCTGGTGAACAAACGTTCCCCCAGATCCTGGTGGTCACCCCTGATAAACTTATAGGTGGCCATCAGATCACCCCTGAGCCTGCGCTTTTCCAGGCTAAAGAGCCCCGTGGCTCTCAGCCTGTCGCTGTAAGGTCTGTTTTCCTGACCTCTGATCATGCGTGTGGCTCTTCTCTGCACTCTCTCAAGCTTCTCCACATCCTTTTTGAATTGTGGAGCCCGAAACTGGATGCAGTACTCCAGCTGCGGCCACACCAAGGCCGAGCACGGGGGAGAAGGACTGCTGAGATCCAAGTCGTCTGAATTCCACAGTGTGTAGGGAGACCGGGTCTAAGACGACTGAAGTCTTTTACTGGACGGGGTTTGGTTTGATGTTCGAATTCCCTGCTTCATTGCTTTTTCTGTAATGCGCTGTGGGGTTTTCAGTGTGAGTAGCACAGTTATAACCCTTCATCGTATCCTTTCCATGAATCTTCTCCTTGCAGAAAGATCTTGCATGTGTTTTGTAGTGTTGTGATTGCTATGTTATCAAGAAACCCGGCTATGAACACCTACTTAGTGGCCACTAGTTTCTTTGGAAGCCATCATCTCTGGTTACTTGGCGTGACGTGACATTGCCTCATTTTATCAGCCGAGATAATGTTAGTCAAACCTGTATTCCAAACACTACGGGTCCATGGTATGTCTGGTACTGTGACTGGCTTAAACATCAGCCTGCATACCTGGAGTATGGCTCTCAAGGTGCTCGTCACAGCTGGGAACTTCACGCTGCAGAGAAAGAGCTGCTGCTGCCGCTAGGAGGGGAAACCATATATTTACAGGATGACCTCTGAGCTCGATGCTCGGATGTACTTGTGTAGCCTCAGAGCATACTATCCATCCGAATACCCACTGGGGGAATAAACGTTTTTCATCCTGAACTTACCTGCGTGTCCCCAAGGCAACCGAGATGATGGGATCAGAGATTTGACTCTGCCTTGCCAACTGGGCATCTGACTCTACCAACATGGCTCATGGGTTTCTAATAGGGAAGTCTGTTTTATTGCCGGTGGCTCACCAAAGTCTCTGAGTTTCCTTAGCACAGCCATGGGTAATGGCAGGCTGTCTTTAAGCACACTGAGTTACCTATTGATTTCCCTCCCCCCACCCCAATTTGTTTTTCTCTTTCTGTTCTTACTGTTACAATAAGCCTGAAATAGCAACTCTGAAATCATGGGCCCTTGGCAATGTCGCACTGTGATTTGTACAGCACTTTGCACAACCGGCCTCTGGGACTTCTGAGCACTGCTGCAATGCAAACACAAACGACGAGCAAATGCTTTGTCCCAGTCTGCTCCGAGAGGGAGCTTGAAGTTGAGGGAAATGGCGGTTATGGTTGCCTGGATTGGTACCTCGTTCCTTCTGTGCCCCCTCGTTCCTGCGGAGCTGGAACAAGCAAATGATCCACCATTAATCTGTCTCTCTGTGTAGCCCAGCAGGAATCTGGGGTATGATTACAGCCGGGGCCCTAGCTTGAGAGGCAGGTATAGCCCAGGCAACCCCGCCTGCACACAGCCTGCCTTTCACTTGCCTTAATTGTTCCCCTTTGGCTGGCGGACCTGTCTGCTCTAACAAGGACAGTCAAGAGGAGGGGGAGGTAATTGAAGCACTTAGCCACGCTCGCCAGCATTGACTTCTGCCGCTAATTAAGGAAGAGGGCCGCTGGGCTTTTTGTTGTTTTTTAATTGTTTGTGGCTTCTGCATAAAAGCGAATGGTAGAGGAGGAACGATTATTTAGTGGGAAATTCTTGACTTCTAAATTTGTATGAGAGGTCACTTACAATTTGTTCACATTTTCACAAGGGCAAATTCAATTAGCAGTTCCAAACGTCCCTACACGCATCACATACACGTGCCTTTATAAGGAGAGGGAGAGGAGGGGAAAACAACGGGGCAGTAATATCATGCCTCTTCATTTTCGTTAGAAGATTGCAGAATATACAATAAAGTTATGAGCCCCTTGCAGCTTTATAGTACTCTAAATAGGTCTTGGCAATAAACCCAGGGAGAGGCCTGGAAGATCACTTTTAAATGATCTCCACTTGTCCTCACTTTCTATTAACCACTGAAGAAAATAATAACTAGAGGAAAAATTGGTGGAAAACACTTTGGGACCAATTTTTTCAGTCTCTCTCTTTTTTTTTTTTTTCTTCCTGGCAAAACTCCCAATGAAATAGCAGGCATCTTGCCTACAAAGTGACTGCAGGACCGGAGCCCTCGCTGCTACAGATGACTCTGAATTTCCAAAGCTCTTGTGCAATTCCTTGTCATTTGGATGAGAAAACAACAATACAAATTTATTTTACCATGGGCAGCCAATGGGAGAGCTTTTTTTTTTTCTCTCCGTGTCGGAGGATCTGTTATTTGGCTCAGAGGGCTCATATGTATGGAACAGTAAAAAGAATAAAACCCATTGTAAACATACACTTTAAAAGATTTATCCGGTGCTCAGAGCTGTACTTAGGAGTACACCTGCTTACAAGAGCACCAATTTGCTTTACTGTTCTCTCCCAAGCTAAGAATATGAGACATGCCCTCATAACAGGCCTAAATGCACACACAAATACATATCTTCTTTAAAAGGCACTAAGTCCAGCTCTTATCGTCCATTAAATAACTGACTTCACACTGTCCATGTTGTGCATTAGCTGGTAGGAAATGTGGCTGGTCATTTTTAATTTTTTTTTTTTTGCAGTGTTGTCGTGTGCTTGCTGGCTAATTTTTAGATATGGAATTAAGAAATCCAAATAAGAGACAATTAGAAGAAAAATTGTGGATGAACCTTTCTATGTCTTGGTCCCTGAAACTCAGGTTCACAATGATTATTATAAAAGAGCAATTACAAACCATGAGCCTCTTCCATGACCACAGCTCTGCTCTGTCTGAGCCTTAAACCCCTCCAGGATTCAGTGGGCAATCATCAGAGTCAATGAGGATAAAAGATGAAGAAACCTGATCTATTGTCCTTTACTTCTGCTTACCGCTGGGGGGGGAAAAATTGGTCTAGCCCAGGGGTGGGCAAAATGCAGCCTGGGGGACCGGATATGGCCGGCCAGGCCATTCTATCCGGCCCACGGGGCCCCTAAAAAATTTAGAAAATTTAATATTTATCTGCCCCTGGCTGCCTGTCATGTGGCCCTCGATGGCTTGCCAAAACTTAGTAAGCAGCCCTCCGCCCAAAATAATTGCCCACCCCTGGTCTAGCAGAACCAAAGCTACCATCGATCTGCTCTTTGACCTGAAACAAAATCACTTGGATATCTAAAGTATAGTTGGTTGGGAAAAGTTGGTTTTTTTCCTGTTAGAAATGACAGTTATATTAAAATGATTGGTGTTGCCCCAAAAAAACTTCACATTTTTCAATTGTTTGTTTTAAAAACTATTTTTTTTTTTTTAAATGAAAGCAGAGACTATCTGGCAATAAATTCCATTTTGTCAAAAATATATATTTTCCAGCTGTAATCTCTATATAATCAAAGCCCACATGCAACACAAGCAGAATACAGTGTATATATGTGAATACATTCTCTGCTCTTTACTTTTGTGTGCGGCAAAAATACGCTTCATAATAATCAGTGAAAGCATATTCTGTTCTTCCCCCTTCCCTCTCTCTACTTCATTGCCTAGGATGAGAAAACTTGGCCTTTATGGGGGACAATGACATGGCAATATATGTCCTCTTAAATATATCAAACAAGTGGAGGAAATGGAATAAAAATAATTATAATGGCAATACATATCCTTATGGAACCAGAAGCAATGTTTCTACATGTATACACAAAATTATTTCATAGGAATAAGAACTCTTAGCTCTTATACTACCTGGCCAATTCAATACATTGTTCAGGCATTTAGGTGAAGTGCAATATAATATAAAAGACAGAGAGAGTTTCTAATTCCACCAAAGCTAGTTCGAACAATGCATACACTTGCATGTAAGTGTCCAATGTAATATGAGAAGCAAATTTCTGTTTGCAGAATTCCTCTTGTCAGCATGAGGTTGGTGGTTAGGGCACAGAAACTGTATTTCTCTGTTGGACTGGTGAGGACATCTGACTCTACTTGCTTTCCCTCATTCTTTTTGGTTAATGTTACATGGGATCATGGGCTTGATTGTCCTTCCATACAACCAATCTTTTAATCTATTGCTCTTTCCTGATGCTCCAGCTAGTTATTGAGGTTCCTTTTGCTTCTGCAAGCCTGGTGGGATTTCTTCACTGCTTTGTGTCGTGTTTGTATTTCTTCTCCTTTTCCAACAGCTGGCTTATGCTTCTCCTGTGATGATCTTGTTCAGTTGCTAGGCCAGCTTTTCCCTGGGTGTTGTGTTTTGACTTCCTCTGCTGTTCTGCATAGCTTCCTTGAATATTTCCCATTTGGTCTGTAATGAGCTTTCTTCACGACTGCAAATGAATGCCCTCCAAGCATCACTGTGCTGAAAAAGGCCATCAAGTGTACTGACAAGAAGTGCCAAAGAAGTGCTAGCAGTACAGAAGGAGCATTTTGACAGAAGGCTGAACCCTGCCATCCACCCAGACACGAACAGTCTACATCTGTGAGAAGATTAGATACCAGAACTGAACCAACCTCAGAAGAAGAAACGGAAAAAACAGCAAAACCATTAAGCATGGGGAAGCCTGCTGGAGTATAACAGCTGAGCTATTAAAACCTGGAGGTTAAATGCCAACAAAGCATTAAAAACCTTTAACAAGGCATAGGAATGAGAGGAGGTACCAGATGACTTCAGCCGCTCTTTAGGAATGGAGATAGGGCAAAATCTTGAGGAAAGGAATCACCAGCAGATAAAGGCCAGTTGTAAAGGAAGTGGTGGGAGAGGACATGGTCAACTTGGATGGAAAAGAAGTGCCACAAAGATGTTCAGCTGCCTTTTGGAAAAGGGACAGCAGTGTTTTGGAATAAAGCAGCGGTGGTTGGGCCGCCAGCCTAGTCCTTGAAAGTTGAAGCTGGGTATCCCTGCCCTGCTGCCTGGGTGACCTTAGGTTTGTCCCTTCGGACCAGATCTTCATAAAGGCAGTTAGGCACTTAAAGGTGCAGACCGATGCCTAGCTAAACTTTGAAATGTGTCTAGGTGCTGAGCTCCCTTTGTTTTCAGCACTTGGGGCTAGATGTTGAAAGACACGGAGGACTAGAGATGTAGATCAGCATCTCAATGGGCTTTTCAACAGTAGCAACTCTGATCTGATGTCAATGAGAAGCCCACCACGCACCTACCTACACACTTAGGTACCTAAAGACCATTCAGTATCTGCTCCCACACCCCTTGGGTCCCCGTCTGTAAATGGGGAGCCTAGTGTTTCCCTACCTCATGGGGTGGAGCCGCGAGGACAGATTCGCTGAAGACTGAGGCACATTGCTATGGGAATGCAAGCCCTACGAATGCTTAGGACAGATACAGATCTTAAACTCCTTCTTGCGGTAACATGGAGCTGGGCTTTATTTAAAAAGCAGGCCCTGGGGTAGGCATGTAAGGGAAATGGGCACGGGCATTTGCAAATGTTATGTAGATGCGTGACATGGTCTGTGTGATATTCCCCGTCGAGGAAGTGCGTGGGTGGCTACAGAAGGAGGCATCAGTAATGACTGCAGCTTTCCTTTAAGGAAGGTATAGGAGCCCGTTTACAAGGTGGGGGCGGGGGGTAACAGAGAGGGGCTGAGCGTGTGTGCAGACGGTAGCCTGGCCATTACTTCGGCGCTTGTACTCGGCAGATGCACGCTCTCTCTTGCAAATTCTGGTTCACACAAGGCAGCTCTTGTAAAGATCAGAAGCTGGAGCATGAATCTGGGAAATCTGATTGGAGGATGCCCCATGGGGGAGGCCAGGACCCTACCACATCCTCGTTAGCGCTGACCTTGGCACGAGCGCTGGCTGCTGATGGATAGGCTATGGAGCCGGACAAGACTCTGGGGAACCGCTGTATTATCTATTATTGTCCCATCAGTGCCTCCCCTGACCCCTCCCAGCTCCGAATGCCACAGGCATCAGGGAGAGAATAAATCTATGTCTGATACTGAGAGAGAGAGCGCACAAGAGCAGGAAAAAGGAGAGATGAAAAATGTCCTTTTTATGACTCTTACAACAAAGCTGGCCACATGGTTTATAGAAAACATTGCTCTGGACAGGGGGAGGGATGGCATCAGCAAAAAGCAGAGCGGCTCATCTGCCCAAGAAGCTGGTTGTAAGACTAATCAGTGCTCGTGACCTTCCAAGGTAAGTATCCTGTGGAACAAACGGGCTGCACCGCCTTGGCCTACCTCTCCTGTTCACGGCCCCGTGCCTATAAAATGGGCTGCGCAATATGCATCTGCTGCAAACAGGCGAGTGACACGCTTAAAAGCCTAAGAGAGCTGCCTTGCTGTGGAGAGCATCCAGACTGGGACGTGATTAATAGCAGCGGAGGCATTATTTCCATATTTGTTTCTATTCTGGGTCATCCTAAACAGTAGGAGAGTCTGCAGCGGGCGCCCTTGGAGGATTCCTGACATTGGTGGTGGTAGGAGACGTGTAGGGCTGTGTCAGGTGCAGGGGGGCAGGAGGGGGTCTGGTGTCTGAAATGTTGGAGGCCGCACAGAAAGGCCTCTGTTTTGAAAAGGTCTCTATGCATTACCCGTTGGCAGCTATACTGGAACAGCCTATCCCCCCTGACAGCACAACTGCTACCACCATCTTTTGCCCTTGCAGCGCCCACTGTTACTCTTCTGAAAAAGGAATGAAGAAGCCAGAGGGCAAGTTTGGTGGGGTACAACAGTTGCAATTCCTCCTAGATGAGACGGGTGTGCCATGCAGAAGGCTTTAAGCAGATCCAACAGATCCATGGGGGCTTTACATGAGTGCAGGAGCATAGCAGGCCCTCTGCCTCTCCCTCGTAGCCCCCAAGTGCTCCCAGCGCCTGCGGGATTCTGGGCTGCCGTGCAACCTTCAGGCAGCGTAGGTAGAGCCCCTGCCTTGGTCCAGTATTCGCAAGGTGCAGGGTATCCCCACTTCTCCCGGGTTGCACCTTCTGCGTGATGCCCGAGGAGATGTGACGCCATTTCCAGTCTAACAGAGTCCATGAAAAAATGTAGCTGCATTTGAATAAGATGTTCATCAAAGCAGAGTTTGAGTTCCCAGGGCCTGGAATCGATGCAGGGCACCATATGTTGCGGTTATCTCACCCCTTCTGCCCCCAAACATCTTAACTGAGTGCGCTGTCCTGGTGATCGGCAGCAACAACTGAGATGCGCTGGGAGGGAGGATAGGATCCTCAAACAGAAGTTACACTAAATGTATCAATAATTAACAGCCTTTTAATAGCAGAGTTTTGGCTGCCTGACATCCGCTTCCAGACAGGTCCCGGGCACTCTCTGCCGATATCTCATGCAAGGTCCAGAGATCCCCAACATGTCTGAAGTGCAGCCCGTGTGAATTCTGGATCTGCTTAAAGTCTTCTGTCTCGCACATGGGACATGCCTCTCATCAAGGAAGGATTGCAACCCTAAGCATCAGCAGATACTACCAATAAAACTGAGGGTTCACGTCGTCTCTTCAGGCTGTAATCCACTCGAGCAGAAGGCTGCTAACTGGTGATCTCCAACCCCAGAATAAAGGAAGGCTGTCAGATGCAAACTGGTCCCAACCCTTTGCATTCCTGCCTGTGAAGTGGGAAAGAATCAGCCTTTTTGCCCATGCTGATGGGGTCATTACTTTACCAGTCTTGAAGTGAGTTAAATTCCTCACTTTCTGCCAAAATGGCTGTAACAACTCCTCAGTAGCCCCAGTAATTTGATTTGGTTTATAATGTGCTTTTAAAGTACAGGGGATAAATGCCATCAGTCTGCATAAAAGGTGGCAGGTAAAGAACGGGCAAGATGGGCTATAATAACTTTAAATTAAAAGCTCTCTTTCCCCCCCCTCATCTGCAGCCATGGTGGGGTCTGCAGATTTTCAGTAAAACTTTGGGAATGTGCCTAGATCTCTCTCCAGCAGGCATTTAACCTCCGTTTACGAAGAAATAAAGCAAAATTGATGTTGATTTTGGCCTGCGTTGGGGGATACTTGTGCAGCATAAAAGCCCTTTTGCCTGCAATTTGCCGAGCAGCCCTGTCACATCAGTAAAGGCTGGTACTGATAAAGATAAAGCTTTATAGCTGGGGCATTTGCTGCTAACAGCAAGCTAATGCTGCATTTTCATTTTGATGCAATTAATGTTAATGTCTGCTACGAAAATTGTCATTAAATACCATTTTAAAATCCATTCAATTTGCATATGCAAAGCCCATTTACTATCATGTAAAATACATACTGCCGTTCATCATGTCTTTTCCCTTGAATTTGTAGCTGCTATTTTGTTTTGTTCGTGATTAGATTCATTTTAAAAGCTAGATGGTAATTGCAGAGAGCCCGGCAATCCTACAAGACACAACAGCAGAGGCCAGGCCAGGTCAGAGCGTATTTCAGGGGCTTCTACCACGCTTGAGCCCTTCCTCGATGAACCCTCGCTGCCTATTTAAGGGTGTCACTGTCCAGCTCCCCCTCACAAAGGGCAGAAGTCCAGGAGCTGGTACATTCAGCTGGTGGGATGGAGGTGTGTTGAGCTGTTCATTTTTCCTCTCCCTTAAATCCTTTGTGCTTCTTACCTATAAGGCAGCAGGAGCTCCTCCTGGGCCTCTGTAGATACTTTTTAAAGCAGTCACTGAGTGCACTGGGCATCTCTCCAGCTAGCAGCAAAAGAGCTACAAAGCTTGGAGCCCAAAACAAGCCACAATATGGGCCCTCACTAAGTGGCTTTATGGTAGGATCCTGTGTCCCAGCTGGACTGGCAATGGCATGGGGGTCCAGAGGTGGCTGCAGAGGCAGCAAAGGAAGCATCTAGTGCTTAGCTTAGCAGCCTCTATTTGTGCAAGGGGTTGTGTTGAGCTTTCTGTGATATCCCACTCATTAGAGTGAGGTTGGCAGGGCTTCTCAGCAGCTGGTCTTGGAATTGGTGCCTCCTGGTAGAGAGACAAGAGCTAGTTGCTACATAAGAGTTGTTGCTTCCAGCTCTCTGCAGACTCGGGCAAGAATCGCTGCACTGGTCACATTGACTCCAGAAGCTCAGGCATTGGGCACGAACCAGCAGAGCTCAGGACACAGGGCTGGGCTAAACCTTGCTGTCACGGGTGAGCGCAGGGTCAAAGGAAAGTGCATAGAAATGGTCCCTCCATGTAGCTGGTGGGCATCCCCAAGGCTGGCAATGACTGAAGCCTTCTGGTTTTCTGCATGGCCTTTTGTGGCCCCTGCCAGTGATCAAACTGCTCCGCTCACAACCACAGTGGAGGGACAAGTAGGCTGTGCATAAAATGCAACTATGCTGATAAGACAGCAATCTGCACCAACATGGCAACTGCTTTGTGTGGATGGATGTGACTACACACAGTGTTGTGCAGCAGATCATCCCACTGATCATCTTGGAGACAAAATTACTTGGACTCAGTTGAATGAATTAAAGGAGTGGGACAAAATAGAGTTTTAAAGAGGGCTTCGATTTGTGCCATTCATTTTGGGCGATGCCATTCTACCCCAGCAGTTCACAGGAGTGCATGGCTAACCGCAGGCACACCGGCTAGCTTTAGATACCAGGTATCTGATTTTTGAATATGGTTGGATAGCAAGACATAAAAACACTGATTTAAACTCTGCGATTAGGACATTCTGTGGCTCGAGAAGCCAATATGTAAAATGTAGAGAATTCAGAGTTCAGCTTGTCTTGGGAAAACCATATGTTAGAGCATTTTTTC
>NW_017729011.1:17951203-17966284 GCF_001723915.1 Gavialis gangeticus | reverse complement strand
TTTTCCCCCCCCCCCCCCCAAAAAAAAAATCGCACTAGCATCACTGATTGAAAACATAGACTTGAGGATGTGAGTGAAGAATCTAATCCTTAAAAAGCCACAGGGTTTCCCTCTCCACCAACTTACCGTGCTGTGATTCCAAAAGTCATATCTGGAGGCAGGCTTGGTGGGGCTTTCTTAAAGCGACTTCCGTCTTCCTCTTTGCAGCGAATGTCCTTGACACGGTGGTACAGGTTGAATTCCCGAGCTGTGACATAACCAGCCTTAAGAGCTCCACGATTCATGGCTATATAATTACGTGGTATCTCCCTCTGGGAAGGAGGCCTGGGCTTCATTGAGTGCCAGTGGCCTATCGCTAAGGCATAGAATGGAATAAAAGAAGCAGAAGAGAAAGGTGTTAAATTATTTGGATGACTTGTCCTAGGTGAATGACTTATTCTGTGCAGAGGGCACAGACTTAAGTCTAGTGCATTTAATGCAACAATGCATCAAGGACTTCTTGCAAGTCCTCTGCATAGGGGCAGATTTAGCCAGGTTCGCCTCAGTTGGGTTCTCAGTGAGAATCATAAGAACTGAGGAAAATCCATATCTGAAGCAGAGATTTTAATTTTTTTTCCCATGCAAACTGCTTCTGTTTCCAACTCTCCAGGTGGGTTGGAAAAGCCGTTTGACAAAGCCTTCATGTCGGTGCCAGATTTTAGTACAGTACCAAAAGCTTGCACAGGAATGGGCCAGTCCATTTACTACGTTTGACTCAGTGCTATTAGAGCTCAGTGGATGGCAACTGCAGTAACCAGGCCAATACAAGGCCCAAGTCAGGAAAAGGAAAGCCATGATTTGCACTGTTTCATGTTGTTCTGCTCTCAAGCAGGGATAAGCTCACTTGGAGCCCCTTGCAAGTCTCTTGGTCTACATTCCCTAGGCTTCACTGGTGATGCTATACCTATTGCTGGCCACTGATGGCTCCATCCTAGATCAAGATGAGGCCAAGAAAGCTGCTCTCCTATAAGTTACCAAATGCCACAGACTGCGTTCATGTACTTGAGTAAAATGCTAGCATTCCTGCTCTCCATCCTTAGCTCAACGGGGAAAAAGGCATATCATTAACTAGAAACTTGCAAATGATACCCCGGTGGGGTGGACCCACCTCTGATAGCATCACTATCATACCTTCAGGCACACCTCCATCGGTCCCACGAATGCATAACCCATATGTAAAATCGGGGCCTGGAAGAGTGTAGGAACTTCTCCGAGGTTTTCCAAGTTCTGGCTGAAAGAAGAAAGGCAAAGGTTTTGCTTAACAAGTCAGAACCCCTGAAAACAGACTATGTAACAGATTCTGATTAGGCCGGCAGAATAAGTCTAGCCCAGAGGAACATCTTAAGAAGTTCCCAATGTTGGGAGCCATATATAGGTGTGTTGGTGTCATTTTTAAGCAGCATGTCAATTAGACTTGCTCTGAGCAGGCTCAGACAACAGTCCCTAGTTGGAACCTGATCTTCATATGACTAATAAAGATTGTGTTCAACTGGACTTAGCAACGAGGCTGTTGTGGACAAGCCCTGTAAGTGTGGTTATTGTCCGAGAAGTGACCTTCAGAAAGAGATGGCCGTGCTTTGTTTGAGGCTCTCAAGAACTTGTGCACGTGGTCATGCTTTCTCTCGCCACATTTCTGTTATTCCATTTTTGTTCCGTTGAATCGTATTTTGTCTTGCCCTAAAAATGAGGTTCTTTGATGTCTGTGTATCCAGACTTTCCAGGTCCTTCATTGCATTTGATATCCACTAGGCGCCTCGCTCTTCTGCAGCAGTCGTTTGTATCTGCAAGTGAGTTTGGACTGCTGGATGGGAATGATGGTGATGAGCGCAAAAAAGCAACTTGATTCATAGATTTGTAAGAGAAACTTGTTACTTGTCCCGTCTGCCTAGGGAAAGTCATGTCAGCCTTTGCTTTAGTTTTGCACTGTACATGTCTGAATCCTGCTCTCCCATGTTCAGATGAATCCAAGCCTTAAAATAAAAATTTGGTGAAAGTCAGCAGGAGTCACTGAACTCAAAGCTGTGTGTGAAATGGTGACAGTTGTATGGGTTTGTTCCCAAATCACAAGCCATACTGGATTCCCCGGAAAAGAGGGCCTTGGCTTATTTAAAAATGCACAGGTTCAAACTATGGAAATAGTAGATGTCCAGATCTGTTGGGTTAGCTGGGTAAATCCACTTGATTGAACAAGGTGGCTGGAGAGGTTGGCTGCAGGCGGTAGCTTTCTAGCGGCTACAAGCCATTAGACCTTCTTTGGCTGCATTTGTATCGTTTAGAAATCATGGGTTCCATTAGAAAATTGGAACTGACTGTACATGAAGATCCTGTTGTGTTTTCGCTCATGGCCAGGAATGATCAATAATTCTTAACCAGCCAAATACAGGCAACTGGGGTCTGGGGGGTGGAGGGGAAAGAAAAGGGAAAATAGTGAATGGTGGTTCTGGCTCAGAAGAGTAAAACTATGAACACACTGACTGCACATCTCCAAGCTCTGGGCTTAATTGACCCCAGTTCACTCCTTTCTTTGGACCATGATCTCCATGGTGATGTGAGACACGCGCATCTTGAAATCTTATTGACTTTTGAGAGAAAGAGGGCATGGGGGTGGGGGAAGAGGTGGTACCTGGCTGCCAAACAGCCCATACCCCTGCCTTGCAGACTTCTGCTATCAGATGGTTGGAGCAAGGCCAGGTAATGAAGCCCCCCACTAAAGCAGAGTTTGGCTTGTGTGAATGCATTAAATACACATCTTTCAGAGACCCTGTGTGCTGGGTCAGTCTGGGAGAAGGGAAGGCCTGAAAGTCTGCTCTAGCTCTATCCCCAGGTGAATGCTTAGAAAGTATCAGCTGTGACACTGGGCTATCAAAATGAGTGTTGTTACACTCCAGAGTCAATATGCTTGTGTGATTAAGGGAGGTATTTACACCTTGGCAGACTAAACCCTGTCCTCCCTGCCAAGCCTGAGTATAAACCAAGTGGGTCAAGAAAGAGATGGTGGCAAAGAACGGTACGTCGCCCTGCTCTAATGACAGCTTGGTGCACAGCACCTGCCTACGGGCTTCAGAAAGCCGTTCCATTCAGAACTGGAAATGGGTGCATGGAGCGAAAAATAAAACACCTTTTATTTCTCCCCCATGGCTTTATTTTTATCTATTTTATCGGTTTCTCCACATGGGATTGCTTAGTTACAATCTCTCGGGATGAGCTAATCATTAGTGCTTTCACTTAGGTTTTAGGAACCATGTAGCTGATGAACATTGACCTACCCTTGGCTTTTTCAGTCCTAGCCTGTGGCAGGACCCAGACTCCACCTACCCCTGAGCTGAAGAGCTCTTCAGTGGAGGTGGAGATCTGAATGCGATGTATCAAATTGCTTTCATCATGGAAGAAGTTAGTTGAGGCCTTTTTCCCCTGTTCCAGGTCTGCAAGGATGGGGAGAAGCTGTCTGCTTACTGAAAATAGTAGTGAGAGGGCCACCAGGCAACCACCGGCCTCCAGGAGAGGAGTTTCTGGCTGTTAGGACCATTTGGGAGCGTGGATGTCACCCATGTCTGAATGTTGTTCCGATTCAGGGGCTAATGCTCAGCTGGAGATATGTGGCCTTCTGCTCCCCCTGGCAATTCATATCCAGTATGTAATGATCACACAAGCATCGCTTTGGGCCAGAACCTTTACTTCGTACTTGGGCAAAGGGGCCAATGAAGTCAGTGAAGCTTAACTCGAATAATGAGGGCTAAATAGATCCCTTGCCAAGAACAGGACTCATTTCTCGGAGCTCGGTGCTGAAGTCTGTAGAAGTTGCTTGTGTTTCCTCTAACTTTAGGGCCTGAAGCCATTTTCTACACATCGTCGCTTTGGGGTGTCTCAATTCAAGGTCTACTTGCAGCTCTGTATAATTCAAACAAGAAGGTCCATCTCTGGGCAAGAAACCATTGCAAGAAGCCATTGAATGGAAACAAGCGCATTGTTATCTCTGGGCTGCAGCAATGGAGATGGAAAATATGGTGCTTTGTGCCATGGCACTCTGAGTCTGAATCACATTTTCTTGCTTATGAGACTATGCAGGTCACTGTTTATTCATTAAGTTCATTCATTTTCAATTTCCAGCAAACCAGCAAGTGACGCATTTTACCTAGCTGTGATCAAACAGGCAAGCTGGCTCCCCAAAACTACAGGGCCTGCAAACCCATAGCTCTGATGCAAACTGAGTTGGATGCAATGTTGGCAAACTTCTTTCCATCCCAAATGGGAAGTGTTTAGGCAGCTCTGGGAAGAACAGTTTGGATTTTGAGAGCTCTCTTGTCACCCAAGAAATAGGCTTTCTCATGGCGTTCGCTGAAAAGACTTTGCAAAGGTCTGGGGCTTTCTGAATCCACTTCCACTTCTGTGTCTTTCTGTATGACACCTCTCTTCTTTCCCAGAGTTGAGGGAGCCAAAAGTTCATCTAACATCCCGCCTGATTGTACGGTTGGCTCAATGAAAGATATATTGCCAAGCAAGTCTTCCTTCTCATTGTGGTTACAACATTTCAGCATCCCTGCATTGATTCTTTGTGGTGAACAGATATTAGTATTGTGTTCTTCTAGAGAAACTGGAGCATTTTTGGCTAAATCACACAGACAGCCCTCCTTCACATCTCTTGCTGGGACCGGACCTTGTTGTCTTTTATGGGCACGGTGCCTAGCAGACTGGGGATGACCATGGTCTCTGGGTACTATTATACTGTGAATACAGCTTAGTAATAATAAACCATAAATAAAGACGTGCTGTGCCTGTTCCAGGGACGCAAGCTGAAGATGTATAAACTGTTGCAAGAAATGATAAAGTAGCTTTCATTGCTGATCTATTTTTTTCTGCCTTTTATAAGGCTTTGGTGTGCTAGCTATTTTTAGGTTTCTTGTCATTGATATACAAGGGAAATGGTGTAGCATTTTTCAAAAACATGAGGGCAGGCGTTTCCCTGGGATCTTAGCCTGCGATCCTAGCAAATGAAGATGTGAGGTCAGAAATTAGTTATTAAAATTGAAGATGTATGGTTAGGGGAGGAGAACTCCCACTGACAGCCTGGAAAAAGGAGTGGAAAGGCCTGTAACATTGCAAATCTGCTTAATAACACTTAATTGAGTACATTTTGAATGGGAAGGGAAATGGCAGGAGCAGGATTCTTTAATGCTTGCAGCCCATCTGCTTCCCAGGCCGTGGACCCGATTTCCTTTTCCCTGTGCTTTGGCACTGCTGTGGATGGGGGCTCACTACTGCCATTTTGGTTTGATGGCATTTTAGAGCCCCTTCGCCCTGGTGCAATGTGCAAGGACAACAGGGAATTTAGCCTGATGGGTCAAATCTCGAGGCAACACATGACTCCTATTGATGTCAGTGGACCTGGGAGGGCCTAAGCCCCTGTCAGGATTGGATCTCCTGCCTCCCTCAACCCAACCGATTAGATACTCGAGGCCGAACCTGTCTTGGTGATACAAGGAAGGCACCTGAATCAAGGATTAACGTTCGTCTCGTTCGCAAACCAGCAGAGTGGATATAACCGTGTTAGCCCGTTCAGATTGTTTGTCATCAGTTGATTAGACGCGCTGCATGACTGAGCATTCGAGAGAAGCGCCCACCGTTGATGGGAAGGCTCCTGATTTCTTTCTCTGACCCACCAACGTTGCCTCCCTTTTAGGTTTAGCCTGTCACAAAGCTGCTTGCCTGGAATACAGATCTGTCTGACAGCTGTCCCCATCAGCAGACAACTTCATTAAACCTCATTAAGATGTCATCTCTCTGCCTTATTTCCCACCTCTCAGCTCTAATTAAAACCATCTCTGTCTCCATCCCAGGCGGTCCTAATTTTCTCTGGGTACCTTCTGCAAGTTTTCTCCCTTTACGACCTGAGCGAGGAAAATCAGGCGTCTTAAATATTGTTTATCCGTTCAGCTCATTCAGAAAAGACTAGCCAAGTGTTTCCCGAAGCATTGCCAGTACCCCCTGCAGAGATCACGTCTCTCCTGGAATGAGAGAGGCATGTGCTTATCACCTGACTGTTTCTATTTGTTCTTTAGGGGTGCTTTTATGGGGATCAAATTATATTAGTTCCTCTACAAGGCAGTATACCCCATTTTAAACTGAATGCACTGTACCCAGCAATTCTTTTCTCAGTAGGACTCCCAAATGGAGCCATTGCACATTGGCGTGTATGTGGTCATATGTGTACATGGTCATACATGCACAGTTAATATGAAGCCCATTCACGCTGCTGCCGTCTGCTGGATGGCATCAGAATTGCTCAGCCGTGCGATCTAAACCCTATACTGCAATAGCGCCGGGAGAGGGGGGAATCCGTCACTGCATCAGAATAATAAAAGCAGTTGAAAATGGGCCCGGGACGGTGTGAATCTGGGGTATGCTTAAAATCTGAGACAAAACACAGCCATTTTGGGCGTTCCACATTTTGTGGCAAACATTTTGGCGCGCCTTGAGCTGAACTGCCAGCTTCTAAACACTCCCTCCTGCTAATCCCTTTATGCAGATTTAGATAGCGAGAGGGATAGAAAAACAGATTGCAAACAGAGCGCTGCAGAGAGAGATGGAGGCATGTATTTTTAATCCCTGTATCGAACGCAGCCCTTCGCCGGGGAGGGGATGCTCTGGAAATTCATGAATTCTCTCAATGCCTTTATTCAGGTGGGGATGCCCGGTCCCCTCCTTGCTGACTCCATGGCCTTTGGCAGCCTGCAAACCCCACGCCTGTGCATTTTCAATCCATACAACCCTGTTTCTTTCCTTACCTTCTGTTCTACTTTTCATTACACCCCCTTGTACAGTAAAGCCTCCCATCATGCTGCCATTACTATTATTATTGCTGATTTACTGCACTTGCAGAGTGAAGTGATTGCAGTGACAAGGCCCAGCATTTTTTCCCCCCTTCCCCCCGCGACAGCTTGAAATCAAGCCCCTCATTTGCATTTACATGATCTCGCTGTGCAGCTTATGAGATCGGGAGATTTATTTGCTACTTAGCTTGATGTTTGATTACACTCTAAGAAGGCGGTGAGCTACAAAGTGCGGGGATACATCAGATCTGAGCTACTGAGAGCCTCTGGGGGACAGTAGCTCAACATCAGGTTTAGGTAGATGAGGAAGGGAATGTTCAGTGTTTTGAAAAAAGGCAAATTTTGAGGCTTTTTTTTAAGGGGGTGGGAAAAGCGGAAGCAAAATTTGCCCCTCCCCCCTTGCTGGAAGTGGTTAGTAAAAATGTGAATTTTTTTTTCAAACAGATCCAGGGTCGTTAGCTCTAGAGAAATGCTACCAGGCAGTAGCTGGCAGGTACTTTTATATGGAGCCAACTCCTTGTAACTTCCATTCTTAAGCAGAATAATAATCATCATCAGCACTTGCCATCTTCAAAGACTCTCATAAACATTAAAGGTCAAGCTTGAGAGGAGTTTTGCTTGATTAAGGCCCACAATATTTGGTCCTAATTTATTAATCCTCACAACACGTCATTAAGCAATAATCCTTGGATAGCAGCTGCGAAAACTGAGGCAGAGAGGTTAATTGACTTGTGAAAGACTGCAGAATAAGTCCAGGGGTGTAGCGGGCACCACGATCTGTGTGGGTTCCTGGCACAGGCTTGTGTTCAGATCTCTAGCCCGAAGTCCCCACTGCCAGAGTGAAAGTAAAGAGGGCTGCATAATATATCGGTGACACCTGAATATCAGCCGAGGCAGAACAGTACCTATGACACTTCATCATAATATGATGCAGATGGGAGAATGAGCCATGTGTGTCAGTACAAATAAGCAATACCCTAATTAGTACCCTAATTTATATTGAACAGTAAAGGTTAGAACTTTATGAGCTAACCTCTCCAGCCCCTATTCCTGTGACCTACACAGCTGGTCCAGCGCATTCAGCGTGACTCTTGTAGTGAATAAATGACTGGTACATTAATAAGAAACTCAAAACCCCAATACTCAATGGCTAATATTATCGCCATCAGCTTCACCTCACCCACACTGCACATATTTAATATCGGCTATTACACTTGATAGGGTAATGACTTAACCAAAACACTTGATGCTGGGTGAGTTGAAGCTGAGTTTTGAGAGTTTTTAAATAACTCTGGGTTGCACAACATAATGTTGTTTAAAGGAGATGAAGAGCTAAATGGTTCTTGTGCTAGATGTAGCTATGGTTTTCTAGTCCCCCAACAATTCTGCTGTAAAAATCCTACGGCATGGGGAGAAATGCACTTCCTGGTGTAAGTGGTCAGGAAGCGCTGTCTGCATCAATTTGCCCCTCCAGGCAAGTGCTCAGGATGAACACCATTTACAAGATGGGGCAGTAGAAGCCACATGGGGCACAAGAGCAACTAACAGGAAAAGATGGTATCAGGGCTGGAAGGGTGACCTAGCTCACCTTGCTCTCCCAGTTGCTTTTTGTGCTACATCCTCATTATGCTTTTTATGGTCTCAATGAAGGCCAAACTAACTTGCAGCTACACCCATGGTCAGTTCATTGAACCCAGTCCTCTTCTGGTGTCAGCTGGCATATTGCCTTCAGTGGAGCCGAACCAATTTGCACCACCTGCAGACTTTGCCCACTGACTCTGAGGTTGCTTGGGTTTATCCGAGGACATTTTGACTCCAGTATGCATCTTGACTTACGGGCCTGGACCTTACACAGGCCTTGGGGACCTCTTATTAAGAGTCCCGCCCAGGCAAGGACTACAAAATCAGACCCTTTGGCTGGCTGTGGAGACTAAAGGGAGAATACATGGCTGAAACAAAGTAGGAAGGAGCCAATGTACATCGTTTTGGTGCTGAACGCTAGCCCATCGAACACTGAGCCAAGTTTCATTGCTCTCCTGCCCCCGGTCAAACACCGAGTTTTCATAGGAACCTCAACGCAATAACAGACTGACTACAATAAGCATTCAGCAGGTGACCACGTTCTCAGGATGGTACATACCTTTCCATTTACACCTTTTTTCTTACTGTATTACAGACCCCAGATATTAGTGATTGGCATTCTAGAAACACTGCGCTGCCTAGAATACTGTCATTAGTTTGCCCGGAAACCTGAGAGAGATTTTCTTTAAAACATTCAGTGATGTTTCAGGTTTTTGTTGGAAGCGCAAATGTTCCTTTTCCCACCTTTGTTGTTGGGTTTTTTTGTTTTGCTTTTTTTTTTACTTTCTTCCTTCCTTACTACATTTGCATAGACAAAAGGCAAAGAAGTGGGGAAGGGGAGCCGAAAGGGGGCGAATAAAAGGACAGAAAAAGGAAAAAACAGAAACCCCCAAATATTCCAGTTTTGGGTTCTTTGCTGGCAGCTCAGAAAACTTTCAAAAGAAACCAATTGCTTTGAGAAAAAGCTCTTTCTTTAAAAAAATATATATATATTTCAGTTAATTTTTTTCACCGGCTCTAATAAACCCCATAGAAACTATAACAGAAGCCCTGAACACAGATTAGTTTGGTTAATGACTGAAATATTAGTTGGGCTGAGACAATAGAGAAAAAAGAATGACTTAATTATAGCAATTCTTAACATGGATTTTTACATGTCCTCATAAGAGAAAGTTGTAATATGGATCAGAAAAAATGCTAAGGAAATTCGCTAATACATTGGATTCATTCTCTGTACTATGGAAAGTGTCTTGGGAGGAGTTCACTTATCACCCTTGTGTTGAGTATAAAATTAACATAGAAACCAAAGGGTGATCCTCTGCTACAATGGCCCTGCTCTGAGGATACTCCACAGAAGGCCTTTCTCACCCCTTTCCGCTGCCAGGACACAGAACAGACTCCAATTCCTCGTTTAAGTGTGGGGAGGAGAAAACAGGATGGCTCATTGGCTTTGACCAGGATTGTTAATAGTTGAAGGAGTGTATGAAGAAACTTGCTCGAGGGTACCTGTAAATCAGTGGCAGAGCCAAGAAAAGAGCCGGTTGGGTACCCATATACTGCCTTCTACTGTGCTCGTGCCATTTGTGTACAACACTGGGAGGCAATAATAAAATTAAACAGCCGGCCGATGTCTGATTCGGTCGGAAAATGAGTGAAAGGTCAAACGTGTTGAGCAGCGATTGCGAGCGAATCTTGCAAGTTGGGAGTGAATCTTGGATAAATAAGTAAGACAGCGACAGGAGTACTTCAGAAAGAGAATCAAAGAGCTACTGGACTGTTTCAAGTTTTGACAAGAGCAGGGGTCATTCTCTTTTCATTTATTTCTTTTCATTTTTTATAGAATCATTGAAAGGCACGTCATGTAGTTTTGGAAGGGAAAATGTGTTCTTCCTAGTGATTTTTTTTTTTTTTCCTGCCAAGGGAGAGATCCAGCCTCAGCTCCAGTAACTTGTATTGTGAAGTATTTCACTATATTTTTGTCCAAAGGAATTTCAAGAAGTAGTTACGGTAGAGATGGGGAGAGCAGGATGGGTTTGAGTGCTCATGAGAACTGACACCGAGATAGCAGTGGTCCTGCAGCCTTTAAGGTGAGACCTGGTGACAGGACACAAGCCTTGTGCCTCAGTTTCACGGATGGGAGTTGCAAGGTTTAATTTTTGTAGAGGCCCTGGAAGAGGAAGTGCTAAGTGCTGTCCCTGCTTTAAAACTCTTTCCCTGTGTAAGAGTTGCTCTCCAAATAATGAAAACCACCGAGACTTGTGGGGCTGGGGTCACCCCTCTATGGGTTAGATTTCATGGCCCTTGCCATGAACTGGTTGCAAGTGGCACCTTCATGCCTGTTTTGCTTGTCTGCACTCAGAGGTCACCAGCCTCCACTGAATTCAAGATCTCATGCCACATCTAAGGACTGTGTCTCAGTGTAGTTCAGACATTGAAAATAAGGGTGAGGCAGGCTGAACCTTTGCAGCCACCTACATGTGCTAAAGGGTTGACAACTCTGTGCCTGGGAAATAAATTACTAGGTTCAAAACACTTCATACTTTGTAACTTCTGAGACAGACTTGTCTGGGGAGGCAAGACTAAGTAGTTGCACAAAACCAGAGAGGACCTGCCCCAATCCCTCCTAGTTCCCTCTTCTTCCCAACCAGCTACCATAAACCTTGCCCCAAGTTGTTCATGGCCCTTCTCTCAGTCTTTATGAACTCAGTTTAGTTGCACTTTTGCAGTAGCGTTTCTTTTTGGTTCTGGCTTGTTGAGCGGACTGCAGACACTGGAGTAGGATCGATTCTGGAAGTGCATCAGGCTTGGAAGATGGCCACGACTTCAAGGTTATGCCATACCCAACTGGAGATTTAGCCCTCCTTTTCTACCTCCTCCTGTCTCATGAGCTGCTTTCCAGCTTTCACTTGACTAGAAGATGATTTTTTATTTAATGCTTGGAATTTGGGATCTGTCCCTAAGCCTTAAGCCTCCTGATTGCCTTATTCATGTGTTTGGGCTGAAGAGGTGGTAGCTTGCCCTTGACAGGGGCTGAGAAAAGGATGCATGGCAGCGTACATGTTGAGTTGGACTGGGAGGTAGGACAGCTGGAGTTACATCTCCTTTTCTGCTTTATGCCACATCTCATCCTACTCTCTGATGGCAGACAACAATGCGGTGGCAACTGGCTGATGGAGCAGTGTGGAGTACATGGTATTAATTTGCGGCTGTAAGCTCTGTAGTTTAAAGCAGAAATGCATGCTCCCTTCTAGCTACTGGAGAGTTTGGGAGAGCGTCAGGGTAGGACTCTATTTAAGTTGCTCCTTGTGAAAGCAAAGGTGCTATGCTCTCAAAGCCCCCTTTGAAAATAAGTAATTAAAATGCTTGAATGGCTCTCTGAGGCAGGATGGAAAGTGAGAGGGGTAAGTTTCCTGGGTTCGATGTTTCACGATTTTAGAGAAGCGTAAGTGTGAAGTCCACAGCCCGAAGACTAGTCAGTAGGGGCTATACACCAGAGTGAGAAGACAGGATGGTGTTGAGGTTAAGGCACTAGATGGGGTCCCGTGAATTCAGTTCTTGGGTTCGCCTCCTACAACCCGTCTCATTTGGCAAAGCAGGTGAAACCATGGGCCTATTGGAGATAATGGCGGAGTGGCTTTTACTTTGGTGGGGCCTGCTTTTAACTTCAGAGATCAAAGCAGCCTTAGCTCTTCCTAAATGGAGATCAAAACACACCCACTTCTTCATGGTTTGGCTGTTCTGTGCATTGAAACAGTAAATTCCTCCAGCAAGGAGCATGCACATGCGTATGCCCAGAACCGAGAGCAACGGGGTCAAAATCTTGCGGGTACTTCTGGTACACAAATGATGATAAAAGGTTGCAGGGGAGCCTTCAGAGAGAATGGAAGTACATGCATCCATGGGAGAGAGACTGCCTTCTGGTACAGTAGCTTCATGCAAGAACTGTTTGTACTTAGCTTTTAGTCTTGAAAATTACCATGAGATATGCTATTACAATTAATCATTAAAGACTTAAGAAAGAGGATACCCCATTACATAAAAGACTCCAGTGATGATCTTTATCCAACTTGTAAAATGGGCAGACTTGATGGGACTGAATAATTTTCCTCTCATCTGCACAAAATCATGAATGCTAGTCAGACCTCGAGTCTGAAGTGAACACTGTGAGACCAGCCTATAATTACCAAAATAGAAAAAAAGAACAGCGTTTTCTAATGAATGACAAGCCACTAGGTGGAAATCTAATTTGGTCTAATTAAGCAGCCTTTGTGAGGATTTGTCTTTAGATGAAAAGAGGGAGCCAAAGAGATCTAAATGCAAATGAACTTTATCGTTTTGGTTTTAAAGGGCCAGCCAGATATGAAAGTATTTATGTACCCAGTACTTTCATTCTTCTTTAGCATTGGCCTTTTAGTTTTCACCTGAGAACTACAATTTTCTCCCAGTTTCTGGGAACTTGTAAATAGTTAATGCCCTGTTTCTTGACTTCTAACATACTGCTAGGTTAGGCAACTTGGGCATGACAATGCCCCACATGTTACTGAGTGTTTTCCATATAACTTGGCTTTTTTGATACAGCCTTGGAGAGAAGATGGTGGTTGCTGGAATATCAAGTTTCAAGTTTGCACTGTCCAGGTCTGTGGGGGTTTGCTATTGAACCCAGAGGTCTCTGCCTCTCTGCTTATCTTGCTGTCTGCACAGCGAATTACTTTATCATTGATAAATGAACAGGCTCTTGTTCAATAGTGCTCTCTCTGCTGATTCCACGGCGACAGTCATTCAGCAAGTGAAACCACCAGAAAGGTGAAATCTATTGAGGTGTTTCTTTCTGATCAAAATGCAGATGCTGAAAACTTAGCTTCCTTCTGTTGTTAACTTTGCTTTCAACTTTTGGCCAAATTGGAGTCTCTTGCCAGTGTTTAGGGCCAGAAAAGTGAATCTGTCCTCTCTAATGATGGTGTAATGGGTGATGTATCCACACCAGAGCATTTCTTCTCCAAAGCTAGCGAGCAAGGAAGGGGAGACTTCTTGCACTGAATGCATCACTCAAGGATGGGCAGCGGGAAGGAAAGGGGGCAGGTGGCCCGGGCAAAATGGGTATATATGCAGTTGGGCCGGAGCTGCAAAGTTCTAGGCCAGACCTGAACTTTCCAAAACTCACAGGTTGTCACATCTTGGCCCTTGGCTTGAGCCTATCACTGGGTGTGGATGCCCAAATTGAAGGAGAGCAAATTTAGATTGGACATCAGGAAAAAATTCTTTACAGTGAGGGTTGCCAAAATATGGAATCTGCTTCCAAGGGAGGTGGTGCTATCCACTTCCTTGAAGGTATTTAAGAAGAGTTTGGACAAACACCTGGCTGGGGTCATCTGACCCCAGTACTCTTTCCTGCGCAGGGCAGGGGGTCGGACTCGATGACCTAATAGGTCCCTTCCGACCCTAAAATCTATGAAATGCCATGATACTCGCCTCCTTGTGACTCCTAGAATGACCAAGGCTTTGTGGCTATGGATAAAAGAACGCGGTGAGGTGAATTCAAAGTGGATGGGTGCCTGCCATGCCTCTGCAGGAAGCGTGCATGTGCTTGCTCTGTAGTAAGTGAAAGCTAAATTGTGGTACCTTATCCTTCCTGTCATTAGTGCATGGGACTAGGTGTCCACACTTGTGGTTCATTTCTGGCTCTGATGCTTTCTCTGTTCCTCAGATTCCCGACATACAGAAACCTGCTTCACTCCTGACACAAGCCTCCTTGTTCAACCCTAAGGAAATCTCTCTGTAACCCTGAGGTCCAGCTTGGCCCGGACTTGCACCCAATGCAACCCCAAAGCCAAGCTAGTTCCTCCACACCTTACTCAGAAATCATTCGGGGCTTAATGGAGAACAATGGACAGACAACATGATACGAGGGGAGTTGAAAGTATCACTGAAACCAGGATGTGGGCTCAGGCCTTTCTAAGGATGGAAGGTGACTAAACTGTGTTGACAGCTGCAATCAGATTCACTTTCCCCTGGCATAAAACTCCGAGTCTTGGGACTGAATCTCAGTCTTAAGTATTATGGGCTTTAGTGTAGTCACCATGTCCACTTAAGGGCAGAATTTGACTGTGGACAGTACCTCTAGTGACATCTAGAACACAATATATGTGCCTAGCAAGCAATCTTAAATGTAGGTAACCCCCTTGTTTAAGGTTTTCCACTGAAACTTTGCACTGAATAACACCGGGGTATTTACAATAGTAGGTTCCCAACTTCTGATACCTCCTGTACAAAATCACCTCTGTTTTCATAGTAGAGAAGTTAGTGTTCCTTATCAAAAAGGATGCTGTTTCTTTAATGTAATAAAACCCCAGCAGGACAGAACATCTTCACTTGACTATCCCCCACTATTCCCATAAGAAATCAAATGTAATCCTATTTAAGAAGCTTTAAATAATTTTGAGCTTTCATATTGACTTATTAAAATGAAGCTTAAAAAACGCCTTCATTGCAATCCCTTTACAAGGGTCAGGGATATAAAATTTGAAGGAATATGATTAGTAGATCAGGTGGAAAGATATAGGCAGCAGGGTCCAATTTTACAATATAAAGTGTGATTTATTCCTCCCCCCAACCCCTTTTACACTGGAAGGTGACT
>NW_017729011.1:17934718-17951122 GCF_001723915.1 Gavialis gangeticus | reverse complement strand
AAAAAAAAAAAAAAAAAAAAAAAGCACCTTCTTACTAAACAGATCTGCTCCCTGCATCTTACTGAGATCCCTTTTTAAGCTTTTACTGTGTTTTAATCTCAGACCTGCAGAGCCGCTAAGGTAGAAGGAACTGGATTCTATTCCTTCCAACTAAAAAAATGTACTAATGAACAGATCAATTATACTTGTGCAAATGCAGCGGCTGCCACAGAGGACATCATCATAAGATAATGAAGATGCCCATATGTCACAGAGTACGTTGGGGTTGCACAGATGTCGGGGATGGTACGTTTGGGCCTGCAGAACCTTTATTACTGTGGATGGTGAGTGAGAAGCTCAGGACTCTTATTGGCTTTTAGAGATGGGGTGGGAGGGGGGGAGGGCACGAGACAACCAAAACTAACCCCTTTTCCGGTAAATTGAGCGTGTTTGTTAAAACTCTTGGCAGACTGTCGTGGAATTCCCCAATTTCTCCAAAATGACATTTCATAGAGAGATTGCACTTTAAAACAAAAGGCTGCGATGGCTTCAAATGTCCCTCAAAAGGTCTAGGAAGAAATCCTGAGCCTCTTGCAGTCTGTAGGAGTTTTGCTATTCATTTCAGCGAAGCCCGGATTTCACTCCCAGAAGCTGAAACGTATTGGATGTTGCAGCTGCCTAAAGAGAAGAAATGCTCTAGGAAGCACTTATGCTATTTGTAAGGTCAGGAAAGAAAAAAAAGCCTAACCGTTTCAGGTGCACCAGAATTGAGTTGGTAGTACTCAACCTAAGGGCACCTGTCTCAAAATATGGAGTGAAATAGCTGCACTAATATTCCCTCTGTGTACATGCACATGAGTTGTAAGGGTGGGCTTTATGGAATATCTTCTTTTGCACAGCTTCTAGCTTCGGCTTTTGTCACCGACGTGTTTTTGTGATATCAACAGGGCAGGATTTGCTATTCTGAAGTGGCCCAGTGTATTTATTTCTCCATGCCCCCTTCCTGCCTCTCCCCTGACAGTGACGTCACGTCAAGGAAACATACAGCCTCTAATAATTGTATCCATCATGAATGCAATGGGGATGTATCTGTGTACACAATGGGCTAGGTTCATGATGCAGCCCCACTGACTTCAGAATATTTGCGGGTGTAACAGAGAGCCGATTTCAACCTCTGATCGTTAGAAAAATCAGATCAAATGAACAGAAGAGAGGAAGCAGAGACGGGTGAAGATATCTCATAGAGGAAAATTTGACCAGGTGTGACACCCATGCAATTCAGCTGAAATCATTTCAGGTGCAGGGATATAAATGAGGACAGAATTTGCCCCCGGATTTTCAGGTATATGAAAGCAAGTGGGGTCCTAGCTGCACCAGCAGTTACAAACCGAGCTCCTGCGAAGCCCCGAGGGGCTTGCCCGTGTGTCGGCGAGGGAAGAATCTGGCCCATATCGTTTACTCTGTCCTACAGCAAAATGTATTCAGCACACTGAAATTTAACAGCAGACCCTAGCAAGCAAAATCGCACCCTGCTCATTACACTTACAACCGTTGCTGTGAAATCCTAATGTGTCAAACTGTTTCTCCAGGAAATAATGTGACTAATAACTTTACAGTTGCCTAAGGCTGGACTTTGGTCAAGGCTGTCATGGAGTCTATGATTTTCATGGGGGTTTTTTTTGAGAAATACCCATGATTTTGACACGTTGGGGCTCTTGCATGTGAGCGAGCGAGGGAGATGGGAGGCATAACCGCTGAGCAAACTTCACTGAGTGCCGTAACGTGAAACCTTGGGCTGTGTGGGAGACAAACCGATCCCACCAGGGGCTGAGTGCCTTCTGTTCCCTATGGAGTCAATGGGAGTCAAGCATGATTGACACCTTGTGGCATGTCGCCCAGAGAGCAGGAGCACGAAAATTGCCTTGACATCAAGGGCCAGACCAGTGAACATTTGATGAGGTCTTTAATTCCTCATGGGATCATTGCAAGGTTTTCATTCTCATTCTGCTTCACCTTGCTATTTTTTTTTTTTTTTTTGCATCAACAGTCTGGGAAGCCAGGTTGGGATTGCAAAGGTAACACAAGGTATTTGCCTCCAAGGGTCAAAGCTACTGTTGTAGCCTGTGGCCTCTTCTTGCTTATGCTAAAAAGGTGGGGACTGTTCTTCAAAGTACAAAAGAATTGTCATCATATTTGCCCTTTGTTTAACTAGATTTTCTTTAATCCTGCTTGTGATTTTCCTCATTATTTTCTCCACCCAATTGTAAAATCCTAGCTTTACTTGCTTTGGTTTTGTCTTTACTCATTAATTTTGTTCAAAGCCTAAAACATCAAGGGTCAAATGCTGCTCAACTGATATGCATGAGTAATCCCACTGGCTTCAGAAGGGCTACTCTAGTGAGTAAGGCAAGCAAGAGTTGGCCCTAAAAACCCACTTCATAATTGCATCCTATTTGCTAAATCAGATGTTTTATGTGCTTAGCAATTGTGTGTGTTCCCTACTTACTCAACCGTTACAAAAGGATTCTGCCCTGTTGGAGTTCTGACCCATATTTTCTCTTCTGCAGTCCAAATCTGGCTGCTAAAAAGTAAAGAAAAATATATATTTGTCTTATCATCTCTCCCCCAACCCCTGTTCAGCTGCTGTGGTATTTTCCTTCATTATGCTGCTGCCTCAGACAGTAAACCTCTCTAATTTCCTACATCGCAGCTATTTATTTAAATGCTAACTCGCATTATGAAGTGATAATCCACAAGCGCAGGAGATAATTTATGAAGCATTTAAATTAAGAGGAGCAGCTAATTGGGAGCATGTGTCTTATAAGCCTTGCTAACACCAGAAAACTACAAATTAGGGAGAAAATGGAAGATATTTTTATCTTGCTTTTTTTTTCTTTTGTAATGCACTAAGGAAAAATATTACCAGGCATCACACAAACACCGCTGCTTACAGAAGTCTACTACTCCTTTTCTGTTTGTGTTTGACTAACTATAAAGCAGACGATGCTTTCATTATTACAAATACCTCGGTACAGCACACAAAGTAGTCTTTGCTCCTGAAGAAGGTGCAGTAAGGGGTTGGGGTTTGGAGGGGTTTTTGCCTTCAAAAACGTAGAATAAATTTTCCGGGAGAGGCTCCCTTCTCAGCCACGCACATTAATTTTAAAGAGCAAAGACTCTCTGGTTATATAGGGATGTTAAAATGCATTTAATTTAGGACTGCATCATGTTGTAAGAGTTTTATAGGTTCCGGTTGAGAGTAGAATTGGTATAAATGGCCATGAACCAGAGGAGAGTAAATTTAACGTGGCCACAAGATTGGACAGAACATTGGTTCAATGTATGTGGAAGTGAAGTACTCCGCTCAGGTTTGGGGCTTATATTACCAACCTAAATCTCAGCAGGGTTCAGAGGAGGTAGCTCCTCTTAAGGGCAAAGGATGAGCAGAATCAGAGTACTGATGCATCCTGGTGCACGCAGTTCCCAAAAGGGGCAGCTGTGCACTACAGTAGCAGTACTTTTAGGTGGCACAGTCACAGTGGCCATCATGCAACCTGTTCCCTAAACTACTCGAGGGATGGGGCTGAACTTGTAGGAGTGGTTTCAGCCCATGGTGGCATTGGACAGCTGTTCTGAAAGTATGTAAATGCCCAGATGTGAACAATGCCTATCCTGTGCCAACAGATACTCCAGAGTTTCCATACCGGTTCCACCAATCTGTTACCATATATAGGAAAATGGAAATGTGGTTGTTTCTAGAAAATTAATTCTTGTTTTCGTGGAGGGCAGCGTTTTCTCGGTTGCTCTCTCACTCGCCGTTGCTTGCTGAGGTCAGGGATTTCAGCCTTATTGGCTATCAAAACTCTGATCACAAGGGCTGCACTGCTCTGTTTCGGTAGGAGTGGGAGTGCTTTGGCAGAGATGGTCTCGGGGGCGGGGGTCCAAACAAAGAAACTGCATTCCTGGAACCCAGAAGGAGCTACATGACAATAAATAGCAAGACCTGCACTGTTTGGCTGGAAGGCGCTATGGAAGCGCTTGTGGATTAAGCACAGGCATATGAGCACGCATTGTGTACATGGAGTATCTTTGCTTGGCTGTTTCTGCTCTTTCAGAGAGCCTCGTGCATGTACCCTGCCAAAAGCAGTCAGCAAAACAGGCTCTGGCATTATCGGACTTGCTCCTCAGTCCAAAGGAAACCATAAATCAGAAACTTCAATCACGTCTTTATGGTCATTCAGTAAACAGAGATGGAGGATTTATTCAACACGGGACAGCAAACAGGAAACTGCAGGAGGTTATTGCAGGAGATATTGGTTTAGCTAAGGCAGAAGTGCTCCCAGGGGCCTCTCGAGGGACGAGACGATGAACAATGACACCAATGACAATAACAAGGCAATTATGGGGAAGAGGGTGGGGAGGGGGTAGTGTTTTATTAAAGATGAATAAGTTTCCATATGATGCCCACTGTGAGGCCTTTTGTGCTTTTCAGGTGTGTGTGTATGTGTACCTTTTCATTAGTTGTCCAAGTCCTAAAAATGCACCAAATGCTTATGTGGGACCTATATTTCTTTTAGGAGATTAGGGAAAACTTCCCGTGTATAAATTAGGACTAAAGTCTTGTTCCTCACCACCAGGTTCTGGGGCTTTTTGTGCAGGAGGGAACATGGAAACCTCCATACCAGGCTCCAAAATAGGCTATACGTGAAGCCGTAGGTCTGCAGTGAACCCTGTGGCTTTGCAAATCACCTCTTCAGAGGGGAATGGGTGGGGGTGCTGGGTGACTGAGGGTATGCTAATCCTGCCCCAACCACCTGTGAACTGTGGAGGATGGGGTCTCCCCAGATCGGAGCCCCACAGCACACCTGGATGGTGGTGACACCAAGCCTGCAGCTCTGACAGTCAGGCCTGCCTTTCAGCAGCACGCCAACACCACATCCCGCTACATCAGTGCCTGCCATGGCTGCAGAGAGAGGCTTGGGACATGGCCAGTTATGGCCAGATGTTATAGGAGTAATTGGCCAGAGGTTATAGGAGTAATTATGAGGAGACTCTGGAAATGTAGGTAGAAGCAGGTAAACCTTTGCTTTTGCCTCCTAGCTGGTACAACCAGACCTCTGCTGAAATGGCTGCTGATGTAAATTGACCCAAAGAGGCCTCTTGAGATGACTCGCTGGACTGATGTGCAACTATTGCCTTGTCCACTTGCAACACCTTGCTAAGCGGAGCTTTGTTTTTTAGTTTTACAAGCAGGATGAAGACAACTTGTTTCTCCATGATGGGATCTATAGACAGGTACCCAACTCAGTCACCTACACCCAAACTGATGGTCCTATTGAAATCAATCATGAGGCTACATACACGAGTAAAGAAAGTGAATTTTGGGGTTAGAATTCCTACCATCTTGGCTCCCTACTTGTGTATAAGGTACTTGGTAAGGGAGAACTGTCCAACCACTTATTTCTAATGTGCTAAGCTACTTATCTTAGGTCTTTTCCCTTTCCCTAAAGCCAAAAGAGGAAACCAAGAAAGCCCAGGCATTGTTTGGACTTAGGTACAGAGAATAAAGAGGCTAGGGAGCTGGACAAGTGGCCACAACACCCACTTAATGGAACTGGATCCCAAGAGGCTGAGTGCAGAGCAAAGACTTAAGTGGGAGCTACCGAGTCAAGTCCAAGTCCTGGTTGAAGGCATGCTATCTCATCCCCCTGTTCCCCATCACAGCCTGACTGAGACCAGCTGCAGCATGGATCTCCCTTGCACAGAACCCAGTACAGAGAACTGATTTACAAGGGGAAAAATAAAGGTACCGAAGCTTTGCTTGGAAGGGATTGAAGCTCCTATGTGTCCTTGGGAGAGTTGGACCCTACAGCCACTGACAACAGATTAGGCTTTTGGTGCAATCTGCATATTTCCAGAGCACATTAGAGAAGTGAAGACAAATCTTTTTTCCTGGTTCTAAAGAGGCACCAAAGTGATTCATCCCCTGCCCCTCTCCTTCCTCCCCTCCCACCATAGTAACGGCTTTCCTTTCCCTTGCTCTTTCCTCACAAGCCCCAAGCAGTTTGTTTTTGCCTGCAGAAGATTTGAAATATTGCAAAGGGGGTACAGGCAGCGCTCCCTACGGCCTTGCCCCCAATGGCACGAATGCAGACATAAAATAACCAAGCACCATCAGTAACCTGTCGCCAAAGCCCCGCTACGAGGCGAGAGTTTTCCTCCCTGCCGTGGCTGTTAGCTGCAATGTATTTCTCCCTGCACTAAGCACCGTCTTTCCCAGGGCCGCATTACAATGATTTATAAACCCCATTTCTGTGGAAAACTAATAGATCAAAGTGAGGAGAAGGAAAAGGAGACAAGAGCAGCTGGAGGAAGATATTGAAGCATGAAACAAAAACACAAATGAAAAACTAGTTTGTGGCACTAGTGAGCTGTTCTGCACTGCACTTTTATTATAGAAAAATAATAGGGGCATCTGTATTTTAATCCACTTTTTCAAAGCCATTCAATTCATCTGAGAAGCTCATTCGAAAGCCTGCTTATGCGTGTGTGCATATACACACACATCTGTTATTGAATCAAACATTTATTTCAACATTTAACCCTTCCAGCTATTTATCGTGTTGGTTTTTTTACCTTATACATTTTAATCAACCTCCAGTTTTTAGTTCCTCTGTAGCCAAAGTAGCACCAATAGAGCCAAATGTTCCCTGGAGCTCCAGCTCACCCCCTCATTTACTAGTTTCATGTGAGCCTTAAAACAATGTGTTACTCAGCTGAGGGTAGGGATTATGTTTTGTCATGGGTTTTGTTAGTGAGCTGAGCCTGGGACAAGAAACCAGGAGGTCTTGGGGTGTTATTTGGACCTTAGGTCTAATACAAGCTTACACCTTTGTTTCAGTCTCCCCCCATCTGTAAAATGGGGATAATGGGCTTGATTGTTAGCATAACTATCCATTTCTATCCAGTTTCATCAGGAATGAATGTGAGCCAATAATACATTCCAGTACTTATCTCTTAGCATTGCAATGATTAATGCATTAATGTTTGTAAGAGCTTTGGAGATGTAAAGCTAATTGGGCTTTTTTTGTGTGTTGTGCTTGTCTGGTTCAAGCAATAGACAGTCTTGACTTCAAACAGAGGTAAAGGGTAGAGAATTATTATAAAAATAACCATAATCCTTAGCACGCACACAGCACTTTATATATTCAAAGTGCTGCACAAACACTAACTTAAACCTACAATTTCCCCATGCGGCACATATATAAGTGCAGCTGGTAGACAACGGACAGCACTACTGAACTAGGGCAAACAGCAGCTCTGATGTAAAAGGCACAGGCAGAAAGATGTTATGGGGATTATAGATGAACGTGCAGCGCCATAAGATGGACTACTGCTGCACTGTGGCTGTGCCTATGCCTAACTTCTATGCAGCTTAACCATTGGCATTCAAAAGACTCTGTTTTTTCTTTATTTTAATCAGTAGTCTCGTCGGTAATTCCCTGTTGCTAGATAATCCCGCCACCCAAGGTCATGTGCAGTCAAAGGCAGGTATGTCACTTGGGCTCTTGGGTTTCTGTTGCAGTCCCTAGGGTGCCTTTTGTCCTGTTGCCAAGAAGGTGTTGGCAGTGTGGTCACTGTTTCTGAGCAGGCGTGCAAAAGGGTGTAGTCATCAACTCAGGTGACTTCACATCTACAGTCTCCTTTAGCAGACGGGGTAGGAGCTGTTGCTTCAAAGCAGGAGGACCTGCTCTCTCCTTGCTGTCATCATGAAGTTCTGAATGATGTCCATGAAGGCTCCCTGCTCTAGCCCCTTGACTACACCCTTATTACAGCAAGAGGTGTGTAACAGTGAGCTGTACAGAGATGACTAGTGAATTCTGGAAGGGTTGTGGCACTATGGACTTCACTTTACTCCTTTTGGCCTGGCCAATTTTAGTGCTGCTGCTCTGCTCCCTTAAGAATCCTCTCTTTCCACCCTTGATTGGCCTGTGTACGTGGGGAGAATAGCATCTCAAATAAGTCTGGCCAAGTAGATGGGAGAGGAGAATTTTGCCCCAAAAGCTTTAAGAAGGTGGTAGTTTAAGGAAATGCAGGTAAGGAAGAAAACAGGGAAGGTTCTTTCTCCAAATGGGCAGTGTTCTGCTTTGCAGAAAGCATGAAGACTTCCCCATGTGGCTTTATTTATTATTTTCCCAGTTGGTAAATGCCAAAACAATAAAGCAAAATCTATTGTTAGCTTTAAAATGTCGGTGATTTGCATATGGCTGTGATAGTCCTGCTCCTGCCTTCATTTAATCTCAGTAAGCCATGCTACCTTTAAACATTATGACTTATTTAATATACTGAACTATGTTAACATCATATTAAGGGGCTGACTTCACAGCTTAATTGCTGATCACGTAGAAGGTGGGTTTAGCAAAGGCATTAGTCTAGCCCTGTTCAGGCCTGTGTGATGTTAGTTGGAGTGGCGGACTGCTAATGGCTCCTTTTCTGGCAGGAGCTCTTCCTCTTCTGCCAAGATCCCGCAAAGCCCTGGATGATTTTTTACTTTGCTGTTTGTTTGTTCACTTGGGCTAGAACTTACTTGATCCTCTGTCTCAGAGCATTACTGGGACACAGCAGTAGAAGCATAATAGCAGCTGTGCAAAATCCCATTGAAAAATCCATGATTGTTTCAATAAGACTCTGCATAAGTGAAATACTAGGCCACGACATGGAGGCCTGGTAGATTCATGTTCTAATTGTACATGATACCTGGGTAGCTTATTGCTGGGGTTACCTTACAGAGGTACCACATGATAGTATTATCATCATTTTGCCTCCCTTTTTTAACCCCCTTTTTCTGTTTGATCCTTGCTTGGTCATGTTGAATATACAAGAGGTAAGGGATTTTTATTTTAATACCTTTTACTGGACTAACTGTAGAGCTCAGAGAGTGATCCAATCAAAGGTACTGCAAAAACGCTTGCCTTTTGTACATTTCTGGACCATCAAGGCCACAGCAACACTCCAACCCTACGACACCATGCTGAAGGTAGTCAGGATGTGACTCGCGGTTGTATTTGTAAATAGCCAGTGATAATGTTGGACCTCTTCCTCAGCCACATCTCAAGCTCAAGTTGCGCAGCTCCAAAAGGCGTGTGCAAAGCTTGCTTTATCATGACATATATTTTGGGCTGACAGAGAGCTGCTTAAGACATTATGTCCACCAAAAGTCTCAAGGGACTGGCATGAGAAGGGCATGCACCACTTCTTATCATTTCGAGCTTCTTGCAGGCAGGGCTGGTGGTGGTGTGGGAGTCATCATGCTAGTACTGCACACCAGAGGATCACCCTCTGATGGGGACAGTTCTCCTCTAAGTGGCCGAATCAGCTTTGCTGACAAAATCCTCCAGGTGTATGGTGCAGTGACATGCTGCTGTGGTAAATCAGGGCTTTTGATGCCCAGTGTTGAAAAGATTAGAATTTACAAAATACCTTTCGTAGACAAAACTATGAACTTCACTTCATCAATCTACTGGATACAAAAAATCATGGACTAGATATAGACATTGGTTTTATGAAGCATTATAACCTGCCTAACATCTGACTCCCCAGGCAAACCCTCCGCTTTTTACCAGCTATTCTCATTCCCTTTCCTCCTCCCCCACACCGTCCTGTCTGCCATCTGTTGACTACAGCTACATTCATACCCCTTTCCCCCCACCACCCGACCTGTCTCTCACCTACTGACCACCTCAATTTACATTTCACCTGACTGTTTTTCTTGCATACGTACTGGCCTCTGGCTGCTTTACCACTCCATCCAGAAAGAGCACAGACATCTGCAGATGCTGCCTCAGCCTGACGAAGGGCATTTGTGCCCAAAAACTTGCTAAGAAGAATTTTTCCAACTATTTGAGTTGGTCTAATAAAAGATATCAGATTTACCCAAAGAACCTTGCGTGCCCGTGTCCTTAGACCAACATGGCTACAACCAACACCCCCCGAAAAGATAGAACACATTAAGCATCACGTTCCATCCCAAGTCATGTCTAAGACCAGAAGCCCTCAGCAACTGTGTGGTGGATATAGATGCATAAACAGTAGCCTGAAGGCTACATACCTCTGACCACTGTATATAGCTTTTAACTTCTGTGTGAGTTTTAACTCCTAAAGAATTTGGGAATGGGGCCAGATTTTTAAAAAGGCATCTAGGTTGACAGAGATGTACGAGTCCCAGGCTGATGTGATTTAAAAAAGTAAAGTTATAGGTCCCTGAAAACTGAAGCTTATAATGGAAACACTGGCAAATCCTTAACTGCAAAGGAGCTACCAGGCGTTGCAACAATAATTGGGAAAGGAGTGGGGGTGGAAATCACACTGTGTTTTTCAGTGCTTAGCTAAGAAATACAACAAGAGAGTTTATTGCTTACAAAACACAGCTGCACTGCCTCAAATTGGATGGAAAAACGAACCCTGATAATTTATTACTCCCCTAAAGTCACAAGAATGTACACATAAATTACATTTTTTTTGGAGGGGGAGGGAAGTGGTACCACTCTAGTCCATTCTGTACAACCTACTTATTAGTATCATAATTTATTATTATTATGCCCTGCTGCAAATATGGAGGCAGATAAAATTCAAATCTATTAAAACAACAGCTCCACTTTCTCTAAGCCACTGAGGGACACCATTCTGAAGGAAATGAGATAAATTACTAAGACGAATGTATGCATCTTGCATTATAGCATGTAGTTTGGACATATGCAAGTATAGGAAGATAATTTAAAAAAGAGGTGTGTTAAGTTTTACCATTCAGAAATCAGTACAGAGGAACTTGATGAACTGTCAAGTGGTCAATTAGATATCTTTTTTTAATGTGCTGATTATTTTTGCAGAAGATTGTATGCATCAGCTCTGTCTGAGAGACTGTGCGCAATATTGTTGAAATGCCTACCTTGTTTGTCTTTCAAACATACTGCACATCTACATGCATTTTAGAACAGTCTTTAGCTTGCTGTTGTGGAAGGTGGGTATCCTACTGCTGGAATATATGTATGTCTATGTGGTGCTGATCTTATTATAATCCTGAGCTCAATTTAAACTAGTGAAAGATGCTGCACTGGCAGTCCCTGAAGACTGAGACCTCCAAAGGAAAGGTGTCAGCTGTACAAAATTCTCTTCCCTGCGCTGCTCGCATCCCACAACCCTCAACCCTGGGGGTGCGGTGACGAGCCGTGTGTCTGAGTTGGAGGGCCTAACCGTTTTCATTCTTGCTCATGAACATCACCCCTTCTGAGATTCGCAACGTGAGTGCCATGTGAGCGGATTTGGTGCAGGATGGTCCTGGATATTAGGAAGTGGTCTGGCACTGCCAGACTCATTTTACACTGGCAAGTGAACAGTTGCCAGCTGATGATGTTCGTTTGCCGCTAAGGTGGAATACACTTCAAGGTGAAGGGCTCTGTAACCAATCCCCACCATGCTGTGCTGACCAGTCTCTCTTTTGGACCCTTGATGTTTAGCAGAGAGTGAAACTGGCTGAAACTCGGAGTAACTAACCCCTAGTAACATCTGAATAATTGCATCTCCTAATCAGAAAAGATATTGATGCTTTACAGAGGTCGATGGTGGAGTGCTGCCTGTCACCACCCACTTTGATGTTGTATTTGACCTTGCCTTCACTGAAATCAATGGGCATCCCACACCCTCTTTCCTCCTCTGGCAGTCCTTTCTAGCTAGGTAGATCAGTGGTAAAATGAAGTGTCTCACATACTTTCCAGACTCTTGTTGAACTAACCGAGAGACTGAGGGGGGAGCTTCTTGGCCTTAAGACATAGTAGAATCCTCTCCTTTCTTGCTGCCTGGATGGATTAGCACAGATGAAAACAAGACGGAAAGGTTTATTGCACATTACGTACTGTCCACCTCTGGAGACATCACTTCCAATTCCTATCAGGTCATGATAGAGTTGAAGCAACTTGGGTGTGTTGGCCTACTGGACGTACAGCCACTTCAAATATCTGCTATTTGGAGGGACGTGGCTGGTAGTCTCTATTCAAGAGACCTGCAGGGAAAGGGAAGGACTAGGGCACACTACCAGGCCAGCCTGTCAAAGTTTGTCTTGTACCTTGTCTGTGTCTTTCACGCCTCCTATTCAGCCAATTGTTTTTTTTTCCTTTAAGAGAGTTTTGTTTGTGATACAAAATTCATATTATACTTTTTGAAGTAATGTAACGGCCGCATGGGTTTAGACAGCTTCACTTTTATGAACGCTGGGTATTCTCACAGCAGAGTTCATGAGATAGAAATCCAGATAAACCTCAGTGGTCTAAAATGTAAACAACCTTAATAAAGAAGAAAAGAGTTGGCAATCATTTCATCTTTCCTGCAAAGTCTGCCACTCTGATATTGAAAACAACATCCAAGCTGTACAGTAGGACGAGACCTTGCACGCCTAGCAAGGAAGGGGAAATGGGGTAGGATAGCTAGGAGATAGGTAGGTTAAGCCAGGAGATGATGCCACCTACTAGCTATGATCCTGTAGCTTCAGGCATTTACAAATGCACTGGTGGCACGCATCAGTCTATAGACCAAAATTTTAGCCCTACCATTGCATAACAGTAGCAGTGTGGTATTGCAGTTTCTCTCTCTCTCGTACTTTAGGGTAGGCTTTTTGCATTACGTGCATTGTCCTTTTTATGCAGGGATTGGTTTCTATGGCAATTGCTTATACTGCCTGGTTTTAATGGTTTGTCAGTTTTTCCTTTTAAGGAGTTAAAGACCCTCCAGGTTAGGAATCTGCTACCTTCTGAACTGCAACCTGTGTGAAACACAGCTGAATAACCACAGAATGTGGATTCATCAAGCTACATTTAACTTGGCATCCAATTTGGGGTCATACATTCAACCCTTTCCCCCACTTAATACAAGTCCAAGACGGTAGCACCCAACAGAACCAAAGGACATGTTTCATTTGAATGCCAGTCAACAAACCCAGCGATTTTAGTTTTATGTGGATTTTTTTTTTTTTGGCATTTGTTCAAATCATAATTAGCAAAATTCTCAGAGGAGACTGAGTTTTCACTCTCCAAATGACAAGCTCTGGATTAGGTGGATGTTCTTCCAGATGCGGCATTTGCCTCCTTGGCACGGAGTAAAGCAGTGAGGCAGGTGGCTTTGGATGTGCGCCTTTGTCCCTGCCACGGTAAAGCTGCTCTTGAGTTACCTTGTCTTCCAACATCCCATTTTCCTGTTGACTTGTCTTCTTGATTTCCAGCATTTCATTCACTTTTTTTTTGTTTGTTTTACTTGCCAGGGGAATTTAAGTAAATTCTTCATTAGACTTGGGTGTCCTCAGTGCACCAGGAGGAGGTTTTAGGAGCAGGCGCTTCTTCCCATGCTGCAATACATCCTCAGTACACTGCTCTCAGTCTCACTTGCATGTTGATATTCATCTCTTGCACAGGGCTGCAATAAGCTTGCTGTTTCCCCTTCCGTGAAAACCTGGGAAAACCACAAGTAAATTCCTAACATTGCAGATGGGTCCAGTGACTGACTGTGCCTGAGATATTTTTGTAAATAGAAGATACAGTCTATGTTCTCTCCGCAGCAGACAATGCATGCATTTTTTCTAGTGGCAGGATTTGGAAGGCGTTGCTGCTGAACTAAGGGCCTGGCCATTCACTGACTACTGCTGAACTACAAATACTGACTGAAATCCACAATATGATGCTACCTCTAAAGACGTAAGCCACCATGATCTCCCTGGTAAATGAATAGGAAACATCATAGCCTGCCTCTTTCATTCTGCATGACGGATTGCTCCAAGGGACACTTCCCCAGCTTCCCAGTACACCGAAGAAGTGCTTCCCTCCCCATCGTGTACGCTGTGGCTGGGATTCCAAAAGGACAGGGCTTGGATGGTTCTGCGGCTGTCAGACAAATGGCTGTTTTGTACGGTATTATCCAGCTTCAGCTTCCAAAATTGACACTGGTGGTTGGAACATTGATGTCTCTATATCCTGATTTTTTTTACCTTCCATATCCCCTGCTGATATGAGCAATCCAGCATTCAGTCTTAAACACAGACTGTGAGTAGCATGAATGGACAGTGGGGACCACCTTTCTGTACATGCTACATGAGATCCTCATGTATCCTGGGACACCAGTGCCTTAGGAGAGCCATGCCCTTGTCCTCTACATGAGAAGGAAACCCCTTCCTTTGGAAGGGATGACACTTGGAATTGCACAAGTTAAAAATAAAGAGTTTTCTTGTCCAGCTATGGTTGTGGGTAGCTTCCACTGAAGCCCATGTTTTCATGGCACATGTCCTTTCTACAGGAATCAAGATGAGCTGAGCTTAAGCCAAGTTGTTGTGGTGGGAGTCAAAGGATTACAACCATGTACAATTACTATTACATTGCATACACTGGAACAAACACAAAGTACCCTGATGATACAAGATAAGCTCTGGTCCTACAACTGTAATGCTTTGTGATGGATAATCCTTGGTTAACAGCGTTTTCTTGGAGCTATGTACATTTTGAAGGACAGAACACCTTACCAGCTGGAAGAAACATGCAGCTTGATTTCCCAGCATGTAATTCATTTGATTCACAGCTAATAAATAGGTCATCTTGTACTTTCAAAATGCCAACATGCAGTATTTCAGTGAAATAACAACTCTATATTAAAAAGCTGTCAACTTCAGTGCAATTTTCCTGCACCCGCTGCTCTGCAAAGATACCTTGTCACTCATGTTTCAGTGCTGTTTTCCTGAAATATCTCCACTTATTCATAAATAATGAATGTAGTTGCATAAAAATATGTGGCACAAAGTCTGCTTTTTCTTCAAGCATGAAGGAGCTGCTATGCAGGCTGTATTTATTGGTTAATCTCAACAAATCTTATTAAAATCACAGGTGTGGTAATAACACACTCACCATCACCACCTGCATGCAGGTGTTCTTGGCTACTGTAACCCACATCCTACCTGTTTCAAGCAATCATAATGCTGCCTGTGGAAGGCCCTCTTCTATTTAGGGCTAGACATGTAGGCTAAGTACAGACAGTCAAAAAGCCCGAGGCTGAATTGATTCAGCCTTTGCATGTTAGTCCAAACTGCAGAGATTAAACTGAGAAACAACTGGACAGATGCTCACTTTTGATTCAGGAAATAGAGCCACATGCCCACAGTGGCTCAAGCCAGAAGCTGGGCAGCATGGGTTGTTTTTTGCTTCCTCTTCCTGATGCTCCCAAGATCTCTGGGATTTGCAGTCTACAATCACAGCAACAGGACTCTGCAGGGTTACTCATCATTTCCTCTTCCTGCTGCCTCTGGGATTTGTAGTCTACAGTTGCAGCTAGCAGTAAGCTTTTAGCAGGGTAGGGCAGCTTTGTACTTGGGAAAAGGGAAGTTTTAACCCCCTTCCCTGGCCCTAGACTCTAGCAAGGGTTTGCCTGGGGTCGGGGGCAGTCTCTGCCACCTCCCCCCCACAATCCTCAGCCCAGTTCAGGGCTGGAAAGCATGCTGGGATGTTGGGGGACAGTGATTTAACTTGAACCAGGAAGGGGTGTGGGACAGTGATATAACTTGAATCAAGCAGGGGTGTGGGACAGAAGTTTCATAAACTGGTTTGACCTAAATCAGTTAAGTCTGATACTACATTCAACCAGGTTTATCTTAAACCAGTTTCAGCCATTTTAAACTGGTTTATGTGCACCAAATTTGTCTCCTTTCTTGTTAGCACAGAGGCAGAAAAGGATCTTGGAGTCACTATTGATTCCAAGATGAACATGGGCCGCCAATGTGGGGACGCGGTCAGGAAGGCCAACCGCACCTTGTCATGCATCCATAGATGCATCACGAGCAGGTCCAAGGAGGTGATCCTCCCCCTCTAGCCGGGACTGGTCAGGCCGCAGCTGGAGTACTGCGTCCAGTTCTGGGCACCGCACTTCAGGAGGGATGTGGACAACATGGAGAGGGTCCAGAGGAGGCCACTCACATGATCGGGGGCAGCAGGGTAGGCCCTAAGAGGACAGGCTACGGGACCTGAACCTGTTCAGCCTCCACAAGAGAAGGCTGAGAGGGGATCTGGTGGCCACCTACAAGCTTGCCAAGGGGGACCAGCAGAAAGTGGGAGAGTCCCTGTTCCCCTGAGCACTGCTGGGAGTTACAAGGAATAATGGCCATAAGCTGACTGAGAGTAGGTTCAGGCTAGATATCTGGAAGCACTACTTCGCAGTCAGGGCAGAACCAACTTCCTAGGTAGGTGGTGCTTGCCCCTACCCTGGGGGTCTTCAAAAGGAGGCTAGATGAATACCTAGCCGGGGTTGTTTGACCCCAGCATTCTTTCCTGTCCATGGCAGGGGGTCAAACTTGATGACCTGCTCAGGTCCCTTCTGATCCTACCGACCCTACCAACTATGAAACTA
>NW_017729011.1:17923023-17929718 GCF_001723915.1 Gavialis gangeticus | reverse complement strand
TAAGTACAGACAGTCAAAAAGCCCGAGGCTGAATTGATTCAGCCTTTGCATGTTAGTCCAAACTGCAGAGATTAAACTGAGAAACAACTGGACAGATGCTCACTTTTGATTCAGGAAATAGAGCCACATGCCCACAGTGGCTCAAGCCAGAAGCTGGGCAGCATGGGTTGTTTTTTGCTTCCTCTTCCTGATGCTCCCAAGATCTCTGGGATTTGCAGTCTACAATCACAGCAACAGGACTCTGCAGGGTTACTCATCATTTCCTCTTCCTGCTGCCTCTGGGATTTGTAGTCTACAGTTGCAGCTAGCAGTAAGCTTTTAGCAGGGTAGGGCAGCTTTGTACTTGGGAAAAGGGAAGTTTTAACCCCCTTCCCTGGCCCTAGACTCTAGCAAGGGTTTGCCTGGGGTCGGGGGCAGTCTCTGCCACCTCCCCCCCACAATCCTCAGCCCAGTTCAGGGCTGGAAAGCATGCTGGGATGTTGGGGGACAGTGATTTAACTTGAACCAGGAAGGGGTGTGGGACAGTGATATAACTTGAATCAAGCAGGGGTGTGGGACAGAAGTTTCATAAACTGGTTTGACCTAAATCAGTTAAGTCTGATACTACATTCAACCAGGTTTATCTTAAACCAGTTTCAGCCATTTTAAACTGGTTTATGTGCACCAAATTTGTCTCCTTTCTTGTTAGCACAGAGGCAGAAAAGGATCTTGGAGTCACTATTGATTCCAAGATGAACATGGGCCGCCAATGTGGGGACGCGGTCAGGAAGGCCAACCGCACCTTGTCATGCATCCATAGATGCATCACGAGCAGGTCCAAGGAGGTGATCCTCCCCCTCTAGCCGGGACTGGTCAGGCCGCAGCTGGAGTACTGCGTCCAGTTCTGGGCACCGCACTTCAGGAGGGATGTGGACAACATGGAGAGGGTCCAGAGGAGGCCACTCACATGATCGGGGGCAGCAGGGTAGGCCCTAAGAGGACAGGCTACGGGACCTGAACCTGTTCAGCCTCCACAAGAGAAGGCTGAGAGGGGATCTGGTGGCCACCTACAAGCTTGCCAAGGGGGACCAGCAGAAAGTGGGAGAGTCCCTGTTCCCCTGAGCACTGCTGGGAGTTACAAGGAATAATGGCCATAAGCTGACTGAGAGTAGGTTCAGGCTAGATATCTGGAAGCACTACTTCGCAGTCAGGGCAGAACCAACTTCCTAGGTAGGTGGTGCTTGCCCCTACCCTGGGGGTCTTCAAAAGGAGGCTAGATGAATACCTAGCCGGGGTTGTTTGACCCCAGCATTCTTTCCTGTCCATGGCAGGGGGTCAAACTTGATGACCTGCTCAGGTCCCTTCTGATCCTACCGACCCTACCAACTATGAAACTATGAATTTCTGTTCTGTTACAGGTTTAAACCAGCTTCTGATCACTTAAACTAGCTTATACATAACTTCTGTCCCTAGCCATAAAGACTAACTAAAAAGGTTAATTTTGAACACTTATTTGCTGTTGAATAATCTTTCATTTCTAATATGTGATCATCTTCTCATGTCTTTACACCGCACCTGACCATTTGTACAACAAATGCTTGTGCTCATTTATTGCACTTTGCGAGGTTTTTCATCTAATATGCAATGAGGCTTGGGGTGTCCTCTCCACATTACTGAGCTGATTATGTTCTCTTGACAAATTCTTAAAGGTTAGCCTATTCTGAAAAGGAGGCAGGTAGGAAAACATAACTGTTACACAGTAGAGCCAATACAGAAGGAGGAACCTGGATTCTGCTCCAGCTCTTGTAGGACCAACTGGGTTATGCATGTAGGTTCAGCTGCAATATCTTTATTGCTAGCAAAGCATGAATATGAAAGGGAATAGCTCAATTTCCAGCTTCAACTTCCGGCCATTGGCTCTTGTTGCACCTTTGCCTTTATCAAATTCCTGTTCACCACATGTAACTATCTCCTTGAAGGGCTAAGCAGATTGAGCTCTTTGAATCTCTCACAATAAGGCATATTTTCAATTTTTTGACTCAGTCTCATGGCTCTTCTTTGAAGTCTCCAATTTTTCAATGTCCTTCTTGAAGTGTAGAAACAAGAACTGGACATGCTGGTTGCACCATTGCCCAATGGAGAGCTAACTCAGAGCAAAAAGATTACATTAATGTTCTTTTGTTAGTACATCCCATTGACCCGGCTGGCCACAGCACTGTATTGGGAGCTCCTAAGTCAGTTGATTGTCCACCATCACCTCAAGTCCTTCAGAGTCGCTGCTTCCCAGGATACACTCCCCCATTCTGCATGTGTAATTTAGTCTTCACTCTTACGTGCTGAAACTTATATTTGGCCGTATTCAAATGCATTTTCTCTGCTTGCACACAATCTACCAAGTGATCCAATCACACTGCATCAGTGACATATCCTCTTTACTGATTATTTACCGGTCATCAGGCCTGATATCATCTGCGTGCTTTCTCAGTAATAATTTTGTCTTTCAGTCACTGATTTAAAAAAAAATGTTACCGAGCACAGTACATGTACTTATGCACATGAATAAGTAGCTATAAACCAATCGTTAATGTAGAGAGTTTGAGTTCCACATTTTTGCATATGTTGCTCATAAGAGTAGACTTCATACATGTGACTAATCTCATTGAGTACAGAGGACCAGTTTATATACGAGTCCTTGGTGCCTGGGAGGAGATAGATAGATAGTTTCACTAAAAACTTCTGACCTAAACTTATGGAAAATCTGGGAGGTTTGATTGAGTTTCTAATCCAGCCAAAGTTGAAACGTATGGAACTGAACAACAGGGTGAGGAAGATGTTTGCATTAAACTCCTGTGAACCAAACTGCTGGGTTTTACCAAGATTAACTGCAGGTGAATATGTGCATTGCACAGAAATCCAGGTCCGCTTAGTTCAAGTAATGCAAATCTTTCTATTTTTTTCCCTTCTCCTCCCAATTTCCTTATCCCGTTGTGGCTAGAGGCATCAGCTGTGGAGGAAAGTTACAGAAGCGAAGCTAACAAGGAGGGGTTCTGGGACATGCTTAATAGTATTAAAAGGTTAGGGCATTGTGTTTCCATTAAAGAGAATATTAATTGAATTCTTGACATCTTAGCTGAACTGTGACATATTCATGGGATAAATATTGCATTTAATAGAGAACCATGACCTAAGAGCCTCTAAATACCATCAAGCATCAGTACCAATTCTTCAGGCTATATTGTAGGCTCAGTCCTTGGGGTAAGGATGCATGGCAAATAGCCCGCATGAAGCCATGGGAGCAGTGCATTAAAACAGGTCTCCAAATGCTTTTATTCCCTTTTCAGTTCAAATTCATAACCTGTTGCCCTCTCTGCCCCAGTACACATGCATGCATTTTTTTTTGCCAGCATTTATTCCATATAGAAATACACCCTTCAAAGGCCCTGTGTTAAGATTTAAAACCCATCAGCTACTGCATGAGAAAGATTTAAAGAAAAATCTTCTCAATCTTCCCCCCCCAACCCCAAAAGGAGATTAAAACATTAAAAAGACCAATTAAAAAAAGGAATCGCATGGCAACATTTTCATTAACCCTCCCTGGTTCTTCTTTCTGTCTCATTAGCTATCACAGAGAGAGGAAGGATCATTTTAATTAGCAGTATTGTAAAGCTTTATTTAAGGCAGCCGTCCCTCCTGCTGCTCTCTGGATTACCCTGTCGGCTTATAGAGACAATACAAAATCATTACAGCCAAAAACAACATCACTGAAGGGTTTGCAAGAAAGAGGATCCACTATGGTCAATGTTTAGGACTCTTTAACAATGTCCTTTCTCCCTATTCAGGCATAATTCAAGCGTAATATTGGGCTTTATAAAACAACTCAATATCCTCTTACAGCAAAGCTCTTTCTAGTTTGAGACTGCCATGTGTTCAGTTTCTTCCCTTTTGTTTTCAAGCCAACGAAAGCACAAAGCCTCAGCTGATAGGATAGACATGCTAGATAGGATCACAGGTTTTCCAAGTTTCCAATTTAGAATTACTTGTTAAATTCTCCAGTCAAAAGTACTGTCGCCCACTAGTAGCTCTGCAGGGAGGGGGAAATGGTGCAGGCTTGTATGGTGTGGTATGACTTTATGAATAGGCTCTTCAGTGCTGGTGGTGGTAAACTGTTGCGGGGGGTACATGGGGGAAATATTTGCGTGGATCTTTCAAAACAGGCAATTCCACTTCTCTTATCACTGCTTGGTGGATCTCACTTTTTCAGAGGAAAAACCTCAGGGAGTAGAGTTCACCATGAAATTGGAAGGTACTGTTTCCCAAATGTTGAAAAAATGAGTTGAAATACAGTCTCAGAGCAAATGTCAGCATAGAAGTCCAGATTCTGCTCTTGGCTACTCTCAGACGCTGAAAGCAGTGGCGTTGCATAGATGTCAATGAAAGCAGTGGTGGCCCAAAAACCACTGTTGTTAAGCAAGAGATGAGTCTGAGTCGCTGAGTCTGATCCAGCATCGGATCCAAACCCAAACTTCTGCATGCTCTGAGCAAGTCCTGGTTTAGCGTGTTAAGTGGGTGGATCTGAGCAGTGATATCTGGATCCACATCTACATTTCCCCATCTTTGGTGAATTAGGTCTGTGCCAGCTTGACCTTTTTTTTTTTCCCCTAACAAACCCAAGGTCCTCTCTGTCTGGACAGGCTACACTGGCTTGCCTCTTGCATCAATACCCTGTATATTACAACCCACAAAATATACAAAATGGGAGCTGCATATAGGCACCATCCCTATCAAGGAAACTCTATTGGACTATTAAGAGCCACAACTCAAACCTGTGCCTGACTTTTCTTAATCTAAATATGGATTATTTGATATACCTGTTAATATAAACATTGCATTTAATTTGTGCCTCGCTGGATGAGGAAACCTATTATTCACTTATAGATACTTGAGTATCCACCATAGAGTTTTAAGCACCAGTATCTATCACTTATGGAACGGCTTAGTTTTGTTTGTCAGGCCCATCACTTCAGGCAACTGAGGTATGTTGAAAACTGTAAACATCCTCTTTGTGTTTTGGGGGAAAGGTTCGCAAGGATATCTGCCAGACCTTGAATCGGTTCTCTGTCTGACACAACAAAACAAGACATAGGACTCCAAAAGCTTAATGTTGAAGACCAGAAAACACAAGGTTCAATTCTGTTCCCATTATAGCCGATACCCAAACTCCTTTTGACTTCAGAAAAAGCATGAATGGATCAATAGTTTGAACGGTGAGTGAGCTGAAAGCAAGCAAGCATGAAATACCCAACTCTTTAAAAGGGGATGATTCTAATTACTGTAACAATTAGAAAAACCAATATGGTTAAATCTTACTGAGCCAAATCTTGAGTGTCCATAAAACCAAACGAGTTTTTTCTATCAAACCCACTGATTGATTTGTCAGGTTCTCTGGATGTATATGCTGCAAGTGTTATGCTCGTCTGAAACCCTTTTAATGTGAATAATTTCATGCCCCTCATCTCCATAAGAATAAATGAGGTTTCATTAGGTATCCATTATGATATCTGTCTATGTAATACTCTTAGAAAAACTGCTAAGCCAATTAAGCTGTGATGGTGAAAATTAAAGACATTGGGGCATTAACATCAGACAGATGCTACTGAAATAACCACCACTAACCTGTAAGTTGCATTTGAGATTCCCATGATGCCTGCCTTTTGTCTCCAGCAAATCGTTGCTGTTGACACTGATTTCTGTATTCCAGGTGCTTTGACTGAAAAGGATTTTCCTTCCAGAAAAAAATGAACTGGGATGGGGAAGGGAAGCATGGCAGACCTGTGCGTCTGAGCTTTGGCATGCATTTGGACACAGCTCTAGAAAACCTACTTTAATGGCCTAGTGTGACTAGGTATGCCACAGGTAAATAAGCAGTGGCTTCTTTCTGGTTTGATATCCCTTGCCACTGGATGCTCTTGAAATGTTTGAAACAATGATGGTCAGGTTAGGTAAAAGGAAGTACCTTCCTAAAAGGAAGGTAAATTTGTAAGTCCTGTGCATTTCTAGAGGATAATGGCAAGAGAAAATGCACCTGGACATTAATACAGAGCCTGCAAAGTATACTCTGTTTAACTAAGTAGGAAGCCAACTTAACTGAGACACTGCCTTAGAGAACACCTTGGGTACATCTGATATCTTTTATTAAACCAACTCAAATAGTTGGAAAAATTCTTCTTAGCAAGCTTTCAGATATAAGTACCAGGCCTGTGTGAAGCTGTATTTGCTCTTCGGATTCAGCCGATTTGGGGGACAGCAATTCAATTCAGTGATCTGAATCACTGACCCAATTCGATTCAGCCAGATCTGATTCGGAGATTCAGCAAAATCTCCAAATCGGCCAGGCCCACCCTCCACCCCTCTCCCAGCCTGGCAATGACTGCCCCAGCTCCTGGCACTTGCTAAAAGAAAAAAAAAGCCCCAGCTCACTGGGTGCTGCCAGGTGGGGGGTGAGCCCTGCTGCCCCATGTTGAGTAGAGGGCTCTGCCATCAGCCCCCTGACTCCCCCCTTGCTCCCCCAGCCTCCCCATGGGTGGCGGGCAGGGGTCAGGGGGGCTGGTAGGGGTCTTCCCATGGTCCCCTCCCCTGCCCCTAGTACTTACCAGCTCTGAGGCAGCTGCTGCTCACTGCTGCAGCCACCGGGGACTGCCCAAATCATCAAAGCTCTC
>NW_017729011.1:17919290-17923004 GCF_001723915.1 Gavialis gangeticus | reverse complement strand
CAGAGAGCTTTGAATTGATTCAGACCTTTAAATTGGTCCCCAGATTCGATCTGGATTCGGTGGCCAAATCTCTGAATCTGTCTGAATCTCCTCCGAATAGAATTGCCACCCAAAGCTTCGCACAGCCCTAATAAGTACCCTTTGCCAGGCTGAGGAAGCATCTGCAGTTGGTGCATGCTCTTCCTCGATGGAATGAATAGCAAGAGCACACACCAACTGTAGATGCTTCCTCAGCCTGGCAAAGGGTACTTATACCCAAAAGCTTGCTAAAAAGAATTTTCCCAACTATTTAAGGCTGTCTAATAAAAGACATCAGATTTACCCAAAGAACCTTGTCCGCATATGTCCTTAGACCAACATGGCTACAACCTATACCCCTGAATAAGTTATCTAACCCAGAGATACTGCAAGTCCAAGGACTTCCCTTGGATGCACCCAACCAGCAATGCAGACTGCCCAGAAGAGATTCTGTCAAATGAGTTTATTTTTTGTGTCCAATTCTGCTTCTGCTTGTCAACAGGGGCAGAAGCAGGTCTTAGAAGTTGCATCTGCAAACCAGAACTGATTCCAAGGAACAGGATGGGTCAAGGGGTTGTAGGTAAGTTCCAGGATAATACATCTCTAAGTTGTTGGCAAAAGCTGGGTTTGCACAAGTTATACCCAAAACAATGACCATCTCTCAATAGCCTGTGTGAATGAGTTTGGTCAGCCAAAAAGGGCAGAATGAGAGAGAACAATAATTAGATTACTTTCATATTTTCTGTCTTCTGAGACTCTACCCTTTTCCCCAGAAAATGTTTGGTTTCCCAATAAAGGTTTTAAAAAATATAAATATGAATGACTGACTACACATGTGGCAAGTTACAGGTGTTTAAGTAGGCTGAAAAAGGGGAAAGTTCTAACATAGCAACACGTGATCAATGTGATACTACAAAATGAACAATATTTAGTAAGGCATGTACTTGTGTGTCAAGACGCTATAACTGTTTGGGGGTTTTTGTGTAAACGACCTGAAATTTCAACACACACAATGTTTTCCCTTAAAGTCTGGTCTTGATCTGTTTCCAAGGGACACGTGTCCACATCAGACACCTCCCCACAACTTGTTTTAAGTTGCAAGCCCTGGAGAACTGAGTGGATCTCCCAATCTGAACTGCTATTACCTGCAGGCTGATTATCAAAATTAAGAAATATTTGCAGGAGCCATTGGGAAAGATTCTTGCAATTCTTCTGCCTCGAGTGTAGTATTGTAAACATCAGGAATTGACAGCCCTTGAAATTACAAGTGCTAAGTACACCTGAAATGGGATGGTGATAATAATTATCCAAATTAATAATCTTAAACATTGAAGTTTGATTACAAAATTACGTAGTTTATATTTATATATACACACAGTAATTTTCCTAAAGTATCTTTCAAAATATTTATAAGGCCTATTAACTTGCTCTTACCAAGCCAAGGGCTGTTGTCATGTCCACAATCTGCACTAATGAGCTTTGCGCAAAGGAGTTGCATAGAAGGTGGCGATGCAATTCTCTGCACAGCTGCTCTTCAGCCACTTCTGTAGTCCAGGGGTGCTCAGATAATAGGGAGATAGATGCCTTAGACTGGAGCAGCTCCTGACTGCAGTTTTATAGGGCATATCTGAGATGCTGCATTGAGCAGTGATACAACTCCGTAGGCCACACATTTTGGTCCCCTTTTGTCAGGTGGCCCTTCTGTGGCCTGCTTCCTAGCCTGCTCACCTAAGGATCTGTGCCTTGGGCGCTTTAGTGCTACCGAGAATGCAGATGTTGTCATCTGATGTATTTGATATATTGCCATAATACTTGTTTGCTCATTTGTCTCCTTTTACAGTTACTTTCTTCTGATTTTTAAATGTCAAATTGTCAGTTGCTTTTTAAAGCACTAAATATGCAGCTGACTCCTTGAATCTGGGTGCTAGCAAGTTATAGTTAAGCAGCACAAACAGTAGAGCAAATAAAAACAAGGACTAGTATTCTCTGAAGTAGCAGATTTTTTTTTGCATAAATTATATAATTAGCCTGCTAAGCCATCATCCATTTTTTTCACACAAATGTTGTTTGCTTTATGATGACTATAACTAAAATGGATAATAACTCTACTGCATTTTTTAATTGTTATGTACCCAATATTTTTCTGACTCTGCTTTATATTTAGATTAATAACGATGTAATCACCTCATTAGTTTATTTAGATTGTGTCATTTTAGGAAATTGTTGTTTAGATCAGTCTTGTCCTTCCGTTCTATCTGCGCCTTCCCTGAATTAAATAATATCTGAGGGAAACCAATTAATTGCAACTAGACCGCTGTAATGGGGTCTGCCGTACAATGTGGCAACATCTAATGGAGTTTTAATTTCCCCATGGTGAGTCAATATTTGCTTAAAGAGAGAAGAATGTCAGTGCAAACCATTGCCCAAAGTGAGCTTGGTTAGAAAGACTAAACTAGCTGCGTTCAGGTGCACAGTGACTGGAAAGGGATCGGTGGGCCACTTATTTGAGCATGGGTGAAATGCATTAAGAGCCCTATCCTGGGAAATGTCTAGTATTCTGCCAAAGATCTAATTTTTTGAATGGCTCTAGTGGAGCTCTCCACAGGAAGAGCTCTTCGTTTGCATGAATGTCACCCTGAAGGAAAATTCCCAAGCAATAGGAAATCTTTGAGATGCACAGGGTTCACACTTTTGCTGGTGTGGAAAGTTTCCATGTGGCTCTTCTTCCCTGAAGTCCCATCTTGGGACATGGGCTAGCAGTGACATGACCAATGGAAAGCTTCCTTGCCGGACAGGGGAAGGGATAACAGTACTTGTCATTGCAGCTGAACGTTGGCATAGGGTCGCTGGATCAATAATGACATGTCTCCGGTGGTCCTAAACCACTGTGTGCAAGTGATACAGTAGGGCTGCTGTTCTTGTAAGAGCCCAGCTACTTTAATGGCTACAGCTCCAGACCTGGACCCTGGGTCAGACCCCCACTTCCCCAGAAATCAGTGCTTTTGTCCAGCTGCAGTGAACATCACTTAAGGTATAATTATGAAGAAGGCCAAGGGAACACTCCAGATCCCAGGGAAGGCGACAGAAGGATTGGTATTTACTTCAGTGGCGGCAAGAGCATCATGAAATGGGTGGAGGGGAGAGGGAGGCAGGGCGGGAGTAGTCAACCAGGAAGCGACTGTATTGACAATGTGAGGGTGCAAGATGCTTCTGAAAGAATCAGCTTACTCCATTGGAAAGTACTGGATATCTGGGAGATTCTGTTATTGTCAGTTAAATTAATGTAAAAGAGAAAATATTGGGGTTTTTTAGAAACTCACCGGCAAGGGCACATAAGTCTGGCTGATTCTTAGTATTGAAAATGGACAAGAAGTTTCTTTCCTTCCTGCTTTGTATCTAGCAGTACTCTGCTGGGAGGTATCTGCTGAAACAGCAAACCCCAGAGGGACAGAAGATGGTTCTATTTGGAGGCTGCCACGCACCACCATCCACAGGTCTTGTGGCATTACGTATTGCCTTGTCTTGACTCTTGTACTCATATATAGTTCGTGCAGAATCTGGTCCCTACACCTTTATAAGCTGCTTAAAACCCCTGAACACCAGGACGAATCTGTATCTGACTGATAGAGGCTTGTAAAAAAAAAAAAAATGGTTGTAAGAATTCTTTTTTTTTCAACTCGCATTTGTCTTGAGTAA
>NW_017729011.1:17913469-17914290 GCF_001723915.1 Gavialis gangeticus | reverse complement strand
GCAGAATCTGGTCCCTACACCTTTATAAGCTGCTTAAAACCCCTGAACACCAGGACGAATCTGTATCTGACTGATAGAGGCTTGTAAAAAAAAAAAAAATGGTTGTAAGAATTCTTTTTTTTTCAACTCGCATTTGTCTTGAGTAAATAGTAATGTGGCTGTCTAACATCTGATTATATACATTCAATAGTGCATATGGACCTAGTTGCACTCCAGGACCGTGTTGTGCTAGGCTCTGTACAAATGCACAAACAAACGACAGCCCTTTCCCCAAGGAGCATGTGTTCAAGCCTAACACAAGGCATGCAGGTGGGTAGAGACAGACGGGGGAGTACAAAGAAATAATGAGACAATAGAACTTCTGACTAACTGCTAGACCTTTTCTTTTAATTGGATTATTCAGAGGTTTGGAGTGGGGGTTTATATGAAAGCCAGAAGTTACAGTTGCAATTCTCCAAGGACCCTAGGGGAGTTAGATACCCAGATCCCACTGAAATTCAATGGAAGCTAGCACCTAACTCCCTTAGGCACCTTTGGAAATCTCAGCCTACACTGCTCTTGACTAATGACAGCTTTGCTTGGTGAATGCTGACAAACTTCTGAAGTGCATCTGCCTTTCCTAAGCTTCTGACAGTTTAAAAGATTTGAAACAAAGCCACGTTATGATGCAACCAATTTCAGCAGCATCTGATTAGCAAAGAGGGGGTGCAGTTACCTGACAACGTTTTGCAGTTATTTTTTATTGCTAAAGTAAATTGATGGCGTCAAACCATCTTTTATATATATATATATATATATATATATATATATATATATATGCA
>NW_017729011.1:17912152-17913306 GCF_001723915.1 Gavialis gangeticus | reverse complement strand
TATATATATATATATATATATGCATTGTTTTTTCAGGATTTTCAGGATCGTGTAGGGAAATAAAGTTTTGCGATGCTTGCTCTCATAATAAGTCTGTCCAAAAATGATGTTGCTCATTCTGTTGAAAGATGGTTTCATTTTCTACTCAAAATTGGTATGAAAAATTTTCCTTGCCAAAGGAACATTGTATACGGAACGTGTCAAATCCTCTCTCCTGACACAAATAAAAGATAACGTTGGGTGGCAGCATGTAAAACAGCACTGACAAGACAGCTGGGAGGGAAGCAAAGAAACAGATACTTCTCTCTTCTTAAGAAGGGTAGAGGAAAGTTCTATAAGAGTGAATGGTGGCATGTTACATCCCAAAATACGTTATCTAATGATTTAATAAGCCATTTCCGTGCAGGTATTAAGGTATAAGACAGGGATTCCATTTCCGATTAGCAAAACCACAACCAAGTCTCAACTTTTTTCCAGGTACCTGAAAGCTGCCAAGTGTCGAATATGGCTGAATGAAAGGGCTAGTCATTGAAAAGTTTATAGTTGCACAATGTAAGCTGTAATTACTAGTTAGAACATCGTGGAAAATTATTCAAAGTGTGTTTAAAAATAAATAAGGTAAATGATAGCACTTTCATTAGCTCTGTAGTCACACCATGTAAGTGACTTTTTTTCCTATTAAAATTGTTGATTGAAGGCCGTTAGCTGTTTATCAGCTCAAAATTACATTTCTTCTCTCCTAGGGGTTGCCTCTGTTAAAAATCACAACCACTGCCTAGTTAGTAACAAGAAAAGACTCCTAAAACTGCAATTTCGGGGGGGAAAAACACAAGCATGAAACACAGATTGCACCTTCAAATCCCCAAAGGCATCACGCTTCTTTGTTCTGCTAAGAAAAATTAACCTCAATCTCGGCTCAAGGTCCCCCGATTGATTATCATAGTCATTTAAATACTGTAATCTCATTTTCAGCATCAGGGAAAGGGAGCGAAAAGAAGAAAAAAGGGAGAGAGAGAGAGGGAGAGCAAGAGGGGGGGAAAAAAACAAGAGACCAGACTCACTGTTAGCGACAGAATTCTTACGCGTTTCCCAGTCATTTTTTCTTCATTTAGTCATTAGCATGCTCACAGGTATATTTGATTCCTTAGGTATCT
>NW_017729011.1:17894953-17907152 GCF_001723915.1 Gavialis gangeticus | reverse complement strand
GAAAAAAGGGAGAGAGAGAGAGGGAGAGCAAGAGGGGGGGAAAAAAGGGAAAACAGAATAAATTATCTGACAAAAGGAAAAAGGGCCTTTCTGCTTACGGAGCCTATTTCAGATCCTTCCACTTGATTGGAAAAGTTGATGAAGTTTAAATGAAGCAGAATTAGAGGCTCAGGCCACTGAGTATTGACAGGGGCCCATGGAAGAATGTGCAATTCAATAGGCCTGATTTCTGTAGAAAACAGGAGAAAGGACTAAATGGTATAATCTTCAATCAAATCTAACATCGACACTGACAAGGCAGGGTAATGAGATAGGCCAGATCAGGCATGTTGGTTAAAGAAATTAATCCCTCTTGCTGCACCAAGAGTTCAGCTTTGATGCCTATTGTACAGACCCCTGTCCCAGCCTATCTAAATGCTAACTAACTGCGAGTGTGATCCGGGACTGTGCTTTTCATTGCTGGGGCTAATCTGATAACAATTTTATCTCGCTGATTATGGAGGCAGAGACGGAGAAGGAGCCCAGAACAGGGGCTGAGCGTGGAAAGAAAAGGAGAGGACGGGTAAAACGCAAGCTAGCCCTGGATACGCCATTCTCTTGGATGTGTGAGGAAACTTGCATTTCAGGGTGTATTAGTGCTTTAACACACTATAATACATGGTAATTATTGTAGTTACAATTGCCTCCTGGCCAGCTGATTGCTGTCTCAGGGGAATTATGGGAAGGGACAGTAGCAACCGTGAAGGCAATCCGCGCGAGTCGTAGCAAAGCAAACTTAAAGGGATGTAGGCAGCTCGGAACAATCAAACTGTCTGCAAAGACATCCCATTACCGTTATTCCAAAGATGTATGTTTTTTAAAAGTCCAGTTTTTCTATGCGTTAAATAGTATTTGGTTTGCCTTGCTTGCTCCCCCCACCACATTCCTGCTCTATTCTTGAGAATTACAGGAAGTCAGCGTTTCTCTTACTAATTAATCAAGTTTCACTTGGCGGTTAAAGGATCTTCAACCAGCGATTAGGTCTATTTGTTTAAAAATAATTTCCACAGGTATTTAAAACTCTTTCTGCCGAGCCTCAGTTTTGTAAAAAGCTCTTACTGGAAATCGGAAGTGCTGGTCTAAATGGCATGTGACAGCAGTGCTCTAAAAGGGCTCTTTATTGGAAGGTGTGCTTATAGAAAAGTCACAATGCAGGATACTTTCTTTTTCAAACATTTGAAAGGTTAGGATGACAGAACAACTCCCAGAAGTCAGAACTCTTTTTTCTAACCTGCATGTAGCGGGTACCCAAGGTGAGAACATGCATTGTGCAAGATGACAAAAGGTTTTAGACGCAATAAATGACCATAATGTCCAGCTCTGAGTGAATCGGTGTGGGATTTGTCCACAAGAGAGCATGACTAACTTGCAGGACATTGAAATAAAAAGCTGTTCTCTAAGACTTTTGTGCTTCCATTTGGTCTGATCTACATTTTGCCATGCGGTATGGGGCAAGAGGGAAGAATTATTCCAACTATAGTAAAAGCCTTAAAAACTAAGCAGTGCTCTAAGTCTGCCTTCCAGGGAACAAGAAATGTATCTGGGTTGTTGAGAGGGTTGGGGGGTTTTTTGTGCCTTCTGCATATTGTAGTTCTTTCAGATGCTGCAAGTTCATCTTTGTCTTTTTTACCGTATGCTCAGGCTGCCTAATTCTAGCTTTGCCTGAGAAGCATGGGTGGATGGGCACAGGGGGACTTTTGGTTTCAGAAGATAAAGCTTTTGTGTTCTTCTGAGTTTTGTTTTTTTAGGTTTTTTTTTTAACTGGGTCTAAAGTATCCCTTCTCAGGTATATGATTTGACTGTCTTTAAGAAAGGGCTTGTGAATAAGGGGTGCTATCCCATTTTAGCTGAAGCCTGGAGTCAACTTGAAACAGGAAAGGTGAAAAATTGTATGGTTCTAGGTGCTGGGAAATTTTTGAAAATGTTCCCCTCTGCTTTACAGGAATTCAAACCCTTTCAGTTTTGTGAGGCATTTGGGATTTGAATACATCGGAGAATACCAAGCGAAAGCTCTTGGGTTGAGAGAGTCTTGGGTCTACACCAGAAAGGGGCTTATGCTCACTCAACAGCTTTTTAAACCTTTCAAGCAGTCCACCCTGACTTGTAGGCTTATACTAAAATGTTAAAGTTTTGACATTGCTCCAGTTGTACTGCGGGAAGGGGGTACTCCTTTTCATGCTTGGCTCTCCATGTGCCCATTTTGCTCTTCTGCCTATGTTCTGGCCCCCTTTAGCTTACTTTCTCTGAGATTTTCCAGTACTGGAGACTCCCAAAAGGCTGGGCAGGCATTCTCCGCTATGACAGCACAGCCATTACGCGTAGACTAAAGCAACAATCCAATCTAATCGTTGTTACTGTGCTGCCTGACTTTAATACTGCAACTTTAAATCAAAGGGCCTTTGAGCCTTTATTTCCATTGTATTAAACACGCAAACATAGAAGAGCTTCAACGACATCAAGGATTTTTACCTTGCATTGTTTGTGGGTTTATTTGCCTCACCAATTTGTATTGTTTCCGTCACATAAAGGTTAAGAACTCGCTCCTGTTCATTCTTTTATGTACTGCTTTTGTGTGAGCAACAGCCGGTTGCACTGACCCCTCTGCCCACTGACCTACAGGGTCCATTTCCAGCTTGCACTCGGAGGTGCCTCTAAATGACTGGGAGGAAAATGCAGTGTTTTCAGGCAGAAAGAGTCTGCACTTACTTTTCTGAAAGGCTGCATTTATTTTGACAGCAGTGGTGTAAAAAGTGGTGCTGAAACACACTGGCAGCTTAATTTCTAGCATGTCAAATAATTTGTTTTAAATCTTAGATTAGCTGAAACTGAGAAGGAAACCCTTAGAAGTTCGTGAACTTGAGAAATAAAGCTGAGAACTAACCTAATGATTATTCAATTACCCTGCTTTACACTAATGTATTTAGCTAACAGATTACTGAAATGCACTCTCTATACTTTTTAGGAACACATTTTAAAAACTCAGCACTGGCCTTTAGAGGCAATAATATCATAATAATACTTAGCACTCAAAGCACTGTATAAACACTAATTAATCCTCTGTGTCTCTGAGCAATAAGCCCAGAAGGTAGAATGCTTACCTCATGCAGTGAATTTGGGTAAATAGCATCATTAATGTCGAACAAACAAAAACGCTGGGCCAAAGTCTGCTCGCTTTGCTCACACGGGTACTCCCATTTATATTGGTGGGGTTACTCATGTGAATAAAACAAACTGAGATCTGGCCCCCAAACCAGTTTTTAAATAGGTATGTAAATTCTGAATAATTGAGGCTGTGCATGAAGTAGGAGAGAGACCAATAATTTAAGCCAGCAAAGCTGAAAACTAAGGGCAGCTACTTTGGGTGCTTATAGTCTCCAGTTCTTTGTGGGCAACGATCTTAGTTGCACAATCTTTGTCATATTTGGTACCCTTGCTGGCAGCCCACCTAGAGAAGTCACGGACTGAATGAAACACGAAGACCTAAATTAGCATTTTACCTTGATCCCTCTAACTCATGGCTGAGAAATACAAAAATCATACACTGACTGCACATGCCATGCTTGTTTTACGGATCAAGGGATGCTCATAATATCTCTTAACCTGTCCCCTTTCACCCAGGCAGTATATTTGCACCATTTTTTTTAAAGTGTTGTATAATTGCTTATGGAACGTGTTTGTTCAGTTCAGCCGAGGTGGTAACTTTTTTCAAAGGAAGCCCTTATTCTAGTAACTTAGCCTTCCATTGCTCTCATGCACGATCCCTTTTCACAGGTATTCCCTGCCAGAGAGAAGATTCTGGGATCTGGTCTGGGTTATTTTGAGAAGGAGGAGCAATAATCTCCTTAGCACTCAAAGCTTATTGGGGGTTTTTTTAATCAGTTGCTAGCAATATTGTTGTTAAATTGTTGTAAGCATGCCCATCATACAACTGTGGGAAGGTTACTAAACTGAGTACCACTGCGAAGACATCAATCCATGAGCATCACAAAGCAGAGGTGCAGTTTTGAATCTTGATGCACTAAACAAGCAGGGCCTCCTTGGGAGGGTGACTTCTCCTGCCAAGAAAAAACCTGAAAAAAACCAAATGGCCAAAAGGTAAGCAGAGAGTCTTGGCTCTGTGTTACTGGCTCATGCAATGGAAAATGGAGTTAGTGAGACTAGATTACAGGTCCAGTTTCACCGGGGCACATGGCTATACCTGTGCAGTGAGTCCATAAGAAATGAGAGTGGCTTGGAAAAGGTCTCGAAAATGATGCAAAATGAGTTTAAAATGTTAGATCATTATTCTAATCCTAATAAGGAAGTACCACAAAAAATCCCCAAACAAATTTAAAACAAACCAGTAATGATGTTGCGAGGCAGGTTCACTAACAAAAACTGAAATCCAAGCTAACAAGGATACCACATAATTAACTTACTGGTGTACTAACACATGGCTTTGATTAGTGCTTTTTATAAGATTAAATAAGCATCCTTTCCCCTACTCCCTCCCTCCTCACCCCCTCCACAAAGCTCTCTCCTTAAACTTAAATCTCCTAGTTTTGCGCAGGGTGCACCATAATGTCCTTCCTCAGTTTCTCTCTTTTTGTCGTCCTCTTGTTCCCACGGTTCCTGCTTAGGCAAACGATAATAGTACTTTCTGCAACGACCTTCCAAAATGTCCTGGTCTGAAACAAAGAACTGTTTAGGGGTACCTGATACTATTAATAATTTAGGCTTTATGAAAGCAAGCAAGCAAGCAAGCTGGATGCTGCATATAGTGAACAGTTCCAGCCTACTTGGCATTTGTATTCTGGGGGAACCAATAGGAAAGGCTCCAGACTTTTGGACCTGAAAACTGAAGCCACAAACCAGGGACATCATGAGTAGTACCAGGGCAAGCTTCCTGCAGAAAATTTCTTAGCCGGACTCGGAAGAAGTTGTCTTCTCTCATTTAAAAAAAATCATTTGGTCTCCTTGGCCTGCTTCATCTCTCTTGCAAGAGCCAATGCAGATGGCATTAATTCCAGTGACACTGAGTGCATCTACACAAGATGCTCAGTTCGCACTAGACTAATTCTACTGCGCATTCGCACGACAGGCAAAAACCGTGCTAATGCAGTAATGCACAGTGGGATTAGTTTACTGCGTATTAGCTTCACAAAAAAATCACGTGCCAGCATTACTGCACGGTAGCGCCGATTACTGCACATTAAGATAGTACCTGTTATTACAGATACTAAACTGAATGCGTAATTATGGTGCATTAATGAATGTGTAGACTAGACATGCCCTCTGCGTCTTGTAATATTTTTTTTCTTGCTCTCAGACCTCAGCTGCTGGAATTCTGTTACTGCCTGAGTTTTTGTAGCTTGTGTTTAAAAAGTTTCTAGTTCTCATAGCTGCAGAGAAAAGCTTGAAAAAGTGAACTTGAACTGCTACAGCTCCAGAAGGCAAATAAAAAGAACAGCATATTTGTTGCTTTATTATGATGATGATTATTATTACTATCCTAGCTCCAAAGCCAACCTCATTTTTTTTCAGTGATAGGACTGGCAAACCTGTGCATTTTTTTTGTGCTGTGGATACTGACTTCTGGGACCCTGACTTTCAATTTACAGAGGCCAGCATAGTTTGGTATTTTAAGAGATCTCTGTGAAAGCTAGTAGGCCTTAGCAGGGCAGGGGTTCTGTGTTGGTAACTCAGACCTTCTAGGGCCTTTCTGCCTTCATTTTCTGTGATTCATTACAGTGCTTTCCAAATTATTATCTCCAAATGTATGTACAAATAGACCAGAAGTGATGGGCTTGGTGACAGAGTGGTTATGGCATCTTGCTATCCATAGATATGAGTTTAAGCCCTGCTTTGGATTCTGATAAAGATTGCTCCCAGTCAACCCCGCTGCAAATGACTACCTGGTCACTTGAGCTGGGGAGCCAAAGGCTCACCACCACACTCCCTTGTACACCACTGGCTACAGGAACTGGTGTGTCTTGACCAATGATAGCCCAATGGTCCATCAGATGCAGAAGGCCCTTTGACTTGACAATGGCAGTGCAATGGCTTTGGACTGTGCCGGCCATGTGCCCAGCTCAAAGCCTTGTTCTGTGAAGTGTTAAGCAATTTTAGCCCCCAAAATGAACATGAGACCATAATGATGTACAATGTAAGAGCCTTTCTTGTATGTATAATTCCATTTTATATCCACTGCAGATGAGCTAAAAGTTCCCTGTGCCATTAACAAAATGGAAGGAGGCTGTAAATTGAAGTGAGGACGACTCCAATTAAAAAAAATCTACTGGCTTTCACTTTCCCATGATGGGAGCATTCATCTTTGGAGGTGGTGGGGGAAAAAACACAGGTGTGTATCACAGCATGCATTGCCAATAGCTTATTATAAAGGCAAACAAAATAGTGCTTAGCAATCTCCTCTGAAATGCAGCAAGCAGTCTGAGAGTTGTCAGGGTCAGCATGACTCAGGCTGGTGTGCCAGGAGTCCAGGTTTGTCTCCGTAGTTTCAGAGTTCCCTGGCTGCCATGTGCATCTTCATACAAGGAGACATCCGCCGTCTCTTAACATATGGACAAGTGGTTCCAGTACTGTGGGTATTCTTGGTTTTATCCTTTGCTCTCATGTATGTGGATGTCATAGGCTCTGTTTTAATATGGATCGCTGTGACCCTGCTCAGCCATCTCTTTCCAGTGCCTGTCAGGGCTTCCTGAACTTTTTCTTGTCCCTAGCAGGTAGGGAGTTCCAGGACCTTTGCATGACTGTAGCTGGAAACCTCACATAGGGCTACAAGAAAATGCATGCTCCTGGGGTGTACTAGTACACTTGGATCAATCCTGTCTGTGCAGCACCACTTAAAGGGGGATATGACATTTAGTAGCCATGACCTCACAACAGTAGAGGACACGCATGGGATATCCAATCAGCCAGCTGGAGGAGGGTGCAAAGCCTTGTAGAAAGGCACCTGGAAGCAGCTAAATCACTTTGTAGCAGGGAGGCAACCACTAACATTACTACAATGTAACCTAGTGCAAAGTGACATTATTATAGATTCTAACATGAATGAAAACACCACAGTAATCTGCCAGTTGCATCATGCTAGATAGTCATGTTTTGTCGACGCAGATCTTTTTCCACCTCTGCAGCTCAGTTTACTATAAAGTAAACCCCCTGTGTAAGGCAGCCCTGGGAGCAGGGATATTATCCAGGATGCCAAGAGTATCGCCTACTCTGCTTAAACATTGCTCTTGAATCTTCAAGTCCTGCCTATAAAGATACCCGAGGTATAGGCAGAATGCAGTTTTAAAATGTCTTATTAAAAAAAAAGATCCTTTTATTTCAGAAGTCCACTCCACTCTGCTGCAGTGACAGTACTGGGCATAAACACAAGGCATAAAGCTGGACTCTAACAGACAGTCTCCTAGACCAGAGATGAAAATAATATCAACCAAGCACTAGTGATGGGCAACTCTCAGCCCAATTTAGTCATCCTTAAAAAGACAAAGCTCCCACAGAAGTCAATATAATATTGTAAAAAGTAAACACAGGTGAATAAATTATAATTAATGCTATACACTGTAGGATTACCCCATGTATATTTTAGTAAACATAAAATTAATCCAGCAGCCTACTCATTTATACCTATTTTGGTGGAAAATACATGGATTGATTGTGAAAAGAAGCGTTTTTACCCAATACACTGTTAGCTACTCCTTAACTTATCTTGACTTTAACTGTTACACAAATACATGTTGATTGTACCACTTTTTTAATAAAGGGGAAGGTGTTGACTCATTGTTTTGGGGGAGGGGGTGTATAAATAAAATAAACTCATTGTGTGTGCGTGGATATTAGTAGGCAACCATCAATACTTCTGGATCATAGTATATGCATGAGAGGTCACCAAGACCTTTGATGCACATGCCTAGGCAGGAGTATGGAGGAGTGCAGGCTCTCCAGACCATCCATCCCCATGTTAGGCCATTGAGACAGTATGCAAAGACCAGACCAAGTCTAGAGCCTTGATAGCTGTAGTTATTGCACATCCAGGAATCAGCCCCAGATCTCCCACATGGTAGATAAGAATTCTACCACTGAACCACGGCAATAGGCAAGTATATATAATCACATCATATATATATTTGTGAGTTGTATATATATTCATGACCTATTTATGTGTGTTCTAATCAAATGCTTTCACATTTCAGTTCAGAGAGGCCTCATTGCAATCTGGTCCCAAGATTAATTTTGAATAAAAGGAACTATTTTACTGTGCACCTGAAGGATCCACTGAATGAACCGTCTAAAAAATCTGAGTTGTCCTAAGCTGTTTTTGAGATGCGAACAAAACCAAACCGAAAAGCTGACTTTGCATTGCCACTACAAAATCACCAGGTTGCTTATTTTAAAGCCAATTTGTTTGCTGCCACAAGACCTGAATATTTTTTTTATTTGCCACGTTTAAATGTTGTACGTTGAATGACTAAGTTCTGCATTCTGGCAGGGAAGAGAGGAAATATGAGGGGAACTCAAAGCTTAATTACAGTGAGACAGCCCCAACTATACCCGTGTGAATGGCACTACTATCCGTTGTAGTAAAATGAGGAAATGAAGCAGGAGAGACTGCCCCCGCAAGGAGAGAGAAAAAAACACAGAGTGAATCAAACAGCTTGCTATTTGCTTGAATGCTGCTGACTCAAGAGAGGCTTGGCATTGACTGAGGTAGACCTTGCTTCTCCTCTTCATCCTTTAAGCAGCAGCAATCACAGCCCTACAGTACCGTGGGAGGAACACTAATAGGTCAGCAAATTTTTTCCCCCCAGAAATTGGTTAATCCTTGAAGCTATTCTGCTAGTGCCATCAAGAGGACAAAAGTTGTAATTCAGCTGGCTGCCGGGGAGGCGGGGAAAGACAATCAGTTACTCTTTCATGCCTCAGAAGCCAATATCTGTTGACCTTCTGATACGCAGGGCTCTCCAAATTCTTAAAAACAGAGGCAGGAGAAGCCACTTGACTGGTAGAATATGTGTAGGCATCTGTGGTTTCCTTCATCTCTGCATCCACTACCGGGGTGGAGATGGAGCCAGTCTGTGAATTGCAGAAAAAGGGAATCCCCAGAAAGAGGGTGATTTTTTAAAAATTATTATTATTTTGCTTGTGTGCATGGGCAGAGCTTTATGGAAGCGAGTGTGGCTGATTGAGTGAAGAAAAAGAGGACAGAGGCTAGGCTGAGTAGTCCCATTCAAAGGACTGAATGTATAATAAGTGTTATTAACTATCAGGTACCAAAGTGATATGTGTGTATACACACATACATATTTAGTGAGAGATGCTTAGTTTATTAAATGAAATCCAGCTGCCCCAAGTCTCCCTGAAGATTCAAATGGATTATGTCTAGTTGCTGGACTTCTCTTAAGTATGACAGAAACGAAGCTTAGAAACCACAGCCTAGAAAAATATCACACACCGTTGTGTATACTCTAAAATTGGTTGCATTTTAATAAGCAGAAAGGCAAGAGTTTAACTCTACAGACATACTTCAGAGGATGCTGAGCAAGTTTTCCAACACAGCTCTAACTCAGTCCTGATGCATACTACCCACTGTTATCTTAGTCCTGGTCTCAAAAGCAAGCCAGCCTTGCTTTGCACTGCCAGCTGGTGTACTGTACATATGCAAGTCTGATGGGATCACCGACAAGAGGAGACCTGACCTCCAAACTGTTCAGTCACAGTTTTAATTTGGGCTCATTTTAATCATGACATGAACTGGGATTTGAAAGGCTGTGCCCTTCTCCAGTTCCACTCTCAGCTGCATATCATGGTCACAGGTTCAGCTGACATGGGCAACTGTAGCATCCTGGCAAAAAGTTAATTTAGACCATTATATTTTGTCAAGCAAGTCACCCCCTAAGTTTACAACTGGATACAGGGATTCTTTCTTTCTCGCCTGCCCGTGTTGTTTTAGTGTGGCAATGTACTGGCAAACACCTGCTATATCCAGGGCTTGCAGTTCAGTGTTATGCAAGGTTAGTCTATCCCTTATTATTTCCCAGGGGCAAGGAGGCTCAACTAGTTAATATCTGCAAAGTTCTTTGAAAAACACAAGGTTCTGTAGAAAGACAAACTTACTCTATTAGTATTTTGGACCTTTTTAATGACAAAATGCAAAACTGCATAAGAAAGATATAATAGAAAGGGGGTGTCACCGTTGTACACAAAGGGGTCAACGTTTCCTTTATCATTTACCTATTTTCTAATATTTTGTTCATTTTTGTAAGAAGTGCACGGCTCCAGATTAATTTTTAATTTTGATGCCTGTGGTCTCAGTGCCAACTCCCCCCAACCCTGTACATACACACACACACACGCACAATTATTTTCCCCTGATGGAGATGCTTGCTGTATAATCTTTCAAATGCATTTTTCCTGAATTATCTTAAAATAGCAAGGACTTGCTTGTTTGTTTGCTGTACTTAGCGCTCTTATAATTGCTATGCATAGCATGTAAATGTTGCTGGTGGTTGATATATTAGCAACTCACTGGTAAACCTATTGGCCCCAGTAGAAAGGTTGTTTCAAAGCCCCAAGGACAGGTAACTACCAGGTATTTCCATGGATCCCCTCTGCCCAGAGGCTTTGGGCTCACAGGATTTTTGCACCTCAGCTTCAGGCATTTCCTGCTACAAGTATGGGAGATGCTGCGCTCTAGCGTACAGACATGCACCTGCAGGCACCGCTCCGGGCTCCCATGCCCATCACTGCAGCTCAGTGGCTTTACTGTCTCTAGGGCATTAACTGGTCCTTCGTGATCCTTTCACGGGTGCCATGCAATATGAGCACTGTTTGGTACGCAAACATGATTTGTGTGACAAACCCAAAGATTTCAAACAGGAATCCAGAGTAATAATGGACTAGGATCTCATGGTGACCAGAGGAAACACTACAGGGACACAACGAAGGCAGAGCTCAAGAAAACGGATGCTCACATCAAAAGCTGGGAGGAGCTGGCTGCCAACAGACTCCAACGGTGCCACAACCTCAAGCAAGTGACAGCCCCTTTCAAGGTAAAGCATCTCACCCCCAGGGCAAAGACGAGACAGCAGAGGAAGGAAAAGCAGATGAATCCCAGCCTGCAGCTGACGTTCTCCTGTGGGAAGACCTGCAACTCCTGTGGATGGGTCCGTGGCTCGAGGATTGAACTCTTCAGTTGCTTCAAGCCTCATCTATGCGCCATGGCAGAGATCAGCCTTGCAGGGCAGGATGGTTGACTGGGACCGTTGCGTTAAAACACTCTGCCTTGTTTTAAGAGGAAAACCCCAGCTCTCATGCATTTCTGGAGTCAAAAAAACCCGGCGAGAACTCAGCACCAGCATTTTCTGATGCCCAGTAGTGACCCAATGCCCTGTAGTTAGCTCTCTGACACTGGGGATTTGAACCAACCTTCCTGTGGGGGCCTAGAGCTCACAGAGGGAGCAGTTAACATACCAACCAGCCACAGGGTTTACGCGCCATGCCTAGCAACTCTCTCTCATACAGCGTCTGCTCCCAACTTCCAAATCTCTGACCCATGGCCTGGTAGCATTGCTCACCAGGCACCTTCCATCTACCCCATCCGGGCGTTCGTAAAGGCTGCTGCTATCGCTTAAGGGCTGTGCTGCCAGTGGTGGCCATAGGCGTGTTGGGGGCCCTGGGCAAGAGAGTCATGTGGGGGCCCTTAGAGGCTTAATCTGGATGACCTATAACCCCCCACCATTGTGGCATGGATCTTTTTAATATTCTTGGGGGGAATTAGAGAAATAGCCACGTGTTCAAATGCAAGCAGAGCCACTTCCTTGCACAAACTTCAACCCCCCCCAAAAAAAATCTGTTGCAAAACTTTGGGGCCCCAGCGGTCGCCCGGCTGGCCTCCCGTTGGCACAGGGGCTGCCCAGGACATTCCTCGTACATCCAGGTAGGAGCACTAGGGACAGCGGGCACCTGCCCAAGCCCGGGGCCTTGCTCCTCGGCCTCTCCAGGTTCAAGGCCGAGCTCCCCCTCGTGCCTGGAGGGGGCAGCCAGCCGCAAGGGGAAGGGGCTGCACCCTTCCAGGACCCCTCTGCCTCGCAAGGGAAGGGGCTGCCCGGCCCTGGGGCTCACCTGGGCCCGGAGCGGGCGGTGCGCGGGGCGGCGGGCG
>NW_017729011.1:17891123-17894730 GCF_001723915.1 Gavialis gangeticus | reverse complement strand
GGGGGGGGGGAGGTTGCCTCCCCCGGGCAGCCCCACAGCGGGGTGAGGGGCGGCGGAGGCAGACGCGGGGGCAAGGTTGTGTGCCAGGACAGCTGCCCCCCGTCCTTGCAAGTGGTGGGGAGGAAAATCCATGAAGCTGCCCCCCTCCTTGGGGGAGGATGGTGCAGTCCATTCCCTCCTTCCCCCTCCCATCTCGGGACGTACCACTCCGCGCCTCCTGGGGGGGAGTAGAGGTTCTCCTGCCCCCGGGCAGCCCCACAGCGGGGTGGAGGGAGAGGAGGCAGACACATGGGGGTGGGGACACACGGCAGGACGGCCGCCAGTGCCCCCCCCCTTGCTGGTGGTGGTGGGGGTGACACTCAGTGAAGAGCCCCCCCTTCCCCGGGGGAGGATGGTGCGGCCCGTTTCTGTGGCAACGCAGGACGCTAACAAGGGGCAGGGGCGGGCGGCCACGTGCGGGTGCAGTAGCACGTGGGCTGCGGCCAGGGGTCGGTGCCTGGTTTCCCACGGGCCCATCAGAAGCTCCTGGGTCATAGGACCCTATAAGGCAGCAGCAGTTCCCAGACTGTGGGTCTTGACCCATATGGGGTGGCAACATCAGTGGGTGTTAATGTGCCCCTGAGCTTCTGTGCTGCAGCCAGGCCCCACCTGCCCCGGGCCAGAGCCCCTCTGCAGCTCAGGGATGGGACCCATTGTGGGAGGGAGGCTGCACCGAGCGGGTGAGCAGGGGGTGCTTTTGGCTTGGCAGCCTTAGCAGCGTGGCGCTCCCTTCCTCCTGTGCAGGGTCCTGCCCACTGGGCCACAGAGCCCCTGGCGAGAGGGCGGCAGGGCAGGGAGCCCCAAGCCTGCAGCAGGTAGCCTGTATCCTCCCCCCCACTGCTCTGCTATGGCAGTGCTGCCCACAGGGAAGGGATGGAAGCAGGAGCCAGGTTCTGCACTCTGCTCCGGCTACAGCAGCCGCCTGCTGTGGAAGGGGACACGGCGCAGAGCACACCAGCCCCTTAAATGTGTTGAGGGAGTCCGTGGATACTGACTAGTGAAACTCTGCCTGGAGGTGTGACAGGAAGAGAGTCCCACACTCGCCTGGGTTCCTCCCAGCCAGAGCCTCCTTCCTGGTCTTGTAGATGGCCAGCTTGGCCAGAGCCAGGAGGAGGTTGACCAGGAGGTCCTGGGCCTTGGTGGGGCCACAGATGGGGAGTGCATAACAAAAAAGGTGTGGGGAGAAGTGCAGCCAGGACCTGAGCAGGAAGTTGTGGAAGAGGAGCTGACTGTGTGAGACAAGAGACTGGGCAAGATGGAGGGTCCTAGGGTCTGAGCCAGCAATTCTTGTGTTCCTATGTGCAAGCTAAACAGTTACAGTTACCATGCAGTTAGCAAGAGCACAATTAAATTACAATGTAAACAGTGAGGTTGCTAGATGCTATGAGCTACAGAGTTTATGCATTTAAGGGATACATAACCCCTGTTTGTTACAACATAAACAACAGGCATTGATTTGGGAGCGGCATGTACGCTTATCAGGTATGCATGTGAGAGGAACACAGCATATATCAAACAATTATCTTTGAGCAAAACAACTCATGGTTCCTTGAGGACATGCTGGTTTGTGCTGTTAAGTCCTATCCCTGCAAAACACATGTTGCTCGATATAAAATCCATTGAACTAAAAGCCAAGATTGTCAGCGAGTGAAGCCTTTTGCAAAAAACATCAGCAAAAACATTTAATCATGTGCATAAGAACTTTTCTGGATTGGGGCCTTAGAAGGATTGCAGCTGAGATAGTTACACATTGCTTCAGTTACAGGTAGAGCGATTATATCCATTATCTACGTCTTTCATGTTGTGGAGAAAGGAAAAAAATCCAAACTGAGATGTTACAGAAATTCAAATGTTTTCAAAACAAGCACAGCACTCCAGGAATTATGCTAAAACAATAATGCTGATTGATTCATTTATTGCAGAAAACCAAATGCTTTGGGAAAAAAAACACAGAAAAATGTCAGTGAACTTGCATATTGAACATGCCACTATTTTATTCTAGAATGGAAACAAGGATGTTCTCCTTTAAAGTCAGGGATTGGAGTAGGGTGGAGGAAGACAACTTCTGGCTGCAGTGGTAGGAGTGTTGCCAACAGATCAAGGGAAGTAATTATTCCCTTCTAGTCTGCATCTGGAGTAGTGTTTTCAGTTTGGGGCCCCCCACTAGAGAAAGGATGCAGACAAATTGGAGAGAGTCCAGCAGAGTCCAGAGGGCAATGAAAACCTTTAGGGGGCTGTGGCACATAAGCAGGAAAACAGCTGAGGGAACTGGGTTTCTTTAGTCTGCAGAAGAGAAAACTGAGGCGGGATTGAATAGCAGCCTTCAACTCCCTGAAGTGGGGTTCGAAAGAGGATGGAGCTGGCAGATGGCAGGACAAGGAGCAATGGGCTCAAGTTGCAGCAAGGGAGGTTTAGGTTGGATGTAAGGAAAAACTTTCTCACTAGGAAGGTGGTGAAGCACTGGAACAAGTTACCCAGAGAGGTGGTGGAGTCTCCATCCTTGGAGGTTTTTAAGGGCCAGCTCAACAAATCCCTGGCTGGGATGATCTAGTTGGGACTGGTCCTGGTTTGAGCAGGGGGTTGGACTAGATGTGACCTCCTGAGGTCCCTTCCAGTGCTAATTTTCAATGAATCTAACTTGCTGCTGCCCTTTCCAGGAGCAGCATTAGTAAAGGGAGCATCATGTATCTGGAGCAGGCAACTGCTATTAAGACAGCCCTCTTATGGAGTGTAATTTCTAATAGTTTCTCTATTTTTAATAGAGAAATTACTCTAATTTTTAACAAAAGGGCTGCCCCATACCAGTCATAGAATCATAGGGCTGGAAGGGACCCTGAAGGACCCTCGGGTCCAGCCCCCTGATGAGCAGGAAAGACATCTGGGGTCAGGTGACCCCGCCAGGTGACCGTCCAGTCTTCTCTTGAAGACCTCTAGGGTAAATATATGTATGTACAGATGTGTATACACACGCATACATATGTGTACACAGTCCATGTATGTATGTGTACACACACACACTCTCTCTCTCTATATATATACACACACACACACATATATATATACATGCACGCACACATACACATATATACACACACACACGTATGTGGGCCTGGAGCTGTGCACATGCTGCCCGCACCCCAACCCCTCTCTCCCGCAGCCCCTGGCCCTTCCCGGCCCGGCTGCCCCTGCTCCAACTCCGCACGGTGCGGCTCCCCCTCCGCCCTTTAGGGGGCGCACCCGGGAGAGGCGGTGGCACAACTGACGCACAGGTCCGTCCCCTGCCGGTCCGGGCGGGGGCACTTCCGGTGACAACGAGAGTCGGAACCCGGCGAGGACTTGCCTGGCCCGGGGGGAAGGGGAGGCGGCGGACAGGGTTCCGGAAGTTGTTGCAAGTGGGTGCGTGTGCGGTGGCGGCACCTACCCAGGTGCCGGGGAGGGGAGGTGGCATGTGAACCCCTGCGTCTCCGCCGGGCCCGGGAGGGGTCCATAGGAGCGGCCCTGGCCTGGCTGAGAGGGGAGGGGGAGCTGGGCACGACAGGGTCTTTACCCCCCCCCCCCCCCCCCCCCC
>NW_017729011.1:17874809-17890856 GCF_001723915.1 Gavialis gangeticus | reverse complement strand
GGGGTTTTCCCCCCCCCCCCCCCCGCCCTCCTTGCAGCCTCTAGCGTTTCAGGTGCAGGAAGCTCCCAGGCTTAAATGACCCCTTGGGTGAAAGGTGCTTCCTGTGGTCGGTTTTAACCTAGGGACTCCTCACTGTATCGCGAGCGAGATCCAGCGATAGATCCCTGTCAGGTTTCTCTTTGGTATGTATTGTGTAAACCCCCTCCCTCAAGTGTCTCTTTTTGTAAATTGAACAGGCCTTAGCCTCTCTTCCTATAGCAGCTCCTCCATGTGAATCATTCCTGTTGCCCTTCTCTGCACCTCCTCTCGCTTTTCTGTATCTGAAGCTGGGGTGTTGGGCTTGGCTGGCCCCGAGGGCTGGATGAGGGGAGCAGGACTGGTCCGCAAGCTGGAAAAGCGGTGTGAGGCTGGCCTGGGGGCTGGATCGGTTCTACGGACCCCTCATGCCGTGTCCAGTCTGGGACCTACGGAGAGAGGCCTGGCATCGCAGGCGCTTGGCTGCTGCTGCGGGAACAAGCCGCGGTACTGAGCTTCGTCCCGTGGTGCTCTTGGAGCTCCAGAGCTGCTGCTCTTGCCCAGGTGCTTGGCAGCCAAGTTGGACAGTGCTGGAGCCCCAGCAGCGAAGCAGCTTTGTTGAGCCAAGGAGGTGTCATTTTTCAAAAATGAAAGCAAGTCACTTTCATCTTGATTCTTTAGATACAGTCGTGTCACTTTTAAGCCAGTGCCATAGATAACTTTTAAGGAAGATATAACCAGAATGTATCCTGAAGTGTGTTGGTGGTTTTTCATGAAGTTTGCTTATGTAATGATAGCATTTAAGTAAGATCTATCTTCTTTTCACTAAAGGAGCTGGCAGCTATGACTGAAGAAGCCAACACACATTTTCTACAGAACTGTCACTCTGTCAAGAAGAGAAAGAAGAAGAAAAAGAGAAACGGAGAGCACACTGAGAGCTTTGCGAGTGACAGAGACAAATGTGCCTCGAGCATGGATGCCTGCTCTCCTCCTCCTGTGCTTTCTGAAGATCAGGGTTCACAGAACAGTGAATTGCATAAAAAGAAGAAAAAGAAAAACAGGAAAGAGAATCTTGCCACAAGTCTAGATGATTCTCTTATTTTGTGGGAGGGTGAAATTAATAACAAGACTGTAATAGATGCTTCCCAAGAGAAAAAGAAGCAAAAGAAACAGAAGCACAAAAAGAGCAGTAGCCTGCATGAGGAAAACAGTGTATTATATATCTCAGAAGACGAAGATAATGCTAGCAGCCTGGACCCTTTAGGGAATGTCGATTGTGTAATTGTACCTACTAAGACAAAAAAAAGAAAAAAGAATTTGTCAGAGGAACAGGATGAGGTAAAGGAAGTGCGTGCTTTTGATGAATATGCTTCCAAAAGGCAAAAAAAGAAAAAAAAAAGGGAACAGACCAGTCTCAGTCATACACAAGAAGCCACAGATGAAAACTTGGCATCATTACTTCTGTCATGTGCAAAACAAAATTCTGCCTCATTGCAAGAGGTAAAAGATAAGATGGTAAAGTTGAGGTCACCTACAGCAGTGCCCAGAAAGGGTTATAGAGGTGGAGAGTCTTCCAATCAGGCAAACTCAGAAGCTACAGAAATTTTTTTTGCATTGAAGAAAGGTCCCATGGATATACCCACTGCTATTCCTACGGTTACTTCAGGAGTTGATAATGGCTCTTCTGAAGAAGTCTTGGTGCCAGTTAGAAAGATTAAAAAGAGACGGAGATCAAGCTTGCAACAAGTACCGTCAGAACCTGAGAAAAAGTAAGGCTTAGATTCCCTCTATCTCAGTTTTCTTAGTGCTTTCATCACATTGTCATCTGAGCCCTAGTACATTTTTCTCTCCCTAGTGTATATGTCTTAAAAACCTGGATTCAGAATAACAGTGAAGGTTACATGAGACCTGCAGCATTGCTGAGTGTCACTGCCTTGAATTCCTGTGTCCTGATTCCAGGCCATCCTTAAGACTCAAAGAACTACATTCCCTGCATGGAAGTATATGACAAATGATTTTATTTGGTTAAGCTTGCAAGTCGAGGAGAGAAATAGCTTCAAACATTATGCCCTATACCTACAATGAACTCTGTGGGGGAAGACTCTAGTGACTTCAGTGGAGTTAAAGGCGGGTACAGGAGTCTGCCTAAAAAGTCTGGAGGTCTTAAGAGGAGTCTGCTAATTGTAGGGCTATATGTAATTGCACCAAGGTATTATTTAGATTATTAAAAGAATAGTAAATTAAAGCAAGGATTGGCAGCCTTTCAGAGTGGTAGACTACTTCAGCAAAGCTAGCAGTAAAGGTTGGCTGCTGCTTTGTCATTATCAAAAGTGTTTGGAATTGTAGCCGGATTGTAAGACTAGAAATAGAGTAGGGTGAAGTGGGCAGCACAATTCCCATATCTTTTGCTTGAAAAAGTGATTTTACTCTCAGAATTAATAAATCTTCAGTAGTAAACTCTAATTATTCTTGTTATCAGATTACCAGTGTCAGTGGCATTTGAAAATGAGGAAGACCAGAATGTTTCCCTTTCTGAATATGCAGACTCTGAAATCTCCATGTTGAAAAATGAAGAGTTCCTGGAATCTATGCCACTGTTGCAACTAGATTTGGAGGCTGCAAAACAGGAACTAGAGGAGTTTATTCCTCACGTGAGGAAAATGTCAGATGAATCTATCCTGAAGATGGCTGGAAGAGACCTGAACAGGTTTAAAAAATTTAAGAACGAAGGTGAGCTCCCAAGAGAGTGCTATACTGACAGAGCCAGGAGGCGAGTGACATCTGAAAGTAGTTTGACAGAGGAGGAAAGGATTTGATTTTATATAGTGCATTTTATACCCAGAATATCTGACTTCTAGAAATTGAAATATAGGAGACTCATGCAGCACATCTAATTCCAGTGGAATGGCAACAGGTTTAAAATCTCTAGCAGAGAGGAAAACATTTGTGTTATCAACTTGGATAAGAGCATTCCTTCATGATATGAAATATTTCTCCTCTGATTAGATTATTTCTCTGTGCTGTATTCTATTAAAAATGAGGGTTGCATTCTAAGCACAAATGTTTCTGTTTAGGGCTATCAATTAATTGTGGTTAATGCATGTGATTAACACAATCATTTGTGTTAATTTTTTTAAGGCGTTAATTGTGCACATGGTTTTGGAGCCTATGCCCAGTCTCCGCTTCACCACTGTTACAGTGGCCTGTGGGCTGCCCTGCAGGGCAGCGGTGGCAACACAGAGGACTGTAGGGCAGCCTGGGTGGGGGCTGTAGGTGGCTGAAGCAGTGCGGGAGGGAGGGGGGCACACACAGACATGCAGCTGCAGCCTGCAGATGCCCAGGAACGTAGCCCAGTGGTGTGTAAAAAGTGCCCAGCAGACAAGTCTGTGAAGGGGAAGGGGCATGGGGGAGGAAAAAGGCGGGCTGGGGGTGCATATAGAGTCTCGCGTGGTGAGGGAGGGAGTGGGGCAGAGGCTGGGATGAATAGGGCCCCAGGGCTGGGCAGGTCATGGGACTGAGCTGCTGGAGGCTCGTCCAAGTGTGCAGGAGGGCTTTTGCTGCTGCATGGACCCCCAGGTGCATTAAAATCCCTAATTTGAATCGCACAACTAACCATGGTTGAATTTTTAAATCATTTGACAAGCCCTAGTTCTATTACTTGCTTATTTCTTAGTTCTGTTTTCCTTTTATTCCAGCCTTACTTACAGGCCAGTATCCTGGCATCCAGGTTACAGTTGAGATGCTACATATGAATATTCCATCTCCAAACTGCTCTTCTCTCTCTGCGAGTTGATATATTGTCTCTTCAGAGCATTGACTTTTCATTGCCTGTTTGACATATTTTGTAAACCTGCATTTTCACCATGAAATGCAGGCAAGTTGTAACTAGAGTTCTGTTTTTCTAAACCAAATGTTTTGTATGTTCTAGGTGTTGCTGTCAAGTTTGGCAGGTTTTCTAAGAAGGAAAATAATCAGATACAGAAAAATGTGGAAGACTTTTTATCACTTACAGGACTAGAAAGTGCGGAGAAACTATTATTTACTTATAGGTTCCCAGAAGAGAAACAAAGCATCACTAGATTGAAAGTAAAATATGGATTTTGTGAGAAAATTGGTGAGTATTATACAATTGCTTTTAAAAGATGGTTCTTGCTCTCTAATGGTGGCATTATTGCATGTCATATAAAACCATGGGTTGTTTAAAAAGGATTTAGTTTTCAACTGTAAATCCGATTAAAATAATAAAGTGCAATTTTAAGATGATATGAAGTTTGTTAAATATCTTTGCCACTGATATGAGTCTCTGTGTTCACTTATGAAGGGTTTGCCGATTTAAAATTCAGCTTCACCTCACCACACGTTTTAGAGTTTTCAAAGCCAGAAGTACACATGATCAAGAGCACAATTTGTGCCGTTTCTTTTGGCTAGAAAATAAGTTTATGGGTAGACATTTTCAAAGCTCTCTGGTGCTCATTAGTGGGAGGTATGTCTAAAATCTGTAACTATTTTGAAAATTTCAGTCATATCCTTTGAGTATGTAAATAACTGGTAAGTTCTGTGTGCCGTGTTAGCTTAAACTGAAGGAGGCAATTAGAATGTTTGCAGATAGAATTTTATTGTTTTTCCTCACACTTTGGAAGATTGAACTTGTATACAAAGAGGATTTTTCCATTTTAATATCTAGCCTCTCCTCTCTTTTGTGCAGAACCCAACTGCTATGATACTTGTTCATTCTGAGATGACTTTTGATCTATTCTCTTGGTGCACTCAGTAAATGGCTTCTCATTCTATATTCATCTTTACTGTACTGTTTGATTGAAAGTGTTGAGAAGCATCTGTTGAAATAGGTCCATACTCCTTTTCTCTTCCAGTATTTTTAGTACAGCAGACTATAAGCATTGAACAATGGAAGAACTATCATTGATAATTTTTCTTGATTGTGCTATGTCTCTTTCTTCAACGGCCTTTTCACTGGGTAAAATGCATTTAAAAAAAAAAGAATTTTTTACTTTGTAGCTAAGAGAATTCCTCGACCTTGGAGACTGATATATGTGCGGGCAAGGAAGATGTTTGACCCAAACAACTATAAAGGCCGGTAAGAGTGTATTTTAGGCATTGCTGTGCACTAAGAGTTGGTCTTTGATAGCCACATCTTGCTTTAGTTTTTGTAACATACACAACAAAGAACCTTTCCATGTGTGAGAGCAATGAGCGAATGACAGTTCTAAATCATGCATTATTTACAAATTACAATATGTTCTTTATGTGATAGGAAATCTAGTTCCTCTTCAAATAGTGAGCCAAAAGTTAGCTCTTGCAGTTCAATAGGAAGTTAACAAATCTGGGTTCTGGTCGAATGGGGAGGAGAGAGCGTTTTGGGTTTGTAGGACACTCACAGTGAAGGCCATGCTCTGAACTTCGATTCCAGAGTTTCTGCTGTGATTGCAGCTGTGATAACATGAAACAAAGGTGAGGTTTGTATTTTAGGCAGCATGTATCTTTCCATGAGTTTAATATGTTGCATTAGAAGAACACTTTTAGCAGTTGCAGTCAGTTTGGGTTGTATTCAGAAACAAAAGATAGCATCTGCAATCTAACTTCCATAGACACTTTTATTAATTTTTTTGTGTGGCTGTATAGTCTGAAAATGCTAGTAGCAAGTTGCATGTTTCATAATGACTGTATGAGCAAAAGGTAACTTCTTCAAAGCACATCCTCTGTTTCTAAATTTCCTGGACAATTTTATGATTTTGCATTTCAGTTTTTCTAGTTTCAAAATATTTTTTCTCAATCCTGTTACTTGATTCATACAAATAGGAGATGGATAGAATAGGTTGGTGCCAGTAATGGAACATACTAAACTGACAAATGAACATCATAACAGACTAACGTTAATGCAGCTGAAGGGTTAAAGAAAAGACCATTTTATAAATATTACTTGAAATACTAATGAAAGATGGACTTTGTGGATTTTTGTACCTTTGTTTCTTTGAAACAACTGGGCTTTTTCAGCCTGTTTATTCTTCTGTTTACCTTTGCTGCATTAGGTATTCTGAGGATGAGAAAGAACAATTGAAGAGATATCATGCTATGCATGGCAACAACTGGAAGAAGATTTCTGAGATGATGAACCGTAGCAACCTCTCAGTTGCTCTCAAATATTCGCAGATGAAGGCCCGTAAGTCATCATTAAAACTAAAAATTCAAGCTCTGCATGTCAGAAATTAAAAATAATTTATTATTTTAGTTACAGTTCCAGCAAGTACTCTTAGGTTCTTTGGATATCATGTACTGGACAGGGTTCTTGCTTTGGGTTCCCCTGGTTTCTGTTTTTTCCAAGTTGCTATTTGCAGTGAATCTGTGTGTGTAGTTGATAAAAACAAACATTTCTGATTAGAGGTACAGAATTGAAATAACACAAGATTTAACATTTGATTAAAAGATCAACATATAGATTGACACATTTCAGTCAGAAAGCCTGACTGAGGTAAGAGCCAGGATTTGAAAAGAGCTTAGGCAGTTCTGAAAATCCTGCTAGGACATTAGGTATTAAGTTTCAATTAAAATTGGTGTTACCCAACCTGCTTAGGCAGTTTGACACTTGTAATAGATTCCTAGATACCTGTGAAAACCTGGCCCAGAGTGCATTACTCCTAAGACCTTTTGAGATTCAGGTCTCATTTTAACCATGTGGGTTGTCCCAGTCTAAGTGTATGTAAGAGCCTCAAAGCTACAATGGTCACTGGCAGCAAGCCAGACAAGAAATAAAGTAGAATGCCTTCCATTTCTCTTGCTGTTGGGCAGTCTTCTTCCAAGAGTTTCATGTAGTGCTTCACAATCAGGCCATTAAGAAAGAGGTCAGAGGAAATTTTATTGTGGCTAACTTAATAACCAGCTGGTTTTAAGGCTGTTCAGCTGCTCACCTTAGGAATTATAGATTGCTAGGCTACATATTTTGTTCTGGGTTTTTTTCTTTTTTATAAAACAGCCAAAAAATGCCCCTCAAAGGCTCTTTATCTAATTACTGTTGTCCAAGATTAACGAAATGTAGTCAACTAACTTTTTTAGAGAATATAATATGTAATGATATCCCTAAGCTGTGGGAAATCTGACTTCTATGTAGAGGAAGAGGTATTTGTAAGTCTGCACTTTAGTTAAGGGATGTCATCTGACCCCAGCACTCTTTTCTGCCTAGGCAGGGGATTGGACTCAATGATCTGTTGAGGTCTCTTCTGACCCCAGCATCTATGAATCTATGTTGGCCTGGCTGCAGTTCATTTTAGCCATAACAGGAGCTTGATTTTATATTTTTTAGGGTTTGTTTCTAAAAAAAAAAAAAAAGAGAAGCAATTATTTCGTCCTCCAGTGTGAATACTAGAAAGAGTCTCCTTGCTTATGTGGGATAGCAGTTAAAATGTTCACAGGGAAGCACTATTAGTGCATTCGCTGGTATTAAGAAGTTAACTTATTTAGTGTGTCCTTTCCCCATGTTCTCTCATTGTAAAAGTAGGGAAAATATCCCAACTGACACAATAGCAGCTATCCAAATGTTTTTAATTTGATATTTAAGAAATATCAAGTAAGCTTCATTTCTGGAGAAATGAAATGAGAGGTTGTAGACTTGTTTGGATTCCAGTCTTTCCTCACTTAACTTGTCAAATCCTTATGCAGAATGCTAGAGAGGCTGCCTTTATTTCAAACTGTAGTAAAAATAAAAGGTAGACTATAATCCAGTAGAACATGGTGAGGAAAAAGCATCCCTTTTCTTTGAGACATCCATTTTTATTTTTTCAGCTGTTGGAAGCAGCAGGTGGAATTAATTTATAATAGTGTTTTTGTTTGCCTAATTAGCACCTGTGTTGCACTTTCAAAGTATAAAGTGGTAGAAGGAACCCATAAATAATTCTCACAACAACCCTCTGAAGCAGACAAGTTTTTGGGTAGAGAAACTGATCCACGGGCCTATTTTACCGAAAAAAAGAAAAAATCTAGTGATAGGTTCCTAAGTCCATATATAGGCACACAAGTAAGTGGCCTGAATTTTTTTCAGAAATGCTGAGCCCCTAACAGTGCCCACTGAGTTCAGTGGGTTTGCTGCTTGCCAGTACTTTTGAAAATCAGACTGCAGGCCCCTTATGTGCGTGACTAAATTTGGCTTAGGCTGCCTAATATTAAGAGATTTTTTGAAAGCTTGAGTCAAGCAGGCAATGTAGCTTGCCTGACTATCAGTGGAATTAGTGGCAGGTTTGTGAATGGAGTTCTTAGCTTCTACTACACTCCTTTATCCACTGGTCTGGATGACCTGTCTCAAATCTGCCGTGGAAAAATGTTATTGCAAAACATCTAGATTGAATGTGGAACTGATCTTGTAAATATATTGCAGAACTGAGCGCACTCACTTGATTATTTTGCTCTTTGGGTCAATTGGTGAGAGGTTTTATCTAAATTGTTTGGCTTTTTTATTCAACATAGAAATTAATGCTGGTCCCTGGACAAAGGAGGAGACCCAGAGGCTAATTAAAGCAGTAGAGGAGATAATTCAGGAACGAGCCATAAAGGAAGACTCAGATTCTCTTTTCTTGGAAAACTCAGAAGAAACTCTTTCAGTTGAGCGTAAAAAACTCTACAAGAACCTACCTTGGGTTGATATACAAACCAAAGTAGGAACTAGACATTGGAGACAGTGTAAATCTAAGTGGTAAGTTTGTATAAAAGGCTTGGGAGTTATACGAGTCTGGGATTATCTTTTTGTTTTCTCTGTGTTTGCTTTCTTTAAACTGGTTGTGTCTGGACATGTATTTGTTTAATAAACAACTGGTAATAATAACAACAGGATGTAGGATACAAAAAAAATGTTATCGGAAAAATTACCAAAATTCTTAGTCTAGAGAAATAAGAAATGGTAGGCCAGATCTTAATTCCAAATCTTGTAATGCTTGTTGAAAGATATGACTCCCGTTACTTTAATCACACAGGATACTTTGCCGCAGCTCTGTGCAATATTAAGTATAACTTCATTATAGGAAAAGAAAGAAGAAAAATCAAAACAAATCACGAGTGATATATAATGCTTACTTATGTACAGTTTATTATGCTTGTGTCAATTTTTTTTCATTGGAGCTTACTGAGTTGAGAGCAGAGAAGCCTCTGGTGTGGGAACAAGCGAATTGATACCAATCCAAAAATTAATTATAATAATTTTTTTTAATTGTTGTATTTGCATCAGTGTTGAGGGTAGTTGGTGTACAAAGACACATTGCTTTTTCAACTCTAAAGCTTCTCTGTCTATACACAACTTAAATGCAAGTTCTGCAAAGTTGTAAGTGTATGAATAATTGAAAGTGGAGCTACTTTCTTTCATAACATCACATGTGTACTTAAGTGTCTCCATCATGTGGTATTGCGTTTATGAAAGATAATTTTTTAAAAGAAAGGGCACAACTTAAGATGGCAAACTGCCTGCTTGCTCTTTCTAAGGAAAAGAAACTGAAAGCTGGCAGATAGGTAAGAGTCCTACCAAATAGGAAACTTAGAGCCGGAATTTGCTCTTAGATGCCGTTGTAGTGAATGGGCTTGAACAGACACGGGTTGCAAGATTCAGTTCCTTAGTTTGGGTAGCTGCATTAGACTAAGTTGCTTAGATTTCAGTGTAACCTCTTCATGTAGAATAGGTTAACCGCATTATGAGAAAAGAAAGATAAAAGCATTGGAAGTTATAAGAAAGTGAAGCCATAGACCTATGAAGGCCCAAGACTTCTAGAACAATTAACAAAATATATAACCATCTCTTTTTATCGCTGAACAAGATTGAATGTTTTTGTTTTTTTTACCCAAACTTTAACTTTAAGTGATGGGGAAATCTCTCTCTCTCTCACTGTCTTTCTCCCCTCCCTTACAAGGCTTTCAGTTCTAACGAAGAAGATGTCCAATGGGGAGGCGCTATATCATGGGACAAAAGGGTTGCGAGCTAAAATCAATCTCATTGAAAGGTAGGGATAAATATAATGCAGTGTGCTTTTGCTGCAGTATGTGGAGCATTTGTCAGGTGACATTCGGGAGCACATGCAATAAAAGTGAAGTGTGTCATTTCAGACACAGAAGTTCCCACGGCATTAGGTTCTCTTCCTAGTTTTCTGTAAAAACTAGGCATGTTAAACCATCCTGAGTGCAGCTGGCCTAGATACAAGCAGCACTTCTTTACAGGCAGAGGGATTTGTTGTCTGATCAGCTGAAAGCTTGTTCTCCATTTCTTTGTGCTGTGGTTGGCCCTGCCCAGCTGACACAGGTGCTACTGAGCAAGCAGTGGGCCCTTTCTCCTGTGCATTGTCAACACAATGACTTAAGTTCCAATTATTAACATCTGTGTAAGTCTACTGCCTGCAGTGGGGTTGCTACAGGGGAATGAGAAAAGTATAGAAAATGTGTGTGTGCAATTTGGTTAGTAGAACTTCTACTGGTGACGATGTATGATACGGAAAGAGAACCAGGGTATATCTGGCAGTTAGAGAAAAGGTCCTTCTTACTTGTAAGCAGCTTAACAAATGAAATTTCCAGAGAGATGGGAGCAATTCAGAATGGAGATGTTAACAATTTCAGTGATGCTCAATCTCTGGCCTGTGGGCTGAATCCAGCCCACAGTGCTGTCGTGTGGCTGGTGGGGCTTCCCACAAGTCTGAAAATTTGGTGATGGGGGAGCAGTGGCAGTGTTAATTGCTCCCAGAGCCACAGCAATTAATACAGACCACACTGCTCCACAAGCACATTTCTGTATCTGTGGGGAGGTTCGCAGGTTGGATCGCACCAGCCCCGTGCTGGATCAGGCTCATAGACTCGCCCTATGGTACCCATCGGACCACGAAGTTGAGCACTAGGGCTGTGTAAAGCTTCGGCTGCTGATTTGATTTGGTGGAGATTTGGCCTGATATGGGAGCTGAATCTCTGAATATGAATCAATTCAAGAGACCCTTCAATCTCTCTGAATCGAATCAGAACCCTCCAAATCAGTTCGGAGAAGTTCATAAACATTCAATGATTCGGACATAGACACAGCTTTACATGTTTTTCCTACATATCTCTAGGTAGCAGGGGCTCTGAATGCTGCAGTGCTGGGGCAGATGGAGCGTCCCAGAGAAGCTCAGGGGGGTCCCCAGCATGATCAGCAGCAGCCCCAGAAATGGACCAGAAGCACTTCAAGTCCACTTCCAAGTTTGCCGCCAAGCACGTGGGGGCCCCGCCATGCTTCTGTGGGATGCTCCATCCACCCCAGCATCTCAGCATTCATGAGCTGTGCCTGGTACCTCGAGGTATGTAGAAAAAACATTTAAAGCTGTGTCTATGTCCAAATCGCTTATTTGGAAATATTTGAAAATGCTGTTCTCAGCACGCAGGTAGAAAGAAAACTTTGCTTTTAAGTTTTTTGCCTTTTCTCTTTCTTTTTGTTTCAGTTTGGCAACCGTGAAGGTGTTTTAGCATCATTTTATATATTTAACATGTGTGCACAGTTTCACCCAGAGTTACCAGCAGTGTTTATCTTTGTAGAATATGCCTTGGTTGGGGAAGAGGATCATGGACCAATAGGATATGAAACTGCCCTCTCTGCTGTGCCTATAAATTGCTTTTTCATTGCAATTCCTAGGTTGTATAACATGAAGGTGGAAGATGCTAATGAAATAAACTGGGAAGAGCTCAGCAGTGTCTTTGGGTAAAAGCTTTTGTTTTGATATTTGAATTTGGCCACAAACAGGCAGTCTTTAGAAGTCAGCCAGTGTTATGTTTTTGGATTAAACAGTAAGGATTTTTTTGTAATGTATGGACGTTTTACTAAGTAAAGAAACTCCACGAACAAATCAGGCTTAGCATAAAGGCTAATTTTATTATTCTTTTAGAGCTAATACAAATATAAAGCAATATAGATACCTTCTACTGCAATATGAAAAGATTAACATATATGCTCACCACCTTAAAAATAATGAACACGACGTCAGTGGTTGAACACTCTGTAAAGTTTTGTCCATGGCAGGGGTGGTTCTCAATTCCTACGTTAAGTTCTGCTCAGGGTAAACTTTTGGTCTGAGGATCAAGGTTTTCTAGGGTCTTGAAAGCCCACTTCCCCAATTTTATACCCTTCTTGTTTACATAACTTCACTTCTTAACACGTGCATTTTTCTATGGATGCTTATTTACGTCGCGCATTTCTATAGTAGCCCCATATCTTAACAGTTATTTCTCGTATGGTTTGCCTTGCTTTAAAGGGCTTCTATTTGCCCAAAACCGTCTGTTTTTCTGTTTTTGACCAATTTTTTAGTATTCTCAGTTCATTCTAATTTAGCAAAATCTGCATTTTACATACATAACTCCCATTCCTGAACAAAAGTCAAGCTACTTGTATCAAAAGGCCTTTATTTTAGGCTAAAACCAGCCTAAGTTCTCAGAAATATAAACAAGCTTGGACTCCTACAGCCACACAGAGTCTCACTGAATTCAACAGGACTGTGCGCTTACAGATCACTATGCAGTAACAGGACATAACATTTTAGGAATAGGTGTTTAAACTTAAAATGACAGGAAACTATTTTTTCTACCTTATCTTATAGCTTTCCTACCACTGTGAACATAGTGGCCAAGTTGCTTTTCTGTATGGCTAAGTACAGACATTTGGGGCATTAGGGGATGGTTAAATCAATTCGAAGTGGCTGCCTGATATTAGGTAAATCAGGATTTTGCTGGGGGGGAGTAGCCAGGGGATTGGGGGTCCAGCAGACTGGAGGGGACCAGGGGTCCACTGAGGACTGGGGAGGCAGGCGCAATGTAGGGGTTGGGGGATGCAGGCGTGACCCGCAAGGGGTAGGGGGAACAGGCACGACTTGTGGGTGCGGTAAAGGGGGCAGGTACAACTCAAAAGTCATGGCTGGGGGCAGGCTCAACCTGCGAGTGGGGTGGGGTCCCTCCGCTTAGTGAACCTACACCCCCCTCCCACTCCTGCCGGACTTATTTGTTTGGCAGCAGCAGCGGCTGAGGCTGATTAAAAGCATCTGCACCTGAGGCAGTTTGTGAGATGGGGGTTGAGAGTGCTGGCAGGGCAGAGAGGGGAGCAAGGGGCTAGGGGGGAGGGCAAAAATAGACTAGTGTGGGGGAAAGGGGGAGCAGCCCCAGGGCTGGAGCCAGTGGTTGGATTTTCCCAGCCTCAAGGCTGTAGAGGGGAAGTGGACAGAACTTCCATGCACCAGTTTGACTTAAATGAGTCTGATACTGTATAGATCCAGGGCTATCTTAAACTGGGTTCTGCCATTTTTAGACTGGGTTGTGTGTACGGAACATCTGTTCCGTTACAGATTTAGACTGATTGCCGGTCACTGAGGCCACATCTGTAAGTGTAAGGTTAGCACCCAGACGAGCTAAGTTTAAATTGGGCGGCCGTTATGAATCCGATTTAACCTCCCAAATGCCTGCACTTATCCTGTGTGTAACACTTGAGTTATTCTTATTTTACTTGTGTAGGATGGCTGTTGCATAAAGGATCTGTAATATTGCAGCCGTGTCGTAGAAGAGCCTGAGTATGGTGTACAAAATGACCCAGTTCTGTCCATGTAATCCTCTGCATTTCCCAGATCATACAGAGGAACAGATAGGAATGACAAATTCTTTCCACTTTCAGCTTCACTTATTTTTTCTTCTTCCTAAGTGTGTAATACACATTTATACCACGGTTTTTGCCTTGGTGTACCCATGCATAAGATTAACCACTGTCATGACCAATTATTTGTATTTGGTCCTTTAAAGACCAGGCAGATTTTTAAATACTCATATCTGACAGTGTGAGGTTGGCTAATTGGAGCAAAAAGTGCCATTGGAATGACACTGCTATAATAATAAAACTTTATAATAGGCTGTCTTTACCCATATTTGAAACCTTTCTTTTTTCAGAGATGTCCCTGAAGCGTATGTTCAGGGTAAATTTTCTAGGCTAAAGGCTACGTATGTTCCCTTCTGGCACTCGAAGTCTTTTCCTGGTGAGTATCTCTCTTGGTTGCATTATGCATTCTTTCAACTTTTTTTTAAAGCTTATTACTCTGTTAATCTTTCAGTGGTACTCTGAGTCAGCTTTTCCCTGTATATGATCAAATTAGTTTTATTTTTGTTTAATATTTTGGGGTTAATAAAAACAAATACACAAAAGTGGGTGCATTTCATGAAGTCAGCCTGCATTATGCTCGAACCTACCACTTTTACCACTCTGCTTTTTGGAAGTTCATTAGTTCTTCCCATGGTACCCATATGTACATGTGTGTGCATATGCTGATATGGTTACTGGGGAATAGCCAAGAGGAGAATGATGGTACCCTTTTTATCTCCACACATAAATTAAACTCTGCCTACTTGACTTGCTGCTCTTAGTAGATGTTCAAAATAATCGTACATGTGGTCTGGGCTTGGCTTCCTCTTGGTTCTGACCATGCCTGGAGGTTCAGTTGGGCTTTGCCTATGTGAGGCTTATAAGTCCCATTGGGTTTTCAAACATGCCTTCTATCGGACTGTGGCTCATATACCCCATTGGGCTCTGCTAGTTTTCTTGGGCTGAGCAGGAATGGTATTGCAAGAATGTCAGTCTTGTAAAGCGTAATGAAAAAACACAGCTTGTTGATGAAAAGACCAAAATAAAATTAAGAATAAATGGAATGTTCTGTTTTTTCTTTAAAGAAATCATCGATTACCTTTATGACGAGACAATTCCATTGCTTCAGAAAAAGTTAGAAAAACAGCAGGACAGATTTTCTTATGAAAATTTGTCTTCCAGCCAACAGAAAAAGCTTTTCCGAATCAGTGATATCTTTGATGACAGCAAGGAGGAGGGTAATGACCCTGGTGGCAATAATTGATTGTTATTAAAGGCGCGCTCTTTTCCCCCATATCCAAAATGCCAAATTTTGGTCCTCTTGAATCCAGGATTAGATGAAGGGCTAATATATATATAACTATGAAATAACTGTCAGAGCAAAGGCACTTCTGCATATTTCTGTTGTTTTATGTGGAAGCGTGTGAAGTTTACTTAATTTTTTTAAATTTTAGGCAGCATCGTTGTTATATTTTCTTTTGCTTTTTTGAGGAACACACTAGCACATTTTTAATGCTGTATCTACTACACATTGGGCATATCTACAGGTGTGATTAATGTGCCCCAGAGCTTATTGCCCTAAAGTTTATTCATGTGCAGCACATGGAGTCCAGTCGGAACAGCCCTGGGCTGGCGGGCTGACCCCTGGGTCCCCTGCTGTCCTGGGCTGCTCCAGCTGGGCTTCATGTGTTGTGGAGTGGCTGGTTGAGGCATAAGGGGGCTTCAGTGTGGGGGCTACCTGCTGGCTAGCCCTGCACTGAAGCATCCTGTGCTCTAGCCAGCTGGGGCAACGTCTACACGTGCGCGGCTGCACATGAAAAACTCTGCAGCAGGGTAGTACTCGTAATTACTGCAGAATTAATTAGTCAACTGTGCAGTAAACGTCTTGTGTAGATGTGCCCATTTGGTAACAAACCTGTTAAGCCTCTTTGCTTGACTTTGGTATCAACACCTTAAAGTTTAATTTAGGTTTTTTAAAAAAAAAATGTGTAAGTCCTTTTGTTCTAAGTTTATGCAAGCAGAAAAAAAATTGCTTTTCTGCATATGTGTTACAACAAACCTTCAGTCAGTAGCTTAGGTAACTTGAAGGGACCTCCTGTTTTAAGAGAGAATAATCTTATCTGGAGATAATCATTGCATTTTAGAGTTGAGTTAGGACTTTTTAGACCCTTTGTTAAATGTTTTCTACATGATTGAAATATGCTGGTTGTTAGTAGCATCAATTTGCTGTTGGCCAGACTGCAGAGAAGTAATTGCTGCATAGCTCATATACGTTGTTAATACTGGTAGTGACTATATGGTCCCTTCCCTTCACGCCCCTATTTGGCCTTTGTTCTGGCTGGTTGAGGTAAATCCATTTTATGGTAAAGTTTTATATAAACTCAGTTGATTTTTTTTTTTTTTTTTTTTTTTTTTATAAA
>NW_017729011.1:17873651-17874739 GCF_001723915.1 Gavialis gangeticus | reverse complement strand
TTTTTTTTTTTTTTTTTTTTGATGCTATAGAAATAGCCAGCAAACTGAAGTATAAAAACTGATTTGAACAAGATTTTCAGAAAAAATATAACTATGTTGGATCCTATAGGATACGTTTTGTAATAAGCTTTTGATATATTATGAAGCATTACCATTTAACTAGCGGTCTAGAAGCAGTTTTAATTTCTTCAAATTTTATGAAAGTGCAGTAATAGTCTCTTGGACACATGATGTGCGTATTGGAAGTGCATTTTATGGATGCGTTTCCCTCTCTCTAACTAGAAGTGATAGCTTTTGTAAAAAAAGCCTTGGTGGTTATTTCTGAATGGTTTGTCTGCATATGAAAGTATTCATGTATAAGGCAGGGTGTGAATTAGCTATATCAGGTAAGTTCCATGTGTGTGTATACTTATTCCAGAACAAGTATGTCTCGGTGGGTTTAGCCTATTCAGCATCTCAAGGGCACTGTTTTAGGTGCTTCTGTTATCTTACATTGTTAGCGGGGAATTGCAGAGCTTTAAACTGTAGTTTTACCAGCTTTTTTGTTCTTCATGCAGTTGTACTATATGTTGTAAAAACTATTAGTACTTTTGGATCTAGGGTTATTCTGTTTTTCATCTGCTAAACAAGAAAGGCTTATATATGTGTTTTTACTACAGTAATACAGTATTTTAATATTTATGAACAAACCAGAATTATGGATGTAGGACTTGAATATTTTTGATACAGCAAATGCAGAAAGCAAATAGTTAATGGGTCATACGTGCTAATTTGTTTTCCATGGAAGTAATATGAATATGTTAATATGACATGAATGTAGATACCATTTTTACTTGTCTGCCAACTGTTTTCAGCTGCTCCTACAATTTTCTGTGACTTCATAAAATGACTGTAAATAATTGTGCCTGTTCAGGTAAAGTTTAAATCTTTGTATGATGTTTGTGCTTTTTCTTTTTTTTAAATAAAGCCTGATCGAAAAAATAAATATCCAAGGAGCTTTGCCACCTCTTATATAGCCCAAGTCATGTCATTTTGTTGTTAAGTGATAGTCATCTTGCACTTAACAAAAAAAAAAAAAAATCTAGATA
>NW_017729011.1:17841379-17873591 GCF_001723915.1 Gavialis gangeticus | reverse complement strand
TTGTTAAGGGATAGTCATCTTGCACTTAAAAAAAAAAAAAAAAAATCTAGGTTGAAAATGTGAACCTTATAGGTACAAACACAGAAGGCAAATAAAATGAACAAAAATGTACGACTGATTTGTTTTTAGTTGGTCATGATTTTTTGAAGTCCAGCTCTTCAAATGCCAGGGGATAATGATGCCAGATATGATGAGGCTAGCTATTCATGATCCTATGGTAATCAACCTTTGACTGATGCGTTTGAACTGAATGGCGTAAGCGAGACTGAGGAGGTCATGTATAAGGTATGGTAATTTTGGACTCCATTCTTCAGTTGGATGTAATCTTCAACCTGCTTGATCCACTTACTAACATATTTGCACGTTCAGAAATTAAAAAAGGATTTTCCACTTTATTTATAAACCATCTAGAGTAGTGCTAAGCATTTTGCAGAACAAATGGATGTGTGGGGACCAATCCAACCGCACATGTGACCTAAGAAGTACTAGTTAGAAATCCTAGGGTTAACCGAGTGGGGAAGGAGAATGTAATAGGCAAACCATGTAGTTATATAAGCATTGAGCCTGTGTAATTCAGAAGATTTTTCTTCCTTTTTCATATGGCATCAGATATCAAGTTCCAGATCCATGAACCACTATTTGATATTGCCCACCATATGAATTCCATCTACCCTGTCTATGCATTTGTAAAGGTTGCAGCTTTGGATTAAATGCTGTGCTGTTTGTTGAGCACCGTATTTACACATCAGCTGTCCAAGATGTTCATCATGAGAAGTGTTGTTTTGAAGCATCTGTATCCACATCTTACTCTGTTCAGCTTGACCCATGCTTCTCTGTCAAGGTGGTGCCCCATGTGGGACTTGTTTGGTGGTGGTATAGAGTCTCCCTTACTGACTTTTGACTTTTCCTCCCCTCCCTTCCCTGCTCTACCTTTTTGTTTTCCTAATTTCTGCTCATTTACATTCTCGCTGACATCCTATTACACTTTTAGTTTCTTTCATTCCTTGGAGTCTCAGAACAGCAGAGACGTCCTATGCCTAAAGAAGGGCGATTGCACCCAAAAGCTTGCAAAGAACATTTTTCCCAGCTACTCAGTTGGTTTAAGAAAAGATATCACATCTACCCAAAGAGCTTTGCCTGCCTATGTCCTTAGACCAACACGGCTACAAGCAAAAACCCAGCAACATGTCAGTGCTCAGTGTCTTTTCCAGTTCTGTCATGTGTGTTCCTTGGGCTGCTATGGCTACTTCATCAGCATGCGTCATTTAAGTGATGTATGCGGGAAGTCTGAGCACTAACCCCTGGAGGATTCCATTCTTCAAATCTGTACTCTGCTTTTTTCTCCTTGGCTGTTAATGAGTTTGAATGATCTGCTAGAGATCATGTTCATGATGGAAGCATGTAGCTCGTGGTCAGGTATCATGGAGTACCGTTTATATTTGAGGTCATACGGTGTCGTAAGTGACTGAGGTTGATAAAGATTGCGCCCGTTTTCTGCCTCATTTCAAATCCATCTTCCTTGTCAGATGTAAGTAATGTCATTTGGTCAGCAGTACACTGCTTTTCTCAAAACCCTGTTTGTTCTTTTGGGGGCCAGGGGGGGTCAGTGATTCTATTAAGGATTAGGCACCCCATGAATTTGTATGTAACATGAAGTAGTGAGGTGAGCTGGCAGCTCTGTGGATCCTCTGGTGGTTTATTGGGTTTAAGGATACATAACTGTTTATCTTGTATAATTAAAATATTTTCTGTAACTGATTGCTTCTTGTAGGCAATATAGAAAAAGAAAAAAATCTAAACCCAGACTTAATATAAACTTTTAATTGTCTCTATTTTAAATGGAATTTGTATTGGAGTTACAAAGAAAACTTTCTCCTTTGAGATGGAGCATAAACCAAGAACAGTTGCAAATAAAAGGTCATGATTTTTTGTCCAGTTAGTCGGTTCCTTAATATTTCTTGGGCAAGGAACTGGTCAGACAGTAAACATTTCCAGAACTGTTAAAAGTGTGAGACTGCAGGTAAATGAAGGGTACTGAATAATTATTTTTATGCCAACAGTCATGTAATCGGGCAACTGATTTCAGAGGCATAGGCCGGGATAAAATTCCCCTGCACTTATTGTTCTTTCCCACCCTTCCTCTGATGCATCTTGAGGGTTGTGCCACTATGATTATAGCAATAGGCATTTGAAGGAAAATGTTGCTTAAATGGAAACTTTCCAAACTACCCACCAGCCAAAGTTGAGTTGTTCCAGAGATGCAGAGTTGTGTGCTTCTTTGTAATCACTGAGATGTGGAACAGGACTGACTTCCCTACTTGCCAGGAAGAGCCTGGGAAGCTAATAAAGAGTATGAGCATGAGGTACTTATGCTGGCTCCATCACGTCCAGGTCTCTGGATCATAGTTACATGTCTAATCCCACTTGAGTTTGAGAACTACAAGATGATGAGTTCAACTTTGCATCTGAAGTATTTTGCATATCTTTTATTTTTGTGTTGATTAACAGGAAGACAGCTGTGCTTTATTATTTTAAGGTGTAACTGTACAGAGTGTGTGTGAGTGCTTGTAGAGAAAATTAAAGCTTGATTGCCAGATTGAACCAACCGTAAAATTTGGTCTTGTTTAAATCATTGCATCAGTCTGCTCATATGTTTTTTTATGAAAGCACCTAGAAGCTGTCAGTGATAATGCCTGCATATCACCGTGTTAAAACTGGGAGGTAAGGAAGCCATTCGGTGAGCATACATAACTGTGAAATCTAAAGATGATCTTAGATTTAACTGAAAAAAGTAATTGAAAGATAACAGGATAATTTGGCTAAATAGTCACACGGTCAACTAGCTAAGATAGTTGTACCGTTATAGACAATATCCTCACTGGGATTTATCATTAAATTAGTAGTCTCATTTAGATCGTCTGTTTTAGGTTCCATAAGAACGTAATTCACTGTTAGTTTGTTTTTGGTTATTGATTGTAATCTGACCTTAATTTGACAGTTGTGCTGGTTGATCTTTAATTTAGCATGCTTGTAGTTTAACCGGTATTTTCCTGATTTTTAGCTTTTATTACTTACACTTACGTATATAGTGTAATATTTCTTTCAGTGAACCACTGGACCAGAACCACTGAGCGTTAGCTAATTTCCTTAGGAGCCCTCCTAGCTTCCTTTTAAATTAACCTCTGTGGTTCTCACCTATGGCTCTTAATGAAGGCATACATGTAAATTTAAAACAGTCATCTTCTGAAACAAACTCAGGTTTAAGTAAAATAAATATCACTTAAATTGTTTGTTCTCTGTTCCAGTGTAAAGCAGAACAGAGAACAAACTTGTAACACAGTATTTGAATAGACATGAAGCTCAACTAAGACAAGAACTAATCAACTAGAGTCTATCCAGAGTCTTCAGTATAGAGAGCTGTTTAGGGCAGCTCTGCCAGTTACGCCCTTTAACAGGGGCTGAGAGAGACAGGCTGCTTGCCTGCCTGGCAGTGGTAGGAAAGGGGTTGGAAAGCATCCTACAATACAACACCCCTCTCCGGTAGCTGACCCAGATGATCCTGTTAGCTATTCTGGTACTTGTATTACTTCTAGTCTCTTTCAGCAGCAGGATTGGATGGAGTTTGTATGTCTGACTAGGGGACACAGAGAAATATGGAATTATTAACTACTTCCCATCTCCCTATAAATGGGCCTTAAAAGAAATGGGTGGTAGAAAGGAAAAAATGAAGAAAAAAAGGACAGGCCAATACTGAAACAGCAGTAAAACCTGAATTATGAGAGAGTCAATAATAGCAAAGACCTGTCTAGCTTGCTGTATTTATGCATGAGACCACAATGGCTCAATCAGCAGTAAAAAGGCATAATTGTGTCCTGTAAAACTCAGGCATTTCTAATAAATGGGTAGTTGAATATGTTCCCCTGGAACAGGGAAGATCTGAATGGTGTTACAAAGAAAAGCCTGGCACGTGCAGAAATGGCAAAGGCTGAGACAGAGAGGTTACAAGTGAGGTGTTTGCAGCCTGTTGAGACCCTTTCAGGTTGGAGAAGTGTTAGCACTGTCAATGCCAATCCCTGCATTCGGGGATGATCTCTGCCATGGCTCGTTGATGGGTCTTGGGATGACTGAAAAGTCCAATCCTTGAGCTACAAATCTGTTTGCAGAAGCCACAGGTCTTTCCACAGGAGAGATGAGGATGTAGGCTGGGGTTGTTCTCCTTTTGGTCTTTCCTAGTGGGGTCTAAGTGTACAAATGAGAGCTACGGAAAGAGGCTAATAGTAACAGGGAAAGCTGTTAAATGTAATGAAGCCCTCCTAATGCTGCTGGCGGCCTGTGTCCAGGGGGCAGAAACACCTTTTCTGCCACCTCTGGTTCAGAGCTCCACCCTGGAGCAAGCTGCCTTGCTTTTCTGTGCCTGCGGTGTTGATAGGGACGTCCTCTGGGGACAGCAGAGACAGCTGCAAGAAGGTGGTTGAACAGCAGGCGTTTACTATGGGTCTACCAGCGAACACCCACTGCACCCCTGCTGCCTGCAGAGGTACCCTGGGCCTGGCGAGGTTCATTGCCAAGGCCTGGGCAGAGGTGCTGAGGCCCCCGAGTGGTCACAGGCAGGCAGGGAGGGAAGCCTGATGATCACCTGTGGCAGGCAGGGGAAAAAAATTATATTTTTCTCAGGAAAATCTAATTCTTTTGAGGCCCAACCTTTCAATCTGGGCATTTTGGGGGCCTCCCAGCAGCCTAGACCCTGACCATCCTGCTGCTATTGGCGTGAGCCTGAGCCAGTTGCCTCCTTGGCTGTGCCTCAATTTCCCCATCCGTACAATGGGGACAAGCCCCCATGTCCCCGAAGGAGGGGTTGCCTACAGACTCCTCTTTTCTAGGGGGAGGCGGAAACACTCGTGAAACATAAACCTAATGCAGTTATAGTCCAGCCCCGATCCCCAGCGTGCGGCTGGCCCTTTAAGAAGAGGTTGCGCTCGCTCTGCTTCAACCTCCGCTCCGCGTAACGTCAGCGCCACGTGACACCTTCCTGCAGGGGGCGGGGGTCCGAGAGGACAACAAACTCGCTTCCGCCTGCGGGGCCGGAAGTGAGGGCGCAGGGGCGGGGCGAGGGCAGCGCGGGTGGCGTGAGGGGAATTGCGGTGGCGGTGGCGGCCGGGCCATAGCGGCGGGGTAGCGCCACGGCGGGAGGAGGTGAGCTCGCCCCACCACCCGGCCGCACTCCTGGGGGTGGGGCGGACACGCAGCCCGGCCCCGCTCCGCCTCCCGTGGGGATGGGATGGATGGGGGTCGTCTCGGGCCGGCGCTGCCGCGGTTTGAATCCCGCGCGGGGCAGCTCCGCGGGCCCCGCCCGCACCGGCTCCTTCACCTCCAGCGACGTGCTCCTGGCAGGATACCGTGCTTTAATTAGAGCGAATTGCAAGCGAATTACCCACTCGCGCCACTGCACGCTTCCCCTTCACCTTGTCTTGTAATTTAAATTTCTCACAAGTTTTCAATTTAATTTTCCTGCAAAATTTCTTGCAATTTAATTGTCTTGCAATTTAGTTTTCCTGCAAAATTTCTTGCAATTTAATTTCCTTACAGTTCATTTCTCTGCAGTTCATGAGGAAAGCCCAGGCTGGGGCAAGTGTGCCAAGACTGTGCACGCAGGGCAGTTCAGGACCAGCCACTCTCTGCCTGGGGACATGTGCGGAGGCAGGGCTCCTTTCGTATCTCGCTTGCTGGAGGCTTGTGGGGGTACCCAGCAGTCCTGGGCCTGAGGGGAAAGCTGAGGCAGGCTGAGTGCCAGAGGGAAGATGAGAGGCCTGGTGGCAGGCTGAGCCTCAAAGGGAAGAGCCCTGCTGTGCACCTGGGGGGATGGAGGAAGGCTGTGGGCCAGGGAGAGGAGTAAACGGGAGGTTTTGAGAGGCAGGAGAGCAGTAGACTAGGCTGGCTAGTTAAAGGTGGGGCAAGATTGTTCAAGAAGGGGGCAGTTTTTACCTGAAGTTGGCACTAAATGTAGGGATGTCACGAGCCCTAAAGCCACTGTCTGCCTGTAGACCAGGTTTTATACCGACCAGTAGTTTTGAATTTCTCTGCCCTGTGTTGTCCTCTGGAGATGTTTTGTCTGTTCCTAGGGTTGTGCGGTCCCAGAGCGTCTGCTTGTCCTGGCACTAATAGGCTTCAACCAGTGTTCACGCATCTCTGGCCTTCATACTTTTTCCTGTGAGTTTATTTTGGAGCATAGTTCCTGGCTTGTTTGACCCACCTAGTACTTCCGGGAGTATCTGGGACGCTAGATGACAAGTGCCACATTCTGTGATGTGCCTGTGAGACTCGGACATGCAGTGAACAAGACTAAGGATTTCACCCCTCCCTATGAGTAGAGAGAGGTACAGATGCTCCTCGCTTAATGCTGTAGTTATGTTCTTGAAAAATGCGACTTTAAGCAAAACGATGTTAAGCGAATCCAGTGACATCACAGTAGTTGCCTACTAGCAAGCGGTGGCCAAACAACGTTATAACCGAACGTTGCGCGACTTGAAATGAGTGTGCTGTCTAATAAATCAGTGATGTAATAATGAAACAATGTTAACCAGGGCAATGTTAAGTGAGGAGTACCTGTAGTTGGCTTGTGTTCGTCTCTGCTGCTGTTCTGCTCTGACTGTACTTAGGGCTGAGGCTTGTTGTTTAACCCCAGTTGCCCATTGTTTTTCAAACTAGTTTTTGAGACATGAAACTCTCCTTGTTTCCTCTTGTATCTGGGTGATTCTCCTAAAGGCTCTTGTTCTACCTCAGACCTTGTGTTTTCCTGATGGCCGTGTTGGCCATGCTGGGCTTCACTGTTACCTCTAGTCAAAACAGGAAGCTTCAACAAAAGACAGCATCGAGGAGCGCTGTTTTTCTTGCCTGGTCACACCTCTGGGCTGTTTATCTTTGTGGTTAAAATGTCAGTGATTTTGCCTCGGTATGCATTCAGTTAATGGAGATACCAAGTCTTGTTAAAGTTGCAAAGTCAAAACAAGCTGTAAAGGGATTTCCAGTTTTTGCCTTATAGCGTAGATTGGCCTTGAATTAGTTTCAGGCATAATTTGGTTACTGTTATGACCATTATCAAGTGAAAAGCATCATATGATCTTCTAAATTTATTTAAGATAATTAGACTCCTAACATATATATTTATAGGACCATAGTCTCTCATTCTTCTTTCATATGGCTGCCTTGGAGCAACAATTACAAGTCCAGTTTAAGGTTAGATAACCAGTCTAAAGCTCTTGAGGAAAGGGTGTGTTTCTCTGCAGTGTCTCTGTCAAATTTGTATAGAGGGCAGACTGTTATGTCCATGGTTTGATCAGGATTGTCGCAGTCACAGTCTGCAGCACTCATAGTACACCATCTGTGCATCAGGTGACTGCAGCAGCCATACTCGGTTGACGTCCGATTTAGAGTCTTCCATGTTTTTCGCAGGTCAAAACCAGGAGGCTTTATTGTTGGGTTGGAAATTAGATGTTTATTCTAAGTGGTGGTTTCATTCCATGCTTTCCTCCAAGTTTCTGCACTGTCGTGTCCTACAAAGGCTTGTACACCTGTCCGCAGAGATTTCCAGGAGACCAAGTGGTGAGCTGGGAGGTTCTTTAAATCTCTATGGATGGGGAGGTCTGGGTTGTCATTCACATGGGCAACCTCTTTGTATGTACCTTTGTTGCAGCAAGTGTCTGGAGGAGCAGTATTGGCCAGCATGGGTAATCATTGAATTGGTATAGATTTCAGGGTTCTGGTGACAGCAAGCATTGCAAACTTTAATTGGACATCCACACATTTGGTAAGAGAGCTAGCAGCCTAAACAGGTTCACACGAATTGGCCATTGAAAAGACTGGTGCCATTGCATGGGTGCAAAGTACTCCTGCAGCCCATTCCGACAAGTTTTTGCACTATGTTTATTGGACTGTATCCTCACAGCTATTTTTCAAAGATGATTATCAAAGGTTAAGGCATGGTTGAGTGTCATGTAACTTTTCTCTGCAAAATGCGACATTGAGATGAGCTTGTGCTTTGTGGTTGCTGAGGTGAAATGCTGAGATGAGGGACTTAGTTGTATTTGGTTATAGCCTCCACTTGCAGAAATATCCTGCCATTATTGAGAGGTTTAATGTTAGTGTGTCTTCAGTCTCTTTGAAGGTCTTTGCCTGTGTAGTTAGTGTCATTGGCATATACACATTTGCTTGAAGAGGTAGTGGGCATATTGCTTATATAAATATTGGGAGTCAGGGCAAGAATACTTCCCTGTGGGGGCCATTATTTGGGGTCCTTGGTCTGCTCACTTTATCTTGGCGGTAGATACACAGCTGTTGATTACCCAGAAATGTCCACAAAGATGGGAGCAGCCTAGCACACAGGAGAAGGTGGGACAATTTTAGCAGCAGACCATGCTTCCAAATAGTACCATCTGCTGCAGTCTCTCATCTGTGTTCACTCAATAATTTGGATAGATTACAGTAGGTTACGAACAGACTTTAAAACTGGATCAACAAACTTTAAAAATGGATTCCCCTTTAAAGGAGAAAAATGTGGGAAACCATGGCTTTTCTGTTGTGGCCTGGCAGAGTTCCAGCCTGCAAGGGGCTGCCTGGGGCCTCCCAGTCTCCACACACACCCCACCATGTCCCCCACACTCACCCCCTGCCCCACACACTGGGGGCCTGGTGCCTGGGAGGGGCAGGGGCAGCAAATTGGGAGTGAGAGGTACTGGGTTGGGACTGGCCATCAATGTTGACAAATGGGTCTTGGTACAAAAAAGGTTGAGAACCACTGGACTAGAGGCCCCATGCCCCTGACTGTCCTGCTAAGGTTTTAGCAAAACCCTTCTTTCATCTTGCCCTTCCTAGAAGGAGATAAATATTGAAGATAAGGTAGTACCAGCCTTAGTTGGACTGCCAAAAATATAACGAACAGGGAGTTTCAAGGCCCTTGCAGATCATGTGGAATATCATAAGCGATATTTTTTTTCAGGAAGATAGGGAGGCTTAACAGTGAGAGGATAACTAATTGGTATGTATACCAAAATAATGAACTAGGGTACAGCTGCATGGTTATCTCTCTGGTAACTTGTGATTGTTTTTATGTAGTCATTAGAATCTAATTGGTTTCTATAGTTATTCAGAGTATTATGAAGTCATTACATGTATAACTCCTATCATGCTTTGGACATGGAGCCCGTGTGCTTCCTCTCTGTCAGTCAATCTGATCAGCTGGCTGACAGTGACTGAAGGCTCTCTATATATACTCACTGTGCTGTTTCTTTAAGCTTAATAGTACTGCATGCAGCAAACCAGGGATGAAGCCAAATTGTGCAAGGCTGGTACTCAGCCTATCCAGCCACTTTGAAATACTGTTGTGAATGTCAGTAGACTACTTGACAGGTGAGGTGTTTCCAGATGTAGACAAGGGTGGCACACCTGCACCTTAATTTAGAAAAAGTAATACAGATATCCCCATACTTTTTAGCTGTGATACACAGATTTTAGAGGAATTCTTGTATCCTACCTTTTCTTTGCATTTATATATACAGTAAGGTCTGTGTAGCATCTATTGTAATTAGTTGTAATAAAAATATTGGGAAAGATTTTGTAGTTTTAAATTTACGTGAATGTGATGTACATCTCCCCTGTGTCCAGATGCTATATTTCTTCACACCCCAGACAAGTTCTTTATGGACAAATAATGGCCCATCACCCATAGCTTATAAACCTGTGCAAGGACCTTGGGGGTTCCTGGAAACTGTAAGAGCCTTCAATTGACAATTTAACTTCTATATTGCACTGCAATAGATAGGCAAGCAACATTATAGCAGAACTGGTCTCTTTCAAAGTGAAGTAAAACTGATAAGAAAGGTCTGCTCATTGATAAATATAGCTTGTGTATATTGTGATGGAAGGGTTGTATGCTGACTCAGCAATAGTCTATAGATGTATGTTTAATAATAGGTGTTAACCAAATGATATATTGGAATAGCTGGTGAGGTAGATTATGTCAGCATCTGGCCTCTGAATTTTTTAGAAACATTGTCACTTTGTAAAAAATATGTAGGAATGCTGACAAAGATTGCCAATTTGGGAGAATCTTGGTTTTATTCAAGTAATGGAATAGGTACTTTGATGTCAGTTGGTTAAAAACTCTGCCATATATTAGTTTATTAATAAACTTTCATAGCATCCTTGTTGATTTTTCTAGGATTTGCTGGAATCTGTTTCACAGCCACTACTATTTAGACCATTTAGTGCCTGTTCACCAGCAGCTTCTTTCTGTGTGCCAGCGATCATGGTATGGCATCAAATTGTTCCTCACTTGGTTTTACAACAGGCTCGTAAGTTTTAATTATTAGAGATTTATCATAACTAAGACCAGTTATAGGCAGTAACATACTTAGTATTTTCTCAAGACCTAAATTATTTACCTTCTACTCCATTTATATGTTTACACTTCTACAGATTTGTGAAGTGGTATAATACTGCTTCAGATCAGGGATGTTTTCAGTCAAATGATGAACTCTCTTGAAGCATCAGTTCTTCATTGCTTAAACAGCTGTAAGTTTCCCCCACCCCTAGAAACACATGCCCTTTCTCAATAAGCAGGTACCTTTTGGAAAGTGATGCTAATAAATTAGATTACTGTCTTAACTGGTAAGCAGACAGAATGATTAAGATACCAGAAGCTTCAAAATTGGTATAGCATGTCTGTTTAACACTAATAAAAGCTGATACTAATACCGTCTTTTATGTTGAACAAATGCAATTACACAAATAGAGATGAACCTGCAAGTTGTATACATAACTATTCTAAATCATCTTCCCCTATCGTTAGTTTTTTCAAAATGGTAGCATTTGGTTTACATTGTTTTGCTGTTAGATGGGAAACTGAGAGTGGTGGTAGCTATTTGTGATGGTGGCTTATGATATTTGCTTATTTAATCTTGATGGTCATTAGTCGACACAAATTATTTTCTCTTTATACCTTTGAAATCCTTTTCATTTTTAAACAGTGGGGCTTTGTTACCTTTGAAAACATTAGGGAGGTGAGAGAAAATCAGTTTTTGTAAGCTATTCTGATATTACGTATACTTGCATTGTGTATACATTAGGAGTTCATAAGTCTGTTATGGCTCACAGTTTGGGAGATTTTTTGTTTCATGCAATGTGAATTTTCATGCCCTTGTTAACTATAGGCAAGAATTATAATACTTAGATCATTTTCTTAGTAGGTAATTTCCCTTTTAATATTTAAGCTTTTCATTCTCTTGCATATGTCAGTGGGAGTTGCAAGTGTTCAAAAGCTTGAAGCATGAGACCATGCTTATTTTAGGGGTTTGCATATGGATTTAGATGCGTAAACTCAGGCCCTTGTATTTGACAATCTTGGTTATAATGCGTTTAACTCATGTCAGTTACAACAGAGGATTACAGGAATCTGTAGCTTCCCTTAGCAGGTGAGACACCTCACTGAAATTGGATGTTGTTACTTGTAGACTTAAAGTTACTAACTCCTTTTTTTGCTTTTCTGCACATGTATCTGTAGAATGAGCATATGTCGTTGGTGTACGCCCGGTGCTTCCTGCACCACTGACTTCCTGAGCAACTATGCTTCCAAACGGTTGCCCCCTGAAGATCTTGCAGCAGCCAGCGATGATCTTTGTTACTGCCTGGAGTGTGTGGTTGAATACCACAAGGCAAGGGATGAAGTGCCTTCCTTGCATGAGGTAATTAAGAAATGTGACTCCTATTGCCCTTTCTTTACTAAATAACGCCCTGTATTGAGTTATTTTTGAAGTGCCGAGAATCTCAAAGTGGTTAGGCCTGAGTGACAGAAGTGAATTTTTGTGAAGGAGTTTTTTCTCTGGCCATTAATTCTATTTTCGTATAAAGAGAGAGGTTGCCCAGAGTGGTGCCTATTTTATCAATTCAGATACACAAGTGAAAAAAACAGTGGAAATGTGGTGAATGCAAACATGAAGAATGAAACTGGCTCTATTCATCTCTCCATGACCTCAAAGCTGAAAAGAAACCAAACAAACTCAAACTTCCTCTCTGGTCCTCTTTCTCCATCATTCAGCCTATTTTTGTTTTTAGCCTTCCATCTTTCTTCTACCCTTTTCTGCTTCACTTAAGTTTAAGAGGCTTGATTATGCAGTCTTGTGATGTTGCTCTTATGACACCAAAATAGATTCATAATCCAATTTGAGTTTTGAATCTTTTGTAATCCTATGTATATTATTTGCTAGCTAAACCTAAAGCTTCGTGGATTATGCCTAATTTCAGTTATCTCAATGTTTTTAAAAATAGAATTTACCTTACAGTAAAAAATAGTACTTGTTACCTGTTAGAAAATTTGAAATTAAGTTCCATTTCTATATTTTAATAATTTGATGTGTTTTCCAAGTAGAAACAACATTTGGCACATGTTGCTTTTCTCTCTCCCACTGACTTGGTTTTGATCACAAAACGTTAAATCACCACAAATTTGGACCTTAAAACTAGTGTTCCATGCTCTATAATATTCACAGTATGTGTATAAACCAGTTCCTTCTACACTTGTATGAAAAAACATTATTATCGATCACCTGCTGAAAATTATGTAATTTTTAACATTATTCACAAATGTTTATGCAACGGCAGTGTTTTCAGCACTATTGAAGTTAGTTTGATTAATGATTAATCTTAATGCCAAATTGAAAATGTTATACATGATCTGTGCTGAGTTGCTTGTCCATCTCTAGTTATTTTCATGCTGCCTGAAAAGTAGCTTCTCAGAACAAAATTAATGGTTCTTAAAATCTGTTCTCGGTCTCCATGTGTGATGTCAAACATCCTCCATCTCAGTACACACAGGTGTCTGATTATTTTCCCCTGAACAGACACTGTGGGAGATGGAAACCTCCCGTCTTATTGCCCACATGGAGAAGTCCATGAAGGAAGAAATTGAAGAGGACGATGAATTGTTTATAGTAGACGAGAATGGGGAAACACAGCTGTCTGGTTATACTGGCCCAGATTTTGAGAACAACCTGCGAGTACCTCTTCTAGAAATACTGAAATATCCATATTTGCTACTACATAAGCGCATCGGTGAGTATCCCAAGGTGCACCCTTGCAAGAACCCAATATTGCCATTAATGCAGGAAGTGAAAATAGTTGTTAGTCACTGTATTAACATAATGGTAATTTTTCCTAAGTGCTAATATAATTCTGCTTGTGTTTTTTTTGTTTTTTTTTTTGTACTTCAGTGTAATACTACCCAGTACTACCTTTAACCTACCCATGTCTTTGCTTGTTTAGGTGAGCTGTGTGTTGAGGCTCTCTGTAAAATGGAGCAAGCTAACAGCTCCTTTCAGGTCTTTGAGAAACATCCAGGGATTTATCTACTCTTGGTACACCCCAATGAAGTGGTGAGTTATTATTCTTAAAAACAAGATTATTAATGCATTTGAGCTTTTATTGGGGCACCTCTTTTGTTGGTTTCGATGCTGTTCTGGTCTACTTTACTTTTTGGCAAGAGCAGTGAGTCTGCTATTCTGAAGTTCAAACACTTCTTGTATAAATAACCCATGGAAGCATTAGGAGTGGGGTTGTAGAACAAGTGGATCATTAGGTTTATGTTCCCAGGCATGCTGTCCATGACTAAAAGTAGATGTTCTCAAAAAAAAAAAAAAAAAAAAAAAGGAAAAGAAAATGTTGCATATTAGTATTATGTTAGAACATTAAAAAAGTCACTTGAACCATCTTGAGTGTTATGAGCCATTCCCAGTCACCAATGGAGTTAAGCAGGGCTGCGTGTTGGCCCGAACTCTCTTCAGTATGATGTTCTCTGCCATGCTTACAGATGCCTTTTGTGACTGACACTGGGATTGATATCAGTTACCGGACTGATGGCAAACTCTTCAATTTGAGGAGACTACAGGTGAAGACAAAGTTACAGGAAGTGACCATGATCTTCTGTTTGACTGTTCCCTGAATGCCAAATCTGACTCTGATATGCAGTGGAGTATGGACCATTTCTCTTCAGCTTGTGACAACTTTGGTCTTGCAAGCAACACTAAGACAGAAGTGATACACCAGGAAAGTCTTGCATAGAGCCTACCATCACAATAAATGGCCAAACCCTCCAGACAATAGACAAATTCACCTATCTTGGTAGTACACCATCATGTGCAGTTCATATCAATGATGAAACCAGTGCAAGAATTGCTAAGGCAAGTGTGGCTTTCAGCTGATTATGTGCAGAAGTGTGGGAGCGCAGAAGCATTAATCAACAAACAAAACTGAAGGTCTGCAAAGCCATTGTGTTGCCAGTCCTGCTTATGCATGCAAAATATGGGAGGGGTGCAGATGCCATGCCACGAAGCTGAACCCCTTTCACATGGGCTGTCTGATGAAACTAATGAGGATAAGATGGTAAGACAAGGTCCCAGACACTGAGGTTCTTACTCAGGCAGGCATGCCAAGCATCCGCACTCTGATGAATTCACAGTTGAGATGGGCAGGTCATGTCGCCATGATGTCAAATGAGCAACTGCCAAAGATCTTTTATGGTGAGCTAAAGAAGGGAAAGCACTCTCAAGGAGGTCAGAGGAAATGCTTCAAGGACTCCCTCAAGTCATCCCTTAAACATTTCAGCATTGACCTGAAGTCCTGGGAAGATCTTGCTCATAATTGTTCCACCAGGGGAAGCCTCCTCCATACTCAAGCTACCATTTAGCTGAGCAGAGAAGAACTGCTGACGTAGAGCAGAAGCACAAACAGTGCAGATCTCACAACAGCAGCATGTCCACTGTTGATCAAGCAACCCAAAGCAGCATCTCTTGCTCAGTGTGCCAGGAACGGTTCAAAGCACAAATTGGCCTGATCAGCCATTCATGTGTTCACAGAAACCAAACCAAAAAGTGATGTCATGGTCATCTTCAAAGGACTAATAACAACAACAGAACATTGAAAAATCACTTGATGAAAAATCATATTAAAGCTACCCAAACTGACTTCGATGCTTCAGTTTGCCATGAGAAAAAATTGAGATAATAGTCACAATTCAGTAATATTCTCACAGTGTTCAAATTACACAGCAGTAGAAAGCAGAGGCCTTTCTGATTTTTGAACCCAGTCCCTTAAGAAAATATGAAAAAGTGTTAACTTTTGTGGCCACAGATGTATTGGGGTTCAAAATATTGAGTGATTTGAACAATGGAAAGCATTACCAAAATTTCAGTGTTTGTAGGTCAAATAGCATCGCATTGTCAGAAGAAGACCTAAGATTTTAATTGCTTCAGAATTTGCTCGCTTCTTTAACATCATATGGATACTATAAGGTAATTGAAACTATTGCATGGAACTGCTTGTGTGAAGCCTACAGTGCAACTGAAGGGCTAGATCTGCCTGGATCTTTCTGGTAGATTAATAGCAGGAGTAAAGACTTGCGCAGTGTTGGTGATCTAGAGCCCCCGGAACATGCAGGTTTTGCGACCTAGTACAAATGGGGTCTGGTGCCATGAACAACTGATGATAATTAGGGCTGTGCGAAGCTTCAGTAGCTGATTTGATTCGGCCCAGTTCAGCGACCGAATTTCCAAAATCAAATTGGGAGACCAATTAAAAGGTCCAAATTGAATCGGAAGCCTCCAAATGAATTCGGAAAAGATTTGGCGCTGCTTCAGAGATTCGGCCATAGACTAAACAGGGCAGCAGTCCTCACCACACTGGACACAGCTGCCTCCAGCTCGTAAGTCTGTTGTGGTGTGGGGGAGGGAGGTTTGGGGCTGGGACAAGCTGCCCAGCCTGGGGGGAGCACAGCTTGGGATGCGGGTGTGACAGTGCTCGGAGCAGGGGCTATGCCTTGCTGCCACTTGCCCAGCTGGGGGGACCATGATGAAGGTGCGGCTCGCTTTGGGCGGAAGATGGGCAAGTGATAGCAGGTCATAGCCCCTGCTCTCAGCACTCCCACGCACACTTCAGCACTGAGAGTGGGGGCTCTGCCCTGCCACTGCTTGCCCAGCTGGGGGACGGGGGTGCGGGATGCGGGTGCAGCAGCTTTGGGAGTGGAGACTGCCCTGCTGCTGCTTGCCCCTTCCGCCTGGAGCGAGCCATGCTTGCATTGCACCTGCCCCTGCTGTGGCTGGGCAAATGGCAGCAGGGCATAGCCCCTGCTTCAAGCATTGCCGCACCTGCATTCTGCACCCCTCTGAGTCTTGCACCCCCTATGCCAGCTGAGCTGCTTGTTCCAGCCCTAGCCCCAATCCTTCCCTCCCCTCTCTGCCCGCCACAACAGACTTACCAGCTGGAGGCAGCTGTGTCCAGCATGGTGAAGACTGCTGCCTGTTTAGTTTATGGGTGAATCTCTGAAGCGGCGCCAAGTCTTCGGATCTGATTCGGCTGAATCGATTTGGGACAGTGATTTGGATTTCCGAATCGAGTCGCTGTCTTTCTGAATTGGCCAAATCCAAAGTGAGTACTTGCAGCTTTTGCACAGGCCTAATGATTATGTCTCTTCCAAGTTGGGAAGCAAAATGTCCTCTCTTACCTCATCCCCAAGGAAGTCAATGGATTGTGTACTTACTTGAGCACAGCAAGATTGGGACAATAGCTTTGATACTCATTTTTTAAGAACTTGCCATCAATACAAAGTATATTTTACAACCTGAGATCAGAAATGATTGTCAACCCTGCAGCTATGACATAACTATTTGTTCCTTCTAGTAATATGTTGTTTGTTTGTTTTTTAATTTGTAGATTCGTCGGTGGGCCATCCTGATGGCAAGAAATTTGGGGAAGGTTGACAGGGATGATTACTATGATTTGCAAGAAGTGTTGACTTGTTTGTTTAAAGTCATTGAGCTGGGGCTTTTTGATAGTCCTGATATTTATTGTTCTTCAGTGATAGAGAAAGGAAAGCTCATTCTTCTTCCATCCCATTTGTATGATTCTGCCAACTACAAGAACTACTGGTTAGGTGAGTTCTGCTCAGAAAAGAGCTATGCCGTGGGGGGGCTGGGGCACATGACTTATGATGACAGGCTGAGGGAACTGGGCTTATTTAGTCTAGAGAAGAGAAGAGGGAGGGGGGATTTAATAGCCTTCAACTACCTGAAGGGGGTTTCAGAAGAGGATGGAGCTGGGCTGTTCTTGGTGGTGGCAGGTAACAGAACAAGGAGCCACAGTCTCAACTTGCAGCAAGGGAAGTTTAGGCAAAGCTTTGGGAGGATCTAGTTGGGGATGGTCCTGCTTTGAGTAGGGAGCTGTACTAGATGACCTCCTTTTTTTTTTCCCAAGTGACAGGCCTACATGTTCATTTCTCTGAGAAGAATCCCCTGTTTCACCCTACTTTTTACTGGGCCTCCAGGTTCACGTATCCCTTGTCTTCCAAGATACTACTTCTTACAAGTCTAACTAGGTGCGACAGTTGAAAGGGAATCCTCTGAGATTTGTGACTACCTGGTAAAAACAAGTAGGGGAGAAGTTTGTTTAATTTATTTACTCATAGGATCAGAGGAAATGAGAAAAAAACCCTCCTTCTTTCTTGACCAGTTTAAGTTTCTCCTATTTGATCTGGGGGACTCCCTTATCCCAGACACTGGAGTTGGGTGATGCAGAATGTATTACCCAACTGTTGCCACTGTTGAGAGTCTGATCCTTTCTCCCAGGATGGAAGTTTTCTTCTTTTTAAAGGCTCCTTAGTAGAAAGTTTCTGCCCCTAAATCTCCTCTAAGATTTCAGACAGGCTTTCTGAACCTGACCAAATTTGTTTATGTACTTTTGCAGAAAGCGATGGTCTTTCTCCACTGGTTTTCTGGTATTGTTTTTGAGCACTAGGCAGTTGAATTATGTCTATAGCCAGTTCTTGCAGGATTTGAACCTTTAGTCATTGAACCCAGAGATTTTAGATAATATCTAGACATTAAACAGTTGGTAGGAGTTAATTCAAGTAATTCGCACATTTTCACCATGATTATGATTTGGAAAAGTAGGTTGTCGAAGTCATGGGGTGCATCTACAAGTGTCACTATGACAACATTGTTACTGTGCTGTGATTTAGTTCTTTAGAAAGGAAGTACTAAGTCATGGCACAGTAGCAGCCCATACTGCGCCATATGCACGACACATGGCTATTTTTAGCAGGTACTTCACTGTCATGGTGTGCTATACCAGGGGAGCACATCACTACAGTGACATAGCTGCTGGTCATGTGTAGATGCTTGAAGATGCTACGTCACCATAGCACAGGGGCAGGCAAAATGCGGCCCACAGGCCAGATGTGGCCCACCAGGCCATTCTATCCAGCCCGTGGGGCCCCTAAACAATTTAGAAAATTAATATTTATCTGGCCCTGGCTGCCTGTCATGTGGCCCTCGATGGCTTGCCAAAACTCAGTAAGCGGCCCTCCACTCAAAATAACTGCCCGCCTCTGCCATAGCACGTTGCTACGGTGACGTAGTGTCACATGTAGACATACCTGGAGTTGACTTTGCTTGGAGTCCTTCAATGGGAGTGGAGTCAGAGTTCTTGAAGTAAATATGATGCATTTGGATGGCAGATGGATAAAGTTGAAATTTGTTTATACTGGATACTCCAGAGTAGTCTGTTTAAAACCATTACTTTCCAATTCTTTTGATTTTGATCACCCAGCAGTTTCCTTGTAGTGGGTTTTGGAAAGCAATACTTAGTTTGACCAAACTTAAAACAAACAATTTTGACCCAAAATATAAAGACAGATTGCTTTCATTGCAGGTATCTGTATGTTACTAACAGTGCTGGAAGAACAAGCGATGGATTCTTTGTTGCTGGGCCCCGACAAGCAGAATGATTTCATGCAGTCTATACTTCACACCATGGAGAAACAAACAGATGGTAACTGCTGAGGCAATGATAAATAAAGATTAAAAATAGAGAATGATAGTCATCTTCTGGGTGTGATATCATTCTCTAAAGAATTTACTAGTTGAACAAATTTTCAGTAGTGTAATGCCAAAGAGAGAGCTTCTAAGACTGATATGTTGTTCCTCCCGTGACATAAAAACAATATTTGCATATATTTTGAGGCAAATATAAAAGAGCGAATCTCAGAGGACCTTTGAAGATTGGAGAAAAGGTGCCCTTTGGGAATATGAGGAGGCCTATGTTAAGTGTGGGTGAGGGCAGACGTGTGGTTCTTACTGGATCATTTTCACTTGGGAAAGAGCTATACCTTTTTTTTCATCTGTTATGTGATTTGGCTCTTGAGGTCTAAAATTGAGTAAGTTTCCACTTTGGCTTCACATTGTTCTGGAGTTTGTTAAAAATGCGTGTCAGTTGTTCTAACCTTGACAGCTTCTTTAATCTAGAATAGATTGTCGAGAACAAGAATCTGTGCTGGCTCCTCTGAGTGTGAGGTCATCCCCTAATGCACCAACTCTGATTCCACGCCTCCCCACCCCTTAATGTACTCTAGAGATCTTTGAATCTGAATCATCCTAGTTAGTTTTCGTGATGATTTTTCAAGTGCACAGGTCTGAAAATGTGCATTGAACAAATAAGTTAACAAGTCTATTAGGCTGGTTCCTGTGTTCTGCATGGTAGTGCTTAAAACAACATGCAATTTTACCAGATCTCTTTATCTTTGTAAATGTTAAACTCCAACCCAATTACTGTACATGAAGCAAGGTTTGGAGTTAAATGGTACGTATTCACTTCTTCTAGACCAAGGGTAGGAAGCAGCATCTTCATAGTACTGACAGTAACCAGTAGGTAGGGAAGGCAGTTACAACAGAGAAGCAAAGTGGCTGCCAGAAGAGAACTGCAGGAAAAGGAAGGTTGTCTTCAGGTGCAGCCGCTTTTTTCCTGGGTAGGAAAAGGCAAAATAAAGACAGCTCTTTTTCAGATCCAGCTCTCATTCCTTGAGTATATAAGGACCCAGTAGGTAATCCTAATAATATATCATATACCCAATCCCAAATATATTAGCAATAAAAAAAAAAAACAAAAAAACTTACTATGAAGAAAAAATTAGGCATGATATGCCTTTATGGAGATGGGAAGTATTAAAAGTTGTCATTCACATAACTTACACACCCTTTTCCCCAAATAATTTCCCCTTGTAGGAGGGAATCTAGGGCAGGTCTCAGAAAATAGAAGCGTTTGTGTTTTCAAAGAAAGCATTTTTAAGTCTTCCCTCATCTTGTTTAACCAGAAAAGGCATTTTTAGACTGAAATATTTTTAGACTATTTTTGTAATTTACTTTTGTTGTAACGTTTAACAAAAGCTGAGAAACAGAAATAAATTCACTTCGTCTTTTGCAGACTTTAGAAATATCCAAGATGGTTGCATCTCCGCTTTTCTTGATCTTAAATTGTTACATTTCAGATGATAATGCTGATCCCTTCTGGCCAGCGCTGCACTGTTTCATGGTGATTTTGGATCAACTTGGTTCTAAAGTGTGGGGTCAACTGATTGATCCAGTCCAGGCTTTTCAAACTATAATCAACAATGTGAGCTACAACAACGAAATACAAAATATACGCAATAGCTCTAGGAGGTCAGTTCAAGTTTTTAAAAGTACGGACTTATAACCCATTACAGTACTCAGATAACATTGAAGTGGCGATCTGATCTCTTCATCTTGTCACTAATGCTCTAAAACTTGTTGGGGGGAAAATGGCAAGGAGCTAAATGAAACGTGATAAAATTTTGAGAGTTGACAGCATTGTAAATAGGATGTTATAACTCCAGCTTTTATCGTAATTTTAGATGACTGCTAATTAACTGGTGGACCTCATGTTAAATCTTTTGGATGGTTCTCACATGCGTCTTACAGAGTATCTAAAAAAAGAGTTTTATTTTTTTTTCTGAGTGTGTTACCATTCAAAATGACGATAAAATATAATCACCAGAAATATACTTGGAAAGATAACGTTGTGTCTTAAATTTCTGAAGGGAAATATTTCAAGATATTGGGTATCCGTTGCTTTCCTTGGAAGGTTTAGTGTTAACAGATTGACTGTTTGACACACACAAGTGTGGCTTGAGGGACATTTGTGTAGCTATACATTAGACCAGGGATTCTCAGCCAGGGTGCTGTGGTACCCTGAGGTGTTATTTAAAAACTGTTATATGCAAATAATTATTGTGCTGTATAATGGATTTTGTGCTCGTATATTAGTTGGGCTAATGATGTTTTTGTGCCTAAATCAAAGTTATTGGGTATTGTGTTTCTTCTTGGTGCTTGTCAGTCAAGTCTGCAACTAAATAATAAGGGTTCTCTACAAGTAGGCACCTTTCTTTTATGCATAGGCTAAAGAAACATTATCCTTTTTGAAATATTTTCCCCAAAACACTTTATCATTTCTATCACGTAGTAGTAAAACATTATGTTTGAGGAAGCAGATTTTTTTATCCTGTCCAGTCTCATGTTACGCGAGTCGTGAGTAATTTGTACATGGTTTGAGAAAACTTGTATTTCTTTTTAGACCCAAAACTGAACCGGAGTCAGAGTACGGGGAGGATATGGTTACTTGTAGCCAAATTGTCTATAATTACAACACGGAAAAGCCCAAAAAGGTATAAAAGGCACATCTTTCTTTTCTTGGATATTTTGTGAATTAGTCATTTAATTTAAGTTACATTTATTTTACAAATGTGGTCTAAGGAAACTAACTGAAACAGACTTTGTTTGGAATTTTATGCTTTTAACATCAGTTTTTTGTAGTGATTTTCACTGTTTATCTTGGATAGTCAGTCATTTCCTCTATCTTTCAGCTGGCTGTTGCAGGAGAGGCATGTTTTAATCCAATTAGGCCTTTGTTTAATAATATGGAAAAATTGGCAAGGGGACTAGGAGGCAAGTGTTTGTACTTGAAAATATTTTAACCCTTTACAAATGCTTTGTAGATGTAAAAATATATTGTTTTAATATTTCAATACTCCATACCTGGGGCATATTAAAGGATGCCATCAACTATAAGTGTTTTGTCTTATGATTGTATGGATCAATAGGTAACGTATACATTCTTTACTGTTTCTGATAGAAGCAACGTGCATCTCAATGAATTAGTTTCTTTTTAGGTCATGAATGTTCTCTCATATGTATAGTAGAAAGTCTCTAATCCATTTAAATGTAGTTCATTTGACCATGTGGGAGCTGCAGGATCATATCAGCATAGTGATTAGTGCTTTGGGACTTAGGGAAGCATTTTTGTAGGTTACACTTTAGGATTAGAACTTCATTGTGGTATCCTATATGCCATGGACATATTATTAGTAATTGATTTTAAGGTTGAACAGAAATATTGTGCCAAGTCATTGTGCCTGCAAATTATTTGCAAACCTTTGTGGAAGAAAGTTACCTTTTGGTTTAAAAAAAAAAAATTAAGATATAGCAAAGCAAGACAAATGATGCAGTGCTTCATGCTAAGGCTTTCAATTTTTTTTCCTTCCCAGGATGCTGGATGGAAGACTGCCATTTGTCCAGATTATTGCCCCAATATGTATGAAGATATGCAGACATTGGCCAATGTGCTTCAGTCTGATATTGGCCAAGATATGCGAGTCCATAATAGTACATTTTTGTGGTTCATCCCTTTTGTTCAATCACTTATGGATCTCAAGGACTTGGGAGTAGCCTACATTGTAGAGGTCATTCACCATCTCTGCTCAGAAATCAAAGCCGTTCTCAATGAAAGAGTTCAGCAGTGTGACAAAGTCTCTGAATTTTTCATCCTGATTTTAGTGTCGATTATTGAGCTACATAGAAATAAGAAGTGTCTGCATTTGTTGTGGATTAGCTCACAAGAGTGGGTGGAAGCAATGGTGAAATGTTCTAAACTCCCAAATGTAGCATTTATGCGGCATGGTGAAAAAACACCAGCAATATCCTCTCAGTCTTTTAACTCAGTGCAGTATGCATGTGTTCAGTTGATACGCAGCCTTCTTCGAGAAGGATACCAAATAGGACAGCAAACTCTTTGCAAGCAATACCTAGACAAACTAAATCTGCTTCTCCGTGGAAACATCTCTCTGGGTTGGCACCTGAGCAGCCGGGAAACCCAAGAATTACAAACCTGTTTAAAGCAGGTAATAAAAAGTATAAAGGACAAATCCACAAGTTCTTCATTCCTTTTGGAGAACAGCTTAATCTGTACAACTTCATCTGCTGTTCCTATGAAGCAAGAGAAAGGGAAATCTGATGACAGATGTAAAATGAAGACACATCCCAAGGATGACTTCAGCCCATCATTTTCTTCAGCATGTAGGAGAGATGAAGTATGTCCCCAGAGTCCTTCCCCGAGAAGAGGAGATGCTTGGGAAGAGGAATATAAAATACCATCTGCCTACAATTCCTATGCAACTACCGACTGCTTTTTGACAAATGTTAAAAAAGAACTCAGTGGGTCAGCTGTGGAGCATGAAGGTCAAACTAGCTTTGTAACAACAGACAAATACAGGGATATCCAGAAAAATGAAAATAACCCCCAAGTAGAGAACTATGCCAAGAATAGTACCTTACTTAATCAGGTGTGCAGCCCAGATCTCCACTGTTCTGATTTAAAAAGCTGTGGGGTGTTGGAAGCCAATTGTAAAACAGGAGCCAGGTTGCCAGCGTGTCTGACTGCTCAGCCTTGTATTACTTCTGAAGTCATTTGCAACTCAAATGAAAAAGATGTCAGTCTCTCCCTTAATGCCTGCTCAAGTTTTAAGGTAGATGACAATAAACTCAGCAATTTGAAAACCAATGTACAGAAAGGTGATTTGGCCACAAAATTATTGCAGTTAATGAAGTCATCACCACATTTGAAGAAAAACAAAGCAAATGATGCGCCAAATTCAGGAGCAGACCAACCACAGTCTCGTCCTGAGAGCGTGCATGCAAAAGAAGATCGTAGCAAAGATCTGGGAGTGAATGTTGCGTGTGAAGGTGAAATGCCGATTAGTTGTCATACTCCAAAAGGCCCTGAAAGTCAGGAGGGCAGATGCCTGGATGGTATTGTTGAGATCAATTCTCTCTCTGCTAAGCAAGAAAAAAATAATGCACAACTAGAGTTTTCAAGTTTCTTTAAAAAAGAGGTTAATTTGCCTAAAAATGAAGTGGGTGGTGATGATGATAACCATATTCCATGTACAGCGATTATAGGTAACTTGCCAAAAAAGATATCCCATGCAGGAAGATCAAGTTCTTTGTCAAAGTGTCTGTTAAATAAAGACTTGAATGCAGAGTCTTCAGACCAAGAGCAGTCTAATTTTGGCAATTTACATCCAAGGCAAGATGCCTGCAAAGAACAAATTGTGAGCAAACTACACATGGATGCAATTTCAGTGGGTGTTAGTATTCCACCTATATCTAGTGGTGAAGGGGGGAGGCCTAGTAATACCCCTCAAATCAGTCCACACTCGATTAAGAGAGAATCAGAAGAGAGGCCATTAACAATTTCCAGGTATTTTAAAAGAGAAGGGGTTTTGGAGAGAAAAAACGAGAGTACAGAAGTGATTGCATGTGATTTAGCGAATAGGATTTCTGGATCTAGGACCTTAACAGACTCTCAGCTCGATAGAGACCTTCACAAACTATCTTTAGCTGCCTATACCAAAAGTGTCAACTTTTCTCTTGATTCGAGCCAAGAAATCTTACCACAGCATTGTCTGCCTGACATAATGAGGAAAGTAAAAGGTGCTGTTAGATCGTCTAATGGCCCAAGTAATGAGACCTCATTTGATACAGATTGTCCCAACAATCAAGTCATTATCATTTCAGATTCATCTTCTGATGATGAAAAAAAAATAGTTATTGAGAAACAAACTGGAAAAATAGATGAGAGCATATGTCCAGAAAAGCAGCCTTTAACATCTGCCTGTGTTTCTGATGGTGTGAGTAAGAAAGAACAGATGAAGAGTCATAGCTCCCCATTGCCATACGAGGAATATGAATCTCAGTATTTTGAATTTGAAACTGAAGATGATGTCTTTTCAGTTTGGCAAGATTCTCAGATGGATGACAAAAACGTGAATCAAGTCCGTGAGCAGATGCCTTCAGCAAGCAGCTCTTCTTCAAATAATTTACAGTTGGAAGATGAGACAAATGAATGGGGCTATGATACAGATTACATCAGCGATGATGTCATTGAACAAGCAGCCAAGGATGCTGAAAAGCAGATAAGTTCTGTTTTTTATCAGAAGAAAGTTAGTATAGCTGAAATAAAATCCGAGTTAACTAGTCAGGAACCTGCTATAAAGAGAAATGCAGCAGATCAAGTGGAGAGTTCTTACACGCGTCCTGTTGCTAAACATGGTATAAAAAAAACAAGCCTGACAGAACTCAGAACATCTACATCAAAAACATCATTAGCTAAGAAGCTGGCTGTTAAAAAAGGCAGTGCAAGTCCAAGTAAAAGTTTAGCAAAATCCAAAGTGGCAAGAGCAGCTTGCAGGAGTCCTAGAAAAATGAATCTTAAAACTACACAAAGCAAAAAATTGCCTCAGGCCCGTTGTAAAAATACTGAACCCTGCAGGTCAACCCCTGCCGTAGTTCCTCCAAAGAAAGTTCGCCAGTGTCCTAAACCAACGTCAGCTGCAGAAAAACTTGGTTTGAAAAAGGCACCCCGCAAAGCTTTTGAGTTATCTCAGCGGTCTTTAGAGAGTATGGCCGAACTGCGTAACTATGGCAGAGTTGCTGGAGCAGTTACGGTTCCACAGAAACAAAAAACTATATTAATTGATCCCCAGAATCTTCGTGTCAAAAATAATAAAAAAATGCTGGCTTCCCAAGATCTGCAGTTTTTAAGGCAGACAAGGCCCAAACAAGAGGGCAGAGAGAGAAATCGGGTTGGAAGTTCTGGGAGTAGAAGCAAAAGAATAGTTAAAAGGGCAGACCCGACGGCTGCTATACAGCAACCTACAGCTTTTGACTTGGCTTCTGCTTCAAGAACCAGTCAAAGAACAGCTGAGCTGGTTGGTTGTCTTTCTACCCGGGACAAAATACAGATGAGGAAAAGTTGCTCATCTGAGAGAGAGGAAGTGCAGCCTGTACCTATGTTTAAAATGCCTGCCTCTGCAGAGTCCACCTCTAAAACAGAAGGCAACAATACAGCAATTCCTGCTTTGCCATATTTTCCTTCCCCTTTAACTGCAGAGGGCAAAAGTGAATCCGCAGAAAAAGACTGCATTGTCAAGGCCACCTCCTTGTTACCACCTCAGTGTCAGGAGGCAAATTTAAAAGAGAACATGTTTAAATTGAATGAAAATGATGACGATGACTTATTTTTAACTCAGTCAGATCCTGTGGATATGGAAATGTGTTCCCAACTGGAAAACATTATTATACTTCCTAGTAAAGAGCCACTAGAGATGGAAGTAAATGCTGCTGAAAGCCTGTTGCAGAATGATCCTTCCAATATTGTGATGTGTAAGTACAAAGACTGTATAGAGAAGGTGGAAAAAACAGGGGAGTATTGTAGTAAGCATTCTCTTACTGATTCATCAGATCATCTCTTTGTCAAGCCTCTGCCACCAAAGATTGCCAAACCTCCTACTACCAAAATTTTCAACTCAAACTCTTCTTCGCGGAATGCCAGTCTCAGTAAGGATCTTGAAAATAGTTCAAGACTTCCCCTGGTTTCAAAAAACAAATCGAATGCAGTAAAACCTGCAGCATCCAAGCCAATGAATCCAAAAGCTGTATCATCAGAGAATCGGGTGTTCAAGACTCCAAGTTTGAACAGTATTCTTCGGCCCCAGAATTCCAGCAATGTTCTCCGGGCCCAGAACATGCAGACCAAAGCTGTTTCAAATTTCCAGGGTTGGCTTGCATCTCAGACTTGTGTAGGGCAAGAAAAACGGGTCTCTTACTTCCCACGGTCAAATACCCTTGTCACTGTGCAGCGTGATCCTACTATTTTTGTTAAAGAAGTCCTGAAATGGAATTATGAAATATTTGCCAACTTTGGCAGTTTTGGACCTCCAAATAACCTCCTTCAGGCAATCATGGCATCTGTTCCTGTCAAGTTCCAAGGATACAATGACTATTTTGACACATTTTTCCCCTTGATGATGCTAAATGCCTTTGAAACGGTAAGTAATTTACCTGTTTCGCCTTTAAACTATTTCCTCCTTTCCCCTCCCCCCGCCCCAACTTTTTGTCTTTTATAATGGGCTGTTATTCATCAAATATAGAGAAGTTTGGGACAACTATATGTTGCATGTCCTCTTAACTCAATTTCTAAGAATGCTACGCTATTACGATTTAAAAGAAAATCTTAGAACGTTTGTACATTTCTGTAGGAAGAAGTTTGAAGATCTAAAATACTGTAGAACACTTCAGTGATCAAGAAAATGAGGGTCTTTTTTTGCTTTGTTTCCTGCATCACCTCCTCTCCCACTCACTCCAGCAGAGCAATTCAATGCACCTTCGAGGTGACTTGCAAAGGCGAAAAAGCTAAGTTTCTGCTCCTTTTTTTTTCCATTTTGTGTATAGCTGGCACAAGAATGGCAAGAAAATCAGAAGGCTAAAGAGAAGAATGCTTATCATTTGCATTTAAAAAAGTTCTCTGCTGACTTGAATCAAGCTGAATTTACAGGTAAGAATATTTATGAAGCCTTGCTACTTTGGGAGATGAAAAAGAACAATGTTATTATGCCTTAATGAATTACAAGTTAGAGGAGTAGAAAAAGGTGGAAGAGATGCACACCTCAAGCCTTGATTCATGCTGAAGCAATGAGCCAGGCCTGATACCTATTCACATATAGTGAGCGTGGGTATAAATGTCTAGAAAGAAATTGCCAGGAAAAATGAACCTTTCCAGTGGCAGATGGCAAAAGCTTTTGTTCTTGCTTTATGAGCTAACTTTGAATATGCAAAACCCCAAATTTATGAGAGAGTATTGTTGATTTTTAAATATATATTGTAAACTATTCCCCTAAGTCTGAAAATATATGGCAAAACATATCTTTATATGCTTCAAAATGATTCACTGTAATGGTTGGTTTTTTGAATATTGAATATGTTGGATTTTGTCTACTTAGAATTTTGTTTTGTTAACAGGTTTCTTAAGAAGAAGGAATGAAATAATTTGTCTTGCTTTGGTTTCACGCATTTGAAACTGAGGATTGGGAATCAAGAATTAAATTATACTCCTTGCGTTGATTCCTTTTTGTGGCTTGTGATTCCCTTGGGGTTGGGCAGATCATGCTTTCTATGTAGTCTGGTCTCAAATAATTTTAGTGCTTTAACACTTAGTAAGTGCATAATTCATAAGTGCACACAATAAATTAAAAATTCCGAGGTCGTCCACATGCAGATGGCTGTTACTTGAATTTTTACATTATTCCTGGTAGTTTACATTCGGGAAAGGGATCTCGTCAAGCAGCTTCATCCAAAGGAGGAAGATTTGATTTTTCTGGTTGTGCATGAAAAGCAAAACCCCTTGGCAGAGGAAAGCGAGAAGGATTGCCGTCCTGTGCGTCATGTTGGTCACGTGACCCGCTTCTCCCGTACCCATTTCACGGAACGAGGTAAGCAAGCTTGGTTAAGAGAAGGTGCAGCATTATTAGTCCTTTGGGAAATGAACATCTGCATTTTGCAGAAGGAGATGTGAAGTCATTTTATTTCTTCCAGCAACATGTTTCACAGAGTCCATTCTTGGTGCAGGTTTAACTTTTTGGCATTATTTTCTGGCATTCCATTTTAGCAAGAGCTTCTGCTCCAAACTTGTTATCTAGTTGACTGAATAGCAAATTGAGTTCCCTTTTAAAATTGAAATGGTTTCTGAGCTGAATAGTTTGTAACATTTATTCAAGCATCACTGTGGGTATTTGATCAGACCTTCCATCTAGGTTTGTAGTTTCAAACTTCAGAATGGCTGTTTTTTGTTATTGGTGGTATTGGTTTATTTAGACATTGCAAATTTCTTCCAGATACTATTCCTAAATGTCTGTGGAATCACTAGAAAACAGTTCCTCTCTCTAATAGTGTGCCTTATAATATTTTAACACCTAAGTTTTCGTCTTTTCATAGTGGCGTGTTTTTAGCTACTGTGATAAAAATGGGATTCCTTTTGGAATGATCCAGCTCTGTTGTTAGTTGACTGAAAGTGTTGAATTAAACACACTCCTCCTCCAAACAGAAGTTAAATGGTTTTTCCCAGTTACAGCTACAACAGCTGTAACAGGCCAGGAGTCAAACCCACACGTCTCCTGTGTAGTTTTTATAAGCTTGTTACAGCAAATCTCCAAAACTTCTAGGGTAAAGTTGCTTTAAAGCCAAAACTTAATGGTGAGTAAGGTCTATGTGCACTTGGGGGACCAGACCTACAAGATGCTGAATGCCCATAACTCCCATGAACTCAGCTGGTTAATGCTAAGCATCTTCTAGAAGATGAGCATGGAGTTTCAGAAGTCAGCTGTTTGAAAGGAAATGTAACCATTACAACTGAAAAATCAATAGTAGAAGAGTAGAATATGTTATTGCTTGCCAAACAAAGTAAAGCAATGGAGGTAAAGGATCACAGTTGACTTGCTTGTTGGTATTCTTACATCAAGCAGCATCTGGTCCTAACAGCCCAGTGTACTTTGAATTAATCCTTTTACTGTTACGATAATTTCTTTCCTCCTTTCTTTGTACAGGTCAAAATGAGCAGCATGTTGTTTGTCGTCTTTTTGTCCAAACACGAGGCAATTTGTCATCCTACATAAATCAGCAGGTGAAATGTGAAGTGGTCAGCTCTCTAGTTACTACACAACGAAAGTTCAGAGGTCTGCTACTGTTGGGTAGGAGTCCTCTTGCTAAAGCCATCATACATCCAAATTATAATGACTTCTGTCCAAGAGATTTGACCACAGCTTCCGAGAGAACTGTAAGTCCTCTACAAGTTAAATAGTAATGCTAGTGACAGTGTGAAACGTAGGCCAATCTGTACCTTTTATTTTATCAGGCTTCTTGCATTTTAATTTAGAAAAGTCAGATAAAAGGTTAGGGCCTGACTGAATGTGGTATTGGAAAACTGAGTGAGGTTTGAAAAAACATCTTTCAGTTTCAAACTCTGTCTTGGCTTGTTGGCATTGAGTTTGGGGTACAGATAAAAGAGGTTGAACATGTGTTCAGGTGACTTTATTGTTATGACTTAAAGTGCAGTATTGTATTAGTATCTCTCTCAAAGAAGCATTCAGTTGTCTACTCTTCTGTGGAGAAATACTGGTTTTAAAAAAAAGTAACCTGGAATATAGGTTTGAGAGGAAACAATCTTCTCCTTGCAGCTTCCAGATCAGGCATTTGTATACAGAAAGCAAACCCAGACTCAAAAACTTGTGTACCCTTGAGGCTCTCCATCCTGAAGACATGAGGAGAAACACCTGAAAATTATTTCATTTGGTAATGCAGTGTTCCTTTTTTTCTTCCCGTGTAGACATCATACTATAAAGAATACAATGAAGATCAGAAGAAAGCTATTGAAACAGCTTATGCGATGGTGAAGCAGCACCCAGGCCTTCCTAGAATTTGCCTGATTCATGGACCACCTGGTACAGGAAAATCAAAAACTATTGTTGGACTGCTGTTCCGTATCTTAAATGAGGTATGCAGTATGGAACTATAATCACCTTGGGTACTTGGTTTTGCTTGCCCAAAAGAAAAAGCAAAAACAAGTCCATAATCTAGCATAGTAAATGCAATTATTACTGTAATGATGAGATACTTGTTGTTGTAGCCATTAGGAAATGTAATTCTTTCACTTAAAGCTCTTTGTTACAGCATAAGAGGCTATGAGGTTTTCATTGGATGCTAGCTACAACACTGGAAATGAAGTGTCTTTCTGAGTAAGCCAACCAGATTAAGAGAAGTGCAACTGGTCGGTCATTTGAAATGAAAAGGCTAGACTCAACAACATGTTTTGATTTCTTTGTTAATTAACCCACAGAAGTCTGAGAAGGAGAATCCAGCTCAAAATATGAATGCCAAGATCAAACGAAATCGTGTTCTGGTTTGTGCACCATCCAATGCTGCTGTTGACGAGCTCATGAAAAAGATCATCCTTGAATTCAAAGAAAAATGTCAAAATATAAAAAGTCCTTTGGGTATGAACAGATCGTATATTTAAAGTTTGTTCATAAATGGGCAACGTTTGAAGGTTAACTAGGAGGCAGCTCCCTTTATAGCATCACATTATGGATAAAGCATGTGTACAGTTACAGCATTGTGCGGCTAAAGAGTAAGCTACATTTTCTCTGAAGAGTATAATTAGTATGAACTCAAGCTTGATGCTTGTTGTTTTCATATATTTCTCAGGAAAGCACATGCCGGAAATTGTTTGTCAGTGGGTTATAGTCTTTATTAATAAGTACTTAGACTTGTAATTTTAAGTCCGCTGATTCTTTTTCTTCTTTTGTGCTAATATCTGTTTTCTGCTTGTTAAGCATGTCCCTAAACTTGGGATGGAAGGTTGTTTGTTTTATATATCTATATTGAAAAGCTGCTGGAATATGGTTCGCTTTAAGTTTAAGAGCAACTCAAATTAAGGATAAAACTCTCTTGCAATATGCTTTGACATTTAATTTGCTTTCTTGGTTTTTTCTCCTGTACTTGTTTGTGCTTGTTGTGAATTTGGCAAGGACTAAACTAGGCAGCAGTGTTCTGAAGGTTTTTTCTGCAGAGCAGATACTAATTCCACAGTCATGTGCACACTGCATTTTTTTTTTGCACTCTTCTAACAAAAATGTGCTTCTAATAGAAATGAGCTTCAGGAAAAGAAGAGCTTTTCTCAGATAGAAGTATTGCAAACTTGGCTAGCAAAGCTGAAGAATGCATTACCTAAATGAACAAAAAACAGATCATGTATTATATGAGGCAACAATTACATATGCAAATAGATCACATTGTTTTTTTCTGAAACATAGATCTGTTAAATTACTAGCTGCCTTCACACAGGTTTGAATTAATTGTAGTAATCTCCTGATAGTAAAGCAGGGGTTTTCAACCTTGGGTCAGTGTACCCCCGGCAGCTGGACATGGACCCCTGGTACGTGTACCCCTGGCTGACAACCCCTGCTGTGGAGGCAAGGATTTTTGTGGGTAATATCCTTCATTGGACCAAGTGAATGGTTGGAATAGACTTAGACAAAATGACCTGAAAAGAACACATTGCATTCAAAACCTTGTCTACAGTCCATCCCAGCAATGCAACTGATCCAATAAAAGATATCACCCACAAAAATCCTTGCCCCTCACTTTTTTTTTTTTTG
>NW_017729011.1:17837493-17841225 GCF_001723915.1 Gavialis gangeticus | reverse complement strand
TTTTTTTTTTTTTTTTTTTTTTAACTATTACAGCTACCGCATCACTCAAACACTCTGAATACCGTTTAATTATTGGTTTTAGTTCTTTTGAAATGTATTTCTCAAACATGCTGTCTAAGAGGATTCTAACAGTGTGGTTTCTGTACAGGGAACTGTGGAGATAAAAACCTAGTGCGACTGGGTCCACAAAAATCAATCAGCACTGATGTCCTGAGATTCAGCTTGGATAGTCAAGTTAGCTACAGAATGAGTGAGTAAAGTGCAGATTTTGTTTGTTTATTTGGGGTTTTTTAAACCTTTATAAGGAGATGGTTTGGAGATTTGATGGGGCTGTGTACTTAGTTCCACTGCATGAGGGAGAGCCATTGTGATGGCAGATGTTTATAGAACAGTATATATTTTCCCAAAGTATTTCACAAACCCTTTCCTTTGTGGGCCTTTGAGGGGTGCTGTCAGCAAAGTTTGGGCTAAATTAAATTTTTTTTATAGCAAGTATACTTTTTATACAAATAAAAGCAAGTTCCAGGGAAAACCTTTCACCTTGTCCTCCCCCTCCATCTTCTTTCCCCCCCATGAGTTAAAGAGTTTATTTAAGATCCAGACACTGCAGTCTGGTTAGTAAACAAGAGATGCTAAGTTCATTTTCATTGCCCTAGGTAAGAGGCAAGGTGGGAGCATAAATAGTAATGAGTAAAGTAGGTGTTTTAAAGTCCTCCTATTTTTCATAACTGTGCGGATGAGGTTGGTACAATTTTGTAGTACAAGTTTTAAACTTGTTTGTTTTTCATGTTCTTTTGTAGACCGGGGTCACTCTGGCCGTGATCAAGATCTTCACAAGAGAAAAGAAGCTCTGGATCGTCAGCTGGACATGCTCTCTCGTCAGCGAGCCATGGATAGGTGTGAAAAGAGGGAGAAGGTGGTTTGACTTGGATTTCATTCCTTGCAATTTTTTTTTGTATTCCAAAATGGAACTTAGAGAACCTTCTTTCTGAATCTAGCGTACCTTTTTTCATTTTGAGTAGAGGAACATTTTCCTATGACTTGCACTATACTAGAACAGGCCAGAATCGTTCACAAAAAGCCTTTTCCTCTATCATTAAGAAGCTGTAAAAAAATAGACGTACATTAATATGCAGATGTGGAGATGGCAGTTGTCAGAGTCCTTTGCTAATGTTGTTGCTAACTGAAAGTATTACTCCTTTCTAACTAAACTTAACCAGGGTCTTTGGAAACTTTTCATTCGTGTGTGTGTGTGTGTGTGTGTGTTAAGTTTTCTTTAATGCTTGAAGTAGATGGATCAAGTGGCTGGACGTGGCACAGCTTTGTGATCATGTTTGTAGTACTTCTGTATGGGTGTTCCTTAGAGTCATAGTGGAAGCCCCTGCCTGGGGCAGGGTCATCCCTATCCAAACCATAACCTAAGCTCTGCATAAGTCTCCCAGTTGTTGCATTAAACGCTTGGTATCCATGCTCAGGTTATAGCTTACTGATGACAAATTGTGATTCGTAGCAGTATGGAGAAAGGAAGTTCAAGGCCATATGTTCAGGAGTCTGAGTATCTTAGGTTGTAGACAGCTCACAATTTTGTATCGTTTCTATGAAACTGATCAGCTTGGCCAGACGTATTTAGCTCTTAAAAGACTCTAAGTTTGATCATGTTTAGAAAACCTTGAGGGTATAAGAGAACAAAGGGCCTTAGCAAATGTGCATTGTTAATTACGCTTGAAACAAAGGTTCAGTTCATTTATTTTATTTTTTTTCTCTCCCCCAGAGTCAAAAGTTGGATGATGAAATTGGCAGACTTTCAAAAGAGAGGCAAGAGCTCGCTTCTCAACTCAAGGAGGTAGGAATTTTTGCCTGGGGCAGCTCTTTAAGACAGCCTTAGTTGAAATATTTATTGTTAACTTTTCATCTCCTGTGGAAGTGACTGTGATTTGGACTTAAAGTGGCTGAGAGTATAAGTCCAAAGCTTTAGTGGTAGTTTGACCTCTGATAGATATAAGCTGCCCATGAGTCTTTACTTTTTCCTTGGCAGGAAGCTTGGCTTGGGCTAATGTAGTCATTCTCAGCCAGTGTACCACAGCACCCTGAGGTGCCATAAGATCCTTTCAGAGGTGTCATGGAGTACCATGCCATGTTAGTACTGTTAAGTTTGCAAACATGAGTCACAAGAGAAACCCAGAGTTTGAAATGGAAGTCCATAGTTGTGGTCTTTGTGAGTTTTGCAACAGAATTGCTCTATTATTTATCTGTACTTAAAATAGTAAAAATAAGAGCTGGCATCTTCTGAGGGGTGTCTTGACTCTAAAAAGGTTGAGAACCACTGAGCTAATGGATTGATGAACTAATTCAAAGTATTTTTGCCCTGTAGCCTACAGACACAAAAACAGACTTTTGCTAAGATTGCAGCCTGTATCTTGCAAATATTGTAGAGCTTGGGAGGTCAAGTCAGCATAAAAATTTGGGCAGGTAGACTTTGCCTCATGTTCAGTTTCTTTGTGTGAGTACTAATCTCGCTGTAAGGAGCTAACTTCAGTATAACTGTACAATTAATACGTGGACTTCTTAGCTGCTAAAATTGGTCAGACTCTCGGGTAGTAAAAAAGGCAAACAGATGGTGCAAAAAGATTTGACAATGACTGACTAAAGGAAAGATGAATGGAGACTTTGTGTCCTGTCCTTCCACTCAAAGGTTCGAGGCCGTCCACAGGAAGTGCAGGCTAGCATCATTTTGGAGTCCCACATCGTCTGCTGCACATTGAGCACAAGTGGAGGTTTTCTGCTGGAGTCTGCTTTTCGACGACAAGGACTTGACCCTTTCAGTTGCGTCATTGTGGATGAGGTCAGCAAAGCTATTAAACAACAACAATACTAAATTGCCTAGCAGTGGCCACAGCAAAATATTTGAGAGGACAGCGAAACATCCATTCTTATGAGCTTACTACTTACATTGCACTTTGTTCCTCAAAGCATTCCATTGTGGCATCTCAGAATATGTTCTCCTCTCTGCCAGAGCCAGGCTTAGATCTCCAAATTGCAGTATCTTCTGCAGAGAATAGAAAGCTTCACGCCCCCTTACTTAGCCAGTTTTTGTGGGTAGATTTCTTTGGTCCTACATATAAATAGGAACTGTCCAAATCCACTTCCTACCATGCCTCTGAGAGATGCTACATCCACAAATCCTACATTTGTGAAATGCTTTTAAGTTAATTATCTCAGTCGTGTATCTGGTATCTTAATGAGTTATTTCTTTGAGTTAATGTAAAATGGAGCTCTTACCATAGGGATTCATCCAGATGGACGGGTTATATTTGTGTCTGTTTTGAGAGCTCTGGAAGTAATTGGATATTAAGAGAAGAAAACTTATTTTGGATTTGCTTGTTGAAAAAATTTAAGGAAAATATCTTTTTTCCCTCCCCGTTTTTGGCAACCTTTTTAAAAATGAATGTTTTAGTTACTCTGCATATGGTAGTGGAAAATATATAATGCTTCTTCTCTCCTTTCCTCCCGTTGCCTTATAATTGGAACTTTATTTCTTCTTGTTTGAACATATGAAAGGCAGGACAAGCATGTGAGGTTGAAACTCTCATTCCACTGATACATCGCTGTAGTAAACTTGTCCTTGTTGGAGATCCCAAGCAACTCCCTCCCACTGTAATATCCATGGTAAGTATTCAGATTGTACTGGTTCTTTTGCATAATGGAAATAGTGATGGCACAGTTAAACTAGTA
>NW_017729011.1:17810267-17832493 GCF_001723915.1 Gavialis gangeticus | reverse complement strand
TTTTTGTGCAGAAGTTTGAACTTCTGTAAACCTCCTGGTCTTACATGGAAAAATAATAGAAATCTGTACAGTGCTCTGTAATTGTATCAAGAATGTGTGATTATTGCATGAGGGGGGAAATCAGCAATTGCATTTACCAACTTAAAATCTGTGCTTGACCCTGACCTCAGCTGACCCACATACAATCTGCACTGCCACAGACTTAGTGTGACCTTGGTCAACTTACTGTGGGCATGTCTGAATGTAATAAAAAAGTGTTGGTAAACTGTGCATAGACCCACCTGAAATTATTTTAAGCTAACCAACTCAGTTCTCAATAAACTTGTAGCTGTAGCAACACAGAGCTCAGCACAGCTGGGAAAGAGAAGAAATAAAAACAGAAGGCATCCACACTGCTTGTGTCCTTCTGCCAGTGGGTCTGTCAAGACTAGTAAGCTAAAAAGATCCCACTTTGAAGGTCTTATATTCCAGGTACTAGTTAAAGTATTTAACTCTATCATAGTAATCATGGGAAGGGAAACTGTGTAGTGTTGAATATCACACTGACAGTGGGGCTGATATGTCTAGAGAATTGATGTACTTGTTGGCTGAGGCTGACAGGAACTTGCTTAGTGCTTTGTTTGCACATCTCATGGAATCCGCTGATTTACAAAGTAAATCTAAATTTAAGAAAAGAACCTGAACTGAAGGTGTTTGTTCTCTTTTTACAAATTTGCCATATTTTTTTTCCAGTCCTACTAATTTAATCCAGGTAATCGTAAAAATGTAAGTAATTTATACAGCACATGGCTGTTATGCACCTGAAACTAGTTTAGGCATTTTTCTTATTTATCCTCAAGGTCAGGTCTCTGTTGCTAAAATTCTGCTGGAGTAATGTGGCAAACTTACTGACAACTACAGACTGAAAACTAAAATGTAAATATTTGTATTACTCTAAAACTCAGTGTCTCATCAGTGAGGTAAAGATGTGAAAACTGTGTCCAATACCACAAGTTTAAGCCCATTTGGGAATGCCTATGATGAAAATAAAGATGCACCTAGCTCTACAAAACTGAATCCTGTGTCTTCCCTCTGGCAGAAAGCTCAGGATTATGGCTATGATCAGTCTTTGATGGCTCGCCTGCACAAACATCTGGAAGAACAGGTGCAGCAAAATATTATAGGGAAGCTACCAGTTGTGCAGCTGACTGTGCAATACAGGATGCATCCTGACATCTGCCTCTTCCCATCCAACTATGTTTATGGGAAGACTCTGAAGACTGACAGGTGAGTACCATTCTGATAGCTTTTTAAAAGGGGGTATTTATGGTAAACTAACAGGACTTGTTTGCCATTTCAGTAATTATCCTTTTGTGGAAGATTTCTTTATGTAAGAGAAGAAAAACCTTTTTTTAACTTAATGTGAAGACCTGTGTTCCCCTCTATCTCTAGCTCTTGGCATTGGTGCATCAATTCACTAGCTTGCTGTCTCTGATACTGGGATAATTCTTTGTCACCAACAACTCAAATCCGTGCTTGGATCTAAGGAATCCAGATGAGAAGCTGCAAAACCTCTGGTTTTTGTTAACCTTAGTGAATAAATGATGTGTCAGTGCTCTAAACTTTACGGTCACCTGATTATAATTATGCTTTTTTTTTTTTGATAGAGCAACAGAGGAGAGCCGATGTTCTTCAGATTGGCCATTTCAGCCCTACCTGGTCTTTGATGTAGCGGATGGGCATGAGAAACGGGATAAAGAGTAAGTTCTCCATTCTCCTGTCCAACAAATCCTAAATCTACTGAGGAGATTAACTGCAGCAGATGTTTTTTCATAGATGGAACATAGTCAAATCTCCATTCTAAACTGGACTTATCTGACGTTGGCAAATAATAAAACTTAGTTACTCAGGGATGAACCGCCACTCTGATATCAACATATTTATCTTGCCTTTATAAAATGGCTTAGATGCAAGTGATTGTGAGTTGATGCAAGACTGTTCAACCTGCACAGTTGTCTGATAATGAACAAGAGAACTTATGAAGAGTCTGTTCCCAACTGAGAATGAGTGTCTCTACACACTTCCAGTTTTTTCCTTTTTTTTCTTTTCGTGTCCCATTTAGAAATCACTTTTCCTACAGGAGACTATTCACAGTTATGTAATAAGAGGTCTTCAACCGAAGGCTGTGAGCAGGGGGCCCTGACTATCAGTTTCTTCTGTCTCTTAGCCCTGGGACTTTTCCTGACTGTCTGATGTCAGTCATCTTTTAGCTTTAAAAAGCTTCTGTTGCCTGCAGCTAGTCTGGGGGGAGTTCCACTGAAACTCTCTGAATTATTCCTCTGACTCCATTCAGCCCAATCTGTGATGTGTATAGTCTGTTGCTGCTTTGCTCTTTCAACCATGGTTTGTGCTGAATCCTCTGATATCTGATTGTGGCACTCTCTTCTAAGGGATACTGTCACATCAGTTCAGTTCTGAAGAGGGATGGTCCTTTGTTTCATCTACACATGCTTCAGCTAACTTGATCAAGTGAAATGGCGCAAAACACTCAGCAGCATCTGTCTGGACTTAACTCAGTTTTGTCTGTCTCTGTGCTTGCTTCATTTCTATCTTTGGGATGGCATCTCAGCTGGCTTTTGCTTTTCAAGGGTGCAAGTTTTTAATTAATACTCTTTGTGATAGCATGGACTTTTGGTCCCAGGCACCTTGGTTTGGTGGCTTACAAGCAGTCAGTTCATACCAACTGTTGTTGCTTAACCTAGAACATGTTCTCCAGGTCTGTATGATGTCACTGACTTGCTCTTCACCATATAATCCTGTGATTTATGATGCTGGAGGGCAGAGTTAGTGTGTTCCCCATCCCCCATCGAATGAGGAATTATATTTGAAAATTTTCAGACCTCACATGATTAAAAGCATCACCTTTCACAGCAGATATTTCCCAACAGCAACGCTAACTTGCATTTTACAAGGAACCAGCTTTGAGACCTTAAGGGAACTGCAGAAGTAGAGAGCATGAAGAGGTATTGCAAATCAAAGCACGTGGCTTGCACTGAAGTATTGTGTCGGAAAGATCACTGGGAAATACACATATGTATTGAATCTTTTTTTTTCTCTTGTTCAGTTCTTTTGCAAATCCCCAGGAAGTGAAGCTGGTGGTGGAATTAATTAAAACAATAAAAGAAAAAAGAAAGGATACTGGTTCTCGTAACATTGGAATAATCACCCCTTACAATGCACAGAAAAAGATCATTCAACAAGAATTGGACAGAGAATTTGGAAAAGACAGGTAAAAATGCCCCACAGGTTCTGAATGGGACTGTGTCCCCTTAGATGGAAGTCCTTTTGCTTTTCCTATGTTAAGTAGGGTAGAAACTGTTATAGTTAGTATTTCTTGATGCTATGAAAGATCTGACACTTGGCTGCATCAGTCAAAAGTATAGACAGGAATTCAAGTCTTTTTTGTTAGTGAGGTCCTTTGGTACCATTTTCTAGTTCATGCCTCTTATGCTGTTTAAAAACAGAACTTACTAAAGAAGCAAGGATTTTTGCGGGCAATTTGTCTTTTGCACCAACTGCATTACTGAGAGAGACTTAGATATGCTTTCAAATGCAGTGCATAAAGAGCACACTTGTAAAATTGATTCCTAATCTATACTAAATCTGAATGGCATTTCAGTAATAACCTTGGCATCGGGAAATGAAGGTGAATGTTTTCAGGACAGTGCATGACGCTCCATCTCTTCATTGGTCAGAAATGGAAGTTTACAGCATGGCTTATTTCAATAGGTTTAAACTTTCCTAGAAGTGTTGAGGACGTTTGGGTAGGTCATTACATGGCTCTCCATTCTTTTCATTGCTAGAGCCGGAGAAGTTGACACAGTGGATGGGTTCCAGGGCCGACAGAAAGACTGCATTATAGTGACATGTGTCCGAGCGAACAGTGCACATGGGTCGATTGGGTATGTCTTTCCATTCCTTTCCAAACAGCAGCTGCTAGCACCATTTGTGGCACGTCACAGGTTGCTGCCCCCCCCCCCGGTCTAGCTGACTGATTCTCCATTGGGTGCTCACATGGGGTTCACTTTTTGGTTTTTGTCAGCCAGGTTGTATTAAGCTCTTTACAGACATAGATTCATAGATTTCTAACGTCGGAAGGGACCTGGTAGATCATTGGGTCCGACCCCCTGCTCCAGGCAGGAAAGAGCGCCTGTCTAATCTCCTCTTGAGCACCTTCAAGGTAGAGGGGAAGCACCACCTCCCTTGGAAGCCCATTCCATATTTTGGCAACCCTTACTGTAGATTTCAATTGGACATAAGGAAGAAATTCTTTATTCTCCTTCAGTTTGTAGCCATTCTTTCTGGTAACCCCAAGGGGCGCCCTGGTAAACGGAATATCCCCTGTTCCTTGCTGACCCTGCCCCTGATGAGTTTGTAGGCAGTCACAAGATGGCCTCTCAGCCTTCTCTTGCTGTAAAATGCTTTCCCCATTATTCATTTTCCATTTGGACAGCTTTAAGGTTGGTTGTTTTGTGATCATTGTGGTCTACCTTCCTGTATGGGAGGGCAAGTGATCAGTTCACTGGTTCAGCGTACGTTAAAACTTTTACCTGAACAGTCTTAGGAACATCAATTTGTGCTTTCCAGTTCTCTTGTGGAGATGTGATGTCTACACTAGAGAGCTCTTCTTTTTCTCAGAATTTTTAATGGTGGGCCATTTGACAGGTTGTTTTCCATGACTGAGGGTTTTGAGCACCCTATATGTGAAACTGCTGGAAGGCGTGTTTCATTAATATTGTGGTAGTTCCCAGAGCTGGTACTTGGACATATTGATATTAAATTAGTGTCGGCAAGCAACCCTGCAGTCAAGCAGTTATGTGACTGTTGAGTTCAACTCAAGGTTTTAATTTCAGGGCCAAGGATTAGAGACCTGTGTTGGCCAAATACTGATCAGAAGTTGTTTCATATATTTCCTATGTAGAGTGCAGGCACTGAAATTGGCAGCCTTCTCAGTCGTTGTTGCAAGTGTGGGTGGGCGCTGGCCTGGGAGAGCAGTTTTTCCCCAGGGGGCTTGTTAGGAGTCTGTTAAATGGATGTTGGCAGAACTGGAGCTATAAACAGCAAAGGAAGCTTCATTCCCTACCAAGGTTTCAGTATGGTCTTTTGTGATGCTGTGTTCCTGTTGTATATTGAGTCCTCCAGTAAAAAAACAGGCTGGATGTGACCTGATGGTTCTAATTTCACATTTTTTTGGCAAGGAATAAAAGTGTCAGGTGTTGATGCATCACAACGGAGCAGAAATGACGTCAGAAATGTTTTTCCTTTTGCAGGTCACCTTTAAAATGAATAAAATATTCAAGAACAGTATTGAAACATTAAATAGAAAGTTTTCCTTTTAATCCTAACAAATATTATTGATGTATTTCAGTTCATTAAAGGAAACTCAGAGAATCTGACAGCTGAAATACAGTTGCTGTCTTCCATCTGTGAGTCTGGTGAGGGAAGGGAAGTCATAGGAAAAATAAGATGATTTAAGAGATGGATTAAGCTGAAAACAGCAGGAGTGGGTACAAGGAGGGAGCAGAGAGGCCACTAAAAAAGGAGATAGTGGCAGCAGGAGGAGCTTTTGATGATTCTTTGCCAGGGAGGGATTCTGTACCAGGGAGCAAAGTAATAAAGGGAGGATGGGTAGCAACCAAGGCCTGCTGAGTAGGGAAGGGAAGGTGTGGGAGCAGGGAGTGGAGGACAAGGCCTTCTTTGCTACTGTTTTCTGTTTATTTCAACAATGTTCAGTTCTTAAAAAATCTGAGTTAGTCATGGAAGAGACAGCAACTTAGTTTTGTTCCTTTATTGTAGGTTTCTGGCAAGTCTTCAGCGTCTGAACGTTACCATCACCCGAGCCAAATTGAGCCTCTTTATACTTGGAAGATTAAAAACACTCATGGTAGGTGCAGGGTTGAATTGCAGCAGCTCCTGTTCCACACTTTAGGAATAAGGGAGTGAAAGCTGTTCCTAAACGCACCCCTCTTGTGAAAGAGGGATCTGTTTTAAAGTTGCCGAGTTCATACAGTCCAGACTCCCCATTCTTTCCCGTGTCAACAGATGAAAGCAGTTATGGGGAGCAGTCTTCCACTGTCGTAGTGACTCGCACATGAGGGGATTGGATCAGAGAATCCACATTGCCCCTCGCTCTCAGGCTTTCCTCTTTTTTGCTTTATAGCTGAACTGCACTGTGTTTCCTGATGAGAAGTTACTGTTTTAGCACATGCTAAGAAGTCCAAATAGGCATAGACAAAGTGAGGTTACTCCCAGCTCCTGGCTTACTGATGTCCTGCTTATCTCATTGCTGCTAGAATTTTAGGTCATAAACAGAACAGCTTGAAGTGAGGAGGAAGGCAGGTGAGGGAGACAATATTAGCTGAATTACTTAAAACAATGTGAGTTGTACTTGACCTGTTTTTTTCTCTTGGTGGTTCGTTCATTGTAAGAAGTGGAAGTGCCAGGACTGTTCTGAAGCTGTCTTTTTTTTGTTTTGTTTTTTTTTGTTCAGTTAAACCACTCAGGGTAGAGATCCTTATTTAAAAGATAGCTAGGAAATGTTCCTGTTTTCACAACCTCCTTGTCCTTATACATGGTGACCTGTGTCAGGTAGGTTCAGCCTGGCAAATGATAAAATCTTATGCACATAGGAAGCCAGCATGCCTTTTTTGAATTTCAGCTCTCACAACTTGCTTATGTCTGAGATTTTGTTGCCTACTCATGGTAAGGAATGCCTAAGGACTATAACTGATTAACTTAAAAATCCCCACCCCTCCATCCCCCCCTGCCACCTGCAGTGGACTTCAGTTTATGATGTGGATTTCCTAGCACTGTTTCACAGGTTTCCCTGAATAGCCAGTCCTTTTTCCCTATTTATTTGAATCTTGAGTACAGCACTAAAAGGAGACTTTTTTTTTTTTAAACAAGAAAACGTGGGTGTGCAGCCACACACATGGTTAGAAATGACTCTTGGTGCAGAGGTATTTTAAAGTACTTTTTAAATACTCAAATCCATTTTTTTTTGTTTTACAAGTTATGTAGATTTCTAGCCTAATGGCCCTTAAAACTGTCAAGTTCTATTGTGCTCCTCTGATATAGGTGGCAGTCAAGCTGTATTCTAATCCTGCTTGGCATAGAGAGGGACTTCAATCCTCAGTTTGGTGGTTCCATCCAGGCGTTGTCATTTTATCTCTGCTAGTGCAGCAGCAGCTGAAAGGATCCTCCTGTATGAGGCCTTTTTGCTTTTAAATGAACTGTTTGAGAGAACCTTGCATCCCCGGAGAAAATATAAATATAGTCCCTGTGACAGCAGCATGAAGTGAAATTGTGCAGACTGAAAAAGAGCCCTGTATGCATGCTCAGACTTCTCTTTGCACTGGTTTCTTTTGGCAACTTTTTCTTCTTTTTCAGGAAAATAAAGACTGGAATGAGCTGATACAGGATGCTCAGAGGAGGGGTGCCATCATTAAGACGAGTGACAAGACCTATAAGAAGGATGCTGCTAAAATCCTAAAGTTCAAGCCAGCATTGCCACGGCCATCTCCCCGTTGTCCCAGTACTGCACTGCCTGAAAAGGCTACTCGAGGGCAGCCTTGTTCAGGCAGTGACAGGCAGATTGATGTCACCAACAAAAAAGACAGCAACAGTTCTAGGAGACAGTGTGACAGTGCTGGACCCTTGGCACAAGGTAGCGGAGGGCTCAAACGGCCACAAGAATCTCAGCATTCAGACGCCAGGGGTGTCACGGTACCCACAGAAGCGAGGGCTGCAGTGCAGCCTGCTGTTCGAGAGAAACTACAGGATCCAAGACTGGCTAAGAGAAGTGAAGCAACAGGGAAGGAGCAGGCCTTCGAGAACGGTAAGCCGTCACCTCTGAGAAACCCAGGAATGACATCACCAAGGGTCTCTGAGGCATCTTCAGCTCACAGGAGTCAGAGCAGCACTGTACAGCCCTCTGTCTCCAAGGCAGACACTTCTACCAAGTGCAGCCTGTCTGAGAGACAGCCAGACTTGCCTGTCAGGTGTTCCCACATAGCTAGGCAGAACCATGACAAGAATGCTTCTGTGACCATGAGAGAGGCAGGAACTAAAAGTGAAGGAGACCAAAAAAATAAGACTGAGGGGAACAAAGACAAGACCAGCCTCTATGCACAAAGGAGAGCATCGGAACGGTCACCGGAGGACACAGGCTTCAGTAGTGCCAAGCGGAGAAAGATCTCCTCTTAACTGACGTCTTCACAGGATCAGCTACGGCAGGCAGCCCTCCCTACTAAAATGAGTCCCAGCAAGTCCTTAGAAATGTGGATTACATTTGAAAAACAAATGTCATTTATATATTTTTTTCTATTCCATCATTTGACTATGGGGGGGAGTCATACCTGCAGTACAAGGTGGGTAGTTGTCTTGTATGTAACAGTAGTAAGTTTTGAACAGTCTTCCTCAGAAGTCGAATGTAAATGTTTCAGGATTGTATATTTGTATAGTATACAGAGTTATTTTAAAGTTCAGCTGAGTGAGCGTGCTGCTGCTTGTTTTCCTGGCTAAATGCTAATTTCTCAATGAAAGATTTTTTTTTTAAAGAATCAATAGAAAATCTAACTAGATTTTTATTGTTAGCAGGTCTGATCTATTTAATAGCAAATGGAAAGTCTTGAAAAGATTGCGATGGTGGTAACAAGTCAGATTTCTTTTTTATTATTTCTAAATTTCAACTGGTTCCGTGTTGAAAATTACGAGTAGGTGAGTGTTCAATAGAGAGAGATGCTTGTGTTGTATATTTTATTTCCTCCTTTCAAAGGAACAAAGGATCCCATGTTCTGGCTGCTTATTTGTCAGCTGGAGTCCTTAGTCTGCTGATGTCAGTTGAGTGGAGTCAAAAGAGACTAGCATTCCACGCAGGAAGGTATCTGGGTTCCCACTGAAGTTGGCAGGAGCGGAGGTTTTGCCATGTCTTCAACTTATCAGGCCTGATCGCTCCATTTCAGAAAAAAGTAGTAGCACATGAAATCTGGATCAGAGATCTAGTTAAAGCTTAATGATGCTGATATTTGGCTTTGTTTTAGAGAGCTTGTTGATATCTACAGAGGCAACAAGGGAAAGCTGTTAGAGCTTAAGTAGGAGTATTGTCAGATTCTGTTTGCGATGTTGATGTTCAGATACTATACAGGTAAAAAGAAAAATAAAGCTGCAATAACTACTTTTTTCCAAGAAAGTCCTATTCTCCTCCTAATAATTTCTTAATGGAATGTAAAGAAAATACAAGTGGATTTGCTTCTTCATAGAATGTGCTCACATTCCCACAAAGCTATTCTTTGAATAATATAAGGAATATTTAGGGTTATAAAACCCAACAGCTAGCAGCACTGCTTATGGCATACAGATGGTGCTGAAAACATACTTTCCTTATGACCATGAAGATGACTTTTGAAGGGTTGACACTGACTAGAACTAGATGCCATGCAGATGAGGAAGAAATTTTCCCCATGCATTTCACTTAAAGTACTTAATGTTTTCAACCTGCGTATACCCCTGCCATTCTTTTCCAAAGTCTAATCTGAGAAGAAAAAAACATTTGTGGTGTGGACAAATGACCTCAGGACTAGCAAGAAGCCATCAAACTCACTTATTTAAGTAAGACCTGGTAAGACTTGAACCCGCCTTTTAAGGTGCAGAATTAAGACTTATCCTCATTGTGTCTCTGAGAATAGGCTAATAGTGCAGTGATCTCTGACTTAATAAACAACGTATGCCCAGCCCTGCACATAAGTTAATTTTGGTTCCAATACCGAAAGAGTATTCACAGTTATCTGTAACATGAGAGAATGAATTCTGCCTCACTTGCCTGCCACAGGTTAAAAAATTTTGCTAATGATTGTGTTTACATCTTGTACCCAACACTTGGTGTAATGATTCATGCTATGCTTGTGCCTTTCAAACCGCTGACAAACACCTCCTAAGTAGAGGTGTCACCACGAAACACAGACATGCTATAACTGTTGGAAGAATAATAGGCCAGTAGCCTAAATGTAAATTGATATAAATTCATGCATCCAAGCAGGGGCAGAGACGTGCTTTTCCAGTGACAGCTGAATAAATATACCCGAAGGTGCTCTCGCTGTATCTGCGTGGCCCAGTCACTGCCTGCTGTTACCTGTAACAGTAATGGTAGTGGGTATTGAAAGAGGCAAATTCTGGCCTCGGGGAGGCATGTGCAGTGAAGTCACCAAACTGACAAGCCAGAGTTTTAGCCCCAAAGTTTTGTTTAACTGTCACGGCGTTACAGTCCTTTTGTCACTGCTTTTATTTAACCTACCAGCAGCTCCTTAAGCAATCATGAAAGCTGTTCGGTATTATGCATAATCTGCTGGGGATGTGGAAGGAGAAGAGCTCTTGGACTGAATTGTTTATTGTCATCAGGAGTTAAGAGTCTTTATAACTCTCAGATGACAGACTCTGTGCCCAGAGTGGATCTACATCTAAGCTAAATGGGAACGCTTTGAAGCACAGTCTTCCTTTATAAACCTTGTGCCTCTCCTTGCTACTGCAACATCATGTTTCCTGCTGTATTTGCTCAGCATGGGTTAAAAGGGCTGGTTGCAAACTGCTGTAGGATCCTATAGCTATGGAAACCATGTAATGCGTATTTATGTAAATAAATGAAGGCAAAATCAGTCTCAGTCAGGGAATGCTTTTCTAACCATTAAATGGAAATCTGTCAAGCAGTTTTTTTTTAAAAGAAAAGAAACCTTCTTGGGACTCCTCTTCCACTCAATCAGCTGTACATTCCAGAGCATAACTTATCCCAATAACAGTACCTGTCATGCCAGAAAGAATTTTGTCCTGGTGTCCAATATTGTCCTTGTGGCATTGCATCGCTTCTGCTTTGTGCATGTAGTTTTATAAATTGTGTATTTTTTCAATAAACCCTAATTGATGATGATGTTACAATCTCTCGGATGCTTCAGGCTTTTATTACCATTAAAGGAACTTGTGGTTTAACGCTTGCTTTTTAACTGATCCTGTGGACGTAATCTTTCCACAGTTGCTTAGTTCCAGCATATCAGTCTATCAATGTTGTACGTTTTTTTAAATTAGGAATGTAGGGACTGAGTTTGCACCTTTTTATTTTTTTACATGGAACCTGCCGGGAGTTTGATGTAGTAAAAACAAGAACTTAGTACTTTTTCTTCCAGATGTATTCAGAACACTTAATGTGACATTACTCACCCAGAGAATGTATATTAAATGTACTAAAAGGTACCTGGTACAGTGTTGTTCCATGAGCAATATATCTTCTCCACAACCCTTTCATTGCCCGCATGTCATGTAATAATCCTTTTAGTAGAGTGGGTAACCATATTTGCCATCTACGTGTCATATATTTCCCCCACCCCACTTTTCCTTTCTCACTGGTTCCTGAATTGGGAATATGGACATAAACTGTCAGTTCTCGCATATTCCTGTTTGAGAGTGGAAGTAGAAGAAGAATTTCCGATGGTAGTTGTTTTGCTTGAAAAAGTTATTAATGAATGAGTGCAACACTGACATCATTTATTTTTAACTTAAAATTGTTTAATTTGATCTTTGCACCAAAATAAGTTGGGAGGAAGATGCTCAAGATTTACTATACTGGTATCCAAACAGGCAATTGCTTAGTAAGGCATTTTCCCTTGTACAGGTTTCACTACAAATGGACTGTGAAAGGAGAGAGGTTGAGTGCAGGGGTGAGGTTATAGCCCTGCCTGGTGTAGGTGCAGAAATCAGCACTACTGCCAGGTGAGAACAAGCAGTTCATTGAGGTAATAACCTACCTCTGGACATGTACCAGGTGCCCTTAAACCTTTGCTTGTGTGAGGTGTTTGGCATTGGGTGGTGTTAGTCGCATGCAGGGCTAAAACCTGCCTAAGTAAACTCATTGGCCGCGTCCAGGCTCGCATGGATGTTTGGTTCCCCGGGGACAACTAGCAGCAGCACAGCTCGTGCGGGCACTAGTTGTCCCCAGGGAATGCCTGTGCCATGTGTGCTGGCACGCAGCAAGTTACCCCGAGTGGGGGCCTCCAGGGGCTGCAACAACGGCGAGCCTGTCTGGCAGTGAAGTATGGTTCTGGCCAGCTTGGCTCCGGCTTTGGGCAGCACATGCTTTCGCTGCATGCACAGCTCCACTTTTTTTTTTTATCTCCATAGGTTTTTTTTTGCCCCCTGGATATCCAGGGGGCAAAAAACCCCACTCCTCACTGCTTCCTTGCAGCACAGAGAACAATGGAACATGTGTTATGTCTGCGGCACCACGTACCCCATGGCTGTGCTCATCTGGACACGGCCTTTGTGGGGAAATCTCCTTTGGTGTTAGTTGCACAAGTGCATGCAGTGGCCTGGCAACTGTCATTTTAGCATTGTCCTAACTCAGCTTAAAATAGGTTTAAACTGCATTTCTGTTCTTGCCTTCTCAGCTCTAGTGCTGCTGGTAGAAAGCTGGAGTTGTCAGCCTCTGTAGACCAGTTGTGTGTGACTTGCTGATGAGAAGGCAGCATGATGCCCAGGACCAAAGGTGCAGGTCTGTGAACCGGGGAGGAGGATCCTCTTTCAGTTGTGCCACTGACTTGCTGTGTCAGGTTGAGCAAGTGAATTGACTTCTCAGCCTGTTTCCTAGTCTGCACAATGGAAATGAGACATGCCCTTCTTTATGCATAACATGCTGCGAGTTCTGTGGGTGCTTTGCAGTGGTACCAGATGAAAAACCATGGGTCAAGAATATACAGAAGTCAGCTGGGAATAAAGCCAAGTTAGTAAGCATGTGGTAGGTGGTTATCCAAAGGTGGAGATGGATAGTGATAAGAAACCCAGGGACTTTTTAAAGGAGCAACCAATGGAGTGGGCAAGCTAAGATAATGATCTCTCTGCTTAGGAACGAGAGTACATCATCTTGAATAACTGACAGCTGAAGGTTGGTTGTTCATTTGCAGACTGTATTTACCGTAGCAGTACCACAATAAGGGGAGCTGTGCTTGCTAAACTGGCCAGACATTTCCCTCTGCTTGGCATGAATAAATAATAGATGAAACAAACTGGTGTATTGTAAATGGAATTTAGAATGCTAAACAGGCTAATGCAATTTCCATCCGCCAGGGTCCATTCCCAAGTTGTACGAAAGGCTTCCCTCCTCCTTTTTTAAAGGCTTGGAAAGGAACGCGTTGCCTTATTTTCAGTGTAAATGTAAGCTAAGCAGCGTGGCACGTGGCATGCCTCTGACAGGTGAAGCCTCTTAGCCAGACGTTCCTGTCGGCTAATGTATACACTTGTTTCCCATCAATGCCCAGGCAGGTAGCGGTGGGCAGAGGTGAATATAATTCATGCACATTTGATACCTCAGGGAGGGTTCAGCTTGTGGAAATCCTGGCTTCCTAGTCTGGCAGATTGCAGATACAGAACGCTATCCGGTGTTGTCTTGGATTTCACTGAGAACTTCTCTCCAGTAGGAGTCAGTGCTTTCCTGACCTGAGGAGCCTCACTGCCTGTCTTAAATTCCCCAGTGTTTGCAGGGACCTACATCAGGCTGCCTGCCAGAGTCCATCAGGACAGATCATGGCTAGCACTGGATCAATTGAAAATAACTGCAGAAATCAGGACTCTAGGCTTGCCCACTCACTGGAATGGTAAGAGCACGTCTGTCTTAAATTTCTGCCCCTCCCACCTTCCCTCCTCTCATCTCCTTGGAAATATCTTAGGACAAACAACTTGAAGCTCTTCTAGCTTTGGGAGCCTGTGTGCACCAGTCATAGCCTAGCAAAACTCTCCCAAGTTCATGACTAGATCTAGAACCCCTTCTGAGAGGACTTTGCTTTTTTAAGTATCTTTAAAACCCACATTTCCTCTTTCTTAAAGATAAATACTGAGCTTTTGCTTTTTTATTTTGCCCCATTAACATTTGGGCCATTTCATGGAAACCAGTTCAAGTACAGGATTTAGCAGGTGGGACAATCCCTTTTAAGTGGTTGTAGCATGTGCAAAGTTTCTCCCTTTAACCTAGTTGGCACTTTTACCTCCTTGAGCATCAACCTTTTCAGATGAATTATGTGCTTTCATTTAAAAAAACCCAAACCCAAACCTGTCACGTAGCTCTAATTATTTCCAGCAGCCATAGATTTCCCCCCCACACATACTTTGTCTCCAGCTGAGAAAGTTTCTAATATTTATTCTTGGATGGATGACTGTGCAGACAATCAAACTATTATTGCTTTGAATTCTGTAGCTGTGGTGATGTTTAATCATGTCACATGAAAGGGTTCAGATACCACAGATCCTTCCTATAAGTTGCATCAGGCACACTATATAATTTTGCCTGTTTTTAAAAGCATTCACCATCGCTACCCAGCTTTAAGCACGAGTCTTCCAGAACATGAATCAAGTCCATGCCAATTATGAAAGTTCAAAGGGGGCTTTATGTATATTTTTTTTTTTTTTTTTCCCCCCACCGGTGTTTTTTTTCCTTTGGATAGATGCCTGTGTCATCTTGTGTTAATGCACTTGCAGTGCCGAAGTTCTCCCAAGCTTTCTAAAAACTTTTGCTTCTTAAGCATAGGATTTAAGGAGTGAGGGAAGGAACCCACTCTGAGGATGTTCCTTGCTGCTTGCCCTGTTAACATCTGTAGTTTCTCTGGCAGCTGAAATGCATACGGTCTTTTTGAAAGAGGACAGGCAGGGCCAGATCCTGAAGATGAGCTTGGGGGAGAGCCTTCCCTTGCTTTGGACCTGGGGAGCACACTATAAAACTGCCTACTCCAAGTTACTCCCATTCAAGTCTGTAGATCACTGAATTTCCTTTGTGGGAGAGCTCTGTGTGGTGTGTGTATTACATACTTAAGTAACAACCCCTATTGAAGATCTCAATACTAGAACATAGGTGTTGTGGGGTTTTATTTTACTTTCCTTTTTTACCATCTGTGTTCAGCAGCCATAAAGTGTGTTGCGTGCCCCTTTGTGATAACTCCAGGAGATAATAGCCCCCTTCTGCTACTAGCTATGGAGTTGCTTTGTTGGAAAAAAGCCTGAGTGGTGGTTCTGAAAGGGCCAAGCTCTAAACCTGCCTGTCGTGCTTTCACAAGGGGGTTGCTGCATTCTGGCTTTTCTCTTCCGAGAGCTGTGCGAGGGTGCTCGGAGTAGTTATTTCAGGCCTGAGAGAGTGCCAGCAGCAGCTGTGGGCTAGAGCTGAGAGGAGGAAAGGGGCTCAGTGTCAATGGAAAGTGTACTGAAGTAGGAGAGAGAGACTAAAGGAAAAGGACAGTGCTCTGCATAAAGGAATACTGCACATGAATGTGACAATGGATAACTACAGGATAGACGGTACAACACCTGGGCTAGCCCCTGTGGTTGAAAACATGATCTTAGTATAAATGAACTATGAAGGAGAGGGTAGATTCCCAGTTCCCGGGTGCGTATCAGAGCTGGGTGCTCAGATTTCAAATATGCATATGCATCATGCATCGCTTCTAAGACTTCTCCATCTACCTTCCACGGTGGATAGCTTCAAATGGCTTCCACCATTGCAGCATGTTAGTGGGCTTTATGTCCCTTTGCCTACTGCCCTCCCCATTGAGAATCAAAGGTTGAGGCTGCTTCAAGCAACCTCTTAGGATTGACTGCTTTTCAACGAAGGTGCAAATCTGAACCAGTCACCCATGCCTGTGGGGCACAGTATTTTTAATAGAGGAATCCCTCGGGAGACTGCTAGCCAGCCATATTCTGCTGCAGCATGACTTGGAGATGGCATTTCAAATAGTTGACGATTTGTGTTGAGATCCCTGTTTTAAAAGCATCTGGTCTCTGCTTGGGGAGGGATTGGGTTTACTTGTAAGCTGATTCAGCAGTGTAATTTTTTTTAAAATTACTTATGCTAAATGATTTATCCCACCCTCACCATAGCCTGCACCTAGGTGTTGAGTCAGAAAACACAAGAGGACGTTATGAATCAAAAAATAAGTCTTTACCGGTAATTAGCTGCACACAAAAAGGAAAACGTGGTGGGCAAGCAGCAATTAATAGTTGCTTTACTGAAGGGTTATACACCATAATCAAAGGCCCATGGTAAAACGCCCCTTTAGCCTGCGGTTCTTTTATAACTTTTAATCCAAACAAAAATAATTCTCTACCAAAAGAGGATTTGAACCGTACACTATAAGGAAATGTCGGCATTAGACATCACACTCCTGACCTACCATGCACGCAGCGGCCCTTGTGTCCTCGCCAAGTGCAAGAAAAGGAAATCAAAATCTGACAACCAGAATAGAAAACTTGATGAATGCAGCAACTAGGTTTTGTAGGCAACCGTATGTTTAGGGCCCTGCCAGGCCCACAATGAAACGTAGGGCTATGCAGCAAGGATGGACCGAAGAGTCCCCGTGGGTGCTTTGGACTCCAGTCTCTAGGGCTGTGGGGAGCGGTCGTGACTGGTTCTTTCAAAACCACAGAGGAAGGAGGAGAGGAAAAAATAAAAAGATGTGAAATGAAATCAATTGCCTTGGACTGTGGTGGTGTTTGTTTGGCAGGGTCCCCGTGCTCTGGAACCAGACGGGCCTGTGCAAAGTGGGGCAAGGAGAGAGTCGCGGCTTTGCAGGGTGTAACGCAAGTCCCTCGTGATGCTGTCTGATGGCAGCTTCTGCACTACGCTGGTCAGTTCCCCCTTGCAGCCGGGCTTGTGCTGCAGCCACCTCTGGGTAGCGCTAGGAGGCCAGAGCAAGGCTGCTGCTGGAAAGACCAAAGCCAGCCCCACGTTCTGTACCTCTTTTTTGGCGGGGACGGAGACCAAACAAGGTTGTGTAAGTCCTACAGTAAAGGGAGGGTGGGGAGATGGTGGTGCGGTGACCCACCTATTCCCTTAGTCTCCCCAGATCCCTCTGATGATGCGCCTTGAGCTGGCTCCCATGGGTCTGGCGTTCAGAAGTCCAATGAGCATCGCAGCTGAAGGCCGAGCGCGCTGAGGAGGAGTGCGGGGAGGCTGAGGTATGTGCTGGAGGCTGAATCACAGTCCTGGCTCTCGGAGTCGCACTTGGACTGCTCGCACAGGACGCCCTTGTAGCCGGCCGGGCAGATGCACCGCTGGTTCTGGTGGCAGGTGCCGCCGTTTTGGCAAATCAGGAGCTCCTCATCACAGATGTTGGCTGCCAGGCAAGGAGGAGGAAGGAGAGAAAAAAACCCAACAGTGTGGGGAGTTATTGCATGCTACAGGCAGCCCTGGAGTCCCATATCCCATGCAACAGCAAGCGTCTTGTTGCCTTCTCTTGATTCAAAGGAAGTTGCATGCCAAACCACTCAGCTGATCCACTGCCCAAGGTGAGGCAGGGAGCTTAACTGTGTGACTAGGCAGGTTCTAGCCCCTTCTTGGTCTGTGTTTCTTGCCCCCGCCTGCTAATCCCATGGCTTCGGCCCTACAGTGCCAGGGCCCACGCAAGGCTCCAGGTCCATAGGAGCAAGAAGGAGCTGCCCACTGCCCTTAAATGCAACATCAGCACCTTGTGGGACTTGGCTTTGTAGCCAGGCCCTACTGGGGGTCAGTGCCTAGGTCACCTTCTCCTGGCATCGAAAGATAGAAAGTGCTCCCTGCTCTCTACCTCTCTGGTGGACAGGGCTTCTCAAACCAGTCCTGCATCTAACAGATGAGTGGGCCCTTGCTTCCCAGTCAGGTAGCATTTGGGGGACAGCCATGGTTGCCAACGGCCCTGGGGTACTTACGAAAACAACCCTGTCTCCAGTAGTAATTGGGGAGGCAGTCGTCGCACTTGGGCCCCATGGCTCCTTCTTTGCATTCACAGTAGCCGGTCTCATTGCAGCGGTCGTGCACTGAGCCAATCTGATTGCAGTTGCATTCTGTCCAAAGACACAGCCGTTAGTGACCCACTTGGGCAGCGTGCTGCCGCCGCTGGGGTGCTCTCCTCTCTAGGCTGCCTAAGGGCTTTGCATCTGGGGCTGGCGCCAGTGGCATAAGCTCCCCCTTCCCTCCATGGCCTCCAGAATCCAAGGGGAAAGTTGACTTGTGGAGGTGTCTCATCTTTGCTGACACCACGTTGGGGCTGGGCACTGCCCTGCCAGCCAAGGCTTGATACTCCAGAGACTGGGTCAGCCACTGCTCTGAGGGGTGGAGCCAGGCTTTGCAACCCAAGGACCCAAGAAACAATTCAGCCCCCATGCTGTTGTGTGTGGACTTTGACCCGTGCTCAGTGTTTAAAGTGGCAGCTGAGGGGTTGACTCCCAGAACCCTGCAGGGCTACCCCATGCATCTGCCTAAGACACAACTGGTTGCTCAGAGCCAGATCTTGGGGGGGTCAAGGCTGCAGGTACCACCAAGGGGATGCTTGGCCCACAGAGCCACGAGGTGGAGCGACGGCTACTTGGAAGGGCCTAGCCTGCTGCAGGACTGCTGGTCACCGCAGCTGCCTCGACTTTGTCCGAGACTGAGGTTGCAGAGGTTGGCTGAGCAGCTCCGATACAGTACAACGGCTTTGCCGGCGCAGCTCTGAGCGCTGCGGTACCTCCTCTGAGGCATTTCCCTCTAATCCTTTTGAATCTCTTAGAAGGCGACAGGCTGGGCGAGGGCTAAGGTAGAACAGGAAGTCAATTTAGTGCTGGCACGGTACTGCCAGCCCTGATCCAGACAAGTGTCTGGGCTGCTTGTGGTGTTGCAGCTCGGCCTTCCTCCTCAGAGAGGGTGAGAGGGCAGCGAGGGACTGGAGTCTGCCAGCAGCTCCACAGTGAGGTGACTGGGATTATGGCAGTGTAGGATGAGTGCAGAAATGGGCCCCTCAGCCAGGAGCTGCAGGGCAGTTATGAAAGGAAGAAAAAACTCTGGAGAGAGAGTCAGCAGGCCTGGCACCAGTCTGCTCCTTGATTAATTCCTAGCAGTCTTCCCGATTTTCTTGCCAGAAGCCTCCCACCTGCAAGCAGGCATAAATCCCATACAGTACACTCTCTAATTGGCACTGGTGGAACCGGGGTGGGATGGGAGGCAGCCGACAGGGAGTCCATCTGAGCTGGAACAAAAGGTTTTGCCCTGTCAGTCAGCAGCTCAGCCTTGCTCAGAGCTGGAGAGTACAGCTGTTCTCTCCTTCCCCAGGTGGCAGTAGCCCTGCAGGTAGTCCAGAGCAATGACACCAGGCTGGCTAATGAATGAGGACAAGAGGGACTTCACAGCACAGTGCTTCAGTGCTGCAGCCCGTGACCCTGCCCAGCAGTAACCCAGCAAGAGCTGAGAGGCTGGAGACTTGATGGACGAAGGGAAGCACCATAGGATGGCGGCTCTGTCAGCAGCTAGTTCAGATCCAGGCTCCCCCTGCTAAGGCCGTGTGAGCTTCCTGCAATCATGATGGCCCGTCCAGGGGGCACTGAGAGTCAACATGGACATTTCGCCACAAGACACAGGATGTGGGTGGCAAAGATCAGTTCACACAGGCTGCCTGATACCTCTCAGTAAGTAAGGACTGTGGCTCACCATGACTTAGGTAGCACTGAAGCAGCCACCCAGTGAAACTTGTGGGAGGGGGGTCCCCGTTCCCCTTCGGGGTCGAGCGGGGCCGCTACTCACCAATGCAGACATTCTCATCATCGAGCTCCGCGGAGCCGTTACGGTAAAAGCCGAGGCGGCAGTGCTGGCAATGCTGCCCCCGGGTGTTGTGTTTGCAGCTGACGCAGGTCACCACGTTCAGGAAGTCTATGTAGCTGCAGCGATTGGAGTGGCCATAGCACTCACAGTCTGGGAAGGGAAGAGAAGAGAAGTTGACATTTCTCTGCCAGGTCACCCCTGCCACGCACAGCCACTCCCATGGCACTGGCCAGGCTCCACCTGTGGCGCCAGTGCAGAGAAATGACTCCAGAAGACGTGGCAGGTTCTTCCATTTGACACACTGCAGCTGTCTTTAAAAATATGGAGACAGCTACCTGAGTCTGCTGCTCCCCTGCACTGCCATGTGGAAGGAGAGGGGTTGGGAAGTAACCCCTTGGCATTCGCTCATGGAGGCAGGTGAGAATGTGATGCCGGGCATCTTGTGTGGGCGAGAGGGAGCACAGCAAATTCAGAGGATACCTCTTCTCCCAGGCTTGTGAGGGGTTTAGGGAGAACCTGGGAGGCTGAGAGCAAAGCTTTCCAAACTGTGGTCTGCAAGGAAGTGGGACAGTGGGCCGGGGCCAACTTTCCTCTGTGGGTACTTGGGGAACCCAACTCCTGCTCCATGACAAGGCCCCTTTAAGGCAACAAGTATTCAAGGGAGCAGCTCACTCCCTGTGTAATGTGGCCAGGTGCTAATTATTAAGTAGCTGCCTCCTCAGTGGGATAAAACCCAGCTGCTGGGCTGTGCCCTAGAGAGGGATGGGGTCCAGGGTGTGAGGAGCAGAGTTTCAGGTGCACACTTTCTCGAGCATTAGTGATTGCTCACAGCAAGGGTCTAGGACTTGAGGAGAGATTTTGAACAAGAGCGAGAGCCTAGGTAGAGGTGGGCTGGAGGAAACAGCTTGAACCAGGACCCTGTCCCATAGCAGAGGATGTTGCACTCCCTGAATTGCAAGAAGCAGCTGGGAGTCCAGGGACCTGCGTGGGAGGCCTATGGAGAAGACCCCCAGGGAGTCCAGCACCCTTGGCAGACCTGGTGGACTGAGCAAGGTCTGGAGGCCCTGAAGCAAGGGTGAATTGGAGCTGAAGCTGCTTGATGCCATAAGTAAGTCCCTTCCACTTCTCTCTGTACCTTGCCTGCCTTCTTATGAATGCCTTCACTCATTACAGGAGGCTTCATTCCCTCTTCCCTGCCCCGGGCTTTGGCCAGGAGCCTTGCCCTGCTATAACTTGATGTTCCCTACCCTTCCCCCCTGGCTCCCCAACCAACCTCCCTTCTCTCATTTTTTCCGCCTAATTCAAACCTTTTGTGTTTGAGAGTCTGCAAACCCTCAATCCCTGAAGCAGGGGCCTGTGCAATTCCCACCCCTCTGCAGGGAAGGGTGTGACAGTTTACTGGAGTATAGGGGCTGAGTAACCTAATGGGGGAAGTAGCTCTTTTTAAAAGGATCCTTCCCCTTTTAAAGCGGGGGGGCAACCTCTGGCTTTGTACCCTGGCTTTAGTTTCCAGAGGCAGGAGTTTCCATGTCTCTTGAGCAGGTTTTCTGTTTGACACAATGGGGTAAGATCACTGAAATCTTAGCTTGCAGCGCTGTGATTCAGGGAGACATAGAAGCCTGCTGGGATGATGGGCCCAGGAGACAGGACTGGTAGAAGAAGTGGTCTGCGGGGAGAGGGGCTTGAATTTCATGCTGCTGCTTGCCCACGTGGCGTCCAAGTGCCTATGATGCTCTCGGTACCCTGTCCCTTGTGGCAAGGGGGGCACAAGGAAGCTGAGGGTAGTAGGGAGACTTGGAGCCAGGCCCCAGCTGCTGCCTCTAAACCCAGGTCTGAGCTTTCCCAGTGGCTGGAAGGATCCAGACCCATCCCGTCTTGCATGCTGATGTGACAACGGGTGGCGGGAAGACGGCATGCAGGGGGAGTGGGCTGACATGCACAGGTGGCTGGTTAGATTTGCTTCAATGAAATAAAGTCCTGATGAGATGGAGCATGGCAAGGCCTTTCCCCACAGTTCAAGCTGCTTTGGAAGGAATCAAAAACCTAGATCCTCCGTGAAAAAATCACTCCTAGCTCAGTTCATGTTGACAGCCTCCCAGCAGCTCTGGCTGCCATAGGCCATGCCAACATCAATTTATCATGAAGACCCAATTTTAATAACCTTTTAATACAGGATTGCATCAGATGCACCACCCCCCCGCCCGTCTCCTAGTGTGCTGAGATCCTGGTGACCCAGACAGATTAATCATTCTGACCAAGACGACCTTTTCAGAGCCCTCAGCATCTTGGTTTCCAGTCCGTTCCCGCCCCTGCCCATGTCACCCTCTTACCTTTAAATGTCCGTATCGGCGTCACGGGGTCAGAGTCTGATTTGAGCCGGGTGACTTTGGAGCTCTTTGAGGGCACTTAGAAGAAATTGAAGACATGCTTTTTCTCACCGCTTAACACAGCTTTGCTTCCTACACTACGGGAGAGCGGCTCTCGTGTTAGAACAATAACAGCCCAAGCCAAGAACATCACTTTGGCATTGCTGAAATCTATTTCTGCATGAGGCAGCTGGTGGCTTTCTACATTTCTCCTCTGTTTGTTTCTCGCTTCGCCCCCCCCCCCCCCCCCCCCC
>NW_017729011.1:17788402-17810205 GCF_001723915.1 Gavialis gangeticus | reverse complement strand
TCTGAACTCCATTTCTTCCTGGGGCAGCTGGTGGCTTTTTACATTTCCCCCCTGTTTGTTTCCCCCCTCCCCCCCCCCCCGCCCCGCTCTAGAACTGGGTGCATGAAAAATTCAGTGCATCAATATATGTTGATCTGCAGGGAGATGACTGACGAAGGAGAGGAGTTATTCATAGATGTGTCCTAGCTCTACCCTTGGTAAGGGAATTAATTGTGTTGGACCATCCAGGTGTAACCATTTGCAAGCATGCACAACTCTTGTCTTGGACTCTCGATGATGGCAGCTATGCCAAATGGGGTAGGAAATGCAGCCAGCAAGTACCGCAGAGAGATCTTTTGCTTGGTACCAGGCAGACCCCCCTGATATGCCCTGTACCGTAGACTAACTCCCCACACCAACCAGCTCCTACAGTGCTACAGCGGGCAGTACCTGGCTTCTTGGCATGCTTCTTGCCAGCAGAGTGTGCTGTCGGCCCTGGTTTGCTCTTCGGAGCCGCTGCACGTGAGACAACAAAATACAGCTGAGCACTATGGAGGAGAGCAGATTCCCAGCCCCAGCGGAGTTCGGCAGGCTGGCACATTCATCAGGCTAAGTGGCTGCTCCTGACTGTCAAGGAACTTACTCGGGGGGGGCTATCCTGCCCAAATGAAGCCTTTGCTGCTGACACGCGTAACAGCAGCCTCACACGCTGCAGTGAATTATCACAGCGATTGCATTAGGGTCATTTCCTTCCACTCAAGCCTGATGTCTTTCAGTTTCTGGGATTTTTATTTTATTTATGTGCGTGTGAGAGAGATTTTTTTTTTAAACCCAAGTAGGGTTGAGATGTAGTTGCCCAAATGATTTTGCCTTGGGTGCAAAGAGAGGATAACACAGCTTTGTGCTGCCGTGTTAAGTCACCTGCACATCATGCACTGGTGGGGAGCATGGCTGTCCCTCCTAAGGAGGAACTTTAATGTCTGAATGCAGCTGTAATGCTTTTCCCCTGAGGATGCCATCATCTTTAACAGGGCTTAAGCCCCACTGGTCCCCTGTGCTGTGGGAGAAGAGGATTCATCCTCCTTTCCCAGACACTGAGGCACGTGGAGTGCTACAGTGAGGAGCAGACGACCAAAATCCTGATGCTCGCTCCCTGCTAACTCATCCCAACTAATTGGTCACACTCCTACTACTAACTAAATACCTATCAGCCAGTTCCCCAAAAGCAAACCTTTAAATACCATTTTTTTTCCTGAGACCAGAAGACTGAGCTGTGCCGAGCCCAGGGCTGTCCCCTTCGGCTGCTGACCACAGGTCGTGCCAGAAGGCTACTCATTGCTAACCTGACCCAGACCAATTCCTGTGCCAAACAAAGCGGCTTTTAAAGCTCTGAAGGCAAATTTCTCCCCGGGCCAAAGCCCAAGTGGGGGTTGCAGCCTCAGCCAGGCTCTCTGCACAGTGGTGAGTTTTGCCCTTGATTTCTGCTTTTGGAGGAAGCAGTCAATCAAAGGACATGTAGGGCAGGGCTCCCCACAAGATAATGCTTCCAACACGCTCCAAATGAACTATATTTTTTTTCTTTAAATGTTTCTTGAAGGCCAACAAGGAGAGAAGATGGGTCTCTTCCTTCAGTAAACAGCCCAGCCCCTCTTGAGTGAAAAAACCCTCTCCAGCAAAAAGCATTTAAGCATTGCACAAGTTGTGTTTCTGTCTTTCGCTGCAGCTGGCAGATCTTGTAGCTGGCTTTTATCTTAGGATCTCCAAGGTCTTCCCTCCTCGGAGGTACTGGACAGATAAATCCTGTTACCAGGGGAAACCGAGGCATGCAATAATTCAGTGGCTTGTCAGAAGACTTTGCTCTGCATCAGCTGTGTAACTGGGAGGCTGGATCCAGTTTTTTTTTCCTCTCCCCAAATGACCTTCTTCTACTCTGGTATGAGTCTTCAGTCTCTCACTCGGGTAGTCTGAGGTCAGTCTCAGTTGTAAAATATCCCAGAACATGAAATTGCCAGCAAGGGGAGGGCGGCCTTGGCATGGGATGACTATCAAGTGCGGCCAGACAGCTCATCTCTCTTGCTGCAAACCACAATGGCGTAGTCCACAGATGCCCCCCACCAGGTTCACCTCGACCACTGCCAGCATCCCCAACTCCCCCTCCCCTTCCCATCCCACATGGGGACCTGGGGTCTCCCGCCATATAACTGAATAATAGAATAAAGGATTGGGAGCTGCCGGCCTTCTGTTGGCTGCTATAATGAATGATGGTGGCAAGTGAGGAAGAAGACTGGGAGGAGGACTCCTGACTTCTTCTATTTTGTTATATTCAATGCAAGAGAGAGAGATGAACCACTTCAGTGCCCTGAGCCTCGGTTTCCTCGTCGGTGACCCTGCCTGAGCAAAGTAACAATCCTCGCTCTCCCTTGTGAGCCTCCATCGGTCCTCGCGGGGAGGATGCAAAGGCTGAGAGTTGCAGTCGTCAGCAGCAGGAAAGGCTGCGTTGTGGGCTCTGGTGTAGGACGGTTCCCTGCAGCGCCTCATTATGCTGCTTGCTGCCTGCGGCCTGACTTGGGGGTTTCGGCAGGAGGAGAGAGATGAGGGGCCTGGTCGGGCAGTGCGCGGTGATCTCCAGGCCCATGGAGCCAATGCAGCGAGTGACTAAGCAGTGTGTCTGTCTTGGGGTTTCGTCCTCCACTTCCACATGCCACAGGGCTGACTTTCCATCCAGACGCGTAGCAGTTGGATCGGGGGGGAGGTAAACCAGCAGGCAGCCAAAGCTAGCAGTAGCCCTAGGCTGCTGCCAGTCCTGAAATGGGTTGGCTGATCGCTACCCCCTAGCCAGGTGGCTTTAGCCGGGGGGGAGCCTGATGAGGCTGAAGTTTCCATGGTGACAGATCCCCATCCCTGTCTGCCCATTCATTTTGATCAGCCTTGATCTGAGCAGAGCAGCTCTGTGCCCCTGTCTCACTTGCTCTCCCGCTGCTGCTGCCGCTGCTCCCCAGGCCCGTGGCCTGGAAGAGGGTGAAGAACGGCGCGGCCAGCAGCACGCGGACCCTGCTCTGCCCCAGCACGTTTGCACTCCTTCATCCTGGTCCTAAGGGCACCAAGTTGGTGGCACTGAGGATGGATGAACACCCTGGGGGCATCGAACAGAAAAGCTGCGACCTCAATAGTCTGCTGAGAGCGCAGGGCAAAGACTGGGGAGGACAGGACCTGCCCTTAGGGCCTGAGGAACTGGAGTGGGGGAGAACAGCTGCTTGTCTGGGGAAAGAGACTGGGAGAACATGAAAAGGGATGGTGAAGAAGAAGCTGGGGGGAGAGAGGGAGCTGAATGTCTGTGATTGCACAGTGGCTTCCCCCTCCCTCCAGCTCACTCCGCTCTGCTACCCGCAGAAGCCATCGCTTTGGCCAGACACGGAGAAGTCGGGCTGAAGGGGACCTCCAGAGGTCCTCCAGTCCAAGCACCTGCCTGAAGCTGGATCCTTCCTAGCCAAGCCATCCTATACAAGTGCATCGTCTAATGCGGAGGCAGGCCTGGCGGGGGGTAACCCAGATTGGTTCAGTTCTCTAAGGCAGGATCTTGGTGTCACCTAGGCAGGGCGCCTGTTGAAGCCTATGGGTGGGCAAGAGACCTAAAGGGTGGTGTTTCACAATGCAAAACGCACAGCCAAGAAGCAAATGGGCATCCAAGGTCTCGGAAGGAAGCTTTTGGTGCCTCTGTTTGCCATAAGAAGCTGAAGAAGCCATCCCCTGGCTTCCTGGGAGGGAGATGTAAGAGTGGAAGGACCAGCCAATTAAGCTTAATTGTGTCAGGATGTTGGGGCCCTGGGTCAGTAGAATTAAGCAGCTGTTCATCAGTCTTGGGGAGAGGTGTGGTGGGCCCAGCTCCACCTGGTGAAATCTCTTCTACAAACAGTGGCGCTGATGAACCGGGGCATGGAGCCACCCAGAGGCTTCTCTTGGCAGACGAATCCTTGGCTCGTCAGTGCAACGGGCTGGTCAAGGAAACAACTGCTGGTAGGTTGCTGGCAACCACCGAGGGACTCTGAAGCACCATCCTTCACTCCCCTCCTTTCCCTTCACTCTGTCCCTCAGACAGATGATGATTAAGCTTGCTTGAAGGTCAGCAACTTTATCCTTGTGGGGGGAAAATAAGGTCTTTGCTGCCTTCTAGCATCTCCCATGCGCGGAGCTCAGAATGAGTTGCACGTGTGAGTCTGTGGTCAGATCTCCAACTGGGGGATTGATGCAGCCTATTTCACTAAGGGGAAATACTGTCACTCCCAGCAGATCGGGGCAGAGGTGGAGGCAGAGCCCAGGCTTTGCAGCTTCTCGGGACCATTTTTCTTCCTGCTTGGGACTGTTCTTCATCCATGGTTCATAAAAGCCTCTAAAGAGAGAAGGCTGATGTAGGATGAGCAGAATATAGAGACTCCCAGGGCCAGTCTAACTTGAATCCTTCAATGCACCTAAGAAATAGTTGTCTTTTTGGATCCCATGGATATAGCCTGAGCCGGTCCTACTGAGGTTTGGAGAGTCCTGTCTGCTCTCCACTTCCTTTGGACGCTGAAGGTCAGCCCAAGAGCGTCTGCTTACCTCTGTTTTCAAGAGGCTCCTGGGGCACAAGTCTGGGTCCAAGCACTCCTGTATTTGGTGGATGTTGGGCAGCTTTAAATGGTACCAATTGGAGAGAACATCAGCATAATATTGCCACTCGACTTGTTTATTGTTAAAGATGGGGAAAGGAGACCACTTGCATGGGATGGGACCATGGTGCCCACTCTCTCTCTGTCCTCTCTGCCTGCTCCTGAAATCATCCGAGTTCCTTGGAAATTGGCTGCTCAGCACTAGAGAGGCATGGGGAAGTTATCTTTGCCCTAAAGGTGAAGGGAGGGCACAGGAGCCAAGGAGAGGGTGGTGGTTCTGCCAACTTGGGGTTATTGTACAGTCTAACTTCAGGGTAGAAACCCCTGGCTGCCAAACCACCAGATATCAAGGGTCCTCGACCGCATTGCTAACCCCCTCCTAAAGACAAGGGCTGCCCATTTGATCAGTTTGGCCACAAAATGTGGAAGAGCAAAGGCTGTTCTCGAAGGTGCAACCCATTAGTAGGCACAAGACAAAGCAACTGTTATCTCTAGAGAAATATTTATATCTACTTCTATTCTTTAAAGGTTTCTTGTTCTCTAATTCAGATGAATTTCATGCGAGCAACTCCAAAACCACTGTGACTGGACAACTGGCAACCCAGTTCTCTGGAAGGACCTTGGTCATGGTGAGAAGTCATCGAGCCACCCTGCCACCTCTAAGGTATGGTCCTCTTGACAGCGATTCTCAGCACAATACCATGCCTTTCAGACCCGGAGCACCGCGCCCTTAGTAAAGATGGGCATCCTTTGGTCTATTTTTCAGCCAGAAACGGAGGCATTAGAAAGGGGAAGAATGACTGACTGGATCAAGTCGATGAACCAGCTAGAAATATAATGTGGGGCTCAGTTAGGCCATTTGTCAGGACTCTTTTTAGGGGTAACTTTGACATTTGTTTCTCAGCACTCTTTTTGAAACGGGTCTGGATAATCCATCTCTCTGCGTACAGCACCAAATGGATGGTATCTAGAAATGGGCCTGAGCCACAGACTTCAAATGCCCTACATTGTAGGCAGCATTTGTTCAGGGTTTTGTTTTAGCCCATGGAGTATGTGGGGCCTGATTGTAAAATCCAGCTGGAGCTATGAATTCCAGCCGCTCTGTCCCCTGAATAAAGTATTTCCAGGTCCTGGGTTTTAGTATAGACTTAGCTCTAATTCATATGGTATGTCATACTCATATGAATGTGTGCAGTAAGGACTTACAAGGGGCACCTCACCTGGGAAACAGGGAGCTGAATATTGCCAGTCAACTACCAACATATATATACATTAAGAGGAGCCCTGGGAGAGGGCAACATTGCAAGAGCCTCCTGCAATCTTGAGTGGTTCTCCCCCTTGTACAGCACCCTGTGGATAGGCTAACGCAGGGCAAGAAGCCAAAGAAACATCCGACAGAAGATGTCTATGCTAGAAACAACACACACCTATCTAGTTACAAAACTACTCCACTTGACATGCACAATCTGATCTTGGTGGACAACACAGTTTCCATGATCCCCTCTGCTCATCTCGGCAGCTAGCTGAGAACAATCTCTTCTGCAATTTATTACCTTTGTTTTGGGGGGTTTTGTTTTTCCATGTATGTGACTCAACCCTGAGGCTCAGTGCAGCTTCACCAGACTACTTTTGTCTGTGCCCATCATGCAGGTGGTAGAGCTGCTCAGAGGAGAGAGGGAGACATGGAAAGCAGAGCTGTAATCCTACCTAAACAGGCTAAGCATCGGTGCACATGGGTGTGGGATACGTACTAGCCAGACAAGCGCAGTTCAGCGATGCGTTCCTACCTTTGGTTCCTGCACCAGCCTCGGACTGTGGGGAGCCCACCTGCAGAGGTGCAGCAGCCGAGGAGCTGTTGTATTCTTGCAGAGGTAATACAGGAAAGCCACATTAGGAGATGCCCTGGGCCAAGGGGAGGCCAGCTAGTGGCCTGGTGATTTATGAAAGGAAGGGTCTGATCTTCCATGGGCAAAAACTGCCACTATCCCGTTGCCTTCGGTGGAGAGACACCAAGACCTGCCCCTCATAACTCTTTAAGTGCCACCCACATTAGGTTTCACATCCATCCGCTTCCTTCAGTCATTAGACACGTTGTAGGGAGACGACCAAGCACAGGATCAGCCACTGCAAGAGGAGAGATCACTGGGATCTGCCAGGCCCAGGCCCTCTGACAGCCAGGCTGCTGGCGTAGGGGGTGAAATAAAAGCTGAGGAGATGGGATTTGCTTCAATCTCCCCACTTTTGTTAACAGTCTTCCTTCTCACTACTGCACAAACTGGGAAATATGTGTATATATTAAAAAAGGCACAGAGTTAATTTCAAGCTCCAGTTGAGTAACATAAGGAGGGAAAAAAAATCTCAATCGTTGCCAAACCTCAAAGAACAAACCCAAGAAGGAGAGAGATACGATTTCCCAGCCTCTGTGGGGGGATTATAAACAACGTGGGGGGGGGCGGGATTTTAAACCACAAGCTCTACACGTAGGTGATAGACATTGTCCTTTTCAACTGGAAAATGGAAGCCAATTGATATGACTCTTGTGTTAAAGAGAATATGAAAAAAGCTCTGTGCAAATTGGCAAGGGTTTAATTAGAGTCACAATAAAAAACAGCCCTGGAGGCATTTTGCTTTTTAGTCATTCACACACACCTCCACTTGCTTGCATTTACAGAGCCAGGGAAATTATTAATGCTCTTTATCCTAAGACCCTTCCCCTCGTAGCTGTAGTGGCATGCATGGGTGGTTTTACGTTTCGGGGATGGGCATGTGGAGAGGCACCCATATCTCTGCCGTACCTACTTGGTGCTGAAGGAGCTGGGTGGCAAGTAGGTAGAGCAAAAACACTGGGATGCTCCCATCTCTGTTTGAGCCTTTTCAGTACAGACTATGTGTCCTAGGTCTAAGCTATAGTGTGGGGTCTCCTGGAAAATTACAATTAGCTGCCCAGGGGCAACTTGCACCTTAAAAATAGCACTGTAGACCATCCCCTAGGGATCCCTCTCGACTATCTGAGTGTTAGAAGGCCCACAGAAAGCAGGTACATGAGCAGAGTAGCTGGTGTCCGTGGACCCAAAGCCTATGTTTTGGGCTCCTGTGGGAGCAGTTGACCAGCAAATTGTTTTTCCCGGAGCTGAACTGGCACCACTGGGGGTTCAGGCTGGGCCCAAAACCAAAAAATAAAAATTAAGGGGAAAAAAATCAAAAGGAAAACAAAACAGAAGATGAGGCCTTTTCTTGCACACTCCAAACTTGGAGGGGAAATTATTATTGCCTGACAAATGGGAAAGCATGAAGTTGGAAGGAAAATGACAAGCGATAAAGAGGGCTTGACACGGAGCAGGAATGTGGAGAGGGAAACCCAAGTGAGATTAACTCCCTTTCCTCAGTGACTCTTGGTCATCTCTCTTCCTGCCTGCACCCGCTCGCCCTGTTTCCTCTCCCATGCCCTGCTTGCTCCTTGGCTAGAATCGGATGACAGGCATAAGAAGTTTGCATAGCATGTGCCACAGAAATACTAGGGCAGGGCAGGCTGATCTAGAGCTGCGTTTCTCAACCCGTGGGTCGCGACCCAAAAGTGGGTCACGAGAAGATATGAAAGGGTCATGAACAAACTTTAAAAATGGATTCTCCTTTTAAGGGAGAAAAACATGGGAAACCACAGCTTTTCCCTTGCAGGCTGGAGCTCTGCAAGGGGCCGCTTAGGATGCCCCCTGCCCCACACCCTGCAGGGCGGGGGGACAGCGGGTTGAGAGTGAGGGGCACTGGGTCGGGGCTGGCCATCAATGTTTATCAATGAGTCCTGGAACAAAAAAGGTTGAGAAGCGCTGATCTAGAGCTCATGCAGAAGGCAGCCCTATCCCCAAGACCCATTAGCAGAAGCTGGAGCATGGGGAGCTTGTGCGGTGGCTGCAGCGGCCAGGGTCTCTGGCCATCGCTCTGGCAGGACTCCACAGCAGCACTATGAAGAGCCCTTCTCTTTGCTGCGGAAAGGGAAAGGAGGCCACGCCACAGCATCTGTGCCCAGGGTGCCGGGACTGCTAGTTACTGAACGCGTGACCACGGATGGCAAACAACAGCAGATCTGTGCCACCTAAGACTAACACCACGTCTAATCCACACTTCTAGTCTACATGCCACATTGAGATCCTTCTGAGTGCTGCCACGTAGTATGCAGAAGCACATGTGAGAAGGAAAAATAATTGAGACCGGCTTCTAAATACCTGTTTTTTTGGGTCTCTCCTGGATAGACACAGAGGCAGGGAGGGCGGCAGGCTGCCTGGCAGTGACTGCGTAGGATGGGAAGCAAAAATACAAAGGGTGAAAGAACTGAATGCCTGTTATGAAAAGAACCAGCACGGTGACAGGCTGGGGGGCGGAGGGGGCAGCTGTAACAGCGCTTGCAGGCGGGTCTTGCGACCTGAGCTGCAATAGTCCAGCCTCGATTGTGGAGCAAGCCCGGATCGGAGGAGAGCTGCAGGGGGGAAATGTGAGCTTTGGAGCCCTCTCTAGCTCAAAGTGTGCATCCCGCAACCAGATGCATTTTGCATTTAACCCGCCACTACCTGAGCCCCAAGCAGCTGAGGTATTTGCAGTGTTTCTTGGATACCTAGAAAAATCTCTGAAAGCAGCTCCCCAAGGCTGACCTGGCATTCTCGCCACTACTCATTCAGTGAAACAGGATGGGTGTTTCATTACTCCACAGGGGAGATCCTCCTCCTACTTTTTTTCCGGTGGACTAAAGAGAAGAGAGGAGAGCCCCTCTTGTGTGGTAGCTGGGTCCTGTCCAGTCCCTGGTCAGCAGGACAGCCAGGTGAAAGGAAGCACTGACAATTGCAAACTCTGGACCTGAGTCTCTTCTCTCGCCTATGAAGCTCCTGGCACGTTCATTTTAAGCCATCAGAATGAGGCCTATACCCCTGACCTTCCCCCTTCCTGGATGATATGACTATTTGCAATAATGAATTGTGTGCACACCTGTGCAGACTCCACTCAACAGAGACCCTGCTCAGGACCTTCAGCCACAGAAGGCCAACTCCTTGGGTTGAAACAAGTGGAGTGATGCCTCAACCCAAGTAACAGTCTTCATTTCCCCCCCCTCACTTGGGCACCTATACACAAGCAGCGAGGCTGCGCCGACCTGCTGTAATTACAGCATGGCGCAGCAGGCTCGATTAACTGAGTCTGCTGGAGCATGGTAATTACTGTGCCCCAGCAGACTCCGGCATCTCCTGTAGCAGCATCCCCACACTAAAAAATGGTGGCAGAGACACTTTAATTAAAGCTCGTTTGATGAGCGTTAGGTAAAGTGCCCCCACCACCATTTTTCAGTGCAGGGATACTGATACATGAGAGGCTCAGAGTGCTTTAATTAGAGCGGCTCTAATTAAAGCACCCCTCACACCCAGAGCCCATGTATAAATGCCCATTGGGACCAACCAGGAAAGGAAGATACAGTGAGATGCACTGAGTTGATGAAACCACAAAGCCCAGCCCGGCCTTTTCAAACTAGAAATGTGGCACGCTGCCCCCCCATGCAAGAAGCTGGGTTTGCATCGTAAGTGGGACGGTTGTCACCTGCTCTTTCTGAGAGCCTGTTAGCAGCAGGGCAACTGTATGGAAAGCCCATACACAGTGCTGTGAATTGCAGATCAAATCCTCTTCCCAGCAGAGCCCCCTCCCAGATGTTGCTCCTCAAACTGGTGATGGGAGACATCCCAAGACCTTTGGTACCACCCTGACCCAGGGCCTGCAAAGCATGTGAGACCCAGAGCTTTTTGGCTGATGCTTCAGCTGGTCCCGTCCCAAAGTCAGCTAGAATCTATGAGTGCGCGGGCTGCCCGGGGAGCGAGAGCCGCTGAATCAATAAACATGCTGCATTCCCGACCTCGGGGGATTGCTGCTTCCTAGAAAATTATAAAGGCTTAGTGTTGATTGGGAGAGAGCTTGTGTTTTTCTCTCTGACCCATTCACCCATATCAACTGTAAAGAAAAAAGGCAACCTTCCCACCTGACCCCAACCACACTGGTGAGGCAGCACAGAAAAGCATTAATTGTACCACAAGAGACGGATGCTCGGTAGGTTCAGAGGCAGGAGCTCGCAAGCAAACTACTACAGGCCAGCACATAAAAATGACGTGACACCAAGTGTCGTGTACGGGGAGCACAAGCTGAATTATTACAGGCGCGGAGATAATGTACCCCACTTGGAGAGAATGGTCTCCCCTCGTGCGACCGTAAACCCTGAGCTGTAACCCTAATGGAGAGGGTAAGTATTGTTTCCGCTTTACGCACAGGGACGTTGAATTGGCTAGACCGAGACTGCACCGTAACGCAGGGCAAGCGGGAAATGGGACCCAGGCTGCAGCCAGACACCCTGCTTTAAACAGCAGAGGATGTGCCACCACGATTATATCTGTATTTGCATAAACACACAATCAAGCTTCTCCATCCCCTTGACTGGCTGCTGGCAGCACCCCCAGGCTGACTCTTACTAACATACCGTGGATATAAAATGTCCCCCTGGGAAAAATCAGACCCAGAAAGCACGGCAGTGAAACGAGCACACGTCTAATTCCCCTATGAGACGATAAGAAAAATTCCTGCTGTTAGCTTTCATCTGCTTGCTTCCAAAAAAAAGAGAGGGGGGGAGCATGATGCCTTCTTGTTAGCAAAAGGGGAAAAAATCCTCATAAAAAATGAAGATAACACAAGTCATCTCCACTGGGTGATTTGGAAATGAAGGGATCGTGCTCTTGGACTTCCAGTGTGTTCAGCCCACCCCAGGCAGCACAGAGCCAGGCTGCTCACCATCAAAGTCTGGCTCTTCCCGTCTCCTTCTCCCCCTGCAACTGTTTTTCAAAATGGACAACCCCATGGACTACATCCTCTGGACAAGGGGGAGGGAGGGCTCGGTGCAGGAGCTGAGGGGCCAGGGAGCAAGGCAAAAACAGCTGTACTTATGTCCCTCTGCGCCCGGCTGGTTTTGCTCCTGGCACAACTTATGGGAATCCCTGCTTGTGCCACGTTACGCTGACCTTGACGTCAGGTTGGGGATCGCTGGAACGCAGCCGTTCTCAGACAAGCCCCACTCCCTGCTCCGGGAACTTCCCAAGGTAAGACAATTCATGGAGACTGGCTCTTGAAGAATATAAAGTTGATGCACGAGCGTAGGGGACCCACCCCAGCACTACTGACAGGAGGATGGGGGAAGTTAGCAGCCTTGCAAAATCCTACTCTCCCCTTTTTTAAGTTCTTAAAAATGGTGCATAAAACCTCCAGGGTTTTTTTGAGTCATCCCTACCCCTGGCAACCCCTTTATGGTATATATAGAAAAGCAACTCTTGTCCCTGCATGATTCATTCCTGAGGATTTTGCAAGGCTGCATTGAAAGTGATTTAAAACAACCCAAAACCTACTTGTTTCCTTAGTTTCCACCTCCATCTATGACCAGGGCAAATGATAACGTTGCCATCATCCTCACAGCAGCAGCAAGGGCAAGAAGGGCACCTGAGAAAGGCATCGCCCACAAGTTGTCTCTCTGAAGGAGTCACCTTTAGGGTGGTGCCTGTGGCTGCTGCTGTGAAGAGGAGACTCTGCACGGTGTTGGTGTTTCGCATCCAGATGCTCTTCGTCAAATCCAATTTGGGATGCGAATGAGCCAGGATGTTCTGCTGGCTCGGAAGAGCTGAATTCCTGCCAGGTGAGCTTTTTTTTCTTCCTTTTTCCGTTTTTTTTAAGTCCATGTCCCCCAAAGCTCCTACAAGGCGAAGGAGCAGGGAGCCAGACCAGATCCTCCTCCTCCGCTGCTGCTTGCGGAGCTACAATGGGAAGCGAAGCCGGTAGAGGAGCGTGGGACCAGAACTAAAGGATCTAGCCACACTACAAAGGAGGGGGTCTGCCCTGCGGGGCCAAGCTGAGCACCCACCTGCTTGCTTGGTGGTGGTGGTTTTGGGTGCTGTGGTGGTGGTGGTGGTAGCTTTTGTGGTGGTAATTCTCCGTGGTCGCTCATAGACTACCGGGAAACAAAGAAAAGATCGGGAAAGAAGGGACTTGAGCCTAGGGAAGGCTCTTTATGAGTCTGTGTTCAGACGTAAGACTCTTCAGGAGTCTTGCTGTTGCTTTCTACCCATCCACAACCTGTCAAAGCTCATCGGTGCTTTCATTTTCACCGATTCTTCCAGTGACAGAGGCTCACAGCAAGTACCTGCTCCCACTCCAGTCTGTGCCACAGCGTCTGTTAACTTCAGTGGGACAGAATTTGATCGGAGCTCCATGTAACCCCCATGCCATTGCCGTCCATCTAATGAAGGCCTAAAAAATGCTCATTATCCCCTCCTAACTTGCCAGAGCCCTAGGAATGGACCCATGGGAACATCTTGTTCTTGGGTCCGCTGTCTTGCACCCCACAGCCCCCAGCAAGCATATTATACAAATTACATCTGCATATAGCACTGTTGATTTAAGGTGTACATCCCCAAAAGAGTTCAAAGTGACCAGGCCCTCAGCTGGTAGACATGAAATTCAAGCACAAGCCACCTCCTCCGAATGCTCTACCTCCAAGGGCTGGCGATACTGAGAAGCAGGTTGCTGGACCCTCTGTTTCTTGGAGGGAGAAAAACCAGAAAAATGTAAGGACTCAGCTGCAGGATATGTACAGAAGCAGCTGCTGGGTTGGGAGGAGCAACCAATTTTAAAGAAAATTTACAGCTGGGACTCAATTAAATGGCCGAGGGAAACCAAGGCACATTCCAGCTTGGCAAGACTGGAAACTCTGTGCGTGGATGCGTCTGCGTGCGCTGGGGCTGAGTTGTTACTGAATTTTACTTGGTTGGCAGGGAAGTCGGTCCAAATGTTGCCAGCTGTATGACAACTTTAGTTCATTAAGCTGCAGCAGGCAAGGGAGAGGGAGAATCTGTGCAAACGAGACTCAGGCAGAGGCAAAGAGAGGTCTGCGTTTCAAAGTCATATAGGAGCAGAAACTGGGCACGAGCCTTTCCTGCCTGACAATAGCTTTGCCATCTTTCTCATCTATGCATGAGCGCGTTGTGCCAGATGGCAAAGATACTCCCAGCCAAACCTCCAAATCAGCAAGATGGTTGCCTCCTGCTGCCCAGAAGGCAGCGGACAGCCCAGCGTTGTAAAGACAATCCAGAGCCTTTTCATTTATTCAATTCCATTAAAGAGGACATTAGATTATTTTAGTTTAAATGGGCCAAACTGCCTGCTGGGAGAAGTCCAGCAAAGGCAGCGGCGCCCTCAGGACGTGACAGCATCCCAGGAAACACTCGCTGATGCTGTGCCTCCCTCTCATTCACGCAGCTCTGAACACAGCCACGGGAATGGAAACAACGATCCTTCACGGTGTTAATAGAGTCCTACCCAGTACCTACCTTCACCCTCTGCCTCGAGTCCCTGCTTGTGTCACAACCTTGTGTAGATTATTGTGCTTAATTCAGAATAACCCTTAGCTTGTTTAAATGCCATACTTACTCCAGGTCACCTCTTGTCTCTGGGAAAGGGGAAATCAAAATAATCCCCCTTTAGCTGGTTTCTGTCCATACCCAAACCTGCACTTTCCACTCGCTATCCCACCTTTGACGTTTTCTGCTGGACTGTCTCTAGCCTCACCCTGTTAAAGCAAAGTGAAGTTTTTTTAGTCCGAAAATGATTGCAGGAAAAAACAGAGTTGGCAGCATCAACGTGTCCAAAGAATTTACTCAGGTTTCACCGAATTGATGGGGTTTTGCTTTGTTTTGGGGGGGGGGGAATAAAAAAATGGAAAAGTTTTTTGTTTCAGCATTTGCAAGCAGTTTCCAGTTTTTAATTTGATGTTACTTTCAAAGTGGTCTTGAAAGTTGTTTTAAATCTAAGCCAAAAAGCTTCATTTGGCCAGAAACCATTTTTATGGCCTTTCCACTTGTTGAAATTTAAAAAAAATTATATTTGATTTAACCTGAAAATGATTTTTCTCTCTGTGTTTTGGATGCAGCAGCAAACTGAAAAACGCAGTTGGCCCAGCCAGCTATTTCACGATTTTTTAGAGAATCGCCCTGGTCTCAGAGTTCAGAGCTGGGCTGCAGCTTGCTCGAAGCATGAGGTGTTTCGTCTGAGACGCTCTCTGGCCCTTTCAAATCAGGAGCCATAGTGGTACCATCCATCTTTCGGCAGAAATCCACACCGAACTTTTCTGCCTTAAATGATATACGAGTATTTTTGTGGGTAGCAACCCATGGCTCGAGGATCCAATCTGGATGGTCTGGCAAAGAATTTGGAGGAGAAAAAGAAAAAAAAGCAGCTCCATCTTGGAGCACGACACTATGGAAAGGGGGAAAAGTTCACAGCGATCGCTGGCGTTTTTGAACGTCTGTTTTATTTCCTTTCCCGCAGCCATGCTAACGAACCTCGTGGGGAGAAACCACGCCAGAGGAAGAGACAAAATGAGGCTACTGAAGCCAAAGAAAGAAAACATAAGGGTCTTGATAGAAGAGAAAATGAGATGCCATTAGAGCAGACGTATTGCCTGGAAGATGATAATGGACAGAAAATAACCATTGTTTTCATATGACGCGCGCAGGGGGCCATGCACTGAGGATGTCAAATGCCAGCATTGCAGTTAGGGTTTTACTTACTGCCGAACGCTGAGCCTGCAGCCGCACCTGGAAGAAACAAGAAGCAGCAGGGTCAGCAAAAGCCAAGAAGCCGTTGTATTAATTAACAAGAGTCTTGTTCAGAGTCGCACCAGCTTGCTGCCACGTCTGAAAAGCAGCCTCTGGCAAACCACAGGGGTGACCACTGGAAACGCCGGAGACTTGAGACAGGCTGAGACCTACCTACGGTGACCCGGGGAAGAAAAGCCACTTGGTCCCTGCTAATAGTTTCCTCTTGGCCCTTTCCCTGACCTACCCTTACACCCAGTACAGGTGATGTGTGCTTCCGGGGTTTGTCATGCTGTCCGCACGCAGCCATTGAGCTGCTGTGGGGGTTTCTCCTCTGGACTGATAGCAGGCCCTGACTCATGAATTGCTTGGGTTGGGGGTTAGATTATTTTTTAGGCTTGTCTAAGAAAGACGGAAAGATGAGTTCACAGATGTTGGGGACCTTACAAGATCATCGGGCAGGAAAGACTACTGGGGTCAGATGACCCCAGCAAAGCGGGCTGGGCGGGGGGGCTCTATGGGCCATGCCTTGCTGGGGTTTTCAGACTTGGGGTTTTTAGTGGAAAAGGATTCTCAGAGATCTTTCTCTCAGGGTGGATTCATCGGGATACCATGGGACTGGGTGCCAGTTTTTAACCCTTCCAGCTGGTTACTGGTTGTGACAATAGGACCATGTTGGGGGGATGGATGCGATGAGGGAAAAGGGAAGGAAAGAGAGAAATGGAGAGACAGATGGAAAAGAAGGAAGAAGAAGGGTGGGATAACAGCATGTTGCAGGGCTTTTGAAGGAACACAGGCACTTGGAGGTAGCTGACAAGCTCGTTCCCTTTCAAAGAACCTGCTCATCTACCATCGCTGGGATGCGTGCAACATTCCCGTCACGGCCTGCCGAGCCCGGGCTTCAGCTTTGATCATCTTAAAGCGCATAAATCTTTCAAAAATTTTGGGGAGGTGGAGGATGAAAAAAAAGGGTTCCTTTAGCGAATGCTCAAAGCCGCTGTTTAAAAGGGCTGGAGCGGTTCCTGCTGCTTTGTGACATGAAAGTGAGCTGGCTAGTGCGACTCGGAGCAAACCCCAGAGGCACAGAGGCCTACAGCTCATCTTCCACCACCAAAACCCCCCGCTTGGAGGCTGCTGGTTTGCAACCTTGATGTCCTGCTAGTTCATATGCAACCTAGCTGTAGCGAGGAGACGGGGCTGTGGCTGCACGGGTGGTCGTGGACACTCAGGGCTGCTTCCCGGGGTCCAAGATTCTGTGTCACCTCTGGGTGACAGTAAACAGGGCACCCAGTGCTCACGGCTGTGTCCTTTTTACCATCCCATACTATGCAAGGATTGGCCCCGTGGCTTTTCTACAGATGCATGCTGTTTTCTTTAAGAGATGCACAGTAATTTAGAGTGAAATACCTAACCAAGGCCATGGTCTGGACCCATTCACCACAGCCTCAGGCCATCTTCTCATCCTCCTTTCAGTCCAGTCGTGGTCATTGATCTCCCTTTCCTTCCACCCAATCCTCTGCATGTCCCAAGAACATTCACCTGCCCCGTGGCACTAAAGCATCCCTCTGGCCCGTACTCTTGCCTGGTCTTAATGGGCCAAGAGGTGCCACAAGCCACTTACATGCATTGGGGGATCCGTTGGGCAGAGGCAGGTAGGACCCAGCTCGCCAGGACCGGGAGCGGAAGTTCTTCTTGCACTTCCCGCAGTCCTGCCCGGTGGTGTTGTGCTCGCACTCGCACTGAAGGCTGCCCTCTTTGAAGGTGCACAGGTTGGCATGGAGGTTGCATTTACACCTGCGGGAGGGAAACCAGAGAGGAGATGGCAGTCGTGGCACCACCCGCTCCTTTCCCAGCAAGACAACAGAGGTGAACTCGCACTTGTCCCCCCCTTGCCTGTTACTGGGAGCAGGGTTTTCTGGCATTCAACAGCATTCCTGCTGCACCTGGCATCTGAGTTATGACATCATTTGAGTTATGACATCATTTGAGTTATGACATGGCGTCTTTCTGTGGCGGATATTCCAGTGAGAGTTGTATCCTGCTTTATCCATCTGATTGAGACACAGGAGGATATGCCAGCTTAAAAATGTGACTGGAAAGTGTTGCAGCTCATCCTGTTAAAATGAAGGCTCTAGATGTCAGGTCACTCACTGAGCCACCACATTTTAGGCTCCTATTGCTCCTTTTGTTTAGGTGCCTACATTTGGATTTAGATGTCTGAGTTGAAGCATCCAGGCTTGAACTTGTTGCTCCCCTTCTATGGCTTGCTTTTCTCACTAGGAAAAAGGGGGCACTGAAGCCTTTCTCCCAGAGGATGCTCTGAGATGCATTCACCCTGTGCTTTGAGGTCCTCGCATCTGCGGAGGCATTTGACAAATGCTCAGGTCTAGATTCTGCACCGACTCATCCCCCATGCAGCACCGCTGAGTTCCCCCGAACGGAAAGCAGTCAAAGTCAGGGCTGCATTTAGCCTTGAAAGATGATTGCTACTGGTGAAGCTGACAATCACTTGCCCAGTACTAGGCTGACTCCAGCAAATTCCTTTCATCCCCGATGCGAGGCACACTGCAGTTAAACGCACCCTCCATACATTCATGCGTTGATTCACCCAAACCCCACAAAGAGCTTCTCATATTTTGCCCAAGCTTTGAGCAGAGGATGGGAAAGCCTGACTCTGGGATTCATCTGGGGAGCATTTAGACATTTACTTTCTCCTTCTGAAAGTTGTTGCTCTTGGGCGATGAGGCTCATAGAGGAACCAGTTCTGTTTATTTTAACGGGAACGACGATTGCTGAGGCACGAGCTAAAATTCAGAGCGTTTCCTTCGGGCGGCAGACTAGCGATGCCACGTGGAACGTCTCACCTTGAGGCTGCTACGTGGCATGCGGCCCAGCCCCTCGACTGGAAGCTGTAACCAGCCGATGGCTAGCGAAGCCCTGCCTGAGGTGACGTCGGTGGGTCCCAGCTCACGTCTTAGTGGACAACCCGCCATTGCATCCAAGCAAATGGCCATCGCTGTTTGCTCTCGTAGTAGCAGCCTTGCTAGCAAAAGCAAGGACTGGAAGCACGGCCTAACAGTCTGCAAGCCTCACACCATAAACTTTTAATGAACCGCTCCAAGGTTTGTACAGTAAATGTTTTCCCCCAATGTGTTCATTATGAATCTGGGGAGCAACGGTTAGGTGACTTCTAGAGACAGAGCCAGCTTTAGGGAAAAAGGTGCCCTGGGTGAACTCGTATTTTGGTGCCCCCCTCACCTCCCCCTCCCCACAAGTCAGTGGCACCGCCGCAGGCAGGGGTACTGGGCAGACGGGCACCAATGCTGGCCCGGTCCGGCTCCTCCTGAACAGCAGCTGGAGGCAGGGGCAGCTTGGGCTGGGCTGGGCACTGTGCTTGGGGCAGAGATTGCTGCTCTGACTGCAGGTTGCTCACATGCATACGTGTGTGTGTGGTGCCCCCCAGACCACAGCATCCTGGGCAGTTGCCCACATCACCCACCCCTAAAGCCAGCTCGGTCTAGAGTCACAGCAGTTGACAGAGTCGGAGCCGAGATTAAAACACATGGCTCACCGGCCCCTGCTCAGTCCATCAGACCTAGAAGCTACAAAGACTAAACTCTCTTCTTATTTTGGAAGCCGTCCTCCTGGGTTCGGCCTGGGCTGCAGTGGCTTGTTTCTTCATTGCCTGACGCCCCAGGTTACCCGTTTGCACACGTGTGACAGGGCAGCCATCTGTATCATTACACGGAGAAGTCTAACGGGGCAGCGCTCCGTTTTTGCAGGTGCAACTGAGCCCAAGGTGGAAGAGGGTGGAAAATCAGGCCCGTTGATGAGGTTGGGGAAGCATGCCAGCAGTGGCCGTTCTGCCCGTGCTGTATCCGTTCTGCAGACGGAGAGGACGTCAGCCTGCAATGCTATCGTCTTCCGCGGCGCTGCAGCTGGTCAGGAGAAAAAGCTCCAGGAGAGGCTGTGAATACTCCTGGAAGGGAAGTTTCCTGGGGAGCTCCAGAGACTCCCACCCCCGCATCTTGGATCCAGTGAGTCCGTCCCTACTGTGCTTCTATTTCCGTGTGGCTAGACAGCTTCGCTAGTGAGCTATTTTTGTTCTTATTCCCAGCAAACTTTTTTTCTCACAAACCAAGCGAAACCTGGGTCCAGAGTCCCTCCACCCCATTGCACAATGCTTGCTCCCACAGGGAAGGGAAAACGGCCTCTCTAAAAGGGAGGTGCAGGAGCACGCTTGGCCTGGCGCCGTGCACAGTGTGAGCCCGGAGGCTGCCGGGCCACGGCTGAGAGCGCTAGCAACTGCAGCGCTGAAATACTCTGGGGACCGGCGTGCAGATCAGAGCTTGTTAATGGAAGTGGCCTTGGCCAGAGGACGCAAATGAGGGTCCCTGCACCCCAGCTGCGCTGGGCTCGTCCCTCCAACTCAGAGGGAGAAGGATTTCTGTGCTGCTGGTCTAACCTTTTGAATAGGCAATGACCAGCACTCGGGTGCTGTGGAGCCTGACTCTGAATTATTTAGACTCTACAGAACGCTGCCTCCCTCTTGCTTCAAGATTAGCAACGGGAGGAGGAGGGCTGGGGGTGGGGGGAAGGCAAGGGAGATAGCAGGTTAAAGCAGGTCGCAGCCTCACCACTGTTGAGCTGGGCCAGACCTCGGTCTGCGAAAAAAAGGCATCTGGGAGACAGAGCGCTGCTCATGCCTTCCTAATGGGAGCAGTGGCCTCTGTGATGCCACCCTGGCATCCATGACAAAAAAGCCAGCACGCCGAGCTAGGGTTACGTACGCGGGCCTGCATGTGCCGATAGCGCTGACCGAGAAGAATGGGGCAAAGGACATTTCCCCCTTCCTAATTCAAGCCCAGAAGACCCCAGCATAGTCAGAGCGGAGGATGGGGAGGGACGGCGCTTGGGTCGTCCCAGTTCGGGTTGAGCAAGCAGGCCAGGTACTTCCCTGCGCGGGAAGTGCAACGCTCAATGAACTCCTTGCAAACACTTTCACGAGGTGGTAGCGGAGTGCCCCTGCTTGGCCACGCGCTCCGCCACCGCCGGCCACGGGGACTGGAGGCCACTACCGGGCACAGGTCTCTCGACCCAGCACAAGCGCTCGTAGAAATGCCATGCTGTATTGAGAGGGCAGCTGAGTCCACTCGGGTCTGAAATGTAAAAGCTTCCTCATGCTTCACAGCCCTCCTCTAGGCAGGAAGCTGTTCGCCATCATCTGCCTTTCCATGGGAGCAGCAGAGGCTAACTAGGCTTATTCAGCGCCACTGGCCTGTAACTCCCTGGAGAGCGGTCTGCCCCTTCGTATGGCGGAAAGGCACTGCTGAGCTGCCAGGGCCCGCTCCGGGTGACACTGGGCTTTTTATTAACCCCAGAGGGCCTCTCCTGCTGTTCTGCAGGGTCGGTGTCTCTGCCCTGCTCCTCCCGGCATCTCCCCCCACAACCTCAAGCAATGCTGGAGACTACCGCTCTGGACATCCCTTCCACCACCTCTGGGAGCAAATAGGGCTCAACGTGGGGTTTCCTTGCAGAGCTCCTGGCCTTAGAGCATGACATCTGGACCTTGCAGGCCTCTGCTCCACAGCAGGACCCAGCAGCTCTGCTCCACAGCAGGACCCAGCCTGATTTCCAGCCCCTACAAAGTTGGGGTGGGGGCTGTGGCCCTGCACAGCTCTGTAGCCGAGGAGGATGTAAAGCAGTCAGGCACTAGCAATGAGGCAGGTTCCTGGGAGCTCCATGACTGCACCTGGGAAAGGGCTGGTTACCTTCTTCTGCCTGTCTGCAGGGCCAGGGCGATGCCGGACAGGCCCCTCGGACCAGCCGCAGCAGCCTGCTCCAGCGTGCCGCGCTGTCGGAGCACGTAGCGACGACTGGGCACTGTGCTTCTCGGAGGGGGACCGCACGTTCTCAGCCGTGTCAACAAGGAAAGTTAAATATAGAGGAAACAGCGGCAGCCTGTCGCCCTCCCCATCCGGGCCCAGGTCAGCTCTTCTCACCGCCTGGCCCCAGCCACAGCGCAAAAAAAGTTCCCTGCATCCAAAGGATCAATGTTGCCAGGGAATTGCTTTCTGAATTCGACCTTCGAGAATCATCAATCTAACCAGAAAACTCTAACCTGAGCAGCCTGACCCCGCAACACAGCACTTTTCAGACCAATCAATCAGGATGCATTATTTAATAATGAACAGTCAAGCAGCTTCAGGCAGCCCGGGCTGCCATGCCTATTGGGTGCCTGCTGCCCGGAGCAAACGCTTCCACTCCCATCCCGGGTACCCCACGTGCCACCCAGGACCCCACCCTGGGGCCTCTTTTAACTCCTTCCTCAGGCTTGACTGTGTTAAAATGACTTCTCCTCCCCACATTGTTATGCCTCCAGAACAAGGACACACACACTTCATCTTGGCAGAGTGTGGGGCACGTCTTTCTCTAGCCAAGATCCAGCTGGTGGAGAGTGGGGAAAATAACATTAGCCCAGCCCTGCAGGCTTTGGCTGCAAGTTCTGCTTGTTCCTGGTGGTCTT
>NW_017729011.1:17782222-17783402 GCF_001723915.1 Gavialis gangeticus | reverse complement strand
TTGGCAGAGTGTGGGGCACGTCTTTCTCTAGCCAAGATCCAGCTGGTGGAGAGTGGGGAAAATAACATTAGCCCAGCCCTGCAGGCTTTGGCTGCAAGTTCTGCTTGTTCCTGCTGGTCTTCCTCTGGCATCCAGCCATCTCCTGAAAAGGGATTAAATGATAAGGCTTAAATGGTAGAAGTGGGATGGACAGTGTGGTCCAGCAATGCCCCTGGCTATTTCCAGGCTTGCTCCCACTCCTCCCCCTCCCAACCATCATAAAATCCAGACTGCAGTACAGGCTGCCTGGCCCAAGGGCCGGAAAAGGGAGAGAACCCGTCGCTTGCTGGTTCAGGTCTCGGCCAAGTGGCAACGGGTAGCATCTGCCAGTTGTTGAGCAAAATAAGTTTGGGTCCAAGTTCAGCTCCACGCGGGTATGCGCCTCCCAGACCAGAACCAGCAGAGGAGGCAGCATGAGAGGTCAAGGACTGGATAAGCCACAGAGTCAGGGCAGCGTCTGGGGGAGCTACAATCGATGCTGTGGGTACATCGAAGGCTGTCAAACAGCTCTAGGCACAAATGCTGGAGGAATTGGCCCCTGCTTTTGTTAAAGATGCATCTACCTACTTGTTTCTAATGAGGCCATTTAGCCATCCGCTTCCTCTTAAAGGAGCGTGGCAGGCAGCTGCCAGGGTCTGGACACAAAAAGAATCACGGAGCCCCAGGCCAAGCCTACAGGGACCCAGGCATTGCTTGCAGCTGCAGAGAGCCTTCCCTAGTCACCGCTCTTTCTCCACAACCACATGCTGAAGGTCAGCAGCAGCTTTCAGCTAGAGACGTGCACCATCTCCGAGCTCCTGCGCAAGGGACGGGGCAGTGCCACGCTAAGGTGCCTAAGGAAGATACAACTGGCAGGTAAGAGCAGCAGGCCTCCAGCATGGCTGCAAGAGGCAGACGGCAACCGCTGCCTTTGGCCTTTCTTTACCATAATGACATTAAAAGATAAATAATTTTTAAAACTAGGCCTATTTAGAGTCCCTGTGAGTACAGGAATCCTCGTGTGTGATAACTTCTCTCTGCCTCAGTTTCCCAACCTGTAAAATGGGGGCGAGGACCCCTTAGCACACTCAGAGAGGCACTGTGAGGTTAAGTGACCATCCTCCTCCTCCCCAAATCCCCACAGGGAGTCCTCAGGGGTCGA
>NW_017729011.1:17759080-17777222 GCF_001723915.1 Gavialis gangeticus | reverse complement strand
ACCCCTTAGCACACTCAGAGAGGCACTGTGAGGTTAAGTGACCATCCTCCTCCTCCCCAAATCCCCACAGGGAGTCCTCAGGGGTCAATCTGGGGACTCCTGGTCCTGCATTTTAGCATGGTGGTGCCATGCTGGGGAGGGGGAAACGCTCCCTAAGCAAGAGGCCAGCAGAAGCTGCTCAAGTTTCCTTGAGCTCATGGGACTCGCTGCCTAGTGGCTGCCAGTGCCTACCCTGTCCTGCCCACCTGAGCCTGCCACACACACTTCCATGCAAGACCTGGTCTATGCAGAGGCAGTGGCTGGCATGCATGAGAAGGGAAGCCAGGGAGAAAGTAAGCTCCTCCAGCTCTTCCTTCCTTGTAGACCCCGCCGGCAGTCAGAGACGATCTCTGCCTCGTGACTTTGCTCAGCACCTACTCCAGATGTCGCGATATGCTCCCCAGTGGATGATCTGGGCCTGGGTACATGTCACATTCGCACTGGTGCAATTCGTGCTGCTTTTGTACATCACTGTAAATCATACTGGCCTCTGGAGCAGGCAGATGATCCACTATTGCTATTACTGCACCTTGCCGCTAGGTAGCAGCAGGAAACAGGTAAAACTGTCCGTCTGCATAAACCAGCCATGCCAAAATAGCTGCAGACACACAACCCGTGCCCTGGGGTAGCTCGCATGGATGTAGTTTTAGCTCTGATTCTTCCGAGGGCAACTCGCACTGGATTCAAGTCAGTCACTGTGGTATCGGGTTGCGGATTTTATGGGATAAACGCATCATGCCCAAGTCCTTTACTGCCAAGGCAAATGGCCTCTCGGGGCAAAGATGGAGAGCTCTCCTGTGCTCCGTTCCTCATCGATTCGGGATCAGGGACCATCTGGACCTTTTCCTTTCTCCCACCCCAGCATTAGCCCTCAGTTAAAAATCCACTGGCCCTAGCGTCTGCAACAAAATGCCTCCTCGTGTAAATCTCCGCTCCCACCCTGCTTATCATAGCTGGCACTGGAGAAACTCCTCACACGAGTGGGATGCTGCTAATGGCTGCCATCCCGGGGAAGGATTATGATCGCTTCCCACTGAATTGTTTGCTCTCACTATAATTGATGAGCTTTTAATGAGTCTCCTGGGACTATGCATTTGAAGGGAGCTCTTTTCTTTCTGTCCCTGCGGAAGTCGGCATTTCAGCTGATTTTAGCTCTTGGGGAAACATGAATAACTATTTTCCCCCACCCCTTATTGTCATCTGCAGCTTCTGCTAACACGCAGCACTTTGGCAGCACTCTGCTCATGGTTAACCCCATTGTTACCTCCTTCTCTGCAACTGTTTTGACAGATCAGGAAAGCGCCAGGCAAATATTTCACCAGCTTCGCAGCCAGTCTGGACAAAAGGCAAAGGACGCTGCCGGGGAGAGGGTGTCTTTGCACTCCATCTGCGCCTGGGGAAGCTAGTGAAATGGTTTGTAATGAGCTGAGAACCGAGAGAGCTCCCTGCTTTCCTGGATAGGTGTTAGGTTTGGAGTCTAATCCCAGGGAAAAACTTAAGTAGGTTCCTCGCTGTTTGGGATAGCCAGGAAAACATCAGAGGCTAAATTGGGAGCCAAGCCAAGGACCAGTGAGGTACAGAAAGCTCCTCTTGCTCTACTGCCAGGAGCAGAGCTGAGCGAGTGACTGCATGTGCTGTTTGGCGACCAAAAAGCAAATCCTAAAATGCCTGGCTTGGCTCAGCCCAAAATGAACATGTTCTTTATTTCTCACTACATGCCGCCCCCCCTCCCCCCAGCCTTTCAAGCATTTAATATTTTATCTGGGGTATTGTTTTGCTATTTTTTTTCAAAAATAGTAACAACAATTTTTAGGCTGGGAACCTGGTTTTGACACAAAAGGAGGAAACTTTGGAGTTTGAAAATAGTGGTGTTTCTTTTTTGTTTTGTGTTGCTTTAATAAACTCCCTGTGTCTGAAACCTTCCCCCAGATGGGTCCAGCAGGGTTCAAGATGAGGTCCCTCCCTCTAAGTGATGCATCACAGGACTAGAAATGGGGCTGTTGAGATGGGAGCTGAACTCGGTCACGGCCTTGTCCTGGGGAAGTTTGGACCCTGCTCTGGGTGTTGCCACTTCTGCATCGTGCAAGCCGCACCCTCAGCTCTTGAAAAATTCAGGTCTTGGCCCATGCCTTGTTGCTCCAAATATGACAAGCTAATATCATACGAGCCAAGTCACGGCAGCCTCAAGATACAGGACACTACATAAGACCGCTGCCATGCCCAGCTTTGTGGTACAAAGCATCGGACTGATCAAGACCATCCTCTAGATGCTTCCCGTCTTCCCTGCCTCCGTGAGTGCTACTCTCCACAAAGATCCTGGTGCCCCAGAGATGGCATCACGGTCTGGTGAGTTCAGCCAGAAGTGGCTGGGAGGGGAGGGAAGGATTCTTGCTACCCTTAGAAATTCGCTGTCTGCTCTTGCTAACCCAGATCCCCATCTAAAAGATGCCAAGGTGAAGAGAGCACTTAGCCACTCCAGTGGGTACGGCAATTTATTTATACTAAGTTGACATTCGCCAGCTGTTGAAATACTGCTGACTTGTGGAACATTATTTACATTCAAAGCAACCTTTATGGAAAAAAAAAATTGTACATATGGGATTAGGGAACAGAAGGGGAGGGATGGGTGGGGAGGACACAGCAGGGATATGCAAACATAAATATTTGCAGAGTAATGTGTATAAATGCTCTCTGGCCTTTCTCCTGGAATGCAATAATGCCTGCAATTGAGTTCATTGGCCAAATTGAATTTGGGCTCCTGTAGAAGTCTCTTTATATTAAGTGCTTTAACATACATCACCGCCTCAGTCTATTGATGAAATTCTATTATCTGCTCAGGGCCAGACACAACGTGGCACAAAACGGGGGTAAAAAACCATCATAAAATTAAGCCAGAAGCAGGTAATAGGACCTTGGGTATCTGTCTTCTCATATTGACAATGTGTCACTTGTGCATGGACAAGGGAGGAGCTTTCCGGTGTGCGTCTCTCGCTGCTTCCTTTCCCTACTGCCAGGCTCCTAGGACTCAGCTTTGCTTTGCAGCCTTTTGGAAGAATAGCTTTTAAGAGTCATGTGGAGAGATCAGCAACCAGCTGCTGTGAGCGAGTAACTTAATTTAGCTATCAGACTACAGGCAAGATTCCTCCCCAGCTACAGCTAATTTCAATATAAGCCAGATCAAGAAAAGAAATCCACCCATATCCCCCTGCTCCAGCGTTTAGGGGGTGGGCTCAGCCATTGGGATCCATGGGAGAAGCACGGGATTATCAGAACAGACTCTGGCTAGCTGAGGGGCAGTCCTGGAAACCAAGGAGGCTGTTACCTATTGGGATGTGGGTGACATGTATGCTTTCCTTTCCGTCCCTGCGGAAGTCAGCATTTCAGCTGATCTTGGCTCTCGGGGAAACATGAATAACTATTTTGGAACATGTAGGAAAGGTGGGTGACAGGTACGCTATGCTCCCTGGGAACTGCCAGAGCGTGGCAGCGCTTGAGGGCAAGCCAGTGGCACTCGGTAGCAACATCTCATGCAAGGGAAGCCACCCCTGTCATGCTCCTTTGCCTGGCTGTCGTGTATTTTCCTTGCGGTTCACTGATGCATACGCTGCCCTGCCCTCCACAGGACATGTCTGCTGCCAACCAAAAAACTCAAATAGCCTCACCCCTGGAAGATGACCAAAAGCACATCTAGAGGGTCTCCTGCAAATTGGTAAACAGGCAGAAAGTTGCGTGTAGCCAAGCAGTAGGAGAGAGGCTGAGACTGCGCACAACTCATTTCACACAGGTGCACCCAATTGCACAATTCCAGCCACGGTCCCCAGCCCCCAAATCCTAGCTGGAGGGACAAAAATCACGTATGGCAAAACAGCTGGGCAGAGGGCGATACCGTGTCTCTGGAAACCCCTAGTATCCTTGAGTATCATGCTTGAAGACACAGAAGGAAAATCCCCTTGCATGCAACCAGACAATTAACCAGATGCATTGATGGGGATCCCTGGGCAGAGCGAGCTGGAAGCTTTGGGCACCGGCTGTGGCTGGGGACAGGATAATGGGCTTGAGTTCTGGCTTGCTGCAACAAACTCCTTGCTCTTATTTATGCAGAGAGAAATGCATTCCCGGCAGGGAATCCATGCGAGAAAGCGTGAACCTCGCAGCACCACAAAACCACGGGGGAGAAAATTAGAAACCAAAGCACCAGGAGAGGGTGGGGAGGAGGATGAGATTCAATAAATAAATAAATTAAAAGCCCGCAGGAAAAAAATAAAATAAAAACAGATCATGGAGAAGGGGAGAAGAAAACAAATAGGACCGAAAATCATCCCTTCTAATTAGTTAATCCTTGGCCTGATGAAGGGCCAGGAGCTGAGGCATTATTATTCCCTAAGCTTACTTCTCATGTGTGATTTGTAATGTAAGTAATGTGCTTGCAGCTTACTTTCCATATTTTCCCCCGGGGGATTACTTAGGGCTGGGAAAGACAGACAGACTGAGGGAGGAGGAGAAGGAGGCCGGGAGGGGAGGAGGAAAGAGAAATCTTAATCATGAGCCTACAATTGATTCACTTCCCCCAGTCTGATTTCTCATAACTGGTTCCATGTGTCCCGGCCACGCCACATTAACTTCAATTACAGCTTATTAATACCTCTGTGAGAGCGGGTGCCCCAGTGCACAGTGCTCTGCCTGATGTTAGAAAGGGGAGAAAATTGCTCTGAAGAGCTGCAGCGTGATGGGAGCATCCTCCCTGCCCGTTGATCCCGGCTGCACCCAGGAAATGCCCCGAGGAGCCTTGTTTTTTGAATCACAAGAGGCTCGTTTGACTGGTTGCTCGGCTGAGTGCAGAACGAAGCTGTGAAGGGAAAGGGTCTTTCCACTTCCCTCCCTTGTGCCCCTAGCTCTGGCCAAGGGCTCTCTCGCATCTATTCCTGTCCCGAATTCAGTGCCTCTCCAATTACTCAGCAGATCGATAGGAACAGGATGGAAGAAAAGGAGGAGAGGAAGAAAAAGGATACCAAGAAGGAGACGGAGAACAAAAATAAACCATCAGATGTAAGTTGAGAAACGGGCTCAGCTGAGCGGATGGGAAGTGAGGGAGCAGAGAGAGACGTGGGTATGTGGCAGGCGCGCCGTTAACACGCCACAACTAACACCAGGATTTGCACCGAGCAAAACTCCCCGTTTCCTCGGGTCTTCCATGGGTCGTGCCAGATTCTCCCAGATGCAAGTTGTAGGCCTGAAAGCTGCTTCAGCCAAGAGCTGAGCAGGAGTAATGCCATTTTGTCTTGACACGACTAACTAAACAGCACTAAAAGCAGGGCAAGCAGGTCACAGTTTCGAGTGACCTCTGTATAACTGGGGTCAGTGAAAAAGTAAAAAGAGGATGTGGAGGCAGTCCGAGGCAGCAGGATTCAGGTGGCAGTCTCAGTCTAACAGGAACCACCACTGTGGATATTTATGACAGATGGAAGAGAGCTACAAAAAAAGGATATAAAAACCAAAGGAAAAAGACTTAAGTGGGGTGGGGGGACACAACATCCTTGTCAAGCCAGGCCTCTCTCGGACTGCCATCTGGTACCACGTAAACCAGAACAGCCTGTTTCACGGCTGGGTTGTTAGCAACTAAACCGGCACTCCCACCTGGGCTTGCCTGGGTGAGGAGGGTGTGTGCACACTGCAGACAAGACCTGTCAAAAGTGCAGATGAGCTCCCTGCGAGCCAACAGCTGTCCATACCCGGAGAGGAGATGGGCACCCCCAGGTCATTGCCCAAAGACTCGCCGGTGATGCAAAGCAACTCAACTAACCCAGGAGGGTTGTTGCAGCTGCTAAGGAGCCCCAGCGGTTGCAGCAGCCTCTAACTTGACTTGTGGTGATGGATGCCTGGCTCCTGTAAGAATAGCTATATGGCCTGTTAGGATTGCTTAAAGGTTAAGTGTTGCATTCAAAGCTTCACGAAAATATTGGCATTGCTTATGTGTTTGGTAAATCAGGATTTCAGGCTATTTAGTTAAGGGGTGGGGTGAATGGAAATGAAATGATCCGTCAGATTAGTCCGGTCTGAAATCCTAATTTGTCTTCAATCCTTAGCACAACAACATGGCTCCCAGCAAAGTTTGGCCTACAGCCTGTAGGTGATGGAATAAGGCAAACACGTCCTCTTACCTGCAGTTTCTCCTCCCCCCGTTTGCTCTGTTTCTCAACAGTAATACTCTTAGTTTCTAAGCCTCCAGTCCTGATTTCCCCCAAAACAGACCTCCTCGCTGCACGCTTGTCCCTTTCCACCTGGAAGTACTCGTATCCTGGGAGACTTCTGTGCACGCTCCCCGGTGCACGCTGTCTCTCCCCCACGCCTCTTAGCCCAGCAAAGCAGTCTCAGGTGTGCTTAGCTTCACCTCTTCCCTGCGCTGCATTTATATCAGTCTCTCATTGATTCCCCCCTTACTTGCTCTTGATGACCCGTCCCTTGCTCCACTGTACACAGGATTCAATTTGGTTTTAAGTACCTGCACCTTAATTAGCTTCACTTACAGTCACAATTAGATTACTTGCCCGTGAAAAATTGCTGGCTGGAATTAAAGCAATTGCAGAAGTAGACGGGGAAGGGAAGGAGATGTCGGTTCTCATGAAGTTTTTTTTTCTCTCTCTCTCTCCCCCACTCTCCTCCCTGCGGCCCTGGCTCCTCTCCAGCAGGCAGGAATTCTTCCCTCAACATTAGGCCTTTGAGCAGCAATACTGAGAGCTGTGGAAAAGCCAGATGGAGGGGGACCCCCTCCCATTTTCCACATGTATTGGCAAATAAAGGGTGTCTTCTGCATAATTAACTGAGCCATTTCTAAGTGGGGGAACCAAGGGTTACTCAAAACTGGGTCTCTGTCTGAGTTTCTAAAGCTTGGGAGTGGAAATAAGGCTGGCCCTGGTTTCAACCTGGTATTTCTTCCCATCCAGAGAAACTCATCTTCATCTTTCATGGTGGGGTGGGGGAGGTTGAGGAGTTAGTGCATAAGCAGGGGAAGTGTTACCCGAAGCCAAAGGTAAGCACTGGCAATGCAGAGAAGCCACTGTCCCATAGTGGCCAAGGGCAGCTGTCCTCATGGGGCACTCAGCCAATTCAGAAGGGAGGTCTTCAGAAATGAAGGGAAAAAAAAATCAAGCCCAAAAAGCATTTAATTCCATCCCCGCTGGAAAGTGCACAGCCGTTTCCAGTGGTCATTTGCAGTCCGAACCCATCCTCCCCTCTGCTGAGGGCCCTAGAGATGCATTATACAACCCACTGCGGCTTTTACTTGCTTGAGGAAAGAACAAATAAATAAATCAAAAGTTAATCTCATTAAGTTTGGGGTCAGAGCTGGCTTTAGTTTCTGAGGTGCCTCACGCAAAAGCCAGGGCTTGAATGGTAAATACGGAGTAAGTGGAACTCTGTGCCCACAGGACCAAAAAGGCTGGTGTGCTGGGTGTTTTTTTTTAAGGTCTTTCTTGTTGTGAAGCTCTCGCTGAGTCTCTGATTAAGGAGAGAAAAAGTATCACAGTGAAGAACCTGAACAGCACAGAAAGAAAGGAGAAACACCCAAGTGAACCAGCTAGTGCAGTACCCAAGGGATGGGAAAAGCCTCTTGATAGCTATAGTGATTCCAAAGAACATGAATGCACTCGAGCGCGTTTTATGTTCTGTACCTCTTACTTTTTGCTAACAAGCGCGGCGTGCAGGGATGGGAATTGGGCTGGCCCTGCCTTGATGTAAGCCCTGCTCAAAGCCTCCTCCAAGACCACTGCATCCTGAGTAAAGAAGCACCGTGGCGTTCATCAACACCTATCCTTCTCGCTGCTCAGGTGAGCAGAGCAGTGGTACCTCTCCGGGCACCTGCTGAAGGTTGTTTCTTACCCTAATGTCAGCAGCGAGCGGAAGAGATGCCGTGTCAGACCAACTATCCCACTCGTCTGTCTCTTGCCATGGCAGGGAGTGGGTGCTAAGAGGGCAAGGATGTCAGCAGGGTGGATCCAAAATGATCCATCTCCCGTCAGAATACCAGCTGCAAAGAGGTACCAGAGTGTTGGAGGGAGAGAGGCCTGACTGCGTGACTTGCCCCAGGCCTGAACATTTCTGGGGGTGGCACGGCTACCTTGGCTTCTGCCCCTGTAAAATGGGGCTGCCAATCCTGACCTGCCTCAGAGCGGAGTTTCCGAGGCTTAAACAGGTAATGTGTGGAAACTAGATCAAAAAGTTAGCAGGTGAGTCTCACCTGGACTGAAAATGCCAGAGGGCAGGGAGCACTTCATCTGGATTAGAAAGCACCGCTTGCCCCCACCGCGCTCCACATATCATCCTCTTGGGCTGCCCACCCAGTGGATAACAAACGCACCCATTTTTTTAAGCCCAAGAGGGGGCACCTGGTGACTGATCCTGATCTGGCATCCTCCAAACCGCATGCCCTGCAGTCCCGTCATGGCCCGTGAGCCTAACCGGGCCTAATGAACGGATGCCTCTCTTACAATCCCTTCTGCCAACAGACTCAGCCAGAGTGGGCTTGCTGTACCCATGGATGGGTTACTGCCAGCCGCATCAACCACATGCCTTGGCAGCTGCCGAGCCAAGCTCTCAGCAAGCCCTGCAGGGCAGAGGTGACCCTGGCTGCAGAAGCAAAGGGCCATACGAGCAGGAGATGGACCAGAGAGCAAAGACCTTTGTGCCCTTGGGTCTCCAGTCACGTTCCTTGGCTGGAACGAAGACGGGGGGTGGGGGGGGGTTGATTTTCCTGCAGAGCGACGACTTTATCCCTGGGGGTTTCTGATCATACTTCCATGGGGACAGTTTCTTTCCCCTTTGTGGACCTAGCCGATCGTACAGGCTGTGCTGTATTCCAAGAAAAAAGGGATTTCCATCCCCTGCCGCTTCATGGAAGTGTGCTGCTTCCAACCTTGGTTATAATCAGGGGAAAATGAACCTGTGGCTTCCCCGGCCCTTCCCAGTTCCTCTCTGCGAGCATGAATATTCCCAGTGACCTAACATACTGCCTCTTAAAGGGGAAGACTTCTGTGGGGGTCCCCGTCAAAAAAACGGGTGGCCCACGACTGAAGGAGGGCAGGTCTGTCCTTGGGAGCTGAGCCGCTTCTCCGACGGGCCCTCCGCTCAAGCTTTTACTCAGAACAGAGGGGCCTTTCAGCTTCTTGTCATCATTTCCTTGGAGCAAATTCAGACAAAGCCCGTCCTGGTGGCACCTGCAAAACATTGCTACTTGTACGTCTCAGAAGCCAACAGCTTGGAAGTGGTACAAGCTGCTCATCTGTCACCATGGTGATAGCTGAGAGTCTCATTCCTTGGGTGGGACTTTCCCCCCCCCCCCCTTCTTGCCTGCAAGTCTCAAACAAGCTGAAATCCAGAAGCTGGGTGGGAAATTAGCCATCTCGGCACTTTTCCACCTTACTTTGCTTTGTTGGTTGATGTCATAACGTAACATATGGCACTGCGCAGAGAAACGAAAGAATAAAGCCAAGAAGAAACAAAAAGCTGCCCCCAAAACTGCTAGTGGACTGAGCTGCACGACAGAGCCAGGACTGAGGCAAAGGACAAGGGGGTGCCTGGGGCTTGGTCATGTGGATGGTCTGCTCTGGGCCCTGTGTTCAAATCCTGACTGATCTCACAAATCAACAGGGTTTGATGGTCTGAGCTTTATCGGCTACCCATCTCCAGCACCTGTCATGTGCGACTCCCTTCCTTGGACTGTAAGATTTTGGGGGCAGAGACTCTGCCACTCTAGATGTATCTAAACACCTACCTCCGGAGAGGCTGTGAGCTGGAAGAGCAGGGTGGGTGCTGCATGTCAGGAAGGAGGTGAGCTCACAGGGCTGAGAAGGAGCTCAGCCCTGTAATAGCAGGAGGGAACGATGTAACCCTCACCATCACAACTAACACAGTGATGTGCATGGGGTAGCCGGGCAGGTCCTGGAGGGCTGCTCTTCCTAGCATCCTCCCCGTACAGTGCATTTTTCACGTGGAGCTCCCTTGTTTGAGCCATGACATGAGGAGGGTGACCTTCAACACATCAAAATAGGTATTTGGCCTTTTCGGGAAGGTGCTAGCTGCCAGATGGCACTCTAAACAGAGGTAGGGTCAGACACTGATGATGGTGAGTCAAGCAGCTGTGCTAGCAGGAGAGCATGGAGCATATAAGAGGCTCAATGACTTGGCCAAGGATGAAGAACAAGTCAGTGGCAGAGATGGAAGTACGGGGAACAGAATTTTGCACAACCCATTCCCCTTCTGGCTGCCTCACTCTAGGCACTAGCCAGGCTTAATATCCACAAGGAAGCACAATGCTCAGTCTCCAGTGCAGAGATGCTTCCTTCAGGAGGGCTCCTGTTGGGCAACAAGCTACCCATCATACAAGTACGCTTGTTCTTTTGACTTTGTTCTGATTTAGGGACCAAATCAGAGGGCGAATGGGAGAGATGTCGAGTTGATAATCTGTTAAGTCAATAAATACTTAGCTCAGCTTTCTAAAAACAACACTATACCCCCGTTCCCAGCCCTCCAAGCAGCAAGATAGAAAGCAAACAAGCAGCGGGTACCTGCCAATGACTTCAATGTTGGAGACAGCATAGAAGTACTTGTACAAATTCTCCCTCTGAACATAGGTCCCCCCGAGAGCCGGTCTCAACAGCCTCATCCTCAGGTCGGTCACAGTGAAGAAGTCCTTCAAGCCCTTGGCACTCTCCAGCCTGGTGTACAGGTTGTCCATGTTCTTGAGGTCTGGGCCAGCAAAGATGGCAAAGCGATCCCTCACCTCAAACCGCACGTTCTTCTCCTTTTTGGAGCCCACCCAGCGGGAGTACTCCTCCGTGCACAGCACCCTGTTGGCACTGGTAGTAGAAAGGTCCCTGACCCTCCGTGCTGGCATGCCAAAGGCTTCCATGCAGTCATCTGCATAGTACTGGTAGGGGTGCCAAGTCCTCCCGTTGTCCAGGGACTTCTCCAGCATCATGATGGTGGGTCGGCCATACTCAAAGGTTATCACAATGTCATCTGTCAGCTCGATGCTCTTGTTCCAGGAGAGCGTGATGTTAGCCAGCAGGGGCTCCGGGTAGCGGCTCCATGTCACACTCTGCCAGTAAGTGGCCAGCCCTTCATCCTCGGTGTCAAACATAAGTTTTGGCGGGTGGGCCAGGTCTGGGTTGGAAGCGTCACACTCATCACTGCACAAGTATGGGTTCTCCTGAAAGAAGAACAATCAATGACAAGAAAAGACAGCAACAAACAGGAGTCTTAGACATTTTGCAGACTTAATAGCAGAGGTGGAGCTGGAATTTCCAAATATGCTCACGGCATATGCTTGAGACACTCACACCCGCTACTGCTAATAACCTGACAGGGTGATTGAGGATGCTCCGGCTAAAGGCTGTAGACGCGAACCCAGGCGTTGTGGGCTGAATGGGGCCAGGCGCTTGATGCGAGAGCAGGGAGCCTGCCTCTGGTGTACTCTGTGGGCACGTCTACGCTTTCTTTTATGTGCTGTACCTAATGTGCGTTAAATCTAGTTACTTCCCTTGTGAGGTACTAGAAAAATGCACATTAGCTTGTTTTAATGTGCATTAGCTAAAGAGCGTGGGTTTTTTGTGACGCTTTAATGTGCATCAAAAAAGGGTAATGCGCGCTCAAATGCACATGTAGATGCGTCCACTGACACCTTTTGGTGCCCCAGCTGACTTAGGCACAAGGCAGAAGGGACAAGATTGAGACCACAGCGTGGGTGGGAGAGTAGGATGGGACAAAGAGACTGGCGAGACTGGGACAGAAGGAAGGATAACAATCTGCGACAAACCGGCAGGGCAAAAACACTAAGGTGGGAAATTAGAAGTCAGGAGGCTGGAAATGTTTGAGCAAAGGAGCCGCTGGGGAAACCAGCAGTGGCAGCCTACGAGGTGTCTAGGGAAGGAACATGAAGACGAGATTACAAGCTCACAGAAGAGGAGACTGGGACTGGTTGGCCTGGGCTCAGAGCAAGTGTGGGTGACAATAGGGATAACATCTCTCAAGGGGGTGGATTGGGGGAAGGCCTGTGACAGGATGGGCAAGGAGACTGAGACAAGAAGCCAGTGTGGGGGGAGACTGGGGCAAGGGCCTGGGAAGTGGGTTGGAGAGGAGACTTATCCTGGATAAGGAGCTTAGGGAGCAAAGAGACAGACTTGATGAGACGTGGAGAGGTGAAGCTGGGAATGGCTGGCCAAGGGGACGGGAATTTGGCTGCTGACTAGCTGGCACAGAGGATGGGACAAGTCAGGGCGGAGAAGCGAGGAGGCAGGGACAGGCTGGAAGAGACGGAGCAGAAAGGAAGAGCGTGCTCGGGAAGTGTACTCCCTGCAGCGCCAGGAATGGAAACCCAAATTCCTGAGGGCCGTTGCTCTTCTGCCGTCAGCAAACATGGGAAACCCACTATTGGCCGTGCGTGTGTCCCCACCCCTCCTGGTTCTGGTCAGCAGAGATGACAACATGTCACTGCTCCTACCGGTCATGCCTTAGTTCAATCACAGAAAACGAGGGTGGGAAGGGCCCGCAGGAGGTCACATCTAGTCCAGCCCCCTGCTCAAAGCAGGACCAGCCCCAACTACATCATCCCAGCCAAGGCTTTGTTGAGCTGGGTTTTTAAAACCTTCAAGGATGGAGCTTCCACCACCTCTCCAGGTAACCCATTCCAGTGCTTCACCACCCTCCTAGCGAGAAAGATTTCCCTAATATCCAAGAAAGAAGCCCCCGAACAAAGCCATTCGGCCCCTCAGCCTCAAGTAGCAAAGGTCTGGCAGAAGGGGCTTAAGGGGTCCAATCCTACTGCTCAGATAGCTACTGCTTGGCTGATGAAGCTACAGAATGGGATTTCACTTCTCTTTATTCTTTTGGCTTGAAAAACATGGGAAGTTGCATACAGGTACACACTTACTCACATGCATCCCCCCCACATGCATGTGTACATGTGCACACACGCACACACGCACAGAACTCCATAAAAAGAACATGATTAAAGTTGCTAAATTAAGCTTTTGCCAGTTAGGAAATGCCGGGGTTAAGGCTGCCCCTGAAACCTTGGTTTGCCTCTATTATGTATATGTACAAAGTCTTTAATTACACAGTCACATTCAGGACTCAGGATGGACCTGCCCTGAGGCTCACTCAGGGTTGCGCAGTAGAAAGGGCTGGATCTCTGGATGCTATAATGAGTTGAGGAATCTGTGGGCATTTTAGGAATTTTATTTGAGATTGTAAACCCTGTATATGCTAACAATAAATTATCTCCACCACTGGTATGTGATCACACAGGCCAGCTTCTTCTCACCTTCATCAGAAGCAATGAAATCACCTGTCAGAAAGATGTGGTCAGCTGTTGGGCTTGATTTGGAGGTCACCTGCCAGAGCAGGCAGGAAGGTTATAAAAGAGCAGGACTGGCTCTCTTTTGGGGTTTCTTTCTTGGTGTTTCACCAGCTTAGGGGAAGAGAGGCACAGCTGGAGCCAGATGAGGGGCGAGAGCTGCTAAGTTATGGGTGGCAGAGGGAGAGGCCTCTCACGTGGGTAGAGTTAAGCAGGGGAAGGGGCTTTTAGGCTTAAAGGAGGCTGAGGGGCTGCAATATGCCCAAGGAGATGCGCAGTTGAGCTGCAGGTGCTGCCTTGCAGGCAGAGATGGCAAACACAGCAACTGCACTCTGAGAGCGAGCTCGGCGAGCTATGCCAAGGGCAGCGTGCGGGTTCTCTCTCCAAACTCAGAAGCTGAAGTGCACCAGGCTGGGACACAACACTGGGACAAATACAGCGGTCTGGTGAGTGCCCAAATGCACGTTGCAAAAATCAGAAAGTGTGAGCTGGTGAGGCAGAGCATTAGGAGTGGCTTCTGGTTGTTGAAGTGGCTGTCTTGTCTTGTAGCCCTGGATTGCATCCCTACTTGTGTGGTCGAGTTTCTTTTCTTGCTGCTGGGCAAGTCATTCTGACCAAACTTCCTACAGGAGAAGAGGCTGTTGTTTCCTCATTTCTTATTTTCTAGATGCCCAACTTGATAACCTAGGGGGTATGATTGCAAAAGCACTGGGTACTCTTAGCTGCAGAAGGAGCTGATGGGAGCCTGGGTTTGAACATACCAAGTGCTTCATGAAGCTAAGTGCTGTGAAATATCTGGTCTTGCTCGTCTCCAACTGGGCACCCAAACCTTTTGATTTTATATCTCAGTGTCTCTACTCCCCACTTGTAAAATGGACATAGTCCAGCCTCTTCCACTCACCTAGGAGCGCTGGGAATATAACATAATATATGCAAAGTGCTTGGATAGTCTAGCGCTGACTACCATAGAAAAGCCCTGGAGGAAACAAATAAATCGGTCTTCAGAGCAGCATTTGAACAGTGTACTGTAAGTAAAGCATGGGACCACATGCTGAACAAAGAGGCTGAAACAAAATATTGAGCAGCTGATCATTAAATGAGCACCATCTATCCTTGGCACTGTATGAGGCAGGGGTTGATTGAAGGGGAAAAAAAGTGCTCGGAGAGCTGAAGTCTGTAGTGTAATGGATGTGTGCAAGCCAACTACATTAAGGTGGTGTGGGCAACCTTAATTCTGGAGTTTCTCTTTCACATGCTTCGCTTAGTAACCTTTGTAATGGGGGAGGGCATGCACACGCATGTATGAAAGGCAGAGGAAAGGTAATCGCTGGGGACTGTGAGATTAGTGAGCCCATCCTCCAAGGGAAGATATTGGATATTAAACTAATACTTCAGCTGATCCCTAAACAAAACGGGATGGATATCATGATCACCCTTAACAACCCATGCAGCCATGCAAACCAAATAGACGGGATCCGTGCTATACATCAGACTCTCGGGGAGGTCAGATGTGAAGACCACCATGCGAATATCTCTGAAGCTGTCCAAAGCTTTAGGATGATGTTCCTCAAGGAGCAAGATAATCTGCTCTTGTCAGGGGCCAATATATCTGGTAGACTGGGTCAGTGATCTGCTCCTGCATGGTAAAGCTTATGTGCTATTGTGATGTATAGGCTATGACAGGATCCAGAATTCTTTAGAAGGTCTTTGATATACTAGTGTATAATTTAAGAGATGCTACATATTGGGGAATCATTCACGCTATTGAAGCAAAGCCACTTGTTGGGTGCAATAAAACAGTTTTAACAATGCCGAGTGCTGCGCCGCCGAAAAGCTGCAGATGGAAATGGAAGGGGAAAAAATACCCATTTGAATCAAACCCTGTTTCCACGCCCTTCTTGTGTGGACACAACATCCCCTTAATGTAAAATGTTTTAGCTGCTGTCTCTCATTTCATTTGGGCCATTGCTACAAGCAATACTGACATTTGCTGGTATAAACTGCATCTACACCAGAAGGGCTTGCTGGGATAGTTTAACCAGTATAGCTCTACTTTCCCTACTGTGGACAAAGACTTTTAATGGATCGCTTTCTTCTGGCTTTTTGTTGAAGTCTTTCTTAATAACCAGTGATGACCCAGCTGAGTGGGTCAGAGCCCACAGAAGATAATGAGGCATCATGCTGCTAAGGTTGCACTGTGCAAATAAAAAAACCCACCAGGGAAATCCTAGCAAAACAGAAAAACAGATAAGACCTCGTGGGCAGGAGCATAACACAGGGGTTATTTTGTTTTCTTTTTTTTATTTTCTTCCCTTCAGAACCAGCTCAGGGAAGGGACAGTGCTCTGTTCCCTTAGTATAGTCAACGAGGGTGTTGACCTCTACGGGTTCAGATCCACAGGCTGGAGTGTATAGGACAGGAGGAAGAGGGAATCCAAGTTGTGCTTACTTCCCTTGCACAGGGGGTACAGCAGGTAGGCAGTGCCTTTTCACTCCTCTGCCTCTGAACCCAAGGTCTGCATAACCTGTGCAAGGGCATAAAGGATGCTTTTCCTTCACCTTGAATGAAGGTACTGGCCATGGAGGACTTTATTAGAGCACCTGATGTGAAATGAGTAGGACAAGGAAGTGAATACTTAATTTAAAAAATGTGAGAGTGCTAAAAGGCAGAACTTGGGTCTGGTCCCAGCTAATCGAGCAAGTTGGTTTCTAAACTGCTGTTTGCATTCAGGCTTATTGACATGTACTCCTGTCCAGAAATACTCAGTCAACTTCCAAATGGTTGGATTGTCTGGACTCTGTGTCGGGCGGGGGAGAAGGCAGAAACAGATGGCCGTTTTCTGGCTGCTTTGCTAGTCCTGGGAAGATCTGTTAAGTAGCACTGAAACAATTCCAGGTAATACTTCTGAATCTCACTCTTGCCCATGCCATGTGTCCTTAAAAATAATCTGCCCACTTTTAATATACAAGGCTGCATCAGTGAGCAGGTGGAGACTTGGATTGTTCAATCAGCTTGAAAAAAATAAGGCATTCACTTTAATTTGCATGGTAGCATTTGTTACTGACTTGATTGTCCTTTTAGCAATTTAGATGTATAAATGTTCCTGTTCTTTAGCATGCTGTGTTGTAACCATTTTTTTTTTTTCTGTTGTTAACTAACATGATGTCAAACCTACATTAACATGTGAAAACACAGCTTGAAGTGTCAGAGATTAGGTTGCTAACTGCGATAGCTTGAGTGCAGTTTCCAACAGCAAATTTTAGCAGTGCAAGGGTGCCTCTAACTGGCAGATCTGCTGAGGACCTGGGGCCAATTGTGTTCAATATCTCCATCAATGGCCTGGAAGATGGCACAGAGCACACCCTCAGCAAGTTTGCAGATGACACCAAGTTGGTGGGAGTAGTAGACACGCTGGAGGGTAGGGTTAGGTTTCGGAGAGACCTAGACGAGTTGGAGGATTGGATCAAAAGACATCTCATGAGGTTCAATAAGGACAAGTACAAAGTCCTGCACTTGGGATGGAACAATCCCATGCACCAGTCCAGGCTGGGGCTGACTGGCTGGGCAGCAGCTTTGCAGAAAGGACCTGGGGGTTACCCTGCACAATAAGCTGAAGAAGAGCCACCAGTGTGCCCTTGTTGCCAAGAAGGCTAACAGCATCCTGGGCTGCATTGGTAGATGTCAGGGTGACATGTAGGGGGGTGCATGTGCACCCCCTGAGCGTGATGGTGCACCCCCTGCAAAAAGGCGCCACCGACAGTGGCCATGGTGCCTGGGGGTGGTCGCCACTCACCACCCCACCACCAACACCGCCAGCAGCATCTGCAGGCGGTCAGCAATTCCCGCTGGCCACCACTGATGCTGCCGGCAGCGCCTGCGAGTGGTCGCCACCCCCTGGTCAGCACTTGCCACCCCTCCTCCCCACCCAGCACGGCCGCGCTCCCGCCTGCCACCGCTGCACTCCCCCAGCCACCAGGAGCACGTGCTGTCCGTGGTAGGTGTGTTGCCAGTAAGTCGAGGGAAGTGATTCTTCCCCTCTGTTCAGCACTGGTGAGGTCGCATCTGGAGTCCTGTGTCCAGTTTTAGGCCTCCCACTACAGAAAGGATGTGGACAAACTGGAGAGAGCCTAGCGGAGGGCAACAAGAATGGTTCGGGGGCTGGGGGACATGATTTGTAAGAAGAGGCCGAGGGAACTGAGTTTACTTAGTCTGGAGAAAAGGAGGCTGAGGGGAAATTTAACAGCAGCCTTCAACTACCTGAAGGGGGTTTCAAAGAGGATGGAGCTGGCCTGTTCTCGGTGGTGGCGGATGACAGGACAAGGAGCAATGCTTTCAAGTTGCAGCAAGAGAAGCTTAGGTTGGGTATTAAAAGAAACTTTCTCACTAGGAGGGTACAAAACACTGGAACAAGTTATGCAGAGAGGTCATGAAATCTCCATCCTTGGAGGTTTTTTAAGACCTAGCTAGACAAAGCCTGTACTGGGATGATCTAGTTGGGGCTGGCCCTGCTTTGTGCAGGGCGTTGGACTAGATGACCTAAGGTCACTTCCAACCCTAACTTTCTATGAAATGCCTGGAAAGAGGCCAAGGCAACAGAGTTCAGAGCAAACTGGATCTTCCCCACGCCTGGGTAACATTAGATGGAAAGTTTTGGCTCAAACCATTAGAGACGAGGCTGGCTGCAGCGTTCAGATCCATATCAACACTATTTAGAATCTGAATGCCCGGTTCCAGGGTCTTGGGTTGGGGCGTTTC
>NW_017729011.1:17745261-17754080 GCF_001723915.1 Gavialis gangeticus | reverse complement strand
GAAATGCCTGGAAAGAGGCCAAGGCAACAGAGTTCAGAGCAAACTGGATCTTCCCCACGCCTGGGTAACATTAGATGGAAAGTTTTGGCTCAAACCATTAGAGACGAGGCTGGCTGCAGCGTTCAGATCCATATCAACACTATTTAGAATCTGAATGCCCGGTTCCAGGGTCTTGGGTTGGGGCATTTCTGAACACGCCCTTGGGGGCTCTCACCATCCTCTCCGACCCCCTTTTGCAAGAGCGTCAGCATCTCTACAGAGGTGCGTAGCACCCCTTGCCCCCATTGAAGGAAATGGGGCTGATGGTGCTTGCGAACTTGCCATATTGGGTCCTTATACCTTATGCATTGAGAAGGAATCTGATCCACGTTGGTTCCAAAGAGAGATGACCTTGTGAATCGCAGACTCAAAACTGCTTAGGAATTGAAATATTATGAGGATGAAGGGCCTGAAAGTCAAAAAACCAGCTATAGGTCAATTCTCTTACTGGGAAAGACTGTTTGAGAAACAGGCTGTTAGTCTGCTAAGAGAAAGACACAGATGCAAGGTACAAGTTGGGTTGGGGGAGGAAGAGAGAAGATTTCCAAAAGGTGGATAAAAATGGCAGGGGGGAAAGTCCTACTAAACTATAAAAGCTAGCTGGTACTAGGGTCTGCTTCAGTGGAAATCTTGTCTTTGACTTTAATGTGGACAGAATGTAGCCTACAATGAATGTGGTTAGAAGGTGGGTTTTTCTGGGTATGTTTTCCCTGGCAGACGCAACCATTTTTTCAGCCTTATAGCACAAAATATATATTTTTGTAGGTGAAATTACTTCATTAATCATTAAGCTGTCGAATAGTTAAAATAAACCAGACATCTGTTGTAGAATGGTGAAAGCTACACAGAAATAAAAATGCAGCCTTTGGTGGATCTCTTTGCCAGGGAAAAGAGAGAGAAATGAAAAACACTAGCAGCCCTGTTGGGGGGGGTGGAAAAACAATCTCATAAAATAAAATAAAATGCATTCAGAGCCGGGCCATGAAAATGAAAGTGGAGGAGGGGGCTGTACGTTAGTGATGTGTTATCCAAGTATGTTACTTATGGCCCTGATCCTACAGTCTGATCTGGTTCACTCTTATGCAGGCACGTGGACTCCTTCAAAATTTCTACATTTAATATCAATTTCTGTTCTGGTGCAGCTGGGAAAGGGCACGGAAGTGTTGTCCTCCTCCCAAGAACAGTCCTGGCCTAGGTGTCCTTGGCTTGAATTCACATACCTCTTTGCACCCCAGGAGGCTGCCTTCCTCGCCCCTGAGCACTAACCCAGCCCAACTGCACTTGAGACACCGTGTGACGCACTTGAGAGCGCCTTAGGCTTCCAGCGGGACTTTGAGTTTCAGCTTAAAGATTAGCTGCTTAGTTTCCAAAGTCATCGTTTTGCCTAGGACAGCAACCGGGTGCTTAAGTTAGGATCAAATTTCCTTCAGCTCCTGCAAGATGCTGCAAAAGCCACCACGTCGACAATATTCACTTGCACCTGATTCCTCTGGTCTCAGCTAATGCCACAAGCTGCAGCAATGACAAAAGCCACCTTCGAACCCCCGAGTGCCCTCCTGCTGCCGCGCCTCTCTGACCGTCTAAGTGACCTGTCTGTCACGGGAAAGGCTGACCTCCCAACAGCCGCAGGAGACATGTAGATCGCTAACCTCGCCGCTGCCAGCCCCCTGTTCTGACCCAACCTGTGGAGCGGAAGCTCGGTCCCGGCTCCGCGCTCCGAGGAGCAGATGGTCAGGGGCGCTAATGAATCGGCCTGTGTATAAGAGTGTCTGCCCCTGCTGTGGGAAGGCTTTCACAAACAACGGTCATCACATCTCCCTCTTTCTGCCTCTCATTCGGATACGCTCGCAAGCAGAGAGAGGAGAGAGATCTTGGATTGTATTTTTACTACATCAATGCTGCTTGCTTTCCCCACTCCCCCCTTCAAGCACCGAGTTAGACTTGTTTGTTCAGGAGGCTGCAAGGACAAAGCAGAAATGATCATTCCAGTGCGTTTGATTTTCTTTCCATTTCTCTCCTTTACACTTAGCTGAATTCCCCAAATTAATCCAAGGATTAGAGGCCCTATCGCCACTAATACTGTGCCAGTCTCAAGTGTTCTTGGCAGCTGCTGATACAGAGCACAGGGCAGAGTGGGGAAGGATGCTGATATGAGGTGTGGGCTCCTAGCATTCATTTCCCAGACCCTTTCAGAAGTGCAGGGGTTACGTGGCTTTGGGGTCTAACACAGGCCTTGTTTTCTTTGCTTTTATTTGGAGACGGAGGCATACATCTATGGGCAAAGCTGACGTAATAACATTGAGGCCCGTGGAAGTACACCAGAGTAAATTTGGCTGTTGGTGTCTAGGTATGATGGTACCCATTATTCATTATGATGGTGGTCCTTTTGGTATCTTCCATTTCTGGACTTTGGGCATATTCTGAAAGCTCGGGGAGCAGAGATCTGGGTGACAATATATTGGGGGATGACTAGGTTAGAGACTTCTGTCTTCAGAACTGGCCCAGGGAAATCTCCCATTGCTAATGGTGTTACCACATACAGTACAATGCCAGCCGCCCCCCTCCCCAAAGCACTGGGTACACCATGGAGCCCGAGCTCCCATTCCTGCAGGTGTTCCCGCTAGATCAGGTACGAGAGAGGGACTTGCACTGCCCACTGTGGGAGAAAATAGAGAAATGTAGCTCAAGGTCCATCAGACCAACATCTTTTGCAAGCACCGCATTGAGTTTGGGCTTGATGCACCTTCAGTGCAGCTCCTCATCACAACCTCAACTGGGAAATTCTCCCTGAATGCGGAAAACTAGAGGCTTTGGGATTTCGTACTGGGCCTACAGGGGAGACATTGCTACAGTGAAGAGTGGGGACTAGCGTAGGTCCAGTTTCAGAGATCCTCAAAACCAGAAACAGTCTGTCCGACTGCAGCTGGCCTATAGTCAAGAATGCAAAATTTGGTTCCAAAAGAGAAATTTACCCTTAATGCATGTTCTCAAACGAAGAAATACCACTGGCCCATCCTAAAAAGCAAGATCCTGTTCAGTATTTTTATTCTTGATGCTTTGGCTCAAAAGTTCTATCTGGATTTATGAAAGGGCAAGGTGATTCTTCTGATCAAAAATAACAGTTGTAAGTAATTAAATCTCATGCTTCAGGGCATAAACTGATAACCTGCCAGCGGTCAGGATGGAATTCCCATAGAACTGGAAATATTCCCTGACAATTAATTTTCACTCTCTTCACAGATTGAGAGGGATAGGATGGTTGAAATGGCCATAATTAATTTACAGTGATTATTTCCAACAGCTGGCAAGCAGCATAACTCACCAGCAAGGTGTCTGGGAGCATGAAAATAATCTCTCTCAAATACATGGCTAGCTTCTCTCCTCCTAAAACAGCTTTTGAGTATTTCCACCCACTTCATGTAGAGAGTTGCCCAACTCATCCAGCGCACTTTGGGGATATTTGAACCTTTCTCGGACTCCTCACGTAGTGGCGATTGAGAACAGTGAGATCCCTGAAGTCTTAATCTCTCCTTTAGTATTTTTAAAGGTGCATAAAACTACCTCAAACAGCATGGTATGAGTTGGGATCTCCCATACTTTGGCACCGTGCTGAATTTGGTTTCATAGACATTGGGGCTGGAAGGGACCTAACGGGATCATCGGGTCTAGCCCCCTGCCCCAGGGGCAGGAAATCGGCTGGGGTCAGATCACCCCAGCAAGACGGGCATCCAAACACAACCTGGATGTGTCCAGAGTAGGCGCTTGCACCACTTCTGGGGGGAGCCCGTTCTAGACTCTGGAGACTCGGAGGGTAAAGAAGTGTTTCCTTCTGTCCAGTTTAAGACGGTCTTCCAGCAGTTTGTGACCGCTGGACCTGGGCATCCCTAGGGGAGCCCTGGTGAACAGGGAAATACGAACGGTCAATCATTCCAGCGCTGTCATGCAAGCATTTGCTATCCTGAGCCATCCACTGTGCCTCGCTACAAGACGGCTGTAAGGTCCTGGATTGATCGGTTGTACGCTTCCTCGGGCATCCGCACTTCTGCTGGGGTACAGCTTGACGTAGGCTGCTCATGCTGGTATGCAGCTTGTTTCCACACGTTTAGAGCCTTTAGTTGCAAGGGTCTGAATTTTCGCTCCCTTGCAGTACCACAGCACTCTGCAGTTCCCCGATTCTTGTCAGCCCAGCCAGAGGCTGAGTTGATTGTACTTTTAAAAGGGTTTTTTTTTTTTTTTCCCCACCCCCCATTTTGCCTAAATGCAATCTTACTACCCTCCTTGTGCTCTAGGTCTTAAAGGGACAACATGCAAAAAGCTAGCCTAAAGAAACGAAGAATTGGCAACAGATTGGGCTAGGGTGCTTCCTTGCAAAGGCAGCTTTCCTTGCAAAGTTTCAGCCGGGGCCAATTTCAAGTTGCTCAAGTTAAAAGCCCCTGCACGTTGTGTAACAGGGACAGACAGTACTCGGTAGCAAGTACGCAGCAGCACGCTGCAGAAGGCAGGCCACGGTATGGATATACGTGTATGTTCTTCCTGCCCTTTCTGTGCGGTTATACAAATCTTGGCCTTGGCCTTGTTCCTTTCTTCCGATGAGACGCACACAAAGCGGGAACGCGAGTCGTCTGTTTACCCAGCCTCCACTCTCCACCACTGCACACTTCAAACCACTTCACAGCCGCTCTTCAACTTCAGGGAACCGGCGCCCACACGTCCGCGCTGCGGGCGGATTCTGATTTCAGTTGCACCTGGGTAAACCGGCACGAACGCTGCTCACGACAGAAGAGTTGCTTTGGATCCCCCTTGGTATAGCAGACTGCAGAATCGGTATCTACATGTTTTAATAATGATACTTTTTTCTGTATCCTGTTGGTTGACACCTTTTCTTGGGTCGGGGAATCTTCTCTGCGGTGGCTGCAAGCTGAAGGCAGGCTTCTGAGCCCTGGATCTTCATCTTGGACGGAAATAAGCTTCCTGTGTTGGCTCCGTGTATCGAGTCAGCATTGGTATTTGGGGGGATGAGGTGAAGGGCCATGAGGATACGAGTCAATATGGTTTCTGAGAGTGTTGGATTAGTTTCCTACTATAGGCACTACAACAGAGGCATTCAAGCTCCTTTCCAGTGGGCCACATCTTCACGGATTGATCTCATGGATGACTTGCTTCCCCAATAGCATCTTGAGACCTAGTCCCTTGTCTTCGTGACCACATGACCTTCCTCTGGCAGCTACAATTGCTTATATGGGCTATTAGAGAAGTGATGTATTTTTGGGCAAGCAAAGTGAGGTACGGCACAAGGAGATGGGGATCTTAGCATGGAAGAAGGATGGGGGGAGGGGATTGAGAGCACAGGGGAAAATCGAGAAGCCTTGAATTTCTTTTAAAACCTTCCTTGGGAGGAAGCTGCTTATTGACCTCCTTTACTTCACTTCATGGCTAGAGGGCAAAAACCAACCAAACAAGGACCCCCGTCCCCCTACAAGTCACCGTAAAGACCCTTGCTCACACACGATCGAGGGGAGCAAAACCCTGAGCTGCCCGGGTGGAAACATGTTTTCATGCAAAATCCTCCAAGGGTGACTCTTTGTGGCCCGTGCCCACGGGCTTATAGGATTTGGCAGAGACGTCAGCGATACGGTGACCAGTATTTTAGTAGCTTCAGCCCCGGAGCCCGTTCTTTTGGGAAAGCGTCCAGATCGGGACAGCAGCATCGTTTGCTTGCTGCTGCCTCCCTGCTGCCTTTCCCCTTCCCTCCCACCAAGGCCATCCGCCAGGGGCTCATCTTAGGGCAGAGCAAGCAAAGGGAAAGCGTCCCTACTAACAAGCCGTTTCCTGTTTGTTGGTAACAAAAGTCAGCGCCAGTATGAATTATTAATCCAGCGGAAATGGGGTCCCGGTACAGAGGAGCTTCTAATTCTGGCTCGCCCTTATGTCACTCCCTTCCCCCTTGCATCTCTGCGGTTTGGGGCATTGATTGCTCGCTCCCTTTCTTTTTCTGTTTCTTCCTAATCAAAGGTTGTTTGAGTGCAAGGTCAGTCCTCGGCAAGGGGCATTCGGAAACATTTTTGTCTGCGTGCTTGCTTCAGGATGCCATGAGTCAGCAGAAGCAGACACCACTGTCTGAACGGAACAGCCCTTAGTAATCATAACCGGGGAGGCGTTCAGTAAGACATCTTGCTTTTCTCCCTTTCTTCTTCTCCCCTTGGCCTGAAGCAGATACTTATTCAGTGAGCCGCTTGCAGTTCATCCAAGACTCGCGTGCTCCCCTGGGCTTGCCTTTATTGTGGCAGGAAAGATTCAACCCATGCTTCCAGGCTTGCTTGCTCCCTTTCCTCCCCTCCCTTCCCCAACCTATTTTGAATTTTTAGAAGCATCTTGTCAGTGCTTGATTACAGCCCTGTCGTGTTAGAAGGTTACCGCTAATAACATCATCATGCGCTGCCTCCAGCCGGCGTAGCTGGCCACTTGCTGCTAATTAAGCGTTGCGGTTAAAAATATGCCTATGTGATGAATACATCTTACGGTGGGGAAACTGAGGCACAGAAGAGAGAAGGCCCCAGCTGAGGACTGGTCCCTGATCTTGGGCTCTTGACCTTCACGACTGCCTGACACTCCCAGCTCCCATAAAACTTAGCTGGACTTTTGTATGCTCATCCTGTCCGGATAACAGACCTTGCTTAAGAAGTCTGCTGTTGGGCGCCCAAAAAATCCAGGCTCGCTTGGAGAAATGACGGGTTAGTGAGTGGCTGAGCTGGAGACAGTGGGTCAGGAACAGAGCTGGGAGCTTGAAATCCCAGTTCCCGACTCGGATGTGGCGAACAGACGGCAGGTTTTCGAACTCGGTGCCGAGAGAGAGAGGACTGAGCTGAGTCCGCAAAGACCGCATAAGCCCTGCTGCCAAGGGGTTCAATACTTATGTGCATGTATTAACCAACTCCTCTGGAAAGCACGCTGGCCGAGTGTGAGAGTACAGCTGCCACCACTGGGGCTCACCTGAAACATGCTTGCCCCCTTGGCAGCTAAGGAGTGATCGAGGGGTTTCATACTCCAAGCTGGATCGTCCCAGTTGCCTTTTTGCTGTGACAAGCCCCTTCTGTACAGCATCCAACTTCCACCTTAAAACCGGGCATGCACCAGTGGCTGCACAATGCCCAGTGACCTGCGCCTGAAGCACCCAAGGTGACGGGTCTGTCTGTCTAGCAGTGGGTGAACGCCTCCCTCCCAGCCTGCTGTGCAAAACCCTTAATCTCCTCAGGTAGCCAGCTGCTTCACCTTATGCCATCCACACGCAAGCTTCTCTCCTCAGCTGGGGTCACTCGGCCCCTCTCCCGCTGATCATGTCTCCTCTTAGCTGTGGCTCGACAGCAGTGTGCTTTGGCCCCCTGATGGGAGCCTTCTGCTGGGGCTGGAGTCTAACTGCCTCGAGCAGTGAACAAAAAGCAGCGTCTTCAGGGAGAGATCCTTGTACCTCTGCAGCAGGCTCCTGAAGCTGCCACGGTGCATTTGGAGACCCTGGGTGGGGGCACGCAACAAAGTAGTCCCCAGCTCCCAAACGGGGGTAGCGCGAGCTCCCATCACCGCGTGGTGCCAGCCCTAAAGGGTGAGCGCTGCAAGGACCGTGGCCTCCTACTCCGAAGTCTAGGACCCAAAATAACCTGCGCGGTGGGGGAGGCGAGGAATTCGTGCTGACACACTTCCAGCCCCGAGGAACAATTTACGTCTCAAAATACTATCTTTGCCACAGAAAGTGCTGGAAACTTTACTTTTCAAATGATCGGCACTGACATTTCTAGGGCCCTCGGTGGATGGGCTGCAGGCTTTGTGGGTCACCAAATCGGCCCTGCGGTGGCTGGCAGTGGAAGGGGAGGCTCTTAATAGTCCCCTATCCGAAGGCTGGAGAGAGGCGTGTTATGCCCTGGAGAGACCGGGGTTAACAATTCTCTGTGCTGCTAATTCCATTCTTAAGAAGATAATCTCCTCTGCCCGGGGCACAGAGGCGCGTCGCGCGCAGCCCTGGGTTCCATGTAATAATTTTTGAACAGCTCCTTCTTTCTGCATTGATAATCCCATCACCAGCTGACAACCTCCGTCCTTTCTCTTCCATGACCTTGTCTCACCTCTGCACCCACCATAGCCGCCAGGGCTGGCAGGGAAGGGGAACAATGTCAAATGCAAGGTTTTGTGCATGCGACTGGATTAATGGGGGGAGCGGGGATCCGAGATTGTCTGAACAAACAAGGACGATGATGAATTCCAGGGGGATCAGATGTGCAGCGAAGGAAGAGACGTGTTCGTTCCATGACGTGGGGAGATGTTGAACCCGCCGTGTCCAGCTGCTGCTGTTCCTTGGTTTCCTGATACTTTTATTATTTGTATTTATTAACCCATGAAGAACAGAAGCAACTTTTCCTCCCTTTGCCAAAGTTTGCATGGCTGTGACTTGAGCTTCTTGTCATCATCCCCTGATGCTTCCTGGCCAGAGTTAAGGCCTAGCCCTCACTAAAGTGTGTGCGTGTGCGCACGCACGCTCAAGGAGCATACAAGAACGAACCAGATAAAAACTACCCATATGCTATACAGTAAGTGCATTATTGATTCAGGCCTAAGAAAATGCTTAGGAAGTAGGAAAAGTGTCCTACTCTCTAAAAGCTTGTGCGCCTCGTAAGCTCAATACATGCAGCCTTTGCAGAGAGACTCGCTATGCTCTCATTAATATTTTATTATGTAAAAAAGGCCTAGATAATTTGAATGGGGGAGGGCAGGACACGGGGGCAGGAGTGGGA
>NW_017729011.1:17727402-17740261 GCF_001723915.1 Gavialis gangeticus | reverse complement strand
CAGGCCTAAGAAAATGCTTAGGAAGTAGGAAAAGTGTCCTACTCTCTAAAAGCTTGTGCGCCTCGTAAGCTCAATACATGCAGCCTTTGCAGAGAGACTCGCTATGCTCTCATTAATATTTTATTATGTAAAAAAGGCCTAGATAATTTGAATGGGGGAGGGCAGGACACGGGGGCAGGGGTGGGAGGGGGCAGGGGAGGTGAGGAGAAAAACGGTTGAGTTCCTGAAAAGGCTGGCATGGATGCACGCTGGGAAAGCCTTGTGCAGAATTGGACTCTGATCAAGGTAATGGATACCTGAGTGACCACCACTCCCTTCCCTGGCCTGGTAGCCCAGATCCTGTATCTGGCACCTGAGCACATAATCCACTCCTCTGTCTTGCATAAGAAATGTGCTGGCAGAACTATACAGGAAGGGAAATGCATTGACACAAATCTGCAGGGCTGCACTGGCCTTTGGAGTTACCCTACACTGCAGAGAAGTGTCACTGTGAACTTCACAGCAGGAGCTGGAATAGAGATCTACCTTCCCCGAAACAACCGCCTTTAGCTACTAGCCGTACAGGGCTAGTGACACATGGCAGATTGGGTCTGGGCATTAAGAAGCTGGAGGGGACACAAGCCAGTTAACACAGCTGTCTTCCTTTAACCTGTTAACATGCTTTGCCTATCCTTTAGAGAACAGAAACCTAAAGAACTTGCTTAAGCATCACCTGTTCCTCAAAAAGGGGTGGGTGGGCATGGCAGCATGGAAAGGGTTGCTGCTTCACCTACTGTCCCTAGTACCTCGCACTGTATGTTGGAAGTTGAAGGAGGAGCTGAGTAGTAAGCTGTGTATCCAGAGCCACACTTCTCCAAAAGCCACACTTCTGCAAATGGGTAGGGACAAGCAGTTACGAAGTGCCGAGACTGAGCTGTGGGTGTAAGCACTCCAGCTTGATACTCATTTACCCAGCATCAAAGACTACCGTAAACTTGTGCCTTGTACAATAATTTGCACCTCCTTGTATGATGCGAGTGCAAAGGGCCTGCAAAATGAGCAGAATGGCTGGGTGGTTTGGGACCCATGTTGCATGGTATCGGACGCGGGGCAGGGAGGAATGTGACCCAGGGGTGTTCTGCACACCTGCCTCTCCCCGAACAGTTTGGCAGCCAGAGGACTGAGTCTGGAATTGGCTCGCGGAAAGCTTCACAACAAAACAGATTGCCCACAGAATTAGGGGAATCCCATGAAAAGCAGACTTGCTTCAGCCAAAATCTGTGTATTTGCAGGCATTGAAATAACTTGACAGATGCACAGGTGGAGAACACTGTGGAGAAAATACAGGTTATTTTCTGTATGGGGAGGATCATTATCAAGAGGCAATGCCAGAAATTGCCTATGGGTGGAAAACCAACACTGTGTATTGCTACTTTCCTGTGGTTCAGTCCAGCCAGCCTTGCAAAGGCTCTGAAGTCAAGTTTTAAGTAGCCCTTTCTCTACCCTGCACCCAGACCTTGCCCCTACAGCTGGGAGCTGAAAAAAACTTCCAGATCCTTTTGCCTTTCTCCCATTTAAAGTCCTGATACATACTTTCTGGCAGAGTCATTTCAATGCAAGGAGTAGGAAAAACCCTGAATGCTAATATTCATCTGTGTGCAAGGCAATGTTAGACTGCTTCTCAAGGAACAGGAGGATAGACTTGCAGTAATTGGGGCAGTAAGTTCACAGTAACCATTAAAGGTTTTGCGTACAAGATTTCCACATGCTTTCTAAACATTTGTTGGGCATTGCAACCATACTGTGAGAGGGCAATTCCAGCGCCTAGACTTTAGATGGGGAAATCTTGAACTCAATGGGTGGCCAAGACCACAGCCTGAGATTTGGACTGCTAGCTTCTGTTGTTCTTTCCTGCGTACCCTTCAGCAGACCTTGCTTCCTTTCAAAGTACCTTGAAGCTAAAGCTTACTGCTATGTCATCATGACGGCGCTACTCTCCTCTCCTTGAGCAGGTCACGAAGGGTATCTCTCCACTGCAGTTGAGGAGGGTGATGGCAGCCTGTTCAGAGAGACCCATGCTAGCCTGGCATTAGCTAGCCCAGCTATGCAGCTGCAGCAGCATGGAGTTCGGGACAGACTAGCTACCAAAGTCCTTAGCCCTAATCTTGGACAGTTATTTGCAGAGCAAAGGCTCTGAACCCTTGGCTGCTCTGGCAGCACCGCTGATGGTCACATCTTGGAAATGCAAGGGAGACAGACTCTTGATCAATTCCCCTCTGTAAAATGGGCGTAATACTGACTCTTGTCTGCTCTGAGCTCCATGGACCAAAGTGCTACTGCTCACAAAGTTTTGACTACCATTTGCCGCCTCGGTTCTACCACCCTTTCAACTGGCTTGCCTCGACTCCAGGAAGATGCACCAATACTGATACCAATGATCTGTTGAGGTCCCTTCTGCCCCTAGCATCTATGAATACCTATTTCACTCTCCTAGTTGACACTGGATTGTCTGCATGAGTGATGGCAGGCATGAGAAACAGAGACTACTTGACAGTTCCCAGCAGAGGAAAACGTGTACTGTAGTGACCTGCTTAAATATAAACAGGGAACACATCCCCGATGAATCCAAACCGCGCAGGGGCTGCGGAAAGCGGTGTTCAGGAAGAGACGCTAATTTGAAAGGAGCCTGTATGATGGTGCTCACATCACCAGGCTAAAGACTGCTGGCTAAGGAGGTCACTGAAAACCCCACTTGCATAATAAGTCTGACAAGTCCGTGATGCCGGCCCTGTTACTTGAACACTGCTGAGTTGCTCTCGGACATGCACGAATGGGCCCACAAACTAGGTCAGAAGTGAATTAATGAACCTGAGGGACCCTCTGGCCTTAAGTTTCTTGCTTCAGCTCTGTGCCCTTCTTGTGGTGGTTGGACACCCCTGGGGTGGGAGCTGGAGGAGTCGGCTGTGCAGAAGCCTACAGAAAGTCACAGCCAAAATCCTCCCTATGTCCCCTGCTCGACAGTGCCCCAAGCTGACGTGGGCTGGAACAGGACATCTATTGGTGCCTCCAGTGAAAATGGCCATAGGCATCCACTAATAAATTGGGCCTCGGCAACAGGCAGAAAGCAGTGCAACAAACTGACTGTCATTGTGCAGGACAGAATGAGAGGTGCTTGGATGGGCTGTCACGGGGCCTATGCACCTCGACCTGCAGGCCCGGCTGGAGCCCCTGTGCTTCTAAAACCAACAGACCAGCGTACTGCCCGGGCTGCTGTTGGGAAACTCTGGGCGGCCGCACGGCCAGTGGAACGAGGGAGTTGTAGATGCTGTCTAGCACTTATTTCTGTTGGGAGAAACTGAGGCAGAAGTTGTCCAGTGCCAGAAAGTGAATCTTTTTGCAGAGGGAGGATCAAAAGAGCTGTCAGTTTAGGGCAATCTAACTTAGGCTCTACCAGTTCCCCAGAGCAACGACCTCCCGCTTGTTCCCTGTAAATAAAGAAAAGCAGTGCAGTACAATCACAGATAAGGTATCCAGTGCCAAACACTGTCCCATGCCCAGGTCTGTGCGTATTCCTCCATGTACCACTAACCTAAAGTGAGAAAGCAATAAACTTTTGCTTGTAGCTTTCCCCAGTCTATTAACCTAAATTTCTGACCCCAGTATTTCAACCTTAACAAGAGTTCTGCAAGTTTGATTTGAAGTGCCTTAACCACAAGGCAACCCCTCTAAACCTTGAGGGAAGTTAGGATCAGGATCTGGATAAGATGAGGGACCCACCTCCCTGGTTTCAGATAAAGGTACAGTTGGGAGACCTGCTTGCTGCCTCCCCCCTTGTGACTGCAGACAAGCCCCTTAATTCCTCTACACATCAGTTTATCCAGCTCTTAAATGGGGGAGATCCACTCTCCCTCCAACCCCCTGCCAGGGGACTATAGTGGGGCAGTGGGTATAAGGTGCTTTGAGATGTGCCTGGATAAAAGGTGGTAGAGAAATGAGAAGGGTCACTGTCATTAAAATTGATCAGATTAATAAAAACCCACCTCTGAGAACCTGGAGCCTACGGCCCATTTGATTTGGGATCTGCAATCCTGCTCCAAGCTCATTTCAGATGGATGCAGCATTTTTTAATGGTGGATCACAGGCAAGTTTGATATGCAAAGCACTACAGACACCCCCAGAAATATGCTGGCATATTATATACAGTCATATCTTGAATACATATCTTTATAGAAAATGCCTACCGAATACAGGAAGGACTGCACTCTGTATTGTATCCTTGGGGCTTTAGAAGCAAACATGATGAAAAATAATGTCCTGCACTTAGCATTTCTCACCCACAGATATCGCACATTGTGAAATGACATTATTTCCATTTCACAGACTGGGAAACTGAGGCAAAGAAAAGAAGGGATTTGCCCACAGCTACCCAGCCAGGCAGTAATAAAACCCAGCTCTCCTGACACCGGTCCCCAGTAGCTCCCAGATAAATTTTTGCAGTACTGTTTGTTTATAGGGCTTTCCATTAGTAGTGCAGCCCCGCTTGAAAAATAAGCCTTTTCTTTAAAATAATTCATTCTCTTCCCCATCTCCTTCCAAGACAGGGGGGATGTGGGGCAGGAAAGGGGAGATCCAGTGATCCTGTAGTTGTCGGATCCCCCTGACAATGGGAGGAGATGTTTGATAGGGGGCTATTAACTTCTTAAGCAGATCCTACATTGGGCCTTTAAAGAGACTATTGAACTGTTTTAATTAACACTTGCAAGGGTGGACTCGGTCTTCACAGCAGCTTCTAATTTCAGGCTAATACTGCATGTCTCTTGTACCATCTTGGATCCTTTGAGCATTTGGTCTCTGTAGGACCCGGCTATAACCCCTTAGGTTCAAAAAGCACCAAGTTGCCTTTGCAGCCAGTGATGGAAAACTTTCATAAATAAAGGGGTCTGGGTACAGGCAAAAAGTCTCCGACCTTAATTTCAAATGTGGCAGTGAATGCCATGCTCACTGGTGGTAGTGATGGAAGTAGGCAGGAGCAGGAATCTAATTTGGTGACCCCAAGCCAGCCACTTCTTCCCATGTTTGAAGCAAAGCCATCAATGGATGGAATCGGTGCATTAGAAAACTCCTTTGCCCTTGATTTAAAGGAATAATAAGCATTGCTGTTTGCCCTTCTCCAGCTGCTTTCCTCCAAGGAATCGGAACATTTTATAAACATTAATTTAGCCATACAGCACCCCAGGGATGTAGGTAAATCGGGTTAGTTCCAGTCTACAACAGCACTGGGGGTGGGATCACCTTCATAAAATATTACTTGACTGCATGTTTTCATCCTGGTGGTAGGGGAAGACAGTAGACTGGGACCTGGCTGGTAAACTTGGGCCCCAAGAGGTCAAATGATGTTCCCAAGGTCGTATTGCAAATTAGAGAAAGCAGCTTAAAAAAAATGAGGATCTCCGCCTCTCGGGCCTCTGCTCAAACCAGGGATGAAGTCATCATTGGGTAGCAATGAACTCTGTAAGACAGAAAACTTATCTACAGGTTTCCCCTCAAGGTGTTTCTCACTTTTACCTGACTTGCAATTAGTCTTGCACTTGAGATTTCACCAGTTTGCCAGCCTCGGCTCCCATCCACAAAGTGATCGTAAAACAGGGTCAGCCTGTTGAGCTCTAGCCAGCAAGCTGTGCAGTCCTTACCTAGCCCATGCCTGAGTGTTGTGGTTTTTTTTTTTTTTAAATCAGGATTACCCGAACAGTTAACCCATCACTGGCTTTCTCCCTCGCACCACGAGACTTCTCAATGCATCTGAAGTGTGTTGCTAGAAAGCTATTTCTGAACAACCCCACTTTAAAACAAACAGGGAACTTGGGAAACCGATAAACAAACAATTAACAAATGCTGTGAAGACAGAACAGGAGTCATTCAGAGAAGCTAACGAGGCATTCAAAATGGGAGTTAAATTTAGCTGGAGGTGTAAGCAATCAAGAATGCTATTCTCTCCCCCCCAACACACCTTTCACGTACTCATGCCAAAATCAACAAGCTGTGTTTTACTGTTGAAACAATGCTGATGCTGTAAAAATAAACCACCTCTGACCCATCCATGCGAGCTAAGAGCAACAAACAGCACCACCTGAACGGGGACCAGAACCCGAGCCCCTGTGAACGCACACTGGGAGAAGGGGCTTTTATGGCACAGGCTTTTATACCACAGGGCTTTTATGGCGCAGAGACAGTTCTCCGTAGCACTAAGCAGCAGCAAAATAATTATGTAGATTAGTTTTGGACATGGGGTTGCTGTGGCCTCTTTCTTGCCGGAGGGCCTCTGGTCGAACATGGTCAGAATGCATTTGTTGTAACCGGTTGGGAGCTCTTTATGATGCGACCCCATCTGGGGTGGACATGCATCTTGGCATAAGCTGCACTGGGAACTTATGCACCGTGTTAATAATAATCCGGAATGTAGTCATTTCCAGGCCTGGCAAAATAAAGCCCAGATTCACCTGGTCAACCCCAAGGTGCAGGGGGTGTCTCTGGGCATGACAGATTCTGATGCAAAATATTTTCATGCCCATGAAGAACTGTGCTGGAATGGATGAGGAAGAGCTCAATACTCAAGTGGGACGGAAACACTCGAGGCTGACATGGGAGCAGCAGGACTTGCCCTCAAAAGCCCCCTGCGCAGCAGCCTGCATCCAGTTTTTGAAATGTCACCCTTCCCTGAGCTCCTTGGTTACACATCTGTTCCCTTTTAACTTTCAATCCCAAATTTTCAAGCTGTTCTGATGATAGTCTGATCCTGTGAGATGCTGAGCGTCTCCTTGACACCAACAGGGCGTTCAGCGCCTGATGGAGAGCATTCGTCATTTGACAGGATTAGGACCTTCAGATGAGTTCTTGTAGCACTCCCCTCCCACACCCCCTGGAAATGATGCCAGGTGCTGAGCTCATAATTCTGTTTTTATCCTTCTTCCCCCCTTTCTTTTTCCAATTGTGTGTTGATGGCGTTTGTGTGTCATTCGATTTTAATTCCTCTGGTCTGAGTAGCACCCTGCGCATCTGAACAGAGAGGACCCGATATGGGGAATGCTTTTTGCCATGTGCATGGTAGTCTGCCATCTCAGAAGCCCCCTGCAAGAGTAGTATCAGCCACCATCAAATTTAACTGCATTTAGAAAGCCATGGTCTTAGGAGAGTCCACCTGTTGCTCACCCATAACTGAAAACAGAGGACAGCAAAATGGGAAACTACTGCAGCACCCATTAATGCGGAAAGCAAAAGCATAGAGAACGCAGCCGTAGCTCCAGACAAGTTAGCTTGGCTGTGCAGTAGCGGTTGTGCCATACGTGGGAGCGGCTGAGCCTTCACCTCCAGACTGCAGGGGCTTAGGCCTGGAGGTCGTCGTGGCTTGGGGCAGTGACATGGATTTTGCTGATCATCTCCTTTATATAGGGCTGGCAATCCCTTGCTGACACCACCACTTCAGATTCTCCTCCTGTCCCTGAGTATTAATAGGTCCCCAGCCGTGAGACCTAAATGGTGATCGAACTGACTCACGTTGGCTCCTCTCAGTGCTGACCGCAAGGGGATGCTCTGTGGTTAAGACAGCATCCGCTATTCTCCATGACGGAGGCTAGGAAAAGTCACCTTGGTGGCCTTGTAGCCTGGAGTAGAGATCCTCCAGCTAGATTCTGTCCTAGGCTTCTCTTGTGGCACGTCCCCACCGCGAACTGAGCTGGCCCTCTCTTCCTCTAAATTTTTATATTTGTTTATCAGCTGTAAGAGGGTTACATGCATTCTTCTCCTATATGCCTTATTTTTAGACTATGCTCATGTTTAGGAGAATGAGGAACAAGTGGGCAGACAAGGGGGGAATGGCACTTGGGTTGTGGTTTAATAAATGTGATCCATGATCTAGAAAATGACTTGCAATTAAATACTTCTGTTCCAAATTGGCCTCTTCATCAGGGAATATCTGAGTGGGTTTTGTTTTTTGCAATACAAGTTCAGAGATGAAAAAATGACAAAGCAGCCCCCGTACATCTATTGCTATGGCTATTCCGCAGTCAGATGTAGTATTTTGAATTTTATGTCATGCTTCCATTCTTGGCTTTCATATTCAGATCCAAGCAACTAGGGTATAGCACTTAAGACACACAACGACCACGTGCCACAGGAAGAACGACTGGTGCACACAATAGAAAGAATCTGGCTCCTTATGGGCCGAAATGAGGGATGTAACAAGTCTTTACGTTTCGGTTACTCGTTTCCTCCAGCCCTGACCATGCTGAAGTCTGGCACGACATTAACCCCAGCACATTTGCAGCCAACTGTCTGCCGCTGAAATGGGTGGAATCTGTTCACTTTTTAATTCTCCTGCAGCCAATCAGATGAATAGAAATCTGTGCGTCTAGATTGACTTATCAATAGTTAAACTATTTTCTCCTGGACCTGCAGGTTAATCCAGCCTTAAGCATGTTAATTTAAAAAGGAATAATTACCAACTCTTTGGCCATTATGTCTAATGTATCGAATGAAAGCATGCAGTGAACACTATGGGGACTGGCATCATATTTTGGGGAAGCCAAGAGTGGTCTCTAAGAGAGAAAAAGTCACCTCCCTAAGGCCATATGACACCCAAATCAAGAGAAACTGTTACCTGCTTATGCCCATTTTCCAGATGGGGAAGTTGAGGCACAGTTAAGATGACTTGCCTAAGTTCACAAAGCACGAGTTCCCATTCCAGGCCCCTTGCCCCAGGCTCTAGGCAATACTTCCCACCCCATGTAATTAAGTGGCAACACAATCTGTTTAAGAAACAAACCTGCCTTTTCAGTGCCGCTATAATGGGAGCCTCTTCAGACCTCAGTTTGTCACTCAGCTTGAAAACCAAGAACTGCCTTTTTGACCAACATTTCGGTTCTAATGCTGCGTATTTAGAAAAGGATTGTTTATGGCATATTGTTTTGCTGTAGATTTTGACCTCTGAACTTTTTAAACAAAGTAAGCTTCATAAATAATATATCAAATGCTCCTGCTGAGCTTTGTGGCACAGTGAATGAAAGGACATGATTAATATTTAAGAGAAAATATGTTAAAGATTTTTAAATACAAGAGAGTGAGTGCCTGTCCATGCTGAGGACAGGGGAAAGAAAGGGCTACGTTCTTGGGGATGGCTCACTGTCCAACAGATGCAAGACGCTGGCATCTCGGCCACCGTGGTAGCCGGACCACACTTATTCCTCCTCCGTATTCATCACCTTTGCCCAAACTTGCAGATCATCCACCCACCACTCATGAAGCTTGGCTTCCGAGAGTAGGTTTGCACCTGTGCCACTGCAGTCAGCTGGACCACACAGGCACTGGGGCTGGAGTTTCAAAAGAACTCCTCTGAGTAAGCAGCACATTTGAGAAGAGCTTAGTTTCTGGGTGCACGTAGAGTGCTGAGGTTTTCTAAAAATCCGGTCCCAACAGTGGATATCCACAACTCCGGCCCTGAGCTTTTCTGAGAATGAGTATGTGGAGTTGAAATATGTAACCCATTTCAAATTATCACAACACCCTAAACTGACCCTGAGTTAGCCTCTTATCAAGGGAGTATCATTATCCTTACTGTCATACAGGAGAGCGCTCCATTTCTGGTTCCAGTCGTGCTCCATTAGTGCTTACAATACATGTTGCAGCAAAGGATATGACAGTGTGGGGATTATTAAACGCCTTGCACTTCTATAGCACTTCTCGTGCAAAGGTCTCGAAAGCATTTTGCAAACAACAGCCAAACGCCCCCGGGGGAGAAGCAGAATTCTCCCCATCTTGCTGACCGCACAACTGAGATCACAGAGATGTCAAATGACCTCACTAAAGCCACACAGGTCAGCATCAGAGATGGCCCCAACATGAAGGATCTCAGGAATGACAAGGAAGCATAGAGGAGAAGACCTGATAGAAGCAGCGATTTCCAGTTCAAACTATTAGCTAACAGTGCCACCCTAACCTTGGGTATTCTTCTAGCAGATGTGCCAGCACTTGGAGACATGGGGGCTGAGGACAGAAGGCAGAGGTCATCACAATATGCCACGTAGGATAGGTAAGGCAGGCTACTTACATGAGTGCAGAATCTTTCAGGAGGGTCACCACAAGTGATTCCTGCTGGATCCACTCTCACTATTGCATAGTCCTTCATTCGCATGGCCCTGGGCTGGCAAGCATAAAACTCCCATGAGGGTCCATTGTCTGTGGTCACCCAGGATTTGCAAATGTCATAGTGTCCCATGGCCAGTGGGAGACAGTGCAGCAGAACAGCGACCAGGTGCAACATGGCAGCTGAGACCAAGGACAGGGTCCCTGGGCAAGGGAAATGCCTACAGTCCCGAGAGAGGCAGCTACCGGATTAGGGGGTGCTGTCAGGATCAGCATGGAAACTCCTCATCTAAAAATCCTGTAGCTTAAGGAGGTCCTGGAGATGAGAACAAGCGGCCCAGTTCTGTATGCTGCGATGCTGCGTTCAAGTCCGCAGGGGTGGAAGCCAAGTTTGCAAGTCAGTTGCTTTGGAGACTTGCAGTTTCCAAAATAGCTGATCAGCTGGCAAAAGTCTTCCTTAACTTCATTTTATTTTCTTTGCATAAAAGATCTTCCAAATCAGCATGAAAACATCTAGAGGTGACTCCACTCAATCAATAACCCTATCAAGTTCTGATTCTGTGATGAAATTTGATAGGAGGGGAGGGGAAAAAAAAAAAAAAAAAAAAAAAAAAAAAAAAAAAAAAAAAAAAAAAAATCAGAAAGGCTAATGTGATAGGTCAGGATCAAGTTTTCCCTAACCTCATTTCTCTGCTACAAATGGGTAGCTTTTTCAAGTGTCCTCAGTGGTGGTGTGCTTTAAATAATGTAGGGCTTTAAAAAAAAAAAAAACAAAAAATAAAAAAACCAAGAAAAAAAAACAAAAACAAACCACCTTTATTTAGAAAATATTATAACATTACTGTCTAGGTAACTTGGAAATGTGAACCTCTTTGGAGCTAAACTTTCCTTCTGTTGAAGGAAAACCTCTCTGACCACACAGACTAGGAGTAAATTGAGCAAGCCGTCTGAAAAGTCTGTTCTGTGGTTGCTTTATTGACAATAGAAGCACTGACTTGCTTTCTTGTGTGTTACTTCTGCTTCTTGCGTTGGTGGCAAGGTGCTGACTTCGGACAAGTTCTGGCTGATGCTACTCGGCAGCAGTTTACCACCCAGTTTCCAAATCTTCAGCTACTAGCCATCCTGCTATCTGAAGTCTCCTTTTTCTTTCATTGCAAGGGAACAGGGAGAGCTCATTAGCAAGCAGCACCTGCAACAAATTAAAAGACAAATTAGCTTGAAGAAACAGAGAAGTTGCAACAACAAAAAAAAAAATTTGCTAGAACAGAGCTTGCTCCCCTGAAATGCACAATTAGGCCGTGCTTCCTAAGAGTCAGGAGATGATGGCCTTTTTTTTTTGTTTTTTTTTTAAAAAGGAGGAGATATACAACTTTAATAACAAAATCCATATTGAAATGCTTATGGCTGTTGTACTGCTGGGGAGGTCCCTGCCAGTGCTGTTTCATCTAAGGTATCTGATTTATTTATTTATTTTTAACCTGTGTCAGAACAACAGTAGCTCTAATGGGTCTTTAAATAATATCAGGAAGAAATGATGGGTCATTAAAAAGATAGAGAATGGAGGCGGCATATAGGGGGACACAAGAAGGATATACATATACAGACCAACTGATGATCTTACAAAAAGGAGCAAATAAATAGGACAGCTGGGCAGGCGCATACATTGTCCGCTACCCACCCACATGATATATTTGTACAATAACATTTAATTAAAAAAAACAAAAAAACAAAAACCAAATTTTGAGTACTAACAATGTTTAAAATTCACCAAGTACACAAACAGTGATGACTTCTCTCGGGATTCATTTCATATTAAAGCTACATATTTTTTTGCAATCTACTGGAGCCATAAAAATCTTAAGTAATCACAAAACAAAATGACTAAGGAGGAGGTGGGGGGAGATGGGAGCCAACCCTTCTGTCTGCATTAGTTCTAGGGCCGAGCTACGGGGAGGGAAGGTGTGCTGGCACAACCAAAACTTGACTGCTCAATAATTTCACTTCCATCTTATCCTACAACTTTTCCTTCAGGTTGTAAAGGCGTCTCTGTCAGAATTGAGTGGTCGGTGTGTGCCCTCTCATACAGCTAGGTTACTGTGCACAACTCTCCAGGTTAACAGATGCATTGATCCGTGATGGGGGGATTCATACATCTGTGCTTACATCTCTCTTTCCACCCCCCCTCTTTTTTTGGTTGAAGGATTTCTGATTGAGATGAATGAGCGCAGAAAAGAGACCCCACCGTTCATGCTTCATCTCCAGCTCTTCAAAGGGGCGCCTATTATAGCTTAATTGGCCCTGAACAAACTCCCAGAGAAAGAATTGTCTGGCTGCTATTTTTATGTTATGAGTAAATGTAGTAAAAATAATAAAATGGTGAGGCGCAGAGGTGTCTCTAAACCCCGCTGACATCAGAGCTGCCTTTTCAATTATAAAAAGTCAGTTCCTAATTATTGCATCAAATTGGTCACTGTCAACTATACAGTAGCATCACGGAGAGGAAGCAATTTCGTTATGACATAGAAACCAGGCATGATAGTTTAATGAGCACTGTATGCTGTTATCTTTTAAGGATCTATTTTCAGCCAGAAAAATCAAAAAAAAAAAAAATTAAATAAATAAAAAATATATATATATATATCACATTTTGCACTTGAACAACTGACAGAGGGAAAAAACTTAAGGAGAAAAGAATCTATAATGTCTATTAGTTGCTTTGTTGTCATGTTTGCTAAATGTCAAAGCT
>NW_017729011.1:17720836-17722402 GCF_001723915.1 Gavialis gangeticus | reverse complement strand
AAAAAAAAAAAAAAAAAAAAAAATTAAATAAAAAAAAAAAATATATATATATATATCACATTTTGCACTTGAACAACTGACAGAGGGAAAAAACTTAAGGAGAAAAGAATCTATAATGTCTATTAGTTGCTTTGTTGTCATGTTTGCTAAATGTCAAAGCTTCCCAAGGAAACAAATATGCCTAGAAATATATTTATAAGCAGTCAATCAAACGGGCATGTTAAATTTGCGGTGTCAACGTTGTAACATTACAGCTGCTTTGCAGAAATAGTTGCACAAGGCAGCTTGGATATCACGGGGCATCAAAGAAACTAGAGAGAGAATCTTTTTGAATTCAAGGTTTTTGCCCTGGATGGTTCAGTTTTGTCCTTGGAAAATAAATCTTCACCTGGTATTATTAAGAAACTGCAGTTCAGGGGAACAAATGGAATCAATGCTCTTTATTTTCTTTTAAGAGTACTCAGGAATCACAAGGGACTGATAGCCAGAGTATTAAAAAACAAAATTAGATTTCATCTAGGTACCTGGACATGGCTCTTTCCTTTTGTTTTATTGGATTAACACCCTATTGAAAGAGAGACAACACTTCCAGTCACAAAACACTGCTCGGGAATGAAGTACAGAAAGTAAACTTGATGAAGGAGTGCTCAATTTTCCTTTCAGGAGTACTGCCTTAAGAAAAAAAGAAATGGGGGGGGGGGGGAAATGACAAATACAGCTGGCAAGGACTCTTTTTTTTTTTTTTTTAATCCCTTTCTCTCTTTCACCATCCTACCTTTTCCCTTCCTCCTAAGAAGCAAAGTTAGAAGAGAAACCTCCTGCATGCAAGGTGGCAGGAACAGGACACAAGCATCATGTTGCAAGTCTCAGAGGAGACCAGGATTTCAACAGTACAGACCATCTCCTTTTAGCTGCTACCACCCGTGCATTTGGGGTTTGGGACAAAACGGATGCCTCGTGGTTACGCGCCCCTCGACCACCAGGCATCCAAAAAGAAACCTTATAAGGGGTATGCTGTCCTTCCTCCCCCTGTAAGGCTTCTTTTTGTTTTAATATAATATGCATATAAATAATATTTAAATAAGAACTGATGCCTTGTGGTTCTGTGCCCCTTCCCCCCCGTGAGGCTTCTACCTATATATCAAAAGAAGCCCTACAAGGGGAAGGGGCAGCAGTTTGTCCCGACTCCCCACTGTGCATTTCAGAAGCGCCCGCGCCCCAAGGCCGGGGGAGAAGTCAAGGCTCCCGGGCGCGAGCGCCCCAGCACCCGCGCTCCCCATCACTTGCTCTCAAACTCTTACGCTGAAGTGGAGGCAGCCGCGCCGCCCCGGCAGGAGCGGGAGGAAAACCCGCCACGTCCCCGAGCCCGGGGCTGCTCCGCGGCCAGCCGCCGGGGCGCTCGCGGGGATTTGCACGGCGTGGGGGAGCAAGGGAGAGAGCCAAATGCTCCGGCTCGGAAGTGGCAGCTTCCCCGGCCGGGCCGGGCCGGGCCGGGCTCTGCAGCTCGCGGCGCAGCGGCGGGGGTCCCGCGCCCCCGGGCAGGGGCGAAGGCGGCGCAGCCCCGGG
>NW_017729011.1:17720289-17720740 GCF_001723915.1 Gavialis gangeticus | reverse complement strand
AGGGGCGAAGGCGGCGCAGCCCCGGGGCCACGGAGGGAGAGGCCGGGGCGGCGGGGAGCGGGCAGGGCGCCCTCCTGCTGCAACTAACTTTGGCCCGGGCCCGGCGCGCTCGCCTTACCAGGACGGGGCGATCCGGCCGACGGCGGGGGGCGCGGCGCGGGCTCGTCCCCCGTCCCCGCATCCAAGACGGGGAGCTCCCCCCCGCGCAGCCCAAGGGCAGATGGCCGGGAGCTTTATGCCAGCTCCCTTCCCCCGCCCGCTGCCCCGGCTCCTCGGGGAAGTTAATGCCGCGGCTCAAATCCTTGTGCCCTCACTTTCCATCACGAGCCGAGCTTTTATCCCGCTGCCTGGTCCAGGCTGCGTAACTTCCTCTGTGCGCCCCGGCTCCGCAGCCCGGCGGCGGCACCGCGCGTCTTAAAGGTGCAGCGAGGAAATGCGAGCGGGGCGGGGC
>NW_017729011.1:17704570-17720076 GCF_001723915.1 Gavialis gangeticus | reverse complement strand
CGGGGCTGGGCGGGGCTCCGCCCCGACGGCCGCGCCCCCGCCCCCCGGCTGGGCCGCGCCGCGCAGGGGGCCCCGCTCCCGGCTCGCCTGGGGGTCCTGGGGGGCTTTTAAGGTGCTGCTTGGGCGAGAGGGAATCCCTGCTCTCCAAGTGTCGCTGCGTGTGTAAGATGGGGGCTCTGCACCCTGGGGTGCTTCTCTTCACTTTGCAATGATGGTACAGGCCAGGCTCCGGAGTGTGCGCGCGCACTGGGCTCTGCACCTTCAGGTGTTTCACTTCACTCTGACGTGATGGCAGAGAGAGGGAGTGCGTGTGCATAGTGTGCGCACTGGGCTCTGCACCCTGGGGTGTTTCTATGAACTTTGAGACGATTTCATAGGCATTGGGGCTGGAAGGGACCTTGGGAGATCAGCGAGCCCAGCCCCACGCCCCAGAGGCAGGAAGTCAGCTGGGGTCATAGCATCCCAGCAAGTTAACTGAGATATTGAATACATCTGAAGAATATTGTGATGGTACAGGGGAGGCTCTGGAGCGTGTGTGTGGGTGTACTGGGCTCTGCACCCTGGGGCGTTTCTCTTGACTTTGATGTGATGGTACAAATCACGCTCTGGGGAGGGGACTCGGTAGCAGGGGATCGCTGCATCAGTGAGCAGCTGTTCACCAGGGCACCCTTGGGGGAAACTAGGAGTAATGGCCAAACTCCTGGAAGATCGTTTCAGGCTCAACATTAGGAAAAACTGCTTCCCAGCCAGGGTGTCCAGACGGTGCAATAAGCGCCCTCCAGAGGTGGTGCAATCACCTACCTGGAAATCGTCAAGAGGAGACTGGAGGGGTCAGTTCTCTCTCCTGCTTGGTGCAGGGGGCTGGACCTGATGATCTTCCAAGGTCCCTTCTAGCTTTATAGTGTATGAACCGGGCTCTGCACCTTGGGGTGTTTCTCTTTACTTTGAAGTGATACAAGTCAGGCTCTGGAGTGTGTGCGTGCACACACCTAGTGTGTTGTAACAGGGGGGCTTCTCCGGGCCCATCTACCAATGGCCCACCCACCTGTTTCTGGGCCAACTGCCCACCTCCTTGCCTGCCATGCCTCGATGATATACAATTAAATTATCTTAATTAGGTGGGAGGCTGCCCATTTCTTGCCCTAATGCCAGGGGGCGCTATCTGCAGCTCCATTCCTCCCCTACACCACAGCCCAAGCCTCACAGATGGCATCCACAGGTGTCCACCTCACTGGACCCACACTGGGCCCCAGAATCCTCCAATCCAGACTGCAACTGGATCCTTCCAATCAGACAGCCTACTCCGCCTTCATTTGGGGCTGCCTAGCTCCCTGAAGTGGTCCCCCTCTCAGGTGCGGTCCCCCTAGGACCTTTGGCCACACAGACCCTGGCCTCACCTCCAAGACTAGTCGGAAAACCCAGCTCTGGGCATCCCTCAGTGGGCCCCTGGCCCTTTTGACCCTTGCAGTCCTGGCCCCAGCACTGACCAGTCGAGGAATTTCAAGTCAGGTCTATGAGCCTCTAGCCCCCTCTCTCACTTGGGTGCACCTTCTGGGTCCTTCTATGGGATAACCCACCCAGTTGTGGGAGCTGGGTTTAAGGTGCCCTAACCCACCTTTCACCAGAGTGGTAATGGGCCTGGCATTTCCTGGGGGCTCCCGCACCACTGGGAGCCCCACCAAGTCACCCACTTCCGGCAGGGTGCAGTTTTAGGCCATGCCTAGGACCGGGAGCCTCCAAACCAGCCCCTGCAGCTCCTCCCTTACCTCCAGGATGTTGCATTCAGCCGAGCAGCCAGGCAGTGTTACTGCCAGCAGGGAACTGCTCTGTTTATATAGGCGGACAGAGATTTAAAATGCCTGCTGCAATCAAGCACCTGCTGGCTGCTCGGCTCAGCCCTTAAAGTGGCAGGCACCAACAGTGCCTTGCCACGTGTATCCTGGGCTCTGCAGCTTGGGGTGTTTCTCATTACTTTGAAGTGATGGTACAAGTCAGGCTCTGGAGTGTGCGTGTGTGTGTGTGTTTGGGGCAGCAGGAGGGTGCAATGAATGGGACAAGCCAGGCAAGAACTCAGGCACTTCCACAGGTGACAAAGAAATGCTTTCCCAAGGTGGGGAAGATGCATTTCCATTTAACCTGACCAGCTTTTCTCAGCTGACAGTTGGAGTTTCTCATGCAGATCTGCAATGTGTGATAAATAACACCTTCCAGAGGCAGGCGAAGATGGAGCTGTAGGTGTGGGCAAGAACAATTCCCCTGTGGCCAAGGAGGCAGTGAGGGAAGGTTATGCAGACTCCCAGGGTGGGACCAGTGCTTAACTCAGTGGCCAGTGAAGTTGCTGAGCCCTTCTCAGTGCCAGGCCTCTATACAGTGACTCTTTACAGGGGCCTCAATTTAGGTGGATGCTGAAAGGGAGGACAAGGAGAGACAGGAGAATCCAAAGAGCAGCAGATTGTTGATCTATGCAAAATCAAGAGGAGGGATTTCTAGAGGTGGAAGACCAAGGCCCCTTTTCCCCAGCAAAATTAAATATAAAACAGTTTCTTTCTAAACAAGCTCTCAATAACTTCTGAGCCAGAAAATGCGTTATCCAGCTCTAGCGTGTTTCTGCGGTTTGTGTGATCATTTACTAAATACACTCCATCCTGCCATTTACCTTCGTCCACGGCTTTACTTCATACGTAGCTTTGCCTTTATATAGCTTGCTCCATCCCAAATCCCATAAATGCATACAGAGCATCTCTCAGCCCTGCAACAGGATGGATGTTATTAAGCATTGCCCCAGGGAACAGGTTTGCCATGGCGTTTAAAGGGGAATTAAAAAATAATGGTTTAAAGCCAGATTGAGGCCAGCCACAGTGGCAGCATTGGGTAAAAAGTGGCATTTAGTTATAAGGCATCCCTTGATTTGGGGTCTGGGTACGAGATAGGGTTGTGGTTGGTGGGGGAAGTCTTGGCTGTACCTCCATTCCCTTCACTGTCCAGGGGTCACGTTGTGGGTTTCTGTCTCTCTGGTACTGCTTACTGTATAATGATAATATTATTGAGACGTGGGATGCTCGCTGTGGGTCTGGGCTAATGGACCTAGCCTTTACTTAGTATCATCAGCTCCTCCCCTAGAAAATCCCCGTCTCTCATATATCACTCCTTTATCAGTTGTCAGGATACAGTAGCCTGATAAAAAGGATGGTGTGCCATTATCATCCTCTCTAATAGCTGAGGCAAGGATCAAGTGGTGCGCTGATTATTGACACCAGAGTGAAGTGATACATCTGCACCCTGAGGTTTCAGCTGAAAGGAGCAGCCGTTGCATGAGAAGTCGCGCTTCTAAACTATTTGGCATTTGAAGGAAAACTCCAGCAGTTTTGATCCGCCCTGCTTTTGTGAAATTCCACAGCTAGGAATAATACTTAGATCCGCGCGGGTAAAAAGTGCCACCTGAAAGCACGTTGCAAATAGCAGCTCATCATCACAGCACCCCTTCGCTGCACAGAACAGGTGAGGGAGTGGGCCAAGGTTACACAGCAATTCAGAGGTAGACCCAGGAACAGAACGTAATGATCTAAAATTCCTGTCCTACACAGTCGCACTGCCTTTGCTTCCAGAATGAACAAAAACAGTTGACTATGAAGGTTTTACGTCCAGTTTGGCACTTAGGGACCTGGCTCTGCTGAAAAGAGGTATTATCCATGAACCAACAGCTACGGCAGCCCACATGAAGCAGTTGTAAGCTGGACTGCGATTCTGGTTTTACAATCAGGAAAGGAAAACAAAATATATAATGTGAATAGTTAAAGAGAAGATTCAATTTTTAAACACACGCTTTCTTTTTTAATACCTTTTATTGATGACTAACGTTCAGAGTTGTTTCCTGCCTTGTGACACTTTTTGAGCAGAATAGAATAGGTGCATCTTTCTTAAGGGCTCAGTTATGCTTTGCTTATGCTGAGTAACCCCTTCCTACACCACTATCCCCAGCTAAAAATCAATGGCATTACTTTGGTATTTAATTATTATAGTATGAATAAGGCCCTTAAATATTTAATTCTGCTTGCACTCCGGAAAGGATTGGTTCATGGAGCTCAGGGGCCAAATGTAAACTGAGTGCAAGCAGTTGCAATTCCACTGATGTGGCGTTGCTCTTCTTTATGCTATAGCTGCATCTGGTCCTGTAGGTCCAAATGACTGAATATGGTTTTGAAATGCAGTCTAGAAGAGGATGAGAAATACAGGGTGAGGTTTCTTACCCCATGTTGCACTCATTGACCGAAAGCAATTATGAATCATTTAAAGTGCAAGAAGTTAACCATCCTGTGTGGCATGTGAATACACAAAGGACCAAATTCTGAGCTGATGTAAATAGATGCCTTCAACGAAGATACACTTGCTCATGCCAGAGCTAAATTTATTCCACGGAGAGAAATCAAAGATTAGTAATAATAATTGCATTTATAAAGGACCTTCTATTTGGGCACACAAATGGCTATACCATCTATTTATACCTTCTATTTATGGACTTTATCTAGCACATTGCTGCCAAGAACCTTGGAGCATTTGATAAAGGTAAAGAAATCATTATGATCCCCATTATACAGAAATATAGATCTCCCTTACATTTTATTGGGTGAATCTAGTGCTTACGAAAATGGGAGGCTAATAATAGTGACCTAAGCTAGGCATCTGGTGTGGGACCACTCTTAGAGGGTTTCAAACACAGCCCTGTTAACATGCCTCCATTTCAGCCTGTAGGACTCCTGCTGTTCTAGTCCCCGGCCCTTTCTGAGCTAAAGACTGCATACCGTTCCAGACCGCAGGAAGAAACCAGTCATTTGAATTTGGGTCTGAAGTCCAGCAGTGAAAGATCACTGCCATGTGGGCCTTACCTGGCTCATTGAAGCTGACTACAAAGCCCCCATTAACTTAATTCACGTGGGATCATGCTCTATCCATCCATTAGACCTCCCTCTATATAGTTTTCGTTGGTGGGAAGTGAAAAGAGCCCCGCAATTGCTACAGCTGAGAAAGTACTTGTTTCCCTGCTGTTTGCCCTTCGTAGGTAAAGAAAATGAATGTGTTTTTAAAAAGAAGCAACCTCTAATATTTTGTACTCAAGGCGAGTTTTTGAAAACCTGCCCAAAGCGTGAACAGCTGAGATTTATGTGGCACGGGCACACAAATGGGAGGTGGGAGGAGAAACCTCCTATCTACTCTCCCCAACCTGAGGACTGCAGTGCTGCTCTTCTGCAAATAGTGCAGTGTCCTGTGAGCTGGAGTAGCCGACTTTCCTGTACGGAGGGTCACGCTCTACTATTGGATCAGGGTCTCGGGTCCCAATACATGGAGAGTGGCAATGGCTTATTCTTCTCGGGCAACTTTTGAGAGACGGTGCAAAACGGCTTCTCCAGTTGCAGAGGGAAGGGAGGCCATGCTACATGTAGCTCCCTGGCCCATAGCCTTGTAGAGAAGACGTAGCATGAGGTTCCTGTGGCTCTAAGGGCTTTTTTGGCCCTCGGTGCATTTTGCCCTGGTTGGTTAAGTAACCAAAGGAGCAGTGACTGTACTCTCTGGAGAGGAGATGCTGTCTCTTTCCTGCCAGAAGGACAGCTGGAGGGAGGGTGGGGATTTTCAGCACACAAGCACTTAGCCAGATCAAGGAAAGTGGGATGCAAAGCATTTTCAGCTCCGAAAGGTTGTGCAGGGAAACATGAAGCTGCTGTTCTGTTAGGGAGCTAATGCTTCTGAAAATGCTTGTGCAAGCCAAATCACAAACCTTCCCTATGGTAGGTCATTGCCTCTTTAAGGATGACAAGTCAAAACAAAAAAATCACTGTGCTCTTTAAAAAACTTGGGCCAGTTAAACATTATTAATGATGCACGTTCACTCCAGAAAAGATCAGCTGGGCGAGGGGAAGTACTTCACCCTTGACGCGGGGAAAATATGTTGCTTTCCGTGCCCCCGTCTTTTGTTCCATAGATTAAATCACAATGTAGCCAAATGAAGTGGCTCAGGAAGCAGTAAAGATTTATATGATTTATTTGAAAGGCTGATCTTCCCCAGCTCTGAAGAAGGAGGTGAGGGTGAAATGGGAGGAGCTTTTTAGAGGAGGAATCTGACGTTAGCATACAAGCCACCGGAGATGGAGTTTGCTTTTCAGCGTATTGAATGAGGAGCTTTTATTTGAGGGTCTGGAGAGATGGACCCTTCCCCTCTGTATGTGTGTGTGCCCATGCACACCTGCACACGTCCATCTGCACACTGCAAAAACAATCTCCTGCCACGTCTCACCCCACCAGGGCCTCGCTTCAACCATCCTTCCAGCCAAGAAGTGGAAGGGGTTCCTGGTGTGGCTCATCAGCATTACTCCTGTAAACTCTGCAAGGCTCGTTGCTGAGTAGTGCAGGTCTCTTCAACCCCAGCAGCAGGGCTGTGTGCATTGCCTTTACACTCCAGTCCACCACTGTTGGCCTTCGCAAGCAAGAGACTTGCATTGTAGACTTGAAACAGAGATTTTGCATGGGTTTTTTTGTTTAACCCCAATGTCTGCAGTCAGGTGTGTGTCACTTCTAATGGAGTTGACAGCAGCAGGGAGGGTTTTTTCAGTTAGTGGTTGAAGAACGCTCTCGTAATGAGTGAAGTAATTGAATAAGTGCTGACAATTTGATGTGGAAAATGCATAATCAGCTAGCTCTAGAAGGTGGAGTTGTACTTTTTTCTCTCTCTCTACTAATGCTGTGGTAAACACATTTATTTTCTGAGCAGAAGATCTCTCCAACAATAGAAAAGGAGCAGATGCAGACACGGGTTTTCCTTTCAGGAATGCACATGTCTATTGCCAAATAAGTGACCCAGCTATGCTAATATTGTGCTTGTGTCATTGGAGCTTGGTCAAGGCATCAATAACTGGTGTCAGCGCTTCATTTTCTCTCTGGGTGTATCTCCACTGAATCATCAAGGTAATATCCTACTAGGAATTATGACACATTATGGACAATCATGTCCTTTTTAAGAGGGTGTCACCTTTTCTTCCTGGGACGGACACAACTGAGAGAAGAGCCATCATGGATAGCACAGGAAGTCTAATCATGGCAAACGCAAGTAATAGTTGTAGAAAAACACCCTCGTTGATAGGGGCTGTCAAATGCAGGAGTGCATTTTTTACCTTTCCCATCCTTTTGGTTTTCTCTGGGTTGAGACTCACTCAGCTTTCCCCCATCGAGCCTTGTCACGGCAGCGGTTGCACCATCTGACCTGGAAGAACTAAATGCAGAGTTGAGCGTCCGCAGCCTTGCTGCACAGTGCGGATGCAGCAACTCATTCACACCAACGCTTCCGGCTTTCTTGTGCCTGTTTCAAGTAGGACAAAATGGAGCTGTTGATGTGAGTGAAAAAACAATTGACCAGAACAACCTTCTGGGTCCCTTTGAATCAGGAACTAGACACATTGAGCAGTGTCATGTTGAGCCCTCGATCTCTTTGGACATATGAACAATGGTGTCAAAGACGGCTAACTTAAAACAACCTATCCACTCGGGTACTTGAGTGGAAACCAGGCAAATGCTATAAATGAATGCAGCTATGCAGAGTGTCTGTGTCACTCCCGATCAGTCCCTCACTGTCTAGGACGTCTAGGTTTGACAGGCTGTTATTTCAATCCGGTCTGTACCTTTTGGTAATTAAAATAATACATTTTTTCTTAGCTGTTGACCTGGAACTGCAGGCAGACATAGGAAAAGGCAAAAGAAAGGGGCACACAGTTCTTAGGAATAAAAAGCCCATATGCATGTTGTCTGGGAAATAAATTAAGAGAACTTGTTACCACAAAAAAAAGGAATAGTAGTACATAACACTGCCAAGTAGCACAGAGGCGCTAGGCTGTAATTTCAGAGTTGAAGCTGAATTGAGATTTGTACTCAAAGGGGAGGCCTCTTTATGTTTGCATGGTTGGGTGTTCATAGCTATATAGATCTCGATAGCTATAGAGAGGGAATACATAATGCTGAAACACTCACATGACACTGACCTGCTCAAGAGAGAGGATTAGTATTTCACAAATAGCAGAGCACAAATACAAGTGAATTAACTAGTCTCTGAAGATACAATAAGGATAATACTGGATCCATGTCACTGCACGTCACATGGGGAAAAGGTAAATGTCTTTGTGCTCGTTTGCAAGATGCTCTTAAGTAGAGTAGTCTGTTATAAAAAAGAATCACACATAGGATTGGGGGGAGAATAAATCATGCTTTGCTACTATTATCCTTTGTTTATTAGGTCAGCTTTGTTGGAATACCTATGAAAGGCTTGATATAAATATCAATTATTAATGGCTTGACTCTCCACTTAGTTACTCTGGTTTGCTTTAATTAATTTCAATACATAGAATCTTGGTTTTCAACAAAATAAGTGAGCTCTAAATAAGACCCTCCAGGTTAAGATTTACATTATTTCCCTTATATTTCTGGTGCCGATATCACACACGCTGGCAGGGTAATGGCCTGTGGCTGTCCAGGTACAGGTATGTGGCTGTTGGGCTTTTTCACTCCAATTTTGATTTGTGTAAAAACATATCCACTAACATTAAAATTGGCCACAGAAAATGCTGAATGTGAAATACAAATAAGGAGAGACATATGAGATGTTTTCCCATGTTTTTGTAACTCGTGGTTGCTGTGTCTAAGTGTGTATTGCATGGCAACTGCATTCACACTTCTCTATAATAAAAGACCCTAGCAGATGGGACCACTATTAAAGTATATCCCCCAAATTTGCATAATTCGTATTCATGCCAAGATGGCACTAAGCACACATTGGATAAACAAAGCTGATGTAAACACAATAGCATTAGATTAATGAAGTGGTGAACGGATGTTGGCTGAAGATCCCCAAACTGTTAAGAACCCAGTTTTTCATATGAGCATTTAGGGTTTAATGTAACTCCCACTGACATCAGATGGAAGACTTCCACTGATTTGTAATGCACTTGGAGATGAATCTTAGAGTACTATATGATGACAACAAGGTATGGTAAATTCCCGAGAAAGAGAGAGACTATTATTGAGTTATGGTAACAGTCCCAAGCCACTGGATTTGGATCAGGATGGTGAATAACCCAGAGGTAGGAATGCCGGGTGACCCCAGGGGTCAGTCCAGCTGCTACAAAATTGAAGCCTACTACTAGAAACTCAGATTTTTCCAGTTTCTAGCCTCCTACAATCCATGCGTGCTCACCTCCTGTGGGGAGAAACCTCCATTTATAATTGTACCCAGGAAGATCATAAGTTACCAACTGGAGTTTTGGGAATCCAAAATCTCACTGATCCAGTTTCCTTATTCCCAAAATTGAACACTACGTTGCATGCATTGGAATCAATCGGGAGAAAATCTTGACGTGGGAGCGTTGTTATGGCTGAGGGAATGAAATGGGGCTGGTTTGCAGCATGTGGGATTTTGAAAAGGAAAACGTGATCATCTCGCACATCCTTCCCGTCAAACGCAGGGTGAAATTGAACTGGATCGAAAGTAGTCTTAACTGCTGTAATTCATACTTGCTTCTAGCTTCATTCATTGTGCATATTACATCTGCTTACACCCAGACTGACTTTGGCTTGTGGCATCAAAGATATTAATGACATCAGGTTCTGTAAACTCCAGACAGCGCAGTTTTTGTGGTGTGAGGGGAACGGATGGGCTAAATATACGAGCTGTGGCGCTTCGGGTCACAGATACAAGAGCAGTGTGCTCTGGCTGGGTAGTCTGATTGCTCTTTCTCCTATGGGTGGGCTGTCCCGCTGCGCTCCCTCTGTCACTAACTGCACCGGGGCTGCATTTGTTATCAGAGCACATTTTGAGACACAGTGCTCAGTCAGAAAACAACGTCGACCACGCCGAGCGAGTCCCACCAGCCTGAGGATCTTACTGCTTCTCCACAGTCATTGAAATCTTGGACCCTTTGAGGTTGATGGAAGTGTTGTCGCTGACTTCAATACAGCCGGGGTTTTGCTCCCTGGGCCTGTCGTAAGTGAAAGGAGGGCTATAGATATAGCATTGGAGCACTGAGAAATATAGTGGTCCTGAAAGACGGTATTGATTTTTTTTTTCCCCATGGGCTGTACAGGACAGGACGGAAGAGGTCTTGATTCTTCACCTCAGGCAAACATGGAAAAAAAATGTGATAAGTTTTCTATACGTGGTCAGATTTTTGTTGCTTCAGTTTTACATCTTATTAAATTAAATGGAAAGAATATCGAATTACAGACTCCTGTGGTGGGTATTTTATGAGCATCTGAAGAGATAGATACTGAAAACCACCGACCTATTGATTGGGTTGATTGGAGTGCTTACTTATAAGAAATATTCCTATTTTGTGTGTTTCAAAAGATCTTTTCGAAACCCTTCTTTTTCATCCTAGGAGAAGGATTCTTGTCTTGTAGAAGTTGTTTTAGGGCGTAGCTGGCCAAATTTAAATGCTGTGCCAGAGGCACATTACAAACACAGACGAGGAGCAGGAGCAGGTTCTTCTGTCAGACGAAAGCATGCACTTTGGTTGAAGTACATCAGGGTGTGCATCAGGATCTGGGGGAACGTCTGTTCACCAGAGCGCCCCAAGGGAAGACGAGGTCCAATAGTCCAAACCCCTCCAATACCGTTTCAGGCCACACATAAGGAAAAACTTCTGTACTGTCCGGGCCCCCAAGGCCTGGAATAGACTTCCCCCAGAGGTGGTGCAGGCACCTACTCTGGACTCTTTTAAGAAACATTTGGACACCTATCTTGCTGAGCCTAGCTGACTTCCTGCCCTTGGATCTTCCGAGGTCCCTTCCAGCCCTGGTGTCTGTGAAAACGAATTCAATTCTTTGTCTACCTACTGAGGAAGGAATGCGTGAAAGATGGAGAGTTTAAAAACATTCTGTAATTTATAGTTATAGAGCATCTTTTAGCCTAATGTGTTTTACTGGCTGCATATATACTGGGATCCCCAGCTCTTTAGCAACACAACCCAACTGCACTGTTCAGGAAATGAAAATGAATCCTATATTTGATTGTAACTGCAGAGAGGAAACAGTAGGACAGCAGTATGAAACTCCACAGATTAATTTGTCCAAGACCCAGGGGTTAATGCTAATTTTGCACCAAGTGCCAAGAGATGTTTAGTGGCCACAAACAGCACAGACTTGCACTTAACACTTTTTGTACCACCCAAAGGCAAAACCTTCAGCAGCACAGTGCCCTCTAGCATTGTGCTGGAGCATTAGCTGATGAGTGCCACCTACCGAAATTACCAGTACAATCATTATGGCTTCAATTTTCCTCAGAGGTTTCCTTTCTCCTAATTTTCATGCATGACTTAGCCAACAGGACCACTGACCTGGGGTAGCGTGGCTGTTTTCCAGGGAATGGACTGAAGGATGACCTAGCTCTTCAGAGGCATGGATACAATTCCTTCCCCGTTTTTTTTTTTTTTTATCTTCCCTACCACTCATTACTTTGAGAAGATTGCGTCTTAAAAAGCTCTGATTAAGGGGCTGTAGTGTCCAAGTTGCTAGTACGGACTCCATAGTTTTTTAGTTTCTTGAAATGATGCTAATAATATCTTGCATTCAGATTTATATGGCACTTTACAAACTCTAGCTAGCAGCATACATGCTAGTGAAGGGAGAGGAAAGGACATACAGGCAGCAAGACACTACCGGTCCTACTCTGGCTAGCTGGAGCAAGGAGGGCCCAGCACTTGTGGCTTCAACTACTTGAGGATTCTGTAAAGCAGATGTTGGAAAATCTCTGGACAAAGTAGGACCACTGTCCTGACTCCTAAATTATCCTCCTTCCTGGTGCCTGGAAACTGGGGACATATTGGAGCTATCTCTATCTCCCAGCGATTCCCAGCTGCTGCTTATGGGAAGACGCCCACTGCTGATCTACATGGCAACTAGGGAGAGGTCCGAGTCACACGGCCTTAAAAATACTTTCACCATCTTTCCCACCAAAATGCAACTATGCTGATTTCAGAAGGACTTGACCAGAAAAGCTGATCCTTCCTGTTCGTACTGAAGCTGAGCTGAAAAAGTCTCATCTGGTGGATTTGCATCCAGTAAACTCTAAACGATGTATTTGATGTGCTTCACATGGATGAAGGACTGAATCAGCCCTGCTGGAATTTGCACCATTAATTCAGAGGAATTTGCGTGTTCCAAATCTGTAGGTTAGACAAATAAACCATCCCGCATGCTTCAAATGGCACAAACCGTTCTGAACTAATTGAGATGACACGAAAGGAGTCCAGATAACTCATTCCATTAGCATAAAACCCTAGGAGAAAAAAAAAAGCAGCCAATTGGCTAATTCAGACTATGCTCGTGCTCTTGACTGAAATATCTCACTGCTGGGGGAAGATGGCGTAGCTGGCGAATTTCAGGAGGAACACTCATTTCTATAAGCAGGCGATGAGTAGGAAATATGACATTCATTAGACAAAAAATACATGGGTGATAAACAGGTTCATAATTTTTCACATGATTTTATGTGACTTCCTCTAAGAAGTCGTCACGGATTATGCTAGCACAATCCCAACTTTCCCTTGGACTCCGCCATGGCTGTGAAAATACGCAGTGTCATTTATTAACAAAGTGTAGCAATTACAAAATGCAAGATCAATTCCCTGATCACTTTGGACCAAATTCTGCTTTTACTTACATGGGCATGATTTGCTGAAGTCAGTTGAGTTACTCTTTCATATCCATTTAGCTAAGAGCACAATCTGGCTTATAGGAGCCGGTGTTATTTTTGAGGAGATAACTAATTCTTTATCATTATGTCAAGTGCAGCAACTGCGTCTTATGTGAGAAAGTAACATTTGCCTATATTAAAAATATCAGTTATACGTGTTATATAGCTAACCATATAGGAAGAGAGACTGTAACATGGTGAAAGACGGAATAATAAAAGGAATAGAGGATGAGTGTTTGACTAAAGACTGGATAACTTTATTCTGAAAATGCTAAGTATTTCTTAAATTGGTCTCTTGAGACAGTTTGGTCCCTTTCTTGATGGTGGTCTGTATTGGACTTATGTTCATGTTATTGATGCATGAAGAACATAGAAGGTATGGTTATAACTTGCACCTCTCAAACAGCTCACTTTTAAAGCCCACTTTACATTAATGCTGTGAGAGGCAGCAGGAGGGGAGCGTAACTTTTGTATAGGAAAATTCTTGCCCATCATTGTGTTTTCTTACTTGTTCTATGCATTCAGTCCAAAGGGGAAACCCTCAATATTGTCCATTAGATTGCCGTTCCATGGAGCCCCGAGAGTCTGTGATAAGGGGTCCTGAGCTTTTCTGCTTTAATTTCCAACTCCTGCAGCTCCGTGCTAGAAATGGAGCGCCATCTCATCATGTATGCAATACGTAAGTAATTTGACAAGGATGTCTTTCTACAGCTCGAGTGTCAACGCTGGATAGATGGATTGGGGGGTCTGGGAAGACAGTGCTACACATCTCTGCATCATCGTTTGTGAAAACTTCAGTAAGTATCTTAAATTCCTTGCACAGCAATACAACCAACTGCCTCAGCTTCTCAAGGGCATTATACCTTTGATAATGAATATACTTAAGCAAAAAAAAAAGGGGGGGGTGGGGAGGAGGATGCTTTCCTGAATATAATAGAATGCAGCTTTCCACTTTCATATTTCACGGGATGTGAAGGTTCATCATTTATTGAAAATATGATGTGGACCATCAGTAATGTCCTGTCTGGATTTCATTTTCAGAGGAAAATGCCTTTGCAGTAAAATTACCAGAAACTGCTTTTCTCAGACAAAACCTCTTGGACTGGATATTCACGTTCAGGCTATGTTGCAGTGTTCTCCAGCCCATTTTCTCCCTGTTCCTTGTCCTCTGCTATAACTTGTATTCCCAGGTGAGAAACTTTCTGCTGAAAATCCATTTTTTTTTTACTTTATGTTTTAAAATGGTATATTCCTTATGGGCTACTTTCCATCGAGCTCTAGGACTCCACTTTAAATGACACACATTCTCTCTTACTGGCTGAGACACTAGGTCAGCTTGATTATAGGCATGTCTCTGGGTGCAATCAAGGAATGGTAAGGGTCTTGGCTACCAAATTAATTCCTTTGTAGTGGGCATAACGAACTGCTCCTGAGTTGTGACTCAGGGTATCGCGAGTAACGTTTTCCAGGTAGTAGCTCAGCTGTCACTAGAGATGCCTTGTGTCGACGTCCGTGCTGCAGGGCACGGTCCAGAGTCTGAGCTGCCTTTGAGCTTCATATTGCACAATAATAGGTGCTGCTAAACAAACCCCACGGGTGGTATTGGTGAGCTGATATGAATGAGGGAACTGAATGTCAAACCGCAGGTGGCAGAACCAACAAAGAGGGTTAAAAGTTGCAGCAAATTCCTCTTCCATGGCAACAGACTGGAACCAAATCATTCTAAAGACTGGGGGCTTTGGATGAGGCAGTGAAATAGCCAATAGCATCTCCTAACAATGTGGGGGGGAAAAGACAAGAAAACTATCATCTGTTTCGGAGACAGTTCTCCCTCCCACAGCAAGTCTCTGACATCTGAGCTAAATTGTGCAATGGATAAATTCCATGAAAGACAAGATTGCAAGTACCAAATTAATGGCCTGCCCCCGGACCACCTGGTGCAGCCCTCACACTATAAACAGGGTTAGGCAGCTGGGTCCGTGTCTGGAGCAGCGATCTCAGTGGAGAGTGTCCGTGTGGCAGGAAGCTGTGATTCTGAACAGCAATTTCCTCTGAATCAGTCCAGTACTGGGTTAAGGCTGTCGCACCATGTTGGAGATGCGATCTTGCAGACAAGGTGTGACATTGGGGTTCTGATCCCTTGTAATATTGCAATGACTTCAGTGCAGTTTTATAATGCTGAGGCTAATCACTAGGCAGTTTTGGCCATTTGCAACAACAGTTCATTCAACCTAAACTTTCCCCCGTGTTTTCCATTAGTGCATGCACTTGCTTTTTCTCCCACGTCTGGGGCCGTGCTGTTGCGTGGTATTGCTGGGTACTGGTAAACTGCTGTTCTGTTCCTTCCCAGAAGTGGTTGCATTTCATGTTAGATGAGCTCTTGTGTTAGTCTGTAAAAATGCTATGTTCAAGTTAAGACATTCGTGACTATTTTTGGGTTTCTAATCTACTTGAGAATGCAGGTCTCCAGAGATGGAGGGTTGGTTGCATGAGACTTGCGTACTCAGATTCTCCCTGCAGAAGCCTTGTCATGCATAGGTTTTTTCCTCCCTTGCGCTCCCTTTTCTTTTCTTTTTTTTTCTTTTCTTTTTTTTTTTAGCGTGAATATTTAATGCAAACAAACACACCAACTAGATTATTTAATGTTTCTTCATTGGGAATGGTCTCTCCGACATGGAAATGCGATGCTTTTTTGCTGTACAACAGATTAGCGCCTCCTGCCAGAGCTGGTCGGTCGCTGTAGTTACCTTTATGAATCCAAACAAAGAACTCTGAAGAGGAA
>NW_017729011.1:17652861-17699570 GCF_001723915.1 Gavialis gangeticus | reverse complement strand
CCTGCAGAAGCCTTGTCATGCATAGGTTTTTTCCTCCCTTGCGCTCCCTTTTCTTTTCTTTTTTTTTCTTTTCTTTTTTTTTTTAGCGTGAATATTTAATGCAAACAAACACACCAACTAGATTATTTAATGTTTCTTCATTGGGAATGGTCTCTCCGACATGGAAATGCGATGCTTTTTTGCTGTACAACAGATTAGCGCCTCCTGCCAGAGCTGGTCGGTCGCTGTAGTTACCTTTATGAATCCAAAAAAAGAACTCTGAAGAGGAATATATGACCTGATGATGTAACAAGCCAGGAGAAGGGGGAAAAAAACCATTAAGAGGACAAAGCTGATCAATACTAATAGCAAAGAATAAGATTTTAAAAGCGTCTCAATGAAGTCAGGCAGAATCTTACCAGTCAGTCAATGAAAAGAGAAGCGGGAGAGAGGAAAAGAGAGAGACCCTTCTTTGGGAGGGACTCGGAGGGGTTAGTTCCCAGATCTGGTACAGCATGTCCTGGCAGCTGTGTGCCTGGTTTGATGAGGTGGAAGGAACAGCACAGCCCGAAGGGGTATGGTAACGCTGACAGCACAGTGGGAAGAGAGATCAATTTGGTGTCCTTGCCATTTCTTCTTTCCTTTCCCTTTTCTTAATTTGTCCAAGTGCAGTTATCATCTGAAAAGTGATACTGTAAAAGTGACCTTGAGGGCTTCAGTGTTTAGCCTTCTCCTGCAATTTCTGAATTCACTGGAAGGGTGTGTGTGTGTGGGGGGGTCCTACTTGCAGTAACACGTTTACTCTGGGAATCAAAATCAGGGTGGCATCTTCTGTTTTTTTTTTATCACTGCAGTGAAGGTTATGGATGGAGTATTTAGCTGACAGTTTTGAGGGGTGATGTGAAATCAAATCAAATCTCATAGCTGTACAGACTGCAGGATAAATCTGAGAAAGCCCTGGTTTGGGTGAGAAAAGTGAGCAGATACATGTCCAAGAGACATAAAACAGGTGCACCTAGGTGGCATTTAAAATAATCTCCTCTACGGTCTTAGCTGCACAGTGAAATAAGATGCTTCTGGCTTCCATCACTGCTTTTCATGTTTCTCCATCCCTTTCTTGGCTTTAACATAGGCTGTTTGGATAGATGTCAGATACCCACTTACCTCCTTTTACCATTGAATCCGGTGCTCATAAAAATCACTGGACTAGCAAACCCTGCAGACTGAAATCTTTAGAGGCACTCCTGCCTTTCCCCAAGCCTGTTACTTGGGCCTTGTCTTGGGCTCAGACCCCACTCTAGCTTCTCATGACCAGACCAGGTGTGAATCTTGCATATTGTTTCCATACAGCCCCTGAAGGATACAGCTCAAACTCTCACCTAGGTTCTTGTCCGCTCGTGTGTGGAGTAGAGCCACATCCTTTCCTCCGGCCTTGGTGAATGCAAGCTCATATCCATCCAGGATTACGTTGCACAGAGCACTTTCTTATCTTGTTGCTTGGACCTTCCCACCTCTTACCCCTTCACTGCCAGCCCTTCTCTCTTGTGTCAAACAAAAGCTACTTGTCCTCCCTCAGCCGACGATAGCACCTTGTACTGCCCACTTGTTGAACTTTCTGCCTCTGTTCTGCTGTCTTGCTTCTCTCACTTTGCAGATATTATGAGCAGCAAATCCCAAGTCAGGTCATGATCTGTCTTCAGCATCCTCCTTCAAGCTCTCATTGTCCATTGTGAATAGTTAACTTTTTGGAGCACTGAGACCACTGCCTGTCATACTGGCTGATACGGCCTCTTCTTGCTTCCTTGCGTTCTCCTCGTCTGTCTGCACCCTTTTCTTGCCTTATGCTCTGACTGTAAATTGGGTGGAGCACGGCCTGTGTTCCTGTTCTGTAACTGTGCAGTGCCTAGCGCAATGAAGTCATGCGCCATGACCAGGGTTTCTGAAATAATACACATAATACAGTGAAACACCACCAACCACAGGGCGAATGCCCCTCACATTAACCTACAAATATACTTAATTTCTAATAGACTTCTCAGGTGAGAAAATTCCTTGGTCTCTCTGGCTGTCAGTCATGAGCTTCCCTGCTGAAAATGGCACAAGGGTAATGCCAACAAGTTTTCAGAAATCTCACTTCACTAAGCAAGCCACACAAGAAAGCAACTGCACTGGAAGCTCGGAGGTCAGAGTGTGTGCGCACATATGAATATTAAATAGGCACATGGCTAAAAAGCCAGGGCAAAATTTTGGAAAATTCTACAAATTGGTGCTTTTAGCCCTTTTAAGAGGGGTATTTGTTGTGACAGTGGGTTTTACAATAGCTAGCTAGTATCTTTTGGGGCTTGAGTTGAAACCACCATTTCTTGTTAGGTAGCCAATCTGACTAGCTGATGAGACTGTTTCAAGAGTCCTAGATACTAGAACAGGGGTGGGCAAAATGTGGCCTGCGGGCCGGATGTGGCCTGCCAGGCCATTCTAGCTGGCCCGCAGATAGAAAAAATTTAGAAAATGAATATGTATCTGCCCCTGGCTGTCTGTCATGCAGCCCTCGATGGCTTGCCAAAACTCAGGAAGCAGCCTTCTGCCCAATATAATTGCCCAGCCCTGTACCAGAAATCAAACGAACCAATGCTCTTACCCACCCCTTCAACCACCTGGACCCCTTTAGTCTGAATAAGTCCTGTCTATCATTTGGTTCGTTTTTATAATCACGTGCTATAAAAATTGGTGCAGGGCAATACGTGTGCATACAACCATATGCATATGGGCCTGTAGCTCCTGGAACAGTCGTTAGACAGGCCCTCAACTGGAGACGAAGGCCATTTGTCATCATAAATGCCACATAGCTGCAAAAGGAATTTTCAGCGTACAGAGACTCCCGAACTTAGTGCAAAATGTGTTATCAGAAAAAAAACCCTGCATCCTTGAATAGGCACAGCTCATGCTATAACGCAGGTCTTTTCTGTAATAGAGACATCTTTGGTAGAAAACTGGTGCTGTACTGCAAGCCATAATAAATATTAATGTGTCAAATTGTACAACTCCTTTATTTCAGAAGGGAGCCAAAAGACAGCCTCATAGAGGATGAGTCGCAGTTTTGCTAAGGAGCTAGCACATTCCCAGTGCTTTCTGTTACGACTTTTTTTTATCTTTGCAGTGGTTGCATACTGCACTGCCTCCAAAGTATCACCAAAAAGACCATTTAACACCTTTGCAGAGGCATGAAATATGTCTTGTGCTTTGGGGCTAGGTCGAAAGGGGAGGTGATATTTGCACTTGGTGTTGTGTTCGCTGAAAATCCCTGGTACTACTCAGGCATTTTGTAATGCAACCCCACAAGGTCATGCCTTATTAGCTGAAGCAGACATGCTTTCTAGATGCAAAACCCAAACAGGACAGAGACTACTTGCGCAGAGGGTCTGATATTCGTACTGCATTTGGTTCCCTTAGTGCAATTACTGTTCTTACAGAACAGTGAATACAAGCATGTTGTACTAATACATCTAAATAGCAATATGATCTGGACCATCAGTGGAGTAGAAGACTGAACTATTTTAAAAGAGCTGAAATATCACAAAACACTTTCACTTAATGGGGTGGGGGGAGAAGGAAAATTGCAGCAGCCTCAGTTGGTAATCAGTCCTGATCATTTAGTCCTGGTCACAACCAGTTGATGAAATAGCAGTCCTCCCTTCACATGCAAGCAGATTTCTAAATGAGAATAACTCAGACTGAATTGGGGAATGGAGAGAAAGAAGAGAAGTTTCAGCAACAGTTCCCCAAGAACATTTTTAACTAAGAAATGAAGTTGGTAGATAAATGCAAGTTGCGTTCCAGTCCCAGATCCTGAGAGAGGAGGAGCACGTCGTCTAGAGGCAGAGCTTTCTTTTTACATGAACGGGTGTTGCAACTTAGAAGAAAGCACAGGGCCCAGCTTATGAAAGCTTCAGCTCCCTGTTAAGATGCTGCTCCGCGGGCAGGCTTCGCTGGGATGGCTCACTTCGATGGCTCGCTCCACAGATGAGATCTGGTAGTGCCTTTCAGCGGGGACAGCTTCTACATTACTGGGCAGCCAGGAAGCTTGGTGTGTTGGCTGTATTATAGCTGGCAGTAACTGAGGCGCTCTTGTCATTTCCCCTATTCCCTTGCTAAAATAAGAGAAGTTTCATGGGATTGTCTCAAAAAATGACATTTCCAATCAGGCACCAACAACTACTTTCTGAAAGGTCCACTTATAACACTCTGGCAGAAAAGATTGATACAATTAAGGTTCAGCAGTGAGGGAGGACCTGAAGATACCTCAAAGCCTGGTCCATTGAGAGCATTGTTGACTGAATTATTCATACAGCTGCAACTTGAATGAAGAACCAGCAAAAGTCTTTAGTAAATTTGCTTTCCAAGCTAGAACAGAAGCAAATCACCATCAAGGCAGTAGGCTGACTTGGCTAGCACTTCTTATTAATTGCAAAGAAACCAGACTTAGTAGGCCAAATTAAAACAGGATGTCTCTCCAGTGAAGCTGTTACACCAGAGAGAAATTTGGCCCGCTCCCGCCTTGTTTGTTTATCAGTCATTAGCATGGGAGAGGGGACCCTTGTCTGGGAAGAAAGACTGCAGTGAAGCATGAAAAAAGAGAGCTAAAAGAAAGCCATTAAGTGCTTTTTTTCATCCTAACGAAGTTCATTGTGAGGCGTAGAGAGGGGAATAGGGTAATATGAGACTTTCTTATTGAAAAAAAGTATTGACTGTTAGGAATCAATAGCATTAAAAAGCTGTGTCTTAAGCACCCGGCTTTGAAGGACTCCACAAGCTTTTCCTTCCCCTGTCTATTCTCCTGCCAGATCCTTGATAGCTTTGGTTTGCAAATCAGCAAATGCAGAGATTTGCTGGTGTCTAATTATATATATATATATGTATAATTATAAATAAAGGCATTGAGCACAGATTTCTCAACCCCTGCAGCTGGACTAGCACTCCTAAATCTTTCCAGTTCTGACCAAGCCCAAGTTTTCGAAGTGAATGGGATTTCCCAGGGAAATCTGTAAATCAGAAGGGTTTTTATTCGGTACATTTTGCTCAGGGGGTTGAAAAAGTCTTTGCTGTTTTATCCAACAGGCAAGGCAAACCTTGTAATTCTTTAGAGACTCAGAAGTGGAGAGATCAGCAGTGGGTCTCCTGCCAACATTTTATAAAATATTCTGATTATAAATCAGCACCAAAAACCCCCCAACAATCTTTAACGACTTGGGGGAGGGGAAATTTCTAGTCTTTTTTTTGCGCGCGCGTGTGTCTGCGGATAGGTTTTATTTGCATACCCAGGGCTATTTTTCGAACTGACAGAACAGACCAGATTGAATCAATATTCCTTACTGGGTTTATTCTGTCCGGTATCAGTAGAGAGGCCCGGGAGGGGCACCAGATTGCAGACTTCAGCATGCTGCCCCTGATTTGAAACAACGTGCTGGATTTTTCCCCCACGGTGGTCCAAAATACTGCCACGCGTGATAGTGAAACTGCTGTGTCCCAGCCTGTTCCTATATAACCTACCCTAATTTTCTTTAAACAACAAGATTCACATTCTAAACTTTTGTTCAGTCTTGTTCTTTAGCTTTCCTTTCTGCTATTGGTGGGAAAGCTTGGCTTTCTCTTATGCATTTAGCTGCCTGCTTTTTGCTCCATTTTTTAAAGTTTCGATTTACGTGGTGCTGTTTTGTCATTTGGGGGAAGGAAGACTTAAAATACCGCAGCGAGATGTGAAGCTGTTGACGTTCATTCAAGACGGAAGGTTGAAAGATTGCATGTAACAAAATGAAGCATTATTTTAAGATGGGATGTTGGAACATGAATCATAGCAAATACTATTATTATGAGTTTATTTTCACTCAAACTAAAATGAGAGTCTGGCTCAGAGGCTGAAATATGACTGGGCTCTTGCAGTTTGCTAATTTGTTAAGCTTTGTTATATGTGCATGAGAGAGCCTTCCAAGCAAACCGATTAGGAATGGATCAGTATAGGCTACACCATGGTACAGAATTAAGCCACTTTTTATGTTACAAAGGCAGAGGTAGTATCCCCTCCTTGGCAGCTGTGACTACTGAGAAGAAAATGACTCAAGCCTGGTCTGCACTTAAAAGCTTTGCCGTCATAGCTATGTGAAAAAAAAAAAATCACACCTCCCCTAATGTAGCTACAGCAGCAAAATCCAGAGCGTAGATGGTTACACCGGCAAAAAATAGTTCTTCTGCTTGCATAGTTTGTCTGGTTTGGGGAGCTGGTATGAACTATAGTGTCAAAGCACTTTTTCAACCCAATTAATTGGTGGGTTGCTGGTGTAGCACTACTGTCAGGCACAGCCGAGCTTAAGAATCCCATCTTCCATATCTGTCCTGTAGCAACAGTACAGTAGTGCCGTTCTCAAAACGATTTCCAGTCCACAACTGTGTGTTAGGTAGGATCCAGATTCTCCACGATTTTATTCATAATATAACCCCCGCCTAGAGCATACTAGAAACCGTCGTGGATCATGTGTCAGTGCAGCATACAGTGGTGCACACATGTTAGAAAGGAAAATTGTCCTTAGAAGAGAGTGGGTTTGAGAAAGATTAGAAGCCTGTCTCTGGGGAAGAGATGATGAAAGGATATGGGGTTTGATCCAGACAAAGTAAGGGAGCCTCGTACGGTTGTAGAAAGGATGGAGAAGGATTGTGAGATTTCTGCAGGGGAGAAATGTCTCCATGGGCATGGTGAGAAAATGAATGCAGGGTCCAGATGAATATGAGGGGAGGGAAAAGGCTAGCATGCTTTGGAGAATCTGGGCTGGGGAGCAAGCAGCAGAGCCTGGTGAGACGTTTGCCTTCGTTAATCAACTTAATTGTTCTTGGGTCAGTCTTTGTCCAAGAACAAAGCGTCTGAATTTTAGTTCCATATAGTTTCTACCGAGGATTGGCAGGAGTGCTCTCATCTTCTTAATGTTCTGGCTGTGTTTAAGTCGGAGAGAGACTGTGATTGGAACGTGCCACTGTGAACTTTGGGAACAGTCCCGTTCTAGTCCACATCCAAATGCTGCGTGCCAAGTTCACCCGTACCTTAAACCAGGAAGGTGACCACTGCAGGGGCTGCATAGACTCACACGCTCTCTGTAAAGTGCAAGGTTTCTGTACTGGAAGGGTTTCCTCCTTATTAACAGCAAAACTTGTGTATGGGATTTGGGTTCCTAATGTACCTGCTCATCTCTCAGAACTCCAGAGTCTGCAGTTTCTACCTCAGGAAGAAAAAATTGGGAGCAAGTCTTTGAGAAGGAAGGAGTCGTGAGGGACTGTTCCACACCCAATGTGAATGGCAAGTATCGTTCCTCAGAGGAGAGGTCTCAGACCAGCAGAGACTCCCTCCATGCCTGAAGAAGGGTGACTGCGGCCGAAAGCTTGCTAAGAACTTTTTTCCAACTACTCAGTTGGTCTAATGAAAGATATCACATCTACTCAAAGAGCCTTGCCTGCCAAGTATAGCGCAGGGAAGTCAGGAAGAGCCACCCCCCGCTGACATGAGTTAAGGGTTAGGTCTCTGCTCTGGGGCGGCCATCATAGAGGACATCCGGTTTTCTGCTACTCTGTCCTCTATTGAGATGAAACTGGACGCCTTTATGTCCTCTATTTTTCTCTTCAAGAGAAATATAGAGGACATAAAGGCGGCCGGTTTCGTCTCAATAGAGGACAGAGGACAACCAGACTGTGCGCCCCAGCTTAATGAGGTAGCTGTCCCAAGTGGGCTCTGAGACAGCCTTGGCTCAGCTGATTGATTGGCTCCTCCTGCTCCTTCCAGGGCCCTGACCTTTGCTTCGTAGCACATTTAGGCTTCCAAAGCCTTTATGCAGCTCCAGGCCAGTTTGTATCCCTTTGTCTTGTGTCTTCTCCCTGCCCTGAGTCCTGGTTTTTGACTCCTGACCATGCCTGCTCTCCCAGCTTCCTGACTCTAGCTCCTGACCTTGGCTTGTCTCTCAGGTTTGACTGGAGCTCCTGACCTCAGCTTCCTCGTGGTTTCTGGTCTCTGGCTCTAAACCCTTGACTTGACATCTCAGCTCTCCGTCTCTGGCACTTAACCAGCACCTGGCTTCTAATGGCTTGCTAGGGCCTGTCTTTAATTACTAGGCCCTGCTACCCTCCCAGACTGGCATGAAATCTGGTCTCAGTCAGAGAACTCTCTGCTGGTGCTGTACTTCCCTTTCCTACCATTTAATGACTTGAATCCAAACCCTGCAATCACACTAGGCACCACAGGAAAGTTGCACTGGTAGGATGCTCCCTTTTTTTCTGGCAGAAATTGTCCTGTGTTCACACGCATATTATCTTATAGCAGTTTATCAGGCCATTTAAATCAGAATAATCAAACTGCTTTGGAAATGAAACAAAATCGCTTGGCATATCCTCATCCTTGTTCCCTCTCTTTGCAGCCCCTGCTGCAGTCCAGGATAGATGTAGCCCGGTATCTGCAAACAGCTTAGCCACACACACGATCAATAGCAGAAAAGATAAATCTGCTGCAATTGACTACAGGCTGTACTGTCACTAAGTGACGATGAAAAATGATCAGTACTTGAATACACTGCATTTTTATCTTTAAATCTTTCAACAGAAGCGGTGTCAATATCAGAGCACTAAATAATCTCTAGATAGCAGGAAGATTTTTTTTTTTCCAAACAGAAGATGGATGTTGCTTCTTTGGAAACCTTAAATACTGAAGCATGGAATTAGCCCTGCAAATCCCCAGAGGTGATTGACTGCACAGCCTTTCCTTTGATTCAGGAAGGACATTTTAAATATTTTATCTTCATTGGACCGTGGGAGTTGCCAAATTCTGCGCTAAGACAGCACAGTTCAACACCCCTGGCTTGAATGGGGGTGACATTAGGGTAACTGAACGTAGGATATGACATAACATAAATAAAGTAAGCAAGGATCTGGTTGCTCATATTCCTCTGGAGGTAACTTGTCTCTGAACTGGATAACTGCCAGACATGGTCTTTCTGAGCTTATACAATGTCTTTGGCCTTTTCCTGAGAAGTCTAACAGGACAAACTTACATTCCCCAAATCCAACTGCTGGTGTCCTTTTTATCAAGCATTCTTGCTTAGACAAAGTAAACCATTCTGTCGCTCTCATCCCCAATGCCAAACTGTGGTGCACATTTTTTGGTCAGATTGGCACAGGACTATTCACCTGGCCACTGCTGGGTCAACTCAATAGACAGTCATCTTCAACAGGCATCATATTTTGTGCTAGACAACTTTCCACTAACCCAGCACTGACCGCTGCTGATTGCTATTGGACTGCAGCTCCCTGTCACCAGAAGCCTCAACAAACTGAGGTGCAACTTTCATAATGTGAACTGGGAGAAATACTGGGACATGGCATCAGGACCATCACCTTGAGTCAGTGGAAGAGGTGTGCAGAGTTGTCATCAATAAAGCAGCCTGTGGCTGTGTCCCTTGTGGCTACTCCCCAGTCTACACTCTGTGCTTTGTGAAAGATGCTCTGCCCCTGCTTTCTCTAATGCAAACATATAAACGTGTGTGCGTGTTCAAAATAAACTACCCAAATCTAACTATGCTGCATGCACATTTTTCCCCAGCGAGAGAATTTTCAGAAGAAATGAACCACACATGGCTAATATCATATGAACAAATACCCTTTTATAAGGTATTCAAATACTGGGGTGACAAGGACGGTATAAGATAATGAATGGAATAGAGTAGACCAGACCAGATCATCCTTGAAATAGGATAGGCTGGCACTGAGCAGAAATGGTTCGATCCAGTTTTTATTGTTGTCTGTTCCTGTTTCCGAATCTCTCGATGAAGCAGAGAGGCAATTCGCTCTTTCAGGATGAAGTTCAGTTTGGTATGGAGTGCTCATACTAGGGCTCATTCCCCACTTATAGTTCTAAGCAAAACTCCCATGAACTTCGGTGGATGCTGGCTTTGATCCTCTCTGTGTTAAGTCTCATGTGAAACCTCACTTGGGAAGAATGTCAAGGTTAAGGATATGGGATGCAATTTCATGATGTGAAGTAGAAAGACTCCAATTTCTTATAGGACAGTACTTGAAATCAGAGACTCAAACTGTTGTGAATTAATTCAGGGAACAACTAACAGCTAAGCACAATTCCACTAAAAGCAAATACTGAACTTGTCCTACAATAAATTTGAAACTTTTGGTTCAGCAGATTTGGTCCTGGCAGATGGTAGAGTTGCTTTTGATAGTTGGTTATGCTATTTTTCATCATTGATATTTAGCACACCTGATTTAGTATTCTTTATAATCGGATGTGGAGATTCTAATCTTGTTTTATTACGTGGGAATGCACCTTTAACTAAACTTGTATAGGTATGTAAATCTATATTGGGAAAGAGAAAGAAGCCTTATAAGACACCCACTATTCAGGAAACCACTTGAGCACATGCTTAAGTTCAAGCACATGCTTAACTCCTTGCTTGACTAAGGGCTATTTTTCTGAAACAGGGTCCAAGTGAAGTATGCACTGAATATTATTACTACTGTATCCCACTGTTTTTCACCTGTTTTTTTTTCCCTCAAGGATTTTTCTGTGCTAAGTTGATGTTTTCCTCAACCAGTCTGAATTTTCTGATGAATTAATGAGACTTGCGTTGTTTGAAGCTGCCTGAAGAAAACTGACCCGTGCAGCTGTTAGCAAAGCTATGATGATTCAAAACTTAGTTTATTTTGGGAACTGCAAATTTCCATGGCCTGGTTCAACTTTAAACAGATTTTATTGCTCTCATTTTTACACTTATCCCTTCCTGATATAAGGAGACCCAACTAGTATAAAAGCTGGATTTTCACTAGAAACACTAACTGAAGGGTGCATACAGTGACACCTATAGCAGAAGGAATAATGACATCTTGCTGTCACTTGCCTGGTCCTTTAAGGAGAGTTGGATCCAGCCTCACTTGTAAAGGATCAGCTCTTTTCCAGATCAGACTGATCAGCTGGAAAAGAGGGGATTATAAAAACCAAAGAAGGAGCAGGTCACTTGGGCTGGAGATCTGTAGGAAGTGAACAACTGAAGGTTGTTTGTTGAGTTGGTTCTGGGACACTTTGGCTGGTGGAATGGGAATTAGCTAGGTTGGGGTTACGGAGGATCAGTGTGGGAGGTTGTTATTTGGAAGAAATTAAACTGAAGCCCTGAGAGAACTGGACTCTGACCGTAATGTCAGTTCCCCTGGGCTGGGATAAAGCAGTTGTCAAAGCTTGCTCTTGCTGGTAAATAGTAGTTACAATTAAAGGACCTCGGAGTGTTTTCCTAAGCATTTGTTAATTACTAAAGTCTCAAACTTGTGTGAAGAGTGGCTATTGAACTGTGTGCCTTGCATTACATAGATGGGACAAACATAGGCACAAGAGCCTTTGTATCAAGTCAAGCCTTAGAAAGTGGAGAACAGGCTCTGCATTGAGACCCCCTTTGTGACAAGGGCGCAGAACCAGAATACCAGTATATATGTAACTATAGACCAAGAGACATGTTGACTGAGGACGTTCTTGTGCCCCTGCTTCATGAGGAGCAATGAGTAGTGGGTCTGCATAACTGTGCTGTATGTATCCATGTCCCGGGCCTGCCTTTTCCTGTCCTCAAGAATAATGTGCCAGGAACCCCTGCTGAGCTCCTTCCCATTGTTCCACCTCCCACCCCTGTAAGCCTCCTCAAATCCTGCTGACTCCCTCTAGGTGTAAACTGCAGTGTCTTGACTAAACTTGAGGCCTCTGCACTGATGGAAACTCGGTTTGCTCCATGCTGACTCCCTGGCAGACAGCGAATGTCATTCCAGGGGTCGTGACACACAAGTTCCCTTTTCTACTCCCTTGACCAGGAGATTGATATGTTGAGATGCAAAATGTGTGATAACAGATGCCAGGAAAAATATGCAAGAAGGAGGAAGTCTTTAATGCCAGTTAAGCTTGTGAACACTGAAAGATCATGGAATCATGCAACAAAACCTGAGGCTTTTGTCATCAGACAGATGAAACTCCCTGTGTATTCAACTGGAATTTTTTGGGCCACTACCAAGGCAGCCTACATCAGGAAGGAGCAATTAGGTCATTCGTTTTCATTCCTCTGTGTTGTGGGTCTATTTGTCTAGATTTATTCCTGTGGTTTCATTCTTGCTAGCATCTTTTTTTTTGTAACCTACTCACAAAAACTGTTAATTTGAAAAACTGCAAAATACATTCAATTTTAAATGCCTAATTTAAAAATAAATGCTCTTGTGCAGAGTTTCAGAGTGACTGTTGTTGGAATTCATAGCGCAACAGCACATGACTCAAAGCTCAGTTTTAAAGGAAGAAGCACATGTCTGGAGCAGGCAACAACATTTACACTGGAGAGGGAGGAGAAAAAAAGCATGATGATTTTTTTTTTTGAAGATGTTGAGTGGACTGAATGCAATATGAATGTATCTACAAACCATCTGTGAATTCTGGTATTTTTTGCTGTCTTCACAGCTCTAATTTTAAGCAGTCATCTTGCCTTTAAATAACGATTCCTTCCCATTTGGCCTGGCATCAGCTTCTGCACTTGATCTTTGAGTGTTTAAAAGAAAAAATAAAAGAGGGTGGCTGAGCGCAATGCTCTACAGATTGCATATGGCATAAAACAGCAGCCTTGTATTTTTGCAAGTAAAATATGACATATTTTGGGACAGAATATTGCATGCATAAAATAACACAGCCAGTTTTGCTGATGATAGCTTGATTTTTTTTTTGTGTTGGTTTTTGATTTAAATTTTTCATGTGAATTCAGTGGTGGGATAAGGTGTGAAAGGATTTCAGTCTTCAGAGCTATCAACTTTTCTCCACAGCACAGTATGACATTGCAGGAACATATCACCCCACATTCCCTTCAACTTGTGACCACTTTATGGGCCAAAAGGCAGTTTAGTCACTATAGCCTATTTACTCCCTGGGTTCTCTAGAGAGTACAAGAATACTTAGCATGTTTAGTGGAGGAGGGTGAGGATTAAGACCTTTAACTCCTTCCACAAAGGTAAATGGATAGTACTCAGAAGGCTAAATTTCTCTACATTGTGGTAGCTCTTTCAGGGCCAGGAGTATTGCATTGAATGTAGGTTTGCGTTCAATATGGCTGGGACAAGTTGCTCCAAATATGAATCTGCAGACATCCTGAAACAATAACAAATTGTTTCTAGTCATCCAACTAGGAATGAAGACACCGGCTCTTTGAGTGTCAAGATTCATACTGTTTGTTTCAGCAGGGCATTCAGATAATGTACGTGTCATTGCTGGATGCAGTGGGAGAGACTGGGACAGGAGATGGCAGGGAAGCAGGAGTTTTGGAACCAGAAGTTGAGCCCTGTCCCCTACATCTGAGAAGATGTTTGGACACCTCCAACACTGTGCCTGTCTCCTGGAAAATTCATCAATCACGCATGAAGAAATCGGTTGGCCTTGCTGTAGAATATCCAGCTTGTAGCAGATTACATGGAGCTTTCAGTACACAAATTGATTTATATAAGCCTAGGTTTGGTTTACAGGTAGATAACGAACACTAAATAAGGCAGCAATAATGTTAAAATTCCTGTGCTGTCAGTTACTTCAAATAATGAGACTTGTCCTGCCAAGCAGTGAGGATTTGATGTGAAGACCAGAGTGCTGAGTTAGCACGTTGTAAAGGATGCTCAGCCCATGGCAGGATGAGACCCAGCATGTGTGATTAACTACATGGCCCAGCAACAAAATTCCCTTGTATTCTTCTGGAGATTCACTTTTTAGTGTTTCTTTCTCTTCTCTAGCAAATCTCTATTTATTTCCCCCTAGGGACCATTCTAAAAGCATCATCCCTTTACTTTGGGGTTTCAGATTAATCAGAACAAATGGCAGCCTGTGCCGCTCAATTCTTAGTCGTCCTGATCCATTCTGCTTCAGGGTGAAATGTCCAGCTTTACAGTCTCCCTTTGTTGTGTGTAGATCCATCTCTTTTCCACATTTTCCATTCCTGGTTTTGTTTTAGAAGCAAATGCTGCCTTTGCCCTGGGATTGTGCAGACTGCCAGTTTGAACCACAACTTGCTGTGTCACTTTTTTCCCCTTTTTAGCTGGCAAGAAGCATCAGACTGACAGTGCTGGAAACAAAACTTTCCTGATCCATGGGACAGCTACTGAAGTAATGGTTTCATTGCAAACTTCTTCATTCTTTGGGTATGGGTAAGTGGCACAAAGCAGAGCTGTGTTAGAGATACCAGGATGAACTCTGAATTAAACGTGTGCCTGAAAAGATCACGTGCAGGGTTTGGAAAACAGAATGCTCTCATTGTCCATTTGGTCCTTGAGTTTTCTCCTGGTGCTATCATCCAAGAAGTAAATTGTAGTAACGTTTGTCCAAGCAGACTAAGAACCAAGGTTCACTGAAGAACAGCAGTCAGATGGTAATGATTTTGCTTGCTGCTGGCTTTGGTTTTAAGTCTTACCAATGGGTTGAAAGTAAAAATTTCTTTACCAGTTCCCTGAAGCCTTCCAGTCTCCTGTACCTCAGTTCATGTATGCATATCTTCTACCTGTGCTGTACTCCATTAGATAATCAAGATTAAATGAGCACATTGTTTTGTTTCCCTTTGCCCAGGTGCTTCTCATGGTGTGACTTGTATAGGATTTGAATGTATATGAAATTGTGCAGATAAGGTGCATCTACTAGTTACTGAAATATATTTTCCTAGCATTAGGAAATCAAATTAATCTTTGAGCAGCTAGGTTGACATGAGCAGAATTCCACTTTGGATAGATTTGGCTCAAGGTCCTTTTGTAATAAAAAAGATAGAGTTCTTGGCATCAGTGGCTAACATTTACAGAGTGAATATTCCCTTATTTGTTACCTTAGACTTGTGCTTCTATGATGAAGAAATGCACAGTGTCTTTTAATTAAATAGTAACTAGCTGCATAATGATCTTTCATTTTATGCTCTCGGGCTGGAATACATAGTCCTCATTATGAATTTGTAGCAGTTAGGTGCCTTCTAATAATTAAGAATGGATATTGCTTTAAATTAAGTGTTTAGCAATTTAGGTATAGGAAGAATAACTAGAAATATAAGCAAACAGATTCTTCTTTTTTATTGTACATGATAGACTTGGTTTTCCTGAGCCAAATGCTGATGTGATTTGTTTTTTTTCCCCAAATGCAAATCCTTAACTATACCTATCATTTTAAGATTTTTTTTTTCATATTCAGAAATAATAGAACAGACCTCAAGGCACTGCATCTTGGGTGAAAGAAATCACCAGAAATCACTGCATGTGAATACCATGATGATGGCTATTCTGGAAACATGTGGAATAAATAGGTGCTAACAACTGAAGAACTTTTGATGTAAGATGTTATTTTTCTTAAATTTAGGACAGGACGTAAAGGGCCAGTAGTTTCCTCTGGGATGATATTAAGTAAATGAAGGGCATCCGCAATAGGTACCTGCAACGTTTGCATTTTGCATTGTAAGGACGTTTTTCCTATCTGTTCTTATTTGACCAGCTCCATACGTGGACACTACTATGCTGGCGCAAGAATGAATTGTTCTTATTTTATTTAATCTCCCTAGATTACACAAACCCTCAGACTACTAATGAATTCAGGTGTCCATTCCTGAACATCCTAAACAGGCCTGTACACTTCATTGCCTATGTACGCTAAGTTGTATAGGCAGCAGGACTCTTGCAGACAAGAGGTAGGGACCAGAAGCCCAGATCGTGGGATCCTCTTGGGAAATTAAGGCATGGAGGGAAAGGGGTGAGTCAAAATCAGGGTGAGGAACCCATCTCAACCCCCTAAGGTCACTGCTTTGCTCCTGAGTTTCTCTGCCACAAGCCTGTGAAGTCACTGCCTTGCCCTTGTGTCCAGTAGAAGATGTTTCTGCATTTCTGTGTGAATCATGGTTAGTGAATTTAATTAAACACCTTTATGAAACACGGTATAATTTCTTTAGAGGTTGAGGAAGCAAGGAATCCTTAGCCCAAACCTTGTACTGCATTAGTATTTGACCCTGGTTCTAAAATTACCGTGTCCCAGATTTTTTGGGAGAGTCCTACATTTTATGGCTGTGTTGCAGTGTCTGCAAGGATATCCTGAAATGACACTTTCGTTTTGAGTCAGGAAAGAAACAGTCCTTGTTTGGCATCAGGTGGCATCTTGATTAGAGCCCATCATTTTAGACTGAAATGGTATGGCCCTTGCAACTATTTTCTGTTGCTTTCAGGGCTCCCTGTATCCCTCATAAATTAAAATTACCAATGACATCTGCAAACAGCCATACGTGCTAAGACACATGAGTAATACTGCCCACCTGCTTAAAATTTAGCACATAGGTCTATATTTTCTGCTTTCATTAGGTTCACGCCCAGAGCAGCGAAACCCCTACATTCAAGAGAGAGGGAAATATAAGAAACATCCAACACCCCCTAAGAAACATCCATGCACTTAGGTAGCTGTAGTAGGATTAGCAAAGAAAAATGCATACCATAGGAATAAGGAAGTGACAGGGAGACGTATTGCCAGAGGAGAGTAATTTTCAGGAACCTGGAGCTAAGGAAAGCCAAAGCTTAGAAGTGTGTGCGTGCAATAATACACACTTAAAATATTGTTGGGCAGATAAAGGGGCAGGGGCAAGTTTCCAGGAAATAACCATGCTAGTCTGAGGTCAAGCAGAAGGCAGGGTAGATTTGCACATTGTAGACTAACCAAAGTAGATATAGCACCTGAAATGACACTTTCATCCTAAGGTGGGGAAAAAAACTGGTCCTGGCTTGGCAACAGGGCCCACCTTAGGCTGGAGTGGCATAGCCCTTGCAACTCACAAGCTTTTGTTACTTTTATCCCCTATAAATTACTAGGTGTAGCAGAGTGTGTGGGTGTGTACAGGAGCGTACATGTGTTTTTTAGGGATGTATTTGGTAGCTGCGGTGGTCTGAGACAAAAAGAAATGCAAATCTCTAGAACTCTTGGTAGTTGGTATATGGTACTTTGGTCAGTCCATAAATTTGTTTCTCTGTGTATTTGGTCATAGATGCTTTTGTTAGTGAATGTATATGTGTGTGTATGTATACATACTCATGTGTATACATACATGTATGTGTGGGTGCATACATATATGCAAATAAACACATTACACATGTATACATACATATAGATACATACACATACGATGATACACAAATATGCACAGAGACAAATTTATAATGCTTTGGTTAGTCTATATACTTTGGACGTTTAATAAGACTAACCAAACGTGCGTGTGTGTGCGCGCGCATGTGTGCGTGTGTGAGAGAGAGAGGGAGAGCGACTGGTGATTTCTTTCACCTGGGAAGTTACACACACGTTGGTTAGTGTATAAGGTGTTACTGGCTATTTCTTACACACACACACACACTCTTTGGTTAGTGTGTAAGGTGTTACTGGTGATTTCTTGCATGCACACACTGGTTACTGTATAAAGTGTGACTGGCTATTTCTTACACACACATTGTTAGTGTGTAAGATGTGACTAGTGATTTCTTACATGCACACATACACTGGTTAGTATATAATATGTTACTGGCTATTTATTACACACACTCTTTGGTTAGTGTGTAAGGTGTGACTGGCTATTTCTTACACAGATGCATTGGTGAGTGTACAAGGTGTTACTGGTGATTTCTTACACACACTAACCAGTGTGTGCATCAGATGTTACTGGCTATTTCTTACACACGCGTTGGTTAGCGCGTACCGGGTGACCGGTGATTTCTTACATACCACAACTCCCCCCGCCCCCCCCCCTGCAGCCGAGCCCGCGCATGCGCACCGCTCCCCGGTGCCGGACTCCAAGTCCCAGGCTGCCCCGCGGCGGGGCGGACGGGGGCGGCCAAGATGGCGGACGGGGTGCTGAGCCCCGGCGTGAACCTGGAGGCCTTCTCGCAGGCCATCGCGGCCATCCAAGCGCTGCGCTCCAGCGTCACGCGCGCCTTCGACTGCCTCAAGGACGGCATGCGCCACCGGGAGACGCTGGAGGGCCGCGAGAAGGGCTTCGTCTCCGCCTTCCAGGACAGCCTGCACTCCGTCAGCCGCGACCTGGGGTGAGCGGGGCGGGGCTCGGCCTGGCCGGGCTGGGGGGCTTCGTCTCCTCCAACTCCTCCCCTTGGCAGGAGCAGGCTCCAAGCTCCCTAAACCCCGTGGAAAAGGGACACGTGGGATGTGCAGCAGCCCCCTTTACGCCTCGCTGCCCTGGGCTGAGAGTGGAGCCGAGGGGCCCCAGGGAGAGCCGTCCTGCCCGTCCTTGGGGTGCCTGGTGTCTAGCTGGTGAGGTCTTCTAGCGGCTGGGGTTGGGGGTCGTAGCCCCTCTTCTAAGCGACCTTCCTAAAAGCCACCCCCCCAGTGGAGCAGATGCCTGGATTTGCCATGGGGGCAGCTGGTGGCATCGTTGCCACAATATGTTAGAGTAGCTGATGTGAAAATAACCTGTGTTCTTCTTGTTGGAATAATGTTGGCCTGTATTCGCTGTCCTTGCTGTTTGCTTCCTAGCATAGGGCTCAGTTCTGCCAAGGGATTGGCCATATGGATGGTAAGGGGCCACCAGACTCGATAGGGAGCATTAATATCGGTAACAAGCCGCCGGGATCAATGGGGAGCATTAATACCAGTAGGGGGCCACCTGCATAGGTCCCTTCTGGTTGGTCATTACCATAGCAGGATCCAGGCTGTAGCCTTGTTTGCCTTGTCGAAGGCCTGTGGTCTCTTTTTAAAAGGTTTTTAAGTAATCGGGTTTCTCCTGTGAACATTAGGAAACTTCCCAGGCACCTGGGGGGAAATCCAGTTCCCAACCAAGAGCAGCCAAGAACTCAATCCAGGCAAGCAGTGTTTAATTATTTCTTGTCTCAGTGCCAGTTGATGTGTTGCACTGCGACCCACGTGCTTATATCAAGGGTGAATATAAATGGGCCTCCTACCTGGTTGTGCAAGATTTGAGTTGCAGAAGAATTGGACGACTGTTCACTGCTTTGTTAAATTTCTACCCTCGCTCTGATTGGTTTTCCTCTTGTCTGCACACAGGTGCGTGTGTGTAAAGCTGTATTTTAGAAATGGCGTAGGATGAAGATGGTGCTACTCTTCCTTCGCTAAACAAATATGGTGACAACGTAACCTTCATTAAGCTGTTTTCAGAATTTCCCCTCTTTTTCTTTCTTAGAGAGAGACAGCATTTGGCACAAATGCATTCCTACAGCATCTTCAGTTTAAGGGGATACGTACCTCCTTACCCAAAGCATGCACTGATTCAAACTGTATGTGTGCAGTCAGTGTTGGCTGAGGACATGGCACTGTCAGTGCTGTTGGAAGCCTTGAAAACGAAGGGCAGTAACAAGCCTGAAGCTGCCTAGCCCCTGTTATTTCTTCTGAGAGCTACTTCCCCTTCTCTGTTTCTGGGGCAGTTGACTGGTGGACATTTAAATTACAAAGAAAACAGTGGGGTTGAAAAGTGCTATGCACTTAAGTGATTTATGTATCTAATTTATGCCAATAACAGGGTTTGTTGCACTGTCATCAACAGGCAACAAATTGGGACAGGCATTAGTGAATTATGCCTTTCTCTGATGTGCACATAAGTGGAGTACAACAGAGCTCTAATCTTTTTTTCTGTGTGTTGCCGTATAATTGGGTTAAATTATTTTTATCATTTATGTAGCATTGAGAAGTGAGAGGTGCTTTTTGGGCACGCAACAGCATATTTCAGTTTTACAAGAAAAAAATCTGACAATCTCTTGTCTTCAGCAGATTTGGGGAATCTTTGCATTGGTTTCAGTTGACTTTGTGCCATGTCCTGAAAGGGCTGATTTAGGACTGTGTGGGTGCATCCCCACATTCATTAATGCACCATAATTATGGTGCGTTAAGTTTAGTACCTGCTATTACAGGTACTATCTTAATGCACTGTAATGAGTGCTACTGCACATTAGTGCCATTTTTTATTGTGCCACTTAATGTGTGTTAGACAAAGTCTATTGTGCACTAGCATGCTTTCTGCATGACACGCTAATGTGCAGTAGAATTAGTCTAATGCACTTTTAACATCTCATGTAGACATGCCTAGTGTTGCAGGTACAAGCACATGTAGTCCTGTTTATTTTAGTGTTAGTAACAAGGCTGTGGTAAGAAAAAGAATGAAGTGGCAGTGGGAAAACTGTTTGGATCCCTTTAACAATTAATGTCCTGATTTCTGGCATTCATGTTGATAAACTTCATCAAATATCCATTAAGCTTGGGATTTTATTTTTATTTGAGATTTTGATGTAATGCCTAAAAAGTGAGATGGCACTTCATAGACATTTGTGAAAGCAGATTCTTGTCCCAAAGCACTACCTGAAGACAAGGCTAGACTTCAGATGAGAAGGATGCAAAAGTATTATTTCCTCCTTTTTGTACTTTCCATTTTAATTTGGTTGTTCCTGAATATGATGTTCCTCACTTGAGTCTGGATCTGTGGAGACTGTGTGGCTCCTTCTCTGATAGGAGTTCGTGTTCTTACAGCAGCATTCCTTGGTGTACTCAGACATGGTCTAGACATGCCTCCCCCTTCAGTGTTTGATATAGATTAGGAAGTGTGTACGATGCTTTTGAAAATACAGGATGCTTCCTTGCCCTGAAAACTTATAGTCTACACATCTGATTTGTGCAGTAGTGCATTCTACTGGTTTGGCTATGTTCAGCCCTTAATTATGAGCTCAATCTAATAAAGTGAAAGACTAGGCTTTAATTTAGAAAGCATGGATCCTTGAGAGAAACCAATTCTTTGTCTGCAGGTGAACATTGTAACAGTTGCAATCAGTGGAGGTGCTTAAGTTGGAGTCCTGCTGATTCAGAAGGCAGGTGCTGTTTAAGAGTGGCTCTGGGAACTGTCCAGGGCCTTGGTCACAGATATCCTGTGTCTGTTGATCTACAGGGCCTGTTACAAAGCCAGTGTACTTACCCATGTTTCTAGGGAGAAGGAAGCACAATGAAGCAATATATTGGCAGGATAAAGTATTTTTTAATTCCTTGTTTAACACTAACACTCAAACATTTGTTAAGCTGCATTGAGCTTTGGGCAGGCACTTCTAAAATTTTATGTCTAAATCGAAGTTGAGTTTAAAAGAAATCAGTAAAGGTAGATCTTATCAGAGTAAGACATGGTCCTTACACCTCCTGCATGTGTGTATCTGCACATCTAAAATGACAGCTGTCACTGATTTTCTGGGATAGTCCCAGATTTCATGGTTGTACCCTGCTGTCCTGCAGAACTCTCCAAAATTTGACTTTGGCCCTCATGTGAAAAATTGGTGTCAGATCAGCATCAGACATTGTCCCAACTGGGGCCAGACTTCTCAAACTATACAGCTGCGTGACCTCTGCAACTGAGTTAGTGGCCTTCCATTTCATTGCTACTAATTGCTGTTTGTGGACTAGTTCTAGATCTTGCTCCCTGAATGTTGATAGCTTTATACAGGACTGACACAAAAAGGTGGTATTTTCTTTCTTCCACTTCTAGTGAACTGGAACGTCTGAGCAATCTGGTTGGCAAACCATCTGAGAACCATCCTCTTCATAATAGTGGATTGTTGAGCCTAGATCCTGTACAGGACAAAACTCCTCTCTACAGTCAACTGCTTCAGGCCTACAAATGGTCAAACAAGGTAAAAAGAATGTGTATTAAAATGCTGAAATGATGACTTGATATCTAGCTAAGCTTAGTGTTTGGCGTGCAGTGCACATAACATTTGATTTGCCCTTTAGGCACATCTCTGTGTCCAGGCTGCAGAACTTGCCGTAAAATTGTGGAGCAGAATTTAAGCTGTAATTTTCTGAATGTCAGGCCATGTTCTAATATTATCTTCTGTTTGTCTTCACATTTCTCCAACGGAGTCTTAACTGTGAAACACATGAATACCTTGAGTGTTGTCTCTTTTGCTGCATGTTATTTTAGTGCAGACATCCAACAAATAAATGCCTGTCTGCTCTCAGCCACAACATTTCCTACTGCATCTAAGGACAGTGAAATGCAGAGGCAGGGTCAGGAGCTGCTGAAGACCCCTCCAAACCTGCTTGCGAAAGAGAAATGGAGAGGAGATGCATTGCCTTCCCCTTTATTAAAAGCTTTAGCTGCTTCCCATGCCTTTCCATGTGTCGTCATCATCCCCTGTCTTGTAGCTGAAACCATTTATTTCCTGCCTTTCTGATGATTTTCCCAGTATAGGTCTGCTTTATAAAAATCATTGGCACAGCCAGTATCTCTGGACTGTATAAATTAAAGTGAATTCAGAGTAAACACCACAAAGAATACTGTGCAGAGCATAATGTTAACTTTCATTTTTGAATTTGAGTTAATTTAACTGTAACTGCTTTGGGAGTTTTGGTCTACTTTAGAACTCAATGTCAATTTAAAATATGATTATTCACCTGGCCCGCTTCCAATGCCCTTCAGGCCCCCTAGAAAAAAAATGAATGGTTTCTGTGTAAAATTTAGTTATGATAAGAAGTTCACTTTCCATAATCATGAACTCTCCTCCTTTAGTGTATTTAGAGACTTAAATTGAGCATATACCCTGCTTTGAGTACAGCCAGTGCAAGTTGTAGTGGATTAAAACTTGTGTTGCTTAATTTTTCTTTTCTTTCAGTGCAGAAAAGATACAAGTTCACTCTTGACACCACAATACTTCAGCTTTGCTTCTGTCATCTTGGATTTTTCTAGCATATGCTGACAGGCAGTTTGTTTGTTGCCTTGTTTGAAACAACTATGTTGAGTTAATACAACTAGGAAATGAGTTAATTTATGACGTGTTTTATCACTAGCAAGAGGCTATGCAGTTGGAACTTAATGACTGATTATCATGTACAAGACAGGGCAGGGTCTTTCTCTTTCACATCACTGTACAGATTCTGTTGCACTAAACAGGAATGAAAAATAGCAAAAATTATTCTGGTCAGTGACGTAAACAGGTAGATGTTGCGATTGAAGAATATTTCCTGTGATGCATAAGCAAGACCATCTTTCAAACTCCAGAATGACTTTGGAAGTCCATCTTTATTTGAAAGCTGATCTGGCATTATTGAGATCCACACACAGAATCTCTCAAAGCCTTTATTACAGCCCTTTTTGAAACGGTACACGTCTGTTAATATTTTGGCGGCAACTGGTACGTAGCAGTAAGATGCTTGATTTTGGGGAGGAACAGGAGGGCAGGGATTTTTTTTTCAGTAGAAACATGCTATACAGATCCAGCCTATTAACAGCACTACTCATTTTCACTTTGTTTCCTGCCATTAGTTTTAAATCAGATTCTAGGAAGGAAAACAATTGATATATGTATTTATTGATATATGTGTTGTTCTTGGAGAGTAGCATAGAAACTTTACGCTTAGGCACAAATATTTCTGACTATATGCTTAGTTCTTTAGGGATTTAGTTACTTCTTTAGAGAATTAAATCAATTTAATTACATGACTTGTAACAGAACACTTTAAAATATAAAATGTCCAAAGAGCTACGCAGAGCTGTTGTGCTGTTTTTTTGTTGTAGTCTCTGCTCCTTTTGGAAAGCATGAGGCTTCAGTATTCTCTGCATGTACAGAGCCATTTAATTCTAGGGGGAAAATAGTGTTTGTTTTTCTCCTGTGTTGCCTTTGCTACCTGACAAAGTGGAATAAGTCGATGAAGTTTGATTTAGGTAAATACAGGCTACACAGTGCATTGGTAAACTGCTTCCTTGGATTTCTAGTAATCAGCAGTGACTTCCTGCTGTGCTTTCAGCACTTGGCAGTGGTGCAGAGATCACTTCAGTGCAAACACGTGTGGGATGGCTTTTGCTGTCCTCTGGCTTTGGTAGTAGCAGATTCCAGTGGCACTCCAGCAAGAGGCTGCTGCTAAACATGTTCTTTGAACAAATGTAATAATCATTCCTTTCAAATATATATATTTTTTGTTTGACTACCTCATCTATCTACTATAGGTGCTATCTGTTTTTTGCTGCTTGGAAGGAAATTGTGTAGTGGCAATGTGTCACTGCACTTTTTGCTGGTCTGCATTTCATTTTTGATTTGTGACCCCTTTGTGGCTGGCTTGTATTTTTGATGAGCTGAGATTCCCATGCCCCCGCCTCTGTGATTGCTCATGCATTACTGATTGTATGAATAGCCACCTGGCTCCTAGTGAAGGATGTAGAGGGGATGGGAGGGGGAGTGAGGTTGGCTAAAATAGGATTTCAGCTGACAGCTATGAAGGAAAAAAGAAAGCACTCATTTGAGGCTTCTGCTGTTGTGTGGTTCCACACACACCTGGTTAACCATTAAACCATAGGACTTTAGATAGGACACTAACTGGTAGTGTAGGAAAGAGCAATAAGAAGGGAGCTGCCTTGGAATGTGAAAACGATGTGAATATACTTCATCTTAAGATGTTTTAAGTAGTTTTGCAGCATGTTATAGTTTTGGGTGTATTTGGAAGTGCAGGTTCTACTGCTAAAGGGAGATTTATAAGTACTGCTTTTTTAAATAACCTACTTACTTTCTGTGTTCAAATATTCATTCAAAGGGTTTGGTTACTCTTTAGATTAGCACTTTTGGCTCTCAACCTTTTCTAGACTTGAGGCATCCCTTGGAAAATGCCAGTTGGTTTTTGCTTGTGTTATGACTATGGGAAGTTACAGAGCAATTCTTCCGATGCAAATAACGTGGACCGCAACAGGCCAAAAGGTTTTTGACACCACGGATTCCTATTTGAAATTCCTGGGTTTGTCTTGTGAATCATGTTCAAGTGTTTGCACATCTAACTCTGCTAATGTTGAACAGCACCCTGTGGTACCATTAAAAGCATCTCGTTGCACCCTAGGGTGCCATGGCACGTTGGTTGAGAGTCACTGGTCCAAAGACTGCTGTTAGAATTTTTTTTCTATTAAGTATGTGCTCTAGTTGGCCAAGGTAGTTCAAGCCATGGGGAGCTTGTGAAATGAACTGCCCTAAAGCACAGTATAATATTTTATTTTTTTTAATCAGTCTGTTTTTGCAGTTTAGGAACATAAAGAAAATAATTTCTACCTCTACTGCTGTTTCTGTCCCCAGCAAAGTGCGTTCTTAAAATTGAAGACCTACGGCACTTGTGATTTTCAGTTTGGACCAGTGTTAGATTCTGGTTCTTGTGACTTGTGAGACTTTAAAATGGGCAGTGGTTCTTCAGATGAGTCGTTCTATATTGGTGTTGGGCCAAGATTTAATATATAGCAACTCTTGAAACTGGAATTTATGTAAATTTTGATTGCTGTGCATGCTGGACACCGGGGGTGAACTATTTGAAGTGAAGTAGCAATACTATGATTAGAAGAAGGTCTTATTTTATAGACCTAATTAGAAAAGTCTTTCTTAAGAATCTGCAGAGCAACACAGGAGATAAAGGATTCCCTTGACAATTTTAACCTTGCTTTATCCACCGAGTGTAAATGTGTGAGAGCTGTGATTAATGCATATTCTGTGGAGGACCACATTTCAAATGGCAATTACTGTCCTAAGGCTTTGGCCTAGGGCCATGCAGATAGATTATACTTAATAACTGTGGTTTCAGAGAGAGTTTTTTTTCTCAAAAACTTACTTATGAACTGCAAAACCAGTTCTTTCTGGACTTAGATAACTAAGACTTGCCTGATTCAAGGATATGGTGAAGTGAAATAGCTAAAACTTTCCCTACACAAGGTTCTTCTGGCAACTCTCATTATTTATTAACACCTGCTATCTTGATATTTACTTACCGAAGTTTATCCACCGGTTTTGCAGGCTGTAAAATTGTCCACGTAATAGAAACAGCTGTTTGGGAGCACAAAACAGCTTGTCAGATGTATTAATTACCCACACATACAGCTGCGAAAGAACTTTACTTTTACAGGTGTTGTCTGACAGAGCTTACAAGCTTTAGTTGGTATAAACATAAGTCGAGGAAGGACTAAATGGTTTTGCATCCACTTTGGTTAAATGAGATCTTGCTGTAACTACTGGGAAAAGTCATATGTATAAATTGGGTTAATTGCTGGTTGTAGAGCACTTGGAGACTTGTAATGTCTCCATTATTTAGTATTTAAGTCTAATTTATATAATGATTTCATTTTCATTTATTTAAGAATAGAAACCAAGTTCCTAATTGCAACTGAAGTATTATTTCCCAAATGGGCCCTCATGTATATTCTAATGTAATACTGAAGATGGATGTTGGATAACAAGAAAACAATGAGATATTTTCCTGTAGGAGAAGCGCTGATTGGATCTAAATATTGTTGGTAAAATAGGGAGCTCCTTGGAGCCAGAAGATAATCTTTTAATTCTCATTGAGCTCTTCTGCTAATGATAATACAGCAGTTCCTGTTTCAGTAATTGTGTGCATCTGAGCAATTGCATTTTTGTACTTTGCTTGGTCTTTCAAACAGTTCAGCAATTTAAGGTTACAGTAAAGTTGGTTAGGGGCCTGACGTGTGTTTGTGGCCCGATTTTTTACTTTTGTTATTTAGCATTTGACCTGCTGGGTGACATTTAGTTATTTTCTTGTTATCTGTGCATTTTCTGCATTATGTGAGAACTCACAGAAAGGTATTATGGGAGATAATCCCTCAATTATACATTTGACTTGAGGAGTTGGTCAAAAGTCACTCATTAAATTAGACTGAAATACTGCCCAATAGTGATTATGTTGTGTCTTATATGTTTTCTGTACACAGATATTAAAATTACAGTAATTTAGCCAAGGCCGGCACTCAAAAGTTAGCAAATGCTAGAATGAGAGTTGCCTGTGCAATATTAATGCATCGATTAAAAAGGGTGGTGTTCTGGGGTGGTTTAATTGATCAGTCCAATTTTTGTCTTTAGCACCATTGCCTTGTTCATTGTGTAAGATGCAGGATGCTCAGATTGAAGCAACTCTCTTAATACTAAGTTCTGTCCATTTATTGTGGAATAGCGTACTTTATTTACTCCGTATCAGCCAAATGCTGTGCTGCATATGCAGTGTCTTCATGGCCTTTTCCATTGTGTTAGGCATTGTAGTACCGAAGTCTCAAAGGTTAATGGATTTGCCTATACAACGTTCCTCTGAAATAGGGTTGAAGTACATGTAGAGTACTGAGGAACAGTGAGATTTCTGCACCAAATGCTACAAAAGTGTATGCTTCTGACTAGATTAATTTATTTTCAGAAGCTGAGAACACCTGCAGCTTCCATGGACTTTAGGAGGAATCAAGTGCTCAGCACTCTTACCTAACATCCCCCTCTTTCTCTCTCCCTTTTTTTTTTTTCCAAGCACCTCAAATTAACTATCCTGAAAATGAATAATTAGTAGCCATCACTGTAATTCTTTATGTAGGTGACTTAGCTGACATTATGTCCCATGACAGAACCGGTAGTGGAGCTAGGTTTTCTTGTATTTCAAGCTCCTTCCTTAACCGTAGCACTGTATATCCCTCTCCTAATTATTGAACAGTTCTCATTTCCTGCTGCAAATGAGTCCAGTGGCCTATGGGTAACAGCATCGTTCACTAAGACATCTTGACTTGCTTGCTGTCTAATGTACGCACAGAGTGAGGCAGAGGGGGCTTACAGAAAAAAGTGGGTCACTGTGCAATTAAAATTGGTATTGTAATTCATACACAAAATGATATTGGATACAGGACTTCTAGGGCTAATTTAATTTTTAATCTGTGAAAGCTTCTGATAGACTGTCCATCCTGCCAACTGTAGCAATGCTTGAGCTTGGAATAAATGACCTCTGAGCACTTGAGATGTATCTGATTCAAAGAATTAGGTACGACTGCTTCTGTGAGGTTATTGCTTGTACTGTATATTCATCCATTCTCTTTGCCCTTGGTGTGTCATTTTGTGTGCCCTAGCCCTGTGCGTGCCTGAGGCAATGTCTGTTAAGGTGTTCCTGTTGATTCCTGTGCAAGGGTAAATGTACAGCAAGTCCATAAGGGTAGGTGATCAGTTTTTATAGGACAAAAACTTCTTATATTACAGGGACACTTTGAGGTACCTACTGCTCAAGATTTGACTTCTCTGAAGCTAATAATCTGTTAGGGAACTTTGCTGTTTTATTTGAAATTAATGTTAAAGGGCGCTGTCATTAAGTGACTCCCAGCAACTGCTTTTCTTGCTGTATGGAAGGAATGATATGGCTGCCCTTCAGCAGCAGTGAATTTAAGCATAGTTCCTAAGCAGTTAAAATTAATCTTACCATTAACAAAATTCCTATTGTACAAACCAAATGAAGGCCTTGTACAGTAGGAACTTTTTTCTTCCCTAGCAATAAATAGGAACATGTGTTCAAGTTAGTTTTTCCAACTGTAGGCATTCAGTAGTATAAAATGTATTTAAATAATGTCGTATTCAAGAGGAAAGTTACTTAATGTATGTCTATCAATTTTAATTGTAAAGAGATTTCACTATTTTGTACTGTTTACATGGAGCTTTCTCTGTTTTGCTCAGTGATACTTGCAGATTTTCATTCTTGCGTGTACATGTGTATATGGTGGAGTGGGTAGGTTGTATGTTGGTGGTAGTAGTTTTGCTTAGAATAGGGTCAAGATGATATTAAAAAGGGCTGCTGATGTAACTATAATAATTAGAGACTTCAAATCGGGTATCCTCACTCTTTTGTTGACAGGTTATATTATTTGCAGGAAATTAACTGCTTGGTTTACCTGCCTGTATAAAGGGGAGAGAAGTCTTGCAGACTTTAGTAGTAATGACTAAGTCTTACGAATGCTTAAATGAAGAATGGTACAGAAGTGCAAAGTTTTATGAATTCACTTTTTAAAACCTAGATGCGCTAATCCAGGGTGTGAAGGTAAATGCAACAAGGGAGAAAATGTAGTTGTCATCTGTTTGTTGGGCCCAAGAAAGTTAATACGTTTGTTTTTAAATCAGTTGCATCTTAGTGTTATTTTATCCATCTTTCACAGAAATTCAGAGATCTGACTTTTAAGTTAATTACCATTAATGGAGTTAAAATGATTTTCTTACACTTAAGAAACAAGAGATTACATATTCCTTCTTTGTTTATTAAATTACTGTGATAGGTTTCTTCATCAATTATTTGTGCAATTTCTTTGTTGTAGGCCTCAAAAATGAAATCAATAGTGTCTTGTAGAGAAATTCCAGACTTGTTAGACTGCCCTTGGTAGCTTGGTATTGATTAGACACGAATATTGAGTTTAATGGCAATAAAATGCCATTAAATGTTAACTGTAATAGGAGAGGAACACTGTTGAAGTAATTTTTTCATCTTGACTGTAAAGTGAAGCGCTCATTCCAAGGAACATTAATTTTAATTGCTGGATGCGCTCAAACATTTTGAATGTAATGCGGTTTTACAGTAGCATGGACAATGTAACTGAATTATCATGTTGGCAGTTCCTTGGAAATTCAGGCAGATGGCCAAGATTTTGTCCTTTAGGGACTTTATCCTATAAAAATGCAGTGTTGTAATATTTTGATATGCTGTTGCAGGGGAATCCAGCTTTTTTTGCTGAGATTCATTCGTTCAAATGGGGACAAGATTTTTCTTTTCAAGTCTATCATAATATCAGCTGGATGATGCATGTGTGTGGTGCATTGAGGAAAAAAACTGTATTGTGATAGCTTGCCCAGCCAGTAGCCAACTGCTGAAGCCAAGTACTTTTGAAGGTTACTCTTGAGGATCTGCATTTGCTGGTTTAAGTAGTAATGGTCATGTCACAAGTAGGATTTAGGACCTTGGTGTACTTCGAGTAGGAGGGATGGTTTAGAGAAGAGCTTGTTACTGGAAAAGAGTTGACATGATCGAAACTTAAGGCTTGTCTGCCAGCAGGAAGCTACTGCAAAAACCCCCGCAGAGTTTGAATTAAAATGCAGTGAGTATTCAGCTTTAGCACCCTGTTGGGATGTTTTTATTCGATACTAGCAGTGCCTTTTAGCAGTTGAGTTTAATTTCCTTCCACACTGTGGAGTATATCCATGCAGGGAAGCTAGAATATAATAGCCCAGCACAACTGCTGCAGAGGAGTTAGTATTATTTTCTTGTGTTGGCAGGTCCTTGGAATGGATAGTCCAGTCACTGGAGAAACAGGTGACTGTAACGGCAGTAGAAGTTAAAGTGCACAGTGTGGTTTTGTGCTAAGGACACAAAATTAGGAGCTGAGACACTTGGATTCTCTTCCTGACTACCATATTATTTTTCCGTGCAATCTTGAGCAACTTGCTTCATTTTTCTCTGCCTCCAGTTTTGTTATGTATAAATAATACTTAACCTCCTTCCCGGGAGAGTTTTGGGTCTATATGTGTGTCAAGTGCATTGAAAGCCTTGGATAGAAACCCTGTATAGATGCCGAATACTGTCTAGGTGGTCACTAATGTTCATTTGGCTGGCAGCCTGAAACAGTGCCCTTTTTTTATATTAATAATATTTTGGTCCTAGTGGGAAGCAATGAAGGAAGGCCATACAAATGTTTATACCTGGGGATGACTTGGGGATGTGCATGCCATTGGAGGAGGATAAAGAAACTTCCTGGAGAGTCACCGTGTTTTTAAAGGCTAGCTAAAAGCAGGAGGAAACTATATTAAAGAAGACTATTGTGATGATCATCCAGAAGAACAGCAGAAGTTGCCAGCTGCTGTATACAGTGCAATATTTATTAGTCTTTAATTTTTTTTTTAAAAAACCCCACTGGGTAGTTGAGGAGTAGAGAGGCAAATAGAGTAGAAAAATGATGCCAGTTATGCTCATCTTTTCTTTGGGAAGGGGTATTTTCTAGTGGGTTGCTCAGGAGGCTACATATTAGGACTTCTGGCATCTGTTCTTGATTCTGCCATTGACTCACTGTATTGTAGACAGCAACCAACTTTTGTCCTGCAGATTATTACCTGTCTACTTCATTGGGATCAAGGCTGAATTTATCTGTGTGAAGCCCTTTGGGACATTCAACAGAGAGGTGTATATGAGTTCAAAATATTGCCACTTTTGGCACCTGGTAGTAGTTAAAGCAAAAGAGACTATTTGTTTCAGAGGATAGAATAGGCAGTGGCTATGCTTGAGTAGAGCAGGGACGTGTTTCTGCTCAGCAGGAGAGTGTATTCAGCTGGAGATTCCTAGCAGGAGAAAAGTCACAAAAAGCAGAAGCTGCTGCTTAAATGAACCTTTTCTCATTGAATGTTGGGAAACAGTATGGTTTGGATTAGAGCTGGCCAACTGTTGGTCTGCAGGCAAATCTGGCCCATTAGGTTAATGTGTGGCACTTGGGCTCCTACCTGGCCACTGCTGCTCCCATTGCTCAGGCTGCCAGCCCAGTGGGAAGTGTGGTGAGTTTCCTTCTTGCCCAGCAGTGCCAATTGGAGAAGCTTGGGTGGGAGACTCATGGTATTCACGCAGCACTAGTGGGTGAGGATTACCTGTGCATTGGTGGGAATGGGGGGGGTGTGGAAGCAAGGAGGGGGCTTGCACAATAGTTGTGGGTGGATTGCCTGTGTGGTGGTAGGTAGCAGCAGGGGAGCTTGCGTGGCAAGTTTGTAGGGGCTCGCACTGCTCACAGTAGGGTTTCAGGGAGCCTTCATGGCCACTGCAGCGCACAGCCTATGTGGTGGGCAGCCATCAACTTCAGAGCAGCTGAGCAGCCCTGCTTCAGAGCATTGGTTAATATTTGCTTCATTTATACTTGCTAAATATGTGGCCTGCTATAAATATTTTGGTTCTTTTCACTGAAGAGTAGGAACCATCTCTGCAAGGTTTCATTAGCCAGTTATTTTTGGGATCGTCTGCTAGAGGAACTACCTGTGTTGTAATGTTTAAGCACAATAAGTGTTAGTTAATGGGAACTCTAACACAGGGTTGCCATGCCTTCCTGGGGTTTATTTTAACATTAAGGTTTGTGTATCCTCTTATGGTGAGTTTAATGTATTCTGGGTAATAAATGCTATTGTTGCAGCTCAGTAGATGCCTTGATGTCCCACAGATGCCGTGCTTTTGTTACGTGAGCACCACTGTGCTTTTTCCTTTGCACGCAGGAACCTGTCGGTTCATATTTAGTGTTCTCTAAGATGCTTTCTCAGAGCTGACTGCAGGGGGACCTTAAGACCAGTGACTTTTTGGTCCTTGCCAGTAGACTTGCTCTTTGATTCATTTAATATATCTAATCTAACTATCCAGTACCAACCTGAGAAGATAATTACCACAAATTATCTTTTAAACCGGAGGCAGTCTCTCAGTTAAGCACCATGCTGATTCTCTACAGATGCTCTATAGTAGTTATTCGATGGATTTTTTTTTTAAATTTGTGTGTATCGCAGGAGAGAATATTATGGCAACAACACTGGTTTAGAAATGAATGTTATGGCATCTTGTAGAATGTGCTCCAGAAGAACTTGAATACAGCATTTGTAAGAATGTCATGTTGAACGTTTGAATTTGAGAGAGAGGTATTTTATTTGTTTAAAATGCCATTTTTAAAAATGCCTTTAGCCATGCATATGAGTAATGTTTGCAGTTACATTACAGGATTTAATATTTATAAGGGATGTGAATGCTCATGTTTCAGGAAAATAAAATGAGCACAAGCCGCCTTGGAACGAGGAAGGATCTTCCTCTATGGACTGGTCATTCATGGTGAGGTGTCTTGTACTTTCCTCTGAATTTCCTGATATCAGCAACTTTTGGAGACAGGATGCTAAATTGGATGCATCACTGGTCTGATCCAGTATGACAGTTCCTATATTCTTTTTCTGTTTGTTGAAGGTGGAAGATTTCTTCCTTAAACTAGAATAGTACAAAGCAGGGTAGTGATGGGGCATTATTTCCTATTTGCTTTTGGTTACCATTGTAGGCTCTGGTTCTTAGGGCTGATTGTAATAACTGAACCAACCAAAACTTCATCATTATCATTTGTTACCTGTCCCTAAAACAAATCGCCTTTGCTCCTCTCTCTAATTTTCCTTTTAATTTCATCATTATCCTTTCTCTTTCTGCTTCCCTCCCCCCTTATGCTTTTGGAGTTTGTATTATTTGTTTCTAGTTGATTCTTCCCCTTTTTATTTGAGACTTAATCCTCTGTTTTTTGAGATGGAGGGGGAATGTGGGATTTTTTTAAGGTTCCAGCTTTATTCCTCAGCCAAGGCAAGAGACAGTTGCCTTTGGCTGAAGAAGGCTGGGCAGGCATTCCTGGTGGGACCATAATTCTGGCCTTATGTAGTTGCTGTTGAGTAGTGAGGCCCATAGAGGACCAAGTATGCTGCCTTTTCAGCATACTCCATTCTTGTTAGTCTGAGGAGCAAAAACCCATGCTTAATCCTGACCAGTAATCTGCTGCCATGAGCTCATCCTGTCTGTCCTGTGCTTAGCATCTTCCTCATCTCCATATTTTTCTCTTCCTTTCCTTCTGTCTGACTTCAGACTAACCTGGCTAACTACCTCTCTCTACTCAGGACTGTGGAAACTCTCCCCTGTCAACATTAGAGGATCCTGCTTGGGCAGATGACTTCAAAGTACTGCCCTCAAGAACCCAGCAAAATGATCATTGTTATTTTGCTCCTGCTAGCAGCACCCTTGAGGTGAGGGGTTGGTGGGATTTTTGTTACAAAATTGCCTTGCTGTGCCAGATTTAGACCCTTGCACTGGTCAGTTGATGTGCATCTGCCTTTCTTGGTAAATTAAGCTTGGTCTTATATTTGGGTAAGAAAATGGTGAAGACAAGCAATTCTGTCATGTTAAAGATTCAAGACAATTATCCAGGAATCCTTTACTTATGCCCTGCCCCGCTTTTACTTTTAAACAGCTATTCCCTCCCCTACCGGGTGAATAACCATTAATAATGCTCAGTAAGGCACTCTAGGCAAAAGCAGTGCTACATCTGTACGAGGAAGAAGGACTTTTTTTATTCTAATCTCTTAAAATAATTCATATAAAATTTGAGGCCACCAATAAACAGTATACATTGCTGATGTGTTTGTTGTTCTATTGCTGTGCCCTGTGTTTCTCAAATGCTACAGTATTTTTTCAGGGCTGTGATTAAGAGTGCCATAAGCCTTACCATTCTCACTTTCCCTAATTATGAAAAGTGATACATCAATCTATGCTGCATTATAAATCACAGCCACCTTGTCAGCCGTTGAAGATTATTGAATGCTTTGAAACACCTTTATTTTCTAATGAGTATTGTTTATGTGTTTCTGATAAGTATTAATGTCCTAGCTTTTATCCCATGTCGGGGGGGATATGATTGATGTTGCTCTCTTCTCATCAGAACACTTCTGCCCACTCCCTTTTACTCACTTCTGCTCCCTTTCTCCTTCTGCTGGGACCCTGTAAACATTTTGGCTGGCCAAATTTTGCTATCTGCAAGTCAACACCCACTCTTCCATTCTCTTTCCACTGGAACTTTGCACAGTGCAGTGCTCTCGTGAACTCAGTTAACGCACCTTTAAATTTGTGTCTTATTAAAAACAAATTTTGAGCTAAGCTGTGCACGGTTACAGAACTGTGTGGTGCAAGTTGTGCCTTGATCATCCTTGTATCTTAGAGTAGAAGAAGATTAATTTATAGCACTTGACAAATGTAGCGAACTGGAAATGGAATCTCCCTTGAACACACGGGACTTCGCGGAAGCCCCCTTGCATCCTTAGTGTAGCACAAAAAGAGTGTGTCTGTGGGTGTAATAAAAAGCAAAACCAAAAAAGTAAAAACCCAGCATTTTTTGAGCAGAAGTATTTTGAATATTGGCTTGAAACACATTGCTCTTGTGCTACCATAAACACTTTTATGGGAACACAAAGGCCAAGAAAGCAGAACTCAGTTCCCCTTGTTGTACCACAGCAGCCCCAGATTCGTGGCCACGATGCACATGGTATCAATTTGTGCCATTTTCTGGCAGCAGATGTTTGTTAGGTTTCTGGCAGTAGAGTGTGGTTAGCTTGCAATTGCTGATGCTGTCCGGTCTCCCCTGGCAGTCACTTCTGGGGCTTCAGGGGCTCCATCCTCCTTACCCTGGGAATTCCCATTTGTGGGTTGAGCAGGATCAGGCCTCTGAAACCCCAGGAGCACCTGCCTGGGGTCTCCCATTTGGGATTTCATGGGTGCCTGTTGACTCTCTGGTGCAGTCCTAGGGCTGAGTGTGGCCTCATTGTGGTGAGGTCAGCCCGAGACCATGTGGGAGCCAGCTTTCCCTGCCTACAGAGATGAGCCCTGGAGGTTACTTGTTTCTAATTCCTACCTAAGAGGGTGGACTCCTCACTGGGCAGGCCCTTCTTAGGCAGGCAAGTCAAAGCAAGCATTACCTGAGCTCCCTCTTTTGGGCACAGAAGCTATTTGAGGCATTAGGCCAACAGAAATAAAAATACAAAAAAAAGTCAATTCTCAGCTGACACTTTTAGTGCTCCAGTGCAAGTGGGTCTAACATAGGCAGACAGTGTTACAAAGACAGTCCTGTTGAACTTCAAAAAAAAAAAAAAGTAGTTCTGCACAGCCTAGACATTTGTCCCTGAGGAAAGAGACCAGATGTGCATACAAGTGCCCTAGTTTTTCTGCAGATAGAGGGAAGGATAGGCTTTGGCCTCTACAGAGGCAAAAAGGCATTTATTCCATGTTGTCTCCAGTCCTCAGACCAAAATGTTGAAGGCTGCAGAGCATTTTTTTGACTCCCAAGTGTTTCAACAGATCCACACACAAAAAAAAGAAGCCAAGTGACAGTGGAAACCTTTAAATCCACACTGGCTGTCATCAACAAAAGGGATTTTGTAACTTTGATAGAAATAAAGGATGCCTTTTCCAGGGATGCCTTCTGTGATGTGCAGGGCATTATGCAGCAGCACTAGGGAAGTTTACAAGAGTGCTACTAGTGTTGGTAGCAGCTTTTGTTGAGGAAGAGTTTCATCTCTCTCCCTTCCTGGGTGGCTTCCTTATGTTTTCTCATGGGCCGTATCCAGACTTGCACCAGTGAGACGATAAGGATGGTCCAGAGCCACAGTTCTGTGAAGAGTCGGTTACCACCATCTCGGTGGATTTCCCATCTCATTAGAAGCAGACTATCCTTTGCTGGTTTTCCACTGCAGGAAAGCCAGGTGAATTGAAGAAACTTATTAAACAGTTGATCTCAAGGGAAGCATCCATTCACTCGCTTCTGCTGTTTCTGAGATTGTGGGTCTCCTGTGGGGATATTCTTAGTGAGACTGTGCTTATGTACAGCTACTAGAGCTTCCTCTCATTCGTCCCTTCTGTACTTGGGGATTAGTGGTTACATGGACATACTTAAGTAACTCTTTCCAAACCTGGGAAGGCGAGTAGAATGTCTCCAGCAGTTCGAAGGAAAAGACAGTAATGTCTGTGACCCCTAAACGTGTCCTCTAAGGCAGCGTTTCTCAACCAATGGGTCACGACCGAAAAGTGGGTTGCAGGAATGTATGAAAGGGTAGTGAACAAACTTTAAAAATGGATTCTGCTTTCAAGGGGAAAAATGTGAGAAACTGTGGCTTTTCTCTTGCAGGCTGGCAGAGTTCCCCCTCCATCCCATACACCCACCCCCTACCCCACACAGCAGGGGGCTGGTGGCAAGAGATGGTGGGTCAGGACTGGTCATTGATGTTTACAAATGGGTCCTGGTCCAAAAAGGTTGAGAACCACTGCTGTAAGGTATAAATGAACATCCCTGAACTTGTGTTGAGAGGGAAATACTAAGGTTTAGCCCTGCCATTTGGCTCCCTGTACTCTACATTTTTAGACATTTGGGGGATAACATCACTTGTTGCTCAGATCCTTTAAAAACACCCCCTTTGAGCCTACAGATAGAAACATTTATATGTCTCAGTTTTTTCATCTCTGAACTTGGGGATAGTCTTGCAATTCTTAGAGGTAAATTGGAGGTGTTTGTAAAACTCTGACATCTCAGATAAAAGCTATTGGAGAATGCAAGTGTTGTCATGTTATGAAATAAATGACACAAGGCTGGAGGTTTCATACTTTTATTTGCGTGGAACTTTTGCTAATTTCTTGTGCCCTTCATATAAAATTCTGTTTAAATTATTCCCCGCCCCCCCCATTTCCCAGTATTGTTTCTCCTGTTAGACTTTTTAATGAGCTTTTTGCTTGTTGTCTTATTATGCAGCAGGGCAGTTTTGTGTCTGATCTTATTTGGATTTTTTTCTCAGAGCTGTAAAATGTAGTCTCCTTAAATTCTGTGCCAAACGGCTTAATTGGCTGGCGGAACCACATTTGGCTGAACCAAATTATTTTCAGTTTTACTAAGTTATGATGTGTTGGTAACGAGTTATAGTACAAGTCATGCCAATAACGTAAAAACTGGTGGAGTAAAACTTGTTTTTTTTTAAGGTATGTTTCCATACACAGTCAAATAATTTTGTTGGCCAGCAAATTAGATACTACTTGATGCTGTGACTTGTGGAAAGTGGCACAGCAGTTCTGTGCTCAGCAATAATTGCATACTTGGAATGCAAAGATTTCACTTGGGGTGTGGAATTCCTCGCTGTTGAGGGGGCAATTCTATTATCAAAGTGTAATCCCCTCTCTGCACGTCTGCTCTAACCGCTTGTAAAAACTTGCAACGATGAGAGATTCCACAACTTCCCTAGGCAGGTTGTTCCAATTCTTAACCACTTGCTTACTAAGAAAGTTCTTAATATCTAACCTAAACTTCCTTGGCTGTAATTTAAAACCCTTGCTCCTTTTCCTGTCCTCTCGGGTACAGAGAATAGTCTACTCTACACCATCCTTTTTATAACTGCTCTTCAAGTGTTTAAAGACTGAAAAAAAAATCGTACTTAAACCAAAACCTGTACCTGAGTGTGTGGCCAGTTTAGGGGACACTGTAATTCCGCTTCTCAGCCATGTTCTTCCATCAAGGCTGGTCAATCTCCCTGATAATCCTAGAATCTTTATGACAGACGGTTGTGGAATGTGGGTTGCCTAAACCTTACATTAAACTTGGGAAAATTAATAAATATTGGATATACTTTGACAGTTACTCTTCATTTATAGAAGCAGGTAAGTGGCTTGTTGGAAAGAATTTGCCTGCAGCTTTTATTTTTGTTCAACCAAAAATATTTGGTGATACAAAATGAGATTGTCCTGTGCAACAAAAGGCTGCTTCTATGAGAAGTGTGTGAAACGAGGTGAGAACAGTTGTATCTTTTTTCTCCTTGCTGATTCATGAAAGCATAGAAACTTGTTTTCAATGAACACAAAGTATGCGTGTCATATATTGTTGTGTTTGAACGTTTGCTTGGTGTCTGAGTGGGGTTTTTAATTCTTGTTCTTCTAGACATGCATATTTGATACTCCCATGAAGAATGATTTGGCCCGTATCCAGTTGTGATGAGCTCTTCTTCAAAAGCTCGTGCATTGATCATCTGATATAAGTAACTAAAAGACCCTTATTGAGTAGAATCAATATTTTGTTTGAAAAGTAACATTAGATTTGGTTGGAACACTATAAGCAAGGTTTTTGAGGGATGGTAGTTTTGATGGGAAAGCAAGAGCATGACTTCAAAGAGTTACCTTTTTACATACGGAGTACAGACATAAAACTGTCTTTAATAAGATTCAAGCTTGCACTCCATAAGAAAAGGAAACCCTCATTGCGTGGCTTCAGATTTGACCTTGTTTTCATTTTTCCCATTGTGCTTAGATTTTATAAGTATGCATCTATCAGCGTAGCAAGATTAATGCTCGCCATTCGGAGACAAAAGAATCATCCATTAAGGAGAGAAGGGCAGTCATACTTGTGAATTCCTTCCTTTTATGATAGTCATTCATATCAAACTATGAGTAAAATATAACTGTGCATTTAATTTATGTTAAAAAATACTCCTAGAATAATAATGCGATCATAGGTTATAAAAGTGCACTAATACTATGCATTACTTCTACAAACAATAAAATTACTTTTTTTCTTGTGTATGAAGTCCCATTGAAATCAGTGGTGCAAGTGCCATTCCCTAAAATACCGCTGGGGGCACCCACAAGTGCGCACAACAAGGTACAATACCTGTCTTGAAAAGCTCATGTGTGTATAGCTTTGCACCCAGATGTCAGCATATGATGTCTTGACAGTCACACCGATTGCATTAAAATGAATTCTTTCCATTTGTCTCAACAACATTTTAATATACAGTCCATAGTATGACCATATGCCATAGCTGCAACATGGAAGGTGAAGACTGAGGACAAGAGAGACAGTTATCAAGAAGGCTTCTGTCTTAAATTGGCCATGATCCGAAAGCATTTGAGAACCTGAAATACAAGCACTGTGACACTTTCTCCACTGTAAAAGCCCCAAACTTGTAGATGCTTAAGAGAACTTCTTTATTTTATATTTATTTATTTATTTATTTATTTAAATCCAGGAGCTCTATGTGAGTGTTTTAATCTTAGACTGTGAGTGTGCCTGGGATTTTTTTTGGGTGGGGGTTGACCATCACAATAAAACAGCTGAATCAAATGTATTCTTTTGTGTAGAAAACATATTTATTGGGTCTTGAGAGTTTGTTTCCAGTTTTAGTCTAACGCAGTTAGAGACGGCTGCTGCTAATCTTGGAGAAACACAGTTCAGTGATGAAAAACACAATATTCTCAGCTCAACTGTTGGGTTCCTGTCTTATTTCAGAAGTTGGCTTTTTCCTGCATTAAAAGAACTCATTTGGAGGATATGTCACATTTGAACTTGCATTAAATGAACTGCGCTTGGTTAAAAATTGTTCTTTTAGTGTTAACTTATCCTATCAAGGTTGACTAGATCTTTTTTTTTCCTGCCAGTGAGACTTTTCATTGCGCCTTTTTTGGAAAAAAATCAGACTAACATTCCCTGCCCTACCCATATGCTTTCAGTTGCATTCTATTTAGGGTTCTCACTGCAGTTGTCGTCACGTTGAGATTTAACACGTTTCTTGGCCTGCCTCATGGTTCATTTTTACTCTGAGCGGAGTTTTACATTCCCAGATTTTCAGAGGTGATGATTTAATTTTTGGTTATGCTGTTTTGATGTAGTTATCTGGTGTGTCCTCCAAAGTCACCTGTAGTAACCAGGCAATTCACGTAACTAATCACATTTGCAAGGTTTCTCATGATGTACAGGACTAGCAGATTCTTCTTGATTTTTATTTTCTTTCTTCCTGATGGTTCCAGCTGCTTGCAACAGCACCATTTCATTACTTATTGACCACAGGACCACAAATGGGTCATGATAGAGGAGAGGTGGTAGTGTCATTGTAGATGAGACACTAGAATAGGACCCTAAAGCTACAGTTCAGTTCCCAGCTCTGTCACCAGCTTGTTGAACAATGTTGGGCAAGTTATCCTCCCGCTGCATCCATTTGCCCATCTTTAAAATAAAGGTTATAATACTTAGAAAAATGCTGTGAGAGCTACTGAAGAAGTGTTTCATAAGAGCTGGGTCATTGGAGGCTGCTGGCTGTTTCTCCAGCCCAGGAAAGACTGACCCTAGGTGAAAGCAACTGAGGTTCATTTGCTGAAATGTCAAATGAGAGAGACGTTCCTGGTCATTGCACCCCGTGGCATTGTCTTGTTACCACCTGTTGATAATTCTAACAAGTCATGAGACTATAGCTAGCTGGCACTAACAAAAATGATCTTTCTGTGATCACAGATAATGCTTTTGAAGTGGAAATGATGGAGGTGTCATCTCAATCAACTGAGCGGACTGGAATTGTCTTTTGTGACATGCCTTGTAAAGCACACTAGTCATTTAAGGGGAAGGCCTACTTGGAAGACACAGAGCACATTAAAACTAGCCCCTGCAAGAACTGCAGCTGTAGGATGGTTTCAGAGATCAGATTGCAGATCAGCAAAATATCTCAAAACTGCCCTCTTGCCTAATGTGCTTATCTGCTCAGTGGTGAGGGAAAGGAGGAATTTGACTCCTCTGGATCAAACGGATCTCTAGCTGTTTAATATATTAATGTCCTTCCTTTTGCAATAACTGTCAGAATGTTATGGTCCAACACTTTGCCTGGGAAAATCTCCAGGATATTTAAAGTTTTCCTTGGTATTTTTTTTTCCCACAGTCTAAAGAACCTGACTTGGGACTGCTTTAGGATTAAGTGAGATTACTAGCATCTTTTCTCCATCCCTCCTGTGTACCTTGTATGAATACGTCCTAATAACTATTGATATTGCATTCATCCTGCAAGAAGCTAAGACCTTTAGTGCCTGCTGATGCTGCAGTTTTGATGTTGTGTTTTTCTTGCAAGTAAAATCAATTGAGACAAGTCTTGGTAACTTTTCCAGCAAAATAAAGTGGCTATGACAAAAAGCTGTTGAAAGTTTTCTTCTTATACACAGGGCATGTTCTTACATCCCATACGAGATTGTTTCAGCAGAATCGATTGGTAGATCCACTAGATTTTAAAGGTTGAGCTTAATCACATTTCAGGAAGATTGAAGAAGATACAAAATTGCTGCTATGCCTTAGTTGGCAATGTCCCTTTGGTTGGTGCTCTTTGCTTTATGCAGACTACCTCTTAATTTACTTAGCGACAGCAACAGCGCTTAAAGGGTACAAGTCAACATGTTTGCTTCCTCTTACAAATGAGGGAGCCAGTTAGTAGCTGGGAGGAAGCGCAACTTATCTGCCTTTTGGAGGACTGAAGGTGGAAGGGAGGATTTCCCCCGTAGACTCTGGAAGTGAAGGCTGTGACTCCTTTTCAATGGGGAGGTTTTGAGGACAGGTGCAGGCTCAGTGCCGTTGCTAGTTGATCCATGCAGTTACTGGAATTTAATTAGTCAGAGGCTGCTTTTTGTCCTGTTGTTTTGCAGTGTGGTGCTGTACAACAGATGGATGGGAGAGACTGTGGGACAGTCTTGGTGGGTGGGGACTTTTGTGGGAATCAAAAGAACAGCTTTCTAGTTGTGTTTTATGTGACAGCTTGGTGTTCTCCAGTTGTCCACAGAGACTTTGGCATGTTGTTATGTTTTATAAATGTAGTGTTTCAGGATTGTGTTTTTATCTAAAAGGTTACTGCATCTGTATATGGCTCTGAATACATTCCGTATTCATTTCTCCAGCCATCAAGAAGGGTACAATTGCTGCATGACAGCAGATTGTATCAGCTGAGTACAGCAATGGCTAGGGAGACTAGGCCCCGCAAGACTGAGATGCAAATATAGTATAAGTATTCTGGTGGGACAGCAAGTGGTATCACAAAGCGCCAAAGGATGTTCTGGGGGGAATCTGAATTCAGTTTCTCTGTCCCTCCAAAAAGTGTAGAAATCACAAAACCATCATAATTCTTTTTATTTCTTTTCTCCCCCCACAATCTATTAAGATAAGTAAGATTTCCAGTACCTGCAAATTGAAGACTTTGAAGAAAGGTGGTGCTTATTACCATTTATCCATTCAGTAGTTGTTTTCTTATGGTAAATTTCACTTGTTTTCTAGTGTTAATTCAAACTTAATTTCTGTGTTTACATGAGTCTTTCCTTCAAGAACTGGGAGAGGAAAACAAGAATATGAAAAATGGTCCTAAAAACTATAGTCTACCTGGGGTCTTGAGGGCAGATGTGGTAAGAATTGACTACCTTTCAAGTGGACATTTCAAAATGTTTTGGGGTTTTTGATTGTGTCGAGCAGTAGTGTGTGTGTGTCTCTCTCTCTCTCTCTCTCTCTTTCTCTCTCTCTAATGGTTTAGAGCTCTCCATCCTCCTGTCATCAGGACCCCAGTAACCTTGCAGCTGTTAGTTAGTCCATTGAAGGAGGACACCAAAGAAGCCTTGCCAAATTCCTCAGCTTCACAGGGTTTGCTCCAAGAAAGGCTTTTGCTACTAAAACACACTTCTAATATGTATTGCAGGGATTTATTAATGTACAAAAGCATCCTTCTGGTTACTTTAGACAGTGGTCTAAATGAACTAACAGAGTACACTTTATTTTGCTATATCCTGGAAACGTTGATTAACTTGGGTGCTAATTTTCAAAATTTAGTCATTCCATAATTAGCCTGCTAAGTACCACTGCCCTACTGCTGCTGAGCCTGGGCAGGCGAGCCCATAGCAGGCACAGAGCATGCAGGACCAAGACTGTGCAGCACGGGTCGCTGCTGGAGCATGGGGCTGGGGTCAGTGGCAGTGGCAGCCAGAGAGAGCTGCTGCCACCTGGGCTGCCTAGAAGGGCAGTCCAGCCGTGGAGCCCCACCCCAGCCTGCTGTGTACCCTGGTGGTGGCAGGATGTGCCGCGGCCAGATAGTGCCTGGGCCAGGCGGGACAGCGGGACCTACTGCAGACTGGACAAGGACTTGCTGTGGGCCAAATCTGGCCCGCATGCCCTATTTTGCCCATCCCTGATATAATAAAGAAACAGTTGCAAAGAAGCTCTTTAATTTTTGGCTTTTCTTTAATTTTTGGTCTTTTGGCTTTTGCTGGTGCAGTGTAGAGAAATCCAAATGGCTGTGGCTTCACCATAAGCCTTGGTTTGTTTTACCTGTTTTTCAAATGGGTGCTGACACACAGTAGTATTTTAAGTGTGTGCTTGAGTGGACTGATGGACATTTATTCTGCATTTATTTAGAGTAGCCTTTCAAAGGGAATCTTGCATTGCTTGGATAACCTGACTTTTTTTTGCGTATTTTGCTGCGTCAGCCACCATGTGAAACCTGGAAAACAAATGGCTTATGTTGGCCACGCTTTTCAGTAAATGTGGAAACAATATATATGTTTTTAAATTAATAATGGACGAGGCAAGGTTTGCACACAGACTTACGTGAGCAGATCAGAGTGGTGGGAGGTCCTTTGTGATTTCCCTGTGGCTTATGAATTCAGAAAGTAGCTTTAAGGACCCTTGTGCTTGTGTCTTGAGTTTCTCTTTTTTTGTTGTTGTCTTGAAGGGTGTTGACACAGTTTGAAAAAAAAAATTCCCCATTTTCCTTGAAAAGCTATTTGAAACACTATGGGCATTTAAAACTGTACATAAAAGGCTGGCAGTGTGTTTGCTCTTTTTCTTACAAGCAGTTGCTTGTTTTACTGATCAATATACGAGACAGACATTGTGTTGCAGGAATTTCAAGGAAGTTTAAAAGCTTGGACACATCACTAAGTGCAACTATATCCTCGCTAAGTTTCTAGTTGACAGGGAATTCTCTTATAATAAACGATTGTTCCAGTGTGGCTAGAAATTGTTTGCAAACTCTTTTTCTTGAAGTAAGAACTTGACAGCAGGAATGTAGTAGTGCCGGAGTACTCATTTTACATGCATTTATGCCTCTTTCTTCCAATGTCTTCCCTGCACTCTGAAGGGCTCTAGTTTGCCTCCTTTTTGAGTTTAGTAATCCTAACAACAGATGGTGCTGTTTCGAATTAAAGCAATTTAACGCAAGATTCATCAGCTGCCAGCATGAAACACCCGTTAGAAAGAGGAAAAACTCATTATCAAGAGTCTTAAAGCAAAGTATGTATTTAATCTTTCTTAATCATTTGCATTCTCGAGAAGAACGATACCAGTGGCAGCTGTCATGGCAGGCCAAGCCCTATGTGAATATGCTGCCTGGTAATTACTTTGCAGGATCTGTTTTAATTCTTCTTGCATAGTACACTAATCAAAGTAAGTCCAGAAGAAGTGAGTTTTATATTTTGAAATCTCTTGTTCATGATTAATTTGATTCCATTTCTCTTAATTTTTTGATTGTTGCTCTTTCAGGAACCAGATGCAAATTTTTCTTCATGGTTAGTGTATGCAAAGATACTTTCTTGTTTTAGTACTTCTCTTACAAACTAAACATGACAGCAGTTGACTGCTGCACAAATACACAGTGCATTTTAACCTTGGTCCACTTGAGAAAGCTAGTGCATTTATTCAGTTTAGATCTTCAGTAAAATTCAGGCAGTGTTTTGTCACTGAACTTGGGTAATGCATCAGCCTGCTTTATTTCACGTTCACTACGCAGTGCTCATACACCAAAGTATTTGTCCACGCGTGATAAGATCTGATTCTTCTTATGTCTAAAAATCTTGTCTATTTGTGATTTTTCTCACATGAGAAAAATCAAATTTTTCAACCTCTCAATAAAAAAAAAAAAAAAAAAAAAAAATTACAAATCTGTCCATAAATTCTGCAGACTTGTAAAGAAAGATTTGGATTGTTTGGGACTTTTGGATAGGTAATGTTTAATCCAGTGAGAAATAGTGTCCTGTCATTATATAAGAAATGCATATTTTTTAGACTGCCTTGAATCTGGAAGGTTAGGACAGGCGAATAAAATCTGTCCTTTTTTCAAAAAGTTTAATTCTCCTTGATTATAGGTTTACTTGGTTGGCTTTGTGTGATGGATTATGGTGGTGACCATGATGAAGACTGCTTCATTTGATGGACATTGGTGCAGTAACTGAATAATTTCTTGCTTAACAATTCTTTAGAAAAACCTCATGTGCTGTTGTTTCTTCTCCTCTCTTCCTCCTTACATTGCTGCATTACCATAATATTTGCCTTTCTCATGACCTCAAGTATATTTTTACTTGTAATATATTTGTATGCTAAGGAAGTGATATTATCCCCTTTTTGCGGAAGCATAGAGGGGCAAAATGATGTGCCTAAGGTAACACATGAGGTCCGTGGCAGAGCAGGAGGTTGAGCCTGAGTCCTAACCATTAGATCATCTTCCTTTTTTAAATCTTGGTATCTTTTTGCTGTGAGGATGGAAGCTCTTGCTGTTGTCCCTGGCTGCTCTTTGACTCTTTGTGGTCTATCTGGGATAGGATGCAGCATAAGGGGGCACAATTCTCCTTCCATCTGAGTTAGATCCCACTCTTCTTTTACACACTATTTTCTGTTGTGGGGACTACTTCTAAAATGAAGTTCCCATCCATACTACTATTACTTGGAGAGCTTGTTTATACTTGTAAAATGTGCCTTAGATGGGATGCTCTTGTGATCATCCAGCCTTTTCCAAAGGCTGCAGATTAAGTTCTCAGTTTATTTTTTAAGAGTACTTACACAATTGGCCATTCAGCTATAGCAGCCTGGGAAGTCGGCAGTTTTATTTTCAAAAAGGCAGTAGTTTGAACTCCATAGCCAGTGTGTGTGGGAGCCATCTCCAACTTTTTACATGTGTTTAAGTTTTTTGCCACTGCTCTGTTGATCAAGCCCATTGCATCTGATCAGGTTCTCAAGGTCTGAAACGTTACTTCTGTTTGAAACCAGCCAGCTGCTTGTCGGCTCCCGAATGCAGTTGGAAACTTTCCTCAGCAAATGTTGTTTGTGTTCTATCCAATTAAATAAGTCTGCCAGAATTAAAAACAAAAAATAAAAAAGCCACAGCGTGCTAATGCTGCCCAATTGCAGTCTATGCCATCTCCATGGTTTTGAGCCTTCATCATGCAGCATGCACTCAGTAGACTTGTACTGAAAGCCAGTCTAAAAGTAGCAAGCTGATGTTCATCGCCATGTTTCGTGGTGCAGAATTGACGAGGGAAACCTGCTGGTGCAGAGCATGTGAGTTCACTCACCGAAGATGGTGGTGGAATGATCCAGAAAGCCTGAATAAACCACACTTATGTGCTGGGAAGTCGTGCCATACCCAGCGCTTGTGTTTTACTGGTCTTGTGGTCATCTTGAAGACATGCAGCTCTTCACCGTGGCCATCACAGCAACTTGTTGACTTGCTGCTGTTATGCTACAGCAGCATCCTTGCTCCCATTGATTTTTTTT
>NW_017729011.1:17639135-17652724 GCF_001723915.1 Gavialis gangeticus | reverse complement strand
TTTTTTTTTTTCATGCATCCATCTCCATACTGCAAAGCCATCTGTTCTATGCATGTCCAAGCATTAGATTTGCAGGTAAATGTTTCTAACTGCTCCACGGCTTTCAGTTGTTTTAGTCTTGTCTGCTGGGGGCAAGCCTTCAAACGTTCTAGCACCATTTAAAAGTCTTACTTAATCTTTCATTTTTTAAAAATGTCTTAAGCCTGGGGTTCCCAGACTGTGCTGTGTATACCCCTGCAAGACACCTCTGTGGGGGTATGTGGGAGAAATTGTGTAAAGGTGGATTTAAATTTTTTTATAATAATTGGCATTTAAGGGGGTAAAATATAAAATGTACACTGGTTAGGGGTATTTGGGCAGCTGGTAAATCTGGAAGGGGGTACGCAATAAGAACAAATTGGGAACATCTGCCTTGAGCAATAACTATCATAGAATTAATTGTTAGTTAACCGTATTGCTGAACTGTCTGCATGGTAAGAAATCAGCACTGGGGCTAAGTACAGGCAGTCAAAAAGCCAGAGGCTGAATCGATTCAGTCTTTGCAGGTTAGTCTATGGTGTGTAGATTGAACCGATAGGCAAATGGACAGACCTCTGCTTTTGATTCCAGAAATACAGCCGCGTGCCTGCAGTGGGCCAGGCCTGAACCTCGGGGTGGGGCACATTAGACTATGCTTCCCTGCTTGGCTGGAGCACACAGCTTGGACCAAGGCTAGCCCACCCAATCTGCAAGGGGAAGGAGGCTTGGGGGAGGTGCAAAGCATCCTGGGATTCTGCAGGATTGTGAGTTAACATAAATCTAGAGGGGATCTGGGACAGACGTTCAGTAAACCAATTTAACCTAAATCAGGTAAGTCTGATGCTACATCCATCCAGGTTTATCGTAAACCAGTTTTGGTCATTTTGAAAGTAGTTTGTGTGCACTGAACTTCTGTTGTTACAGATTTGAACTGGTGTCCAATCAGTTATACTGGTTTATATGCAATTTCTGTCCCTAGCCCTGGGAGACATGTAGTTAGTGTTTTGGTCTACAGTTCCTGCGTTAGTGATGTAGTAGGTGGTATTAGCTTAAATAGTAAGTTAACACTTCACATTTTACAAACAGTAAGTAACTTTTCTCCCTCCCTCTTCTCACAAACACATACCTGTTTGTTTGTCACATTGCCTGTTCTATGATCACAAAATAAAAGACACTTAAAATGTATGCGAGTACAGAGAGGTTGAATTAAGGTCATTATTGAAAACTGTAACCTGGAGCTTACAAGTGTGTGCATATGTTTGTAAAACACTATATTTGGTGTAAAAACGTATAGTATCTTTTTACATCTAATGTAGGTCTCACAAGAAAGACGAGGAAAAGAAAGGTTTATGAAAGAATAATGTGCATACAAGAAAAATACATTCCTAATTCACTGATTGCACTGAACCAGTCACTTCTAATAATTCTCAGGTTCCTGTGCACGTGTGGTAGTGGGAATGGGAAGTGATGCAGAATTGGGGAAATAGGCTGTTTAGCTACCTGAAGTGTTTTCTTCCTCGGTAGTTCAGAGAAATGTTGAGGATTTTTATTCCTCCCCTCCCCCCCCCCTTTTTTTTTTGAGGGGGTGGGATGGGGGGAAGGAGAGTACTGGGGACAGATCAACTTTTCCTTAGAGTATAGGGAGTAACGGTTGCTATTCAGGATTACAACGTCTCAAGAACCTGTTTTTGCTATAATTGGTGCATGCTCATTACTTCAGAGCAGCTTGATACTTTAAGGCAGTGGTTCTCAACCTTTTCAAACTCGAGTATCCCCTGAAAAATTCCAGCTCTTAGTTTTCACCTGAGGTTTTTTTTTTTTTTTACTACAGACTCATAATAATAGAGCAGTTCTTCTGTTGCAAAGAACTCAGAAAGACCATAACAGGTCACAATATTTTGACACCATTGATTCCTCTTTGAAGTCTCTGGATTTATCTTGTGAATCATATTTGCATGCCTAACAGTGCTGATATTGTGTGGTTGTCCCATGGCACCCATGAATGGATCTCAAGACACGGTAAGCTGCTGCAACACTCTGGGTGGGAATCACTACTTTAAGCTCCCAGTGATTTATGTATCCAACCAGATACAAAATGAAAAATGTTGGCAGAAATGTAAAAAGTATAGGAAGGGACATCCGTTCATTCCACCAAATCATTATTTTTAAAACACTAGCACGTGTCTGCGGATGGAAGTTATTTGGAGAACATGGCATTGAATTGGATAAGAAGAGAAGCATTTCTCTGCTTAAATATGCAGGGTACCAAAGCAGTCTTCTTGGTCTCTGCAGGAAGATTGAAGACCATAGCTGCATAGATACGTGCTGCTAATTATAATGCATTAGGACCCATTGCACAAAGTCACATGAAATAAACTCTCAGCTGTTTCTGGTAGGGGTGTCATTTTGGCCATGTATATTTTGTAGCATTACTACCATGTTTCATTTGGCAAATCTGTCTTGATCACAATATGGCTAGTTGCAGTAGCACCTGTTAAATCTAGGGCTGTTGTCTTTAAAGCTGGAGATGCTTCTGAAGTTAGGCAGCAGATAAGATGTTTCAGATTCAGTTATTCATACAACCAGGTATAAATAGGATTGGAAAAGTCATTTCAGTTGCTTCTTGGTGAAGCAAGCCTGACTGAAGCTATGGGAATCTTGGAGAGAATAGCTGCTTTGTATGTGCCGATGTTCTTCCAGGATAATACAGAAAAGGGAACAGAAGGCTGTCCTAATTCTCCTGACATCAGCCTTCTCAAGGGGGATCTGGCATTGAAAGTGATGGCCTGCCCTTGGTTGCACTTGGTTGAGTTGGGAGCAGATTTAACTTTACAGTTTGCAGATCTTCCTGGCATCAAGGCTACTGAGAGGCATTCATTATCATGAAAGTCTAACAAACACTTCATCGAAATCTAGAGAAAGCTGGGCTTGTAATAGTTTCTGTTGTAGCTGAAAGGTTCTAAGTTAGTGATGATGTCTCAGTTAACTTAAGGTTACCAGTCCTCACTCTTACAGACCATAATGAGCAGCGTTAAGAACGGGTTAGAGGGAATAAGGAGTATCTATGGGTAAGGCTTTTGTGGGGCAAGGGGAGGACTCATAATTTTCCACTGGTGTCACCATTGTTTCAAATGATAGCAATGATGGAAGACCAGAAGAAGTTCATGATGCCGTGCTAAATGCACCAGAGATCCCTAGAACTGCCAGCATTGTTGGTATTGGGTAATCGGAGGCCTTGTACAGACATTCGGTTTCTCCTGGGAGAGCGGCTGCTCTCAGGTGAAACCATGCACATATGGATGTTCACTCTGGGAGAAAGAGTAAAAATGGCTGCTCCAGGAGAAAAATCACAGAACAACCAGGGTTAAATCACTTCCAGGAGAGTTTCTCCAGGGAGAGTGAATGTCTGCACATGCTGTGACAACACAGGCTGGCCATGGGCAGTTTGGGTTAGCCAGTCAGGGCTGTCCTGTGCGCTGCTTGCTGCCATTTGTCGCCTGGCAAATTAAGGGAGCCTGCAGAACATATTGCAGTGTGCGCACGGGGCCCCCCCTGGCTGCAGTGTCAGCGCTGCAAGCTTGCCGTTCTTCAGGTCCTCAGCATTTGAATAAAGTTGGGGGATCTTGTGGCTGTCTACAACTTTATCAGGGGCCACCGACAGGGACTCGGGGAAAGTCTGTTCACCAGGGCCCCCCTTGGAGTCACCAGGAACAATGGCCGCAAGCTGAGGGAGGATAGGTTTAGGTTAGATATTAGGAAGAACTACTTCACTGTAAGGGTGGCCAGAGCCTGGAATAGGCTTCCCAGAGAGGTAGTGCTCTCACCTTCCCTGGAAATCTTCAAGAGGAGACTGGATAGGCACCTGGCTGCGGTTTTATGACCCCTCCCACCCCCAGTGCTCCTTCCTGCCCATGGCAGGGGGTCAGACTAGATGATCTGTCTGGGTCCCTTCCGACTCATGATTCTATGATTCAGGTCCTCAGCATTTGAATGTCTGCGCATGTGGCTCCAAGTAAGTTTTTCTACCACAAGAACAAACCTGGGAGAATTATTCCAGATTATATGAATGTATGTGTATGTAGCCAGAATACCTGGAAGGGGTGGACGTGGAATGGGAAAAAGTTTCCTAATATAGACAGTCCTTTGTGCCTTCAAGAAAGGGAAGGAAAGCAAGCTTTGTTTTTGGGTGAATGGATGATAGTAACTGTTTAGTAACTTTAGGGAAAATACATTTACTTGGAAAGCTCCCAGCCTCCAAACAACTGTTTTTAAATTGACCTTCACATTCACATTTCAGATATGTGGATGCTGATGGGGGTTGTTTGTTTGTTTGGGGGTTTTTTTTTCCACCATTTTTTCTCCGCCCCAATTGAACTTGTTCACATTTGGCTATCCCTGTCATTAGCATTCAAAATGGAGAACTTCAGTGTCTTGTTCAAATCCTCAACTGAAAGAAGCATTTAGTATTTGAGTATCTGCTTTGTATCTGTATAAGGGAATCATCCCCCCAAAAAATCTTCAAGGAGTTATACATATTAGTGGACCTAACCTTATAATGTTCTTCTGAATCAAGTAAGAATCATTCATTACTCTTCTTTTGCAGGTGTGGGAGTGCAGACACATTTTTCCAGAGGTATGGAAAAGCTTAATTTCACAAGTTGTGCTTTCAAAAGTGACTGCTGGCTGGCTTTTTCCATGTTCAGTTTGAAGTACCTTGGTTTTGGTTTTCAGAATATTCAGCATTACTTTTGAAATCAATTTAAGCTGTCCAGAGCACTTGTGAAAAATTGGGGCTATTTTTTTCAAGACCAAGTTGTAGCAAAAACAAGTACTTAAGCATCTTGAAAGGCCTCTTGAAAATGTGTGATTAAATGTCATACTAACCCTGTGGCAGAGTAGAGGGTAGAAATCGGGTCTGGTGATGAGCAGGCAATTCTTCTGCAGTGATGTGTGTAGCGTTTGGGTGGTGAAAGGCATATCACGATGGTGGTTTAAAGATTTTTCATGGTTTAAAGGAATGTTTCTCCAGAGTAAGGAAGAGAGAATAGGTTGCAGAAATTGCGACTTGCCATTACTTAAACTGACCGATGAGGGAAGGAATGTAACTCAGTGGTCTCTGATGCAGTTGTAGAAGCAAAATATACAAAGAGCCTTATTGCCTCTCTTACAGCTTGTGGTCAGTGATCCCAATTTACTTTCTAGTGAATGTGCCAAAAAGCCAGTGTGGGTAGCCACATTTAACTGAACTGAATTTTCTATTTAATTTTTGTGTTGGTTACTGCTGATAATCTATTGCTTCAGGTAAATGCTCATTATTTTTTACTGTATTAATAATGAAGTGCACAAGGCAGTGAGAAAATTGTTTGCTTAATCTCTTAACATGGCATACTGCTGAATCACAGCTTCCTGCTCCAGCAAGATTTTCTTAGTCTATACTACTGTATTGTAGAAGAAAATAAGACTTGGTCATATTTAGAGGAAGAACTGAAATGTCTGTGGCTTATATGGAAGATGTTTAAGTGATAATTAGATTCTTTAAAAGTGCCTAGATGTGCTGTGATTTATACATTGCATGTGATCCTTGGACTATGTTTTTTTGCCTGGATGATCTTTGGATACAGTGCAGGATACAAGGTCAAATGAGCTGTGGTAGAAGAGGTTTTTATCACTTGTATGAAATGCAGTAGCAATGGAAACAGGTGCACCTGACTATAGTAGTTCATAAAGAAAAGTAGAACAAGTCTTGAGCAGAGGAGGCAGCTAAGAGAATGATGCTTGAGAAGTGGAAGCTCCAACTCGTGAGTTAGAAGTCAAGATTTGAGTTAACCAGATAATGTGTAACACTTCTGAAATACGTAGAGTAATAGTAGTGGCAGCGGGTCTGCCAACTGTTTTTAGGTAGTGTATGAAGAATATTTAGCTTTTTTAAGTTGGCAGTGACTGGTGAGCCTTAAAAAAGGAATACCTGGAAAAAGAGTCGCTGTCCATCAAGGTTTATATGTTTCAAATTGTACTTGGGTGAATGCTACCTCTATTAGTAGATCTGTAGAAAAGCAGGATCATTGAAGAAGACTTGAATATTTTAGTATTTGGAAATGTACTTCAGGTTAAATCTTTTGGATATAGAAAACAACCTGTATAGAATCAACTAACTTGTTTTTGGAAAGATGTTACAAAGCTTGCTTGGCTATTTAATTTCTGTCTACTACGACAGGTCACCTGGAAAATGGAGTTTAAATGCAGGCAATATTGGGTCAAAGGAATGCAAAGCAACCTTTTACAAAATACACTGGGTAGAGCAGCATTGGGTGGTTTGTAGTGCCATTGCAATGTAAACTATGATACTGGCAAACTGTCATGCCCCATAGTGTTGCTTCCTAACCTAGACAACTGGTAATGCAGTAGCTTCTGTGCAGATTTTCACAGACATTATTCTACCTTTAACTGGTACCAGTTTTAGGTAAAACCAAAAAAAAAATCTGGATTGTCTTCAAATTTATTTCTTAAACTTGTGCCACTACTGTCTTTGGCTCACATCATAACATTTTTGCCTGTTTTTTTTTGGTTTTTTTTTAAGAGATCAGAAAGGATCTGCAGGAAGAGAAGGGATTAGCTTGTAGCTCAGGCAGGTCAGTGGAATCCCAGAGAAATAGAGTCTACTCCTTTGGCGCTGGGCAGATCAAATCAAGTCAGCATTTTCATATGTGGTCATTCTGATCCTGATTTTCTAGGAAACCCAACTCGAGGTGCTTAGGGACTGATTTGCAGCTGTGCTTAGCACTGGCTACAAGCAGGGGCATAGGGATTCTGATCTGATCATATGAAAATCATATCCTACACATCCTATAACATGTCAAGCCTTGTGAAAAGTGAGACCCTGTGCTGCTTAAATTGTTCACTCCAAAATAGAGGGTGCTTTGGATAGTTTTTTAATCTTTTGGTGTTCTGCTCTGTAAAGTGAGGATGATGATGCCACTTGACTTGTCAGAAGTGTTCTGAAGACAAATTCATTCACGTTGGTAAGAAATGAAAATACTATGACAAGAGCACCAGAGGCATCTGCTTGACTTTTTTGACGTTAACATTAAAAAGAAAAGTTACATTTAAGTAGTTGGCAAATGCATGGAATAAATGGCACCAGTTTCTGATTCTGTAATTTTGTAGCTGGATGAGAAAAGATGCTGAATAGATGATCTAAGCAGAGGAGCCACATGTCTGAAGCAATATACACTGATGTGAAGGAGCTACATTTTTAAGTGACCAATACCATAAAGATGGTAAAACCTGTGAAAACTGGGGACACCATGGAGTCAACAGACGGACATCCTGAGAAGGGCAGAAAGATGAGGGGGACATGCCATTATCAAGGCAAGTGCAGTGGGAGGGGAAGGGGGGAGAAGATGGTGCAAAATCACCCATAAAAGCCCAGGCAAAGATGAAACCTGCAGGACTGTTTCCACCAGCTGAGAAGACCTGTGGACTCCCCCAGAAAAACTTCTGAACGCCTGGCTTCAGAGATACTCTGTTCTTGGGACCACGTAAGACTTGTGTAAAATTTCTCTTGTGTCTTGACTTAGGCTGCATTGTGTATGTTGTTGCTGTGTCTGTCTTGTTTGGTGGTGTCTTAGTTTAAGCAAAGTTTTGTGTTGTTTGTTGGTCTTGTACTTGAAATTGCAAACTGCTGCGCTCAATAAACGCTCTCTCCAGAGAATGAACTATGCTTGTCCAAGTATTTTCATGACTTTGGTGCCACTACCTAAAATCTAATATTAAGTCTAACACACTCTGTTATCAAACAGTATATCCCTCTCCCTCAACACACTACTCTCCAAAATTTGAGGATTTTCTTGGGTCAGCATAAAAACGAATTCTCATATGTAACTGCTAAGAGCATGTTATAAATACTAACAGGCAAAAGCTTTTTTTTTTTTTTTTTTTTCTTGCAGTGGGTTTCTTTCTCTTGGTAGTTGGGAGTGGGGTAAATGAAATAATTGATGTGCACTGTTAGCTGTAGACCAGGTTTCATGCGGCAGATCTTTCCTTTGGCATGCATATAGGAGCAGCGCATTTTAGCACCTCGCCTACAGCATCCACCTCCTGATAGCAAACTTGCCAATAGAAAAGCATTCAGCACTTCATTATTTCTACAACCTGAGTGCATTTGCAAATTAATTGATGTGTGGGAGGAAAGGCATCTGCTATTGTAAAAACCCTTAACTATTGCGGGAAAATTAGAAATAAAACCGGCTGGCTATAGTAAGTTGATATGTAGTTACAGGTGGTGAGGCCTCCAAACTCAAGTGGCCTCTTGACCCTTTTTCTAACATCTTTGCTGACTTGGGTGTTCACTTTCTTTTAATAAAATGTTCTTTTATTTGAAACACATATTGCTTGCTATTAATGATGCTGAGAGCAAATGGTGGGTTGAGATAATACTTCTGTTTTTGTATAGCTAGTGGATTCCTATATGTTGCTTGCTCAGCAGAGTATTAATTAGCCCCATAATGAGTGATTTGGAGCAATTTAACTATGATACTTTTAGGAATTTCCCGTGGCAATAATATGAAGCACGTCTCATTTGTTTGATCCTAAAAATCTTTCTGAAGTGCCATTGGCTTCATTTATTCTTACCAACAGCATTATATATATTGAGAGGTAACAGGAGATAAGGCAATAAAACTGTTTTGATTCCTTTCCGCAAAAGGCAGCCACTGTCTTCTATGCGTTTGGTTGCTTGTACCATAAGCATTGCTGTGGCATCTGAACGCCTTTACCTGTCAGCAACTGGTAACTTTTTGTCAATGACTGAACATGGAGCAAAGAAATTCTTGGTTTAAATTACAGTCTTCTTGCCCTACTAGATTGTTGGATCACTTGGCTTACCCAAGTAGTGCAGAGGAGGGTGAAAAATATGCTATCTTTTCTCAGAAGTAAAGATGATAGAACCCTTGCTGTTATCCTTTGCGCTGTGGTAAAAGAAATGTGTATCAAAAGAGGTGTTTTTGCAAAGCATATGGCTCTTACGCTAGTTCAGAATACAGTACATTTTGGATTTGGTTGTAAAACAGTTCTGTGTTTTTTGCACTCTTGAGTTGGAGTGTGACATCTTCAACAGATGGACAGCTAAACTCCTTCATAATCTGCGTCCTACCCTTCAAAAGAGGAATTGAGATTATGATTTGTTAAACGTGCTGCTGCTAAGGAAGCCTCCTCTGTCCGAGAAGTTTGTTGCACACCTATATCTGTGTTGGAAAATTTGACAACTCCACAGCTGAGCACTGGGGTCCTTTGATTTGAGGCTGTAATCTTTCTGCACATAGAGATCCAGCTTTGCTCATGTGCTTTTTTCAAGCCTTACTAAGCCACTTAGTCTAGTTTGTCTAGTTTTCAGATCCGTGTCCTTAATCATGGAGCAGGCAAGTTGGTTGAATCCCCGTGATTTTTATTTTGGGGAAAGTGTTGGCTTGTTTCCTTTCTGTAACCCTGAGTTCTCAATGTTGCTGTATTTTTAATAGCCTAATTTCTCCATTCAAGAGTTATTTCCAAACTTAATTAACCCCACCTGCTTGGATGGTAGAACTGCCTTTTCATTTCCAATCAGCTTTCCTGGTCACATTTCTATATGTTCTATCCTCTGACTATTATAGACTTTGTAAATAGTTTGGAAATGCCAGTTGGTGATATATGGGCCTCTTTAACACTTCTTTGATTTATGTGCAGCCCGGCGAAAAAAGCAAAGAAAGCAAATTATGCTGGAAAAAATGTTGCCAATCTTCACTTTTTTTCAGTCTTAGTTAAAAACTAGTTTTTTATCAATCAAACCCGACAGGTCTTTCTTTCCAAAACAGCAGCCATAACTTAACTCTTTGAAGACTTGAGATTACAATTTGGACAAGATTTTCAAAAGTGGCCAGTGATAGGTAGGTAGGTAATTTGGATGCCTATTCTAAGAAGTTTTTTAAAGGGTGTGATTTTCAGAGTTGGGTATGTAAGTCATTTCCACATACAAGAGCTCTTTAAAGCATCCACAGTTGGGTCTATGCATGTCCAAGCATTAGGTTTGCAGGTATACATTTCTAACTGCTCCACGGCTTTCAGTTGTTTTCGTCTGTGTTTCTTTTTGCGTGTCCATTTATGCATTGCCGTCTGGCCTATGCATATTCTTCTTTTGTCATTTTCCTCGTCTGTTGGTTTATTTGTAATTCTTTGAGATCTCAGCACCAAGAGGTCCGAATAACAACCTGATCTCAAGAGCCGCTCACAAGAGCTGACAAGCGGCTGGTGCTGGACGGGAGAGACCCATAGGAGAGAGGAACACCCAATGGGCCCGTAGTCCACCAAGGAAGCTGGAGAAGATCCGATTTTGGAGAAGACGAGCAATGAGTAAAGACCATCGTGACCAGAGGACTAGTCGTATCAAGATCAGGTGGCCTGTCAGAGTCTGGCATATGGCTGGGGTATAGGGGAGCTGGAGCCCCGTGAATATCTGTCAGGAGGAACACCCATACTCGAGGGACTGCCAACAGGAGACCCCACCACTTGAGATACATTCAGAGTTGTGACAAGCGAGTTCTGGGGCTCTCCCCAGGGTGATCGGGGTCCCTGCCTGAGGTTGCTCAAAGCCTCCCCGTGCCTGTCACTAGGCACACGCACCAAGGTGACGCATGAACGAATATTCAAAGAAAGACAGGCAAAATGCAATTTGTGCAGCTAAGCCTTGCACTGGGAACTCTCTTCACAGAGTTACAATTCTGCACTTTCTTGATGGCAGAAGGATATGGAATCTGAATCTTAATTTTGTTCCTAAAGTCTGCTAAATGTTCAGTCATTTTCATGAAATTGCATAAGCGTTATCGGATCTCAGTTTGTTCTAGTCACAGGAAAAGGAAATGCGTGGAACGCGCAGAAGATGTTTGCCTTGGTGTAATGTATTGCCACCTTGGGGAGCCATTGTAGCATGCTTCCCTTGTGCCAATGACTACCCTGGTATAGGCTGCAGACAGAAGATGCACACACTTGTATAACTTCAACTGGACTAATTTTTTACATGATGCTGGAACATGTTTCCTGAAAACTAGTATAATTTTTGTGCCTAAAAAATGGTCTGTAAATGCTATGAAAAAATACTAGTTATCTGTACACAAGTCTAGCCAAAGGGTACTGTACATAGTAGCACTTCAGCAAACTCCAGTATATCCCCTGAAAATTATTCATGTAACAATTTGCTGTCCTAATATGTTTCTTATTATCTCCACTCCTAAGTAATCGTTGCGGGCAGAATTTCACTTTAGGACATGTTGAAAACTAGAATGTCTTATCCATATTGCCTTGAAAATCTTTTTTTAAAGTGCTAGAAGTCTACAAGTCTCACCCAAGAGTTTAGGAATTCAGGGATCCATAAAGGGTCAGGAAGACTGAGTAAGAGTTATGGTCTTCAGCACACGGTATTGGGCTGTAATTGCGCATTCTAGTTAATACTATTGTTTTAGCTGTGGGAATTATCTTATTTCATAGAACCTACAATAGGAAGGACTTTTTTCTGTTGCCAGTGACTGATGAGGCTGTCCCTGAAGCCACAGGAGCTGTAAGGAGAATGTAAATCCACAGTTGTATTTGTGGATTTCTCTCTCTTTCTTCCTCTATCTTGCTCACTTTCTTTTTTTCCCCCCTGAATGTAGGAAACTTAAATAATTATACAGACAAACTGTTCTATTGCTCCTTCACTAAGAAAATGGTAGCTATAGCTGTTGTCAATAGTACCTCATTCTTCCACTAGCCAGTGACCCAAATCATGGTTTAGTAGGTATTATACAAGACCATACTTTATTGCTTTTTGTTTGGTGGCAGTGGTGGAAAGGCTGCAGACTCTGGGAGACTATGAATAAAGCTTAGGGTATCAACTTGCTAGTGGAAAGTACAAGCATTAAATATATGTCTATAGGCAGATATAAATATAGGTGTTCCCCTTTTCTCTCCCTTGGCCTATTAAGCCTATTGCAGGAGAGGGTAGCTCCGTATTTTGTTGGAAGTTCACTGCATGTGGTGTGACTTAATTTTCAGTATTTTGCAGTTAATTCTTTGAAAGCAACCGGAAGTGGTAGAGCTTGTCAGAAGAAATGAAAATCATTTAATCAGGAGTAAATCTATAAAATATATAGAGGCAATAGTGGTACCCACTGGAGCCAATCCTGGGAATTTGCTGTATTCATTAACCTTATTTCTCTTTCCTATGGTTTTATCCTCTCTTTCTCCTGTCTTCATGTTGTCACTGGAATGTTTTAAATCTGCATTAGCTGAAACGTGTCAAAGGCAGTCTGGGGGGGAAAATGGGATGCTGCCTCTTTCTTTCTTCAAAATGGTTTATCTGGCGCACCCCTAAAGTGCTGCTGCAGTGGAGCCTGTTGCTGCTACAGTTAAGTGTGTATGAGCCAATTCTAGCTCTTTTTTTCCTATTGCAGACCAGTTCTGAAGTTACTTCAGACACAAGCATTCACTGTTACCAAGACAGCAAGCCATTCTTTATACTTACACAGCTGCCACCTGAGCCTCTGACTTCAAAGATGCTGTCTGGAGCTTTAGAGAAATGTTAATTTTAGCCTTTCAGGGCATAAGAGCAGAGACTTAAGTTTTAAGTTCCCCTAGCTTTTTAAGGGACTGTAGCAGCTCCAGGGGCACATATTAATCGTGTCCTTATTGAGACTTGAGTTTTAACAACCTCTTTTCTCTATTACAGTCTCCCTTCCCACCCCCACCCCCTCCCAAAAAATTTTTTTGTTGCAAAGAGCATTTAGGTTTTCCATCCTGTTTTCTGTCAAGTATGAATGTTACACATTTTTAACTCAGTGCATCAAATGCAACACACAGGTAAATAAAACATAAATGGACGCGATGAAAAAAATATATTCCACATAATCCAACACCTAGATGAAACAGAAATAATTTTCACATTTATTTTAAGAGTGGTAGATGTGATGTTCTGTATCCAAGCAAGCACTTGTACCATAAAATATCTTGAGAACAGCATTACCCCTGTCACTGATGAATGTCTTTTGCCTCTCCCTTGATTCTAGAGGTGATCTCTCTGTTCCACGTTCTTCATAGATTCCACAGACATTAGGGCTGGAAGGGACCTCGCAAGATCATTGGGTCCAGCCCCAGTGCTTCTTGTACTTGTGATCCTCCAGGGCTGCTTTTTATGCACCTGGGTGTTACTTACACAAGTAAATATTAATTAGTTTCTGCTTAGGTTTCCTTTCTTGATATGCTGCAACTATCTCAAGCCCTTTGGAGAAGCTGAATGAATGTTTGCAGACAAATTGAACTTAAAGTATATGGTTATACTTTTGAGGACTGTGTGATTTTTTTCCCCCCCCCCAATTTGAGGCATGTATAAAATACAGTATATCAGCATCCTGTATTGTTTACACTTGGTGAAACTATTAGTTTTCCTTAAACTAGGGAACAGCCTGATTTTTGTAAAGAATCCTTTCATTTTACCTTGAAGTGCAATTTAAATGTTGTTAATCTAATGGGGAAAATCCATTTCAAAACACTTAACCCCCCCCCCCCCC
>NW_017729011.1:17611069-17638945 GCF_001723915.1 Gavialis gangeticus | reverse complement strand
CTAGAGGAAAAGGCAGTCGGAACTCATAGTAGAGATGATATCTTTTATTAGACCAACAAGATTTTTGCAAAAAAAATTCTTTAATGGCAAGCTTTCAGGCACAAAAAGCTTTAATTGCAAGCTTTTTGAAGGGTGTTCGTGCCCGAAAGCTTGCCATTAAAGAATTTTTTTTGCAAAAATATTGTTGGTCTAGTAAAAGATATCTCTACTATGAGTCCTGATTGTATGATCTGTAGTAACTCTTGTACAGACTTGGATGCTAGAACCAGTTTTATTAAGAGGGGTATTGGTGGCCCTACAGGGCTATGACTGACTCCTACAGAATAGTGCCAAGGGGTTGATAACTTCCTCTTGGAAAGAAACCAGAGGCCATCAGAGAAACCTTGGTGTAATAGCCCATTTGAAGGACAGAACTTTTATCATTTCAATAGTCTTTTAGGGTGATGCTGCAGTTTCAGTGTTGGGCAGGAGCCCAGTCTTGGTCTACCTAATGATATAGATCCTTTCAGCGTGCTATCTGGACCTCTCATGATAACCTTGTCAAGCAGGTGAAGTATTATCATCCTTTTAATGGAAAGATTCAGGTTCTACAGGAAGCTTGTAGTAGAGCTCAGGGCTGAAGCCTAACTCCCAGTCAACTGTAATAAGACACAACCAGTTGTTTCTTAAAGCTTGAAAATGCCTCTTAGGCCATCCAGATGATTCACAGAAATATAAGTGTGAAGGCTAGCGAAAAGGGATGGAAAGGTCACTGCCGTGGTGACTTTATTTACACGGATCCTTTTAAATCTCTTTAAAACTTGCTCTCTAAGAGTTAGTGTACAGGGCAAGATGGATGTTTTCCTAGGTATAGCTCACAGTGAGGAGCTTGAACTTCATCAGCTAGCATGAAACAATATTTTTTTATTTCCATCTTATTTATTATTCTTTTAACTAAGAAACAAAATCAACGGCAACAAAAACGTGATTCCATTTACAGCGATCAACTTTGTCAGCAGTTGGATACTGGCTTTTTGAGAGGAAGGGATGCCAAAATCTCTTTGTCAATCTAGTGTTCTTGGTAATGGGAACATGTTTTCTTTTCTTTGCAAGCCCTTTGTTCATTAAGGCATGATGAAAAGTTAGTTGTCCCATAATGTTCACCTCCTTCCTCACGAACACCAACTCCCAAAGCAGTGAGCAAGGACAGCACTGATCAAGGCACTGACCTGCCGTCAGGAGTTTCCCTATGCTGAATGTATTTTTGGAAACAAATGTGGGACAAACACTCTCAGGCTGAAATCTGACACTAATTAAAACAGCACTTAAAGCATAAATATTGGGCTCAAAAAGATGACAAAATCTATAGCAAAGGAGAGACAGTTTAAAGCAAACTGAGACACTACCTAAAAAGAGACATACTTCTCATATCATAGTAGTAGTTTGGGGTCAGAAGGAACCTGAACAGATCATCTAGTCTGACCCCATAAATACTTTTATTTATGTATATGCCTAATTTCTCAGGAACAATCCCCCTTGGACCTCTTCTCTCCAGGAGTGAGGAGCATATCTAGAACTCTTTGGAATATTCCATATTTTCTGGTGTACTCATTAGAAGTGGGACTGGTGATGTAGTGCGCATATAAGCAACTGCACGGAAGAAATTAATTGAAATATAAGCTTGCTAACTCCTTAGTATAGTTAGATCAGAGGTTGTGGGATGAGAGAAAAGACATAGCTACTGTATTTGGGGACTTGAAAGAAGAAAGCAGTGACATTACCTCCATGTTAGTGTCTAAGATGGATAGCTTGGGTAATGTAGTGAGTTGGAATGAGTGTTGAGGGCTAAATATTCTTTAAAAAAATCATTTTCTAATTGAGTCAGATACATAGAGCAAAGACAGGGTGCCTGGCTGAACCCTGGTTCACAGGAGAAAACATGTAAGTAACTAAATTGAAGACCCTGCACTTTTGATTCAGTGATGCTGTTCCAGCCAAGTTGGATACCTAAAATAATTCTAAAATGATCAAACATTGTTTAGAAAAAAGAGAATTTCCAAACTGGTCTCATTATCTGATATCTGCTTTAAAAAATATCAATTAAAGTAATGTAATTTCTCTTTTGCCTTCTTTCGTTTGCAAAGATGAAACCAGGGGCGTGTCTTCCTTGCTTGCTCATAGCTCTGTTCAAAAGACTGACTACAGCTTTATCATACTAGAAAACTCCCTCGTTAGCTGAAAGGGGGAAAAATTAATGATGGAGGCAAAATGCTGTGCATCTAAAAAGGAGGGAAATAAGCAGGCATTTGCTGGTTGGAGTGCTTTTGGAGGAGTGTATTTGGAAAGTCTAGGAATGGATAAAGATATGTTCCCACTGTAATGAAATCTTTATTCTCTAGGAGGTAGGAAATACTGTTACTATTACTTTCTCCTACCTGTCGAATCTTATTATATTCATTTATTTTCCTGTACCTATATCTATAGTAAAAGCATTTGGAAAAAATATCATTAGGGTATGCATATAAGCAAACCCAGAAAGTGACTTTGTGATTTGATACTTCTTAAAGCAAAGCATTACTATTTAAAACAAAGCAAAACCAAACCAAATCCACACGTTTCCAGAACGCTTAACATGTGCATTTAACATACACACTTAACTATTGTGATTCCTTGTGAATGCTCCAGGTAATATTTTTTCTGTTTCTCCAAGCTGAATGGTCTCTTCGTTGTGTGCCATGTGCTCATTTGGTCAGAGATCTACATTGACAGAACCTCTGGAGTATGAATTATATAAGCAAAAGGCCATTTGGCATAGCATGGTCCTGCTGACAACTTTATTGTGTGTGGGGGGTTTTATGCGTGTGTGTGTGTATAGTCAACAGGAATTTTATTTCCAGTCTATTTCTTGCTGAAATGTGCAGATCTAATACTATTATTATTTAACTAGCAAATTGCCCATCAAGAATGATGGGGTGGGAAGGAATGGAGTGCTTCCTCCCACCACCCCATGCTACAGCCACCTCCTAGGAGCTGGGGGGAGGAACCTTGCATGCAGCAGCCACTGCTGCCACCCACTGCCTCACACTGCTGCTGGTCTGTGTTTGGCCATGCATCACCCCCTTCCTACTCTGTCAGGAGCCATGCCTCCAAGACTTAAGGACAGACAGACAAAGCCGCCCCCCCCCCCGCCAATTGCCTGTCAAAAATGACACAGCTTGCAACATCTGTATTACAAGTTTGCTGTTGCCGGAATAGATTATCTGGCAATAGCTTGCGGCGGGTGCAGAGATCCCACCTCAGGAACACAGCTGGGTGTTCGTATCCCTCTGCTGTTTCCACCACGTGAGACGGGCCAGTAGGGGGTGCTCCTGTGTTGAGCCACCCACCTCCCTGTGCCCGACCACCTTCCAGGCTCCGAATGCCTCCCTAGGGGCGCCTTATGTCCGGCCGACCCCTCTCCCAGAGCACACTCGCTAGTCTGGGATGTAACATGCCGCCACCACCCCAAGAATGGACTGTCTCGCGGCCCTGTGTCCTTGGGGTAACACAGGCCTAAAGTCCCACGGGTACTCAACCCAGCACAGGCACTTGAGGTACTTTCCCAAGTCCGGGGGCAAAAAGGTATAGTCTCCCTTAGTCCACAGACCTAAGGGGTCTCTTAGGCATAATTTAGACCCACCCCTCAATAAGTCTCCCACACCGGTCACAAAGGAGGACTTTATTGATTACAGGAGTAGGGTGAAAATAGGGTACAAGATTGAGCAATATTCTAGAAATCCTAAAGAGCAAACCATCTGGCTGAGGTAGCCTTTTGATCACGCATCTGAGTTACTGCCAGCTAGATATCTCATCAGATCCTGAGTAGCTTACTCACAAGCATCTTCCAAAGGCAGGTGAAGTTTTTCTTTTGAGGCAGGCGGTTCCTAGCTCGTGAGTTTGGGGGGAGAGAGCCAGTTTCAGATGTTAAGGCTTCTCTGTGTCCTGCCTGGCTGCTGCGTCACCTCATGGCCGGAGAGGAGAGCCCGCCTCCTTCCCCGTCCTAACTTATATAGCCCCTGTGACCTCATTCACCTGGGCCAGCGGAGGTCAGCCCCAGTTGGCTGTCAGCCAACCAATCTGAAATGCATCACCTGTTACCGGGCAGATTCCAGCTCCCCAGGTAGATGCCCCTCACCCAGGTAAGTGATGCAAGTCACGTAGGCAGAGGGAGCAGGTTTCCCCCTCCCTCAGGAATGCAGCCAGCTCCAGTTCCCTAAAGAGCCAGGCTGAGGGTGTGGTCCCCTGTGTGCTGGGCCCACCCTAATTGAATGGTCACAGCACAGAGATTTAAATCACAGTGTCACAGGGCAGAGATTTTTGGGGAGAAACCAAGGTGGCTTTCTGCCACATAGCTAACTTGTAATACAGATGTTGCAAGCTGTGTTCCATAGGTTACTCATAGTCTCTGGAAGCCTGCGGGGTTATATGGTGCTATTTTTCTTGTTTCTAGCTTGGGGAAACAAGATACTGTGAGAGAAGAAAACTGGAAGAAACCAAGTCGTTAAAGTCCGAGAACCCTACATCCTTCCATAAGCAGAAAAATGGAGAAAGTGTTATTTTTGTTGTTTTAGCCCCATTACAACACTAGAGAACATCCTTTATACCTGAAAATGCAGGTAGTGTTTCCAATCTCAGGGAGTCAAAAGTTGGGAATCATAAATTTAAAAGCCATGATTTAAAAAAAAAAAAAATCTATTTTGTATTTACCCTTTAGGTGAACCTTCTTGGTGTGTTCACATGATGTTTTCAAGCTTTTCCTACCAATACCTGAGAGCCAAAACATTTTAAAATTAAAAATGTGATATTTCCCATGCTTCCTAGAAGCAGAAAAAACCCATCATGTATCATGAATTGTGGTAAAGTGGTAAGATTTGACATTACTGTGTACCCCAGGTGCTGAGTGTTAAAAGGAGAATGCCCCCCACCCTGTTCGAACACTCCCCCCCACTTCATTTTTTTGAACTTAGAGTTTATGCTGCTTCTACATGCGTTGTGGGAAGATCAATCATCAAAACTTAACAGGGGAATGTGGGAGGTAAAGACCTAAGCTACTCCGAAACCAGCTGGGATTCTTGAAAGCTGAAAGTAACATGGAAGTCTTGCTGTAATAATACTGCTGAATAATGTGGTATCATAAATGGTTAATAAAGTCATGATTTATATTACTGCCCAGTTTGATAGCTTTCTGGTACAATAGATATTTGTCATGTTTTAATCTGAGAGCTGTTGCCACTTGTCAATTGTTTCCATCTAACCAGCAAAGTGCTAACAGCCGCTTGAGTATGAAAACCACTGAAAAGTATTAGAGTGCAAGAAACTTCTGACAGTTTAATTGTGTTGCTGTTTTTAAAACGTGAGACTGCTATATTGTGATTGCATAGCCCATCTCTATACCTCCTGAAAAAGAGTTATTGATTAAATGAATAAGGATTCCTCAAAAAAAAAAAATCTATGAAGGCAGAACAATAGAGAGAATAATTACAAATTGAGTAACTCCGAACAGAAAGCATGTGATGAAAAGGTGGATTTTTTCCTCCCCAATTTCTTTATTTACGTTTGCGTTGCAGTGAAAACTGCAAATTCTACTTTGGCAGTGTTAAATAGTTTAAAAAAGGAGGATTCTGGAAAAGTCTAAGGTTTTCTGTTGTGGAACGGTAATAGGAGAATAAAAATGTAATGCATTGTATATTATGTACTGGACCTTGCGCTTAGATTTTGTAAATAACATTTTCTGGTAACATCTCTATTTTCCAGTGATTTCTGAATTGCCTTTACACTTGGTTCTGTTCTTTAGAGCCAGCGACTAAGGAAACATTTTTCCAAGTCTTTCAGTTCAAAAACGCATTCTGTGGAATACAGTATGTGATGCTTAAATAATGTATAAATCAGGTTGGACAGGAGCTGCCTGTCAGTTTTATTAACTTTGACCTTTTCTCCCATTATAAAGATGGTTTGGTAAATATTTAATGGGCCCTTATAGATTTTGACAGTTTGGGTCTGTGTTCCTGGAAGCAGCATTGGGTATATATAATACATATAATTAACAAAAGTCTCACTTAATCACTTGGACTCAGCCCTCAAGGACAGAGTCTGTTTTTGGGGAATAGTAAATTAAAAAAAAAATCCCTCTTTCCTGGTACATAGCCCTTCGGTGAGAGCTAAACTTGGACTTTTCACCATGGCCACTATATTTTTCAAGTGGTGATATTTAGAATTCATCTGTGATAACCAACAATTTTTGCTCCATTTTTGAGCATATGGTCAAAGTGATACCATGTAGGTAAAAGACCTGCCTGCGCCACTCTGCTTGTAGAGCCTAAGTCTTGCAGAGTGGTGTCAGCAGGGACAAAATGGCTGAGCTTGCAGCGACCTTAATAAGATGCAGCAAAGGAAAGGGAATGATAGAGCCAGAGGGGTCTTCTGCCAAGCTGTCTTTTCCTTTAATTCCATAAAATGCTGTACATATTGCACTCATTGCACATTCTAGTAGTGACGATTGAAACCTTAAGCCCCCAACACTTTGAAACATTGTCTTTCAAACTTAGACTGTCCCTTGCTTTCATTGATTTCCCATTTAAGAAATCTATAGGAGAAAAAACAAATTTGAACAAAATTCATTGGTCTAAGATGAGTTGTTAGAGCAAGGTGATGCCCCTCCCTTTCCCAAGCTGAGAGCAGCTCAGCTTTTATTAAGAATGCTATGCATCTCTGTCGGTGTTGCACCACCCTATAGATCACATACCAAATTGACCAAGTAAATCAGGAACCTGTTAAAAAGCATTATGGATGCTCTAAACATAGATATTCTAGTCATATTGGTTGCACTGGAGAGCTTCGCTTACTTTTATAGCCACTTTCAAGGAGATTACTTTGGCTGCCTTTGCTCCCCTAGTTTTAGTCTGTCCTTTGGGTGGTGGTTTTGCCTAAGAAGGGTTTATTTTCTGAGCATTATTAATCATAGCTTTCTGACCATGACCTTTCTTCTGTGCTGGTCATTGGATTAGTTTCCTTGACTTGTAAAGTAGCTGACCTTTTTCAAAACAAATCTGTGGATGCTTCAATGAAAAAACTGATACAGGACTTGTGATGTGGAAGAAATTGTATTTTTTGCTGACATGAAATAAATATCTGAAGCTTTTAACTTCAGACTGGTGGAAAATCTGAACAGGATGATTTAAGTGGTGTTGAACTTAATTTGTAACTTGTCATTCCTACAATTCATTTCAGCATGAAGACATCAGTGTGAATGTATCTTTTTTTTAAATCTCCAGGCAATGAGGACACACTCAGTAAAATCTTGCAGATTCACATATGTCCTTCCCATATTGTCTTTCATTGACAACTAAAAATGGGTGGGGAAGAGAACTGCTGTTTATAACATTTTCATTTGTAAAACTGCAAGGAGCAAGTGAAAACAATTTAAGAGAACTAGGTTCTCCCAGTGCAAAGGGCTGTGTTCCCTGAACCCTTTTTTATAAGGACCCCCAAATTTCTTTTTATGATCATTGACCCGCTTGCAAATAACGGTTGCCTTTTGCATTAAATAAAAAGTTTGCTTTTGGCGTTTAAAAAAAAAAATCCCTTAATTTAACAAATGCATGTTTTCACTGATGGTATTCATCAGCAGACTACAACACCAGGATTGTTTGTGCATGTTTTAATTCTGCTGGTAAGAGACAGTCCAGTGCTGCCTAACTGGCAAGGAGCTGTTGTGTTACCAAGGACATTGATGCTGAAGGTCTGAGATGGACAGAATATTGCAAGGGGGCGGGATTTTAAATATACACTTTTTTTTACTGATTTTTTTTTTTTTCTTTTCATTTTATGTAGTTACAATATCATGCAGGGCTAGCATCTGGCCTATTGAATCAGCAGTCTTTGAAGCGCTCAGCCAACCAGATGGGAGTATCTGCAAAACGCAGACCAAAAGCCCAGCCTACAACCCTTGTCTTACCGCCTCAGTAAGTACTGGAATATTTTTGAGAATTTGCACCATGTATTGTTTCCAATTTAAAAAAAACCAACCCAACTTTTTAATAAGAAATAGTTTTTGTTCTATAGAGGGATGATAACTCCAGTAGGAATAAGGACTGTGGGCACTGTAAAGACAATTTGTTGCTGCCTGCTATAGTCATTAAAGGTTACTTGGGACTGTGACAAGGAAAAATCAGTTACAAGAGTTTTCTTTCCAGCGAGCCCTGTGCTTTGACATTGAAGCAGGATTCTTCACTGATTAGGGTGACTAGGAGCCTCAAGTAGGACTCCTCTGAAGGTCCTATAAGACGAGCGAAAGAATCTTTGTTGTGAGTTCTTTCTTGATAAATGTCTGTTCTGAGTCCATCTGTTCACCATATGTTAATTTTGCATTAGATTTAAACCTGCTTTACAGGTGACAAGCAATTATGAGGACACCTAGAAACTGTTTAAGGACATAGACAATCAACACTCTAGGCAGTCTTGTGTTCTAATGCCAAAAGCACAGAACACCCACAACTCAGCTTTATAAATTAATAAGTTGCTTAAAATATTTAGGTACAGATAAAAAAAACCAAAAACAACAAAAAACTATTATAACAAGAGGAAATGAAGTGTTAAGCAATTATTCACTGTACTGTCATCCGTGCTGTTTGTGAAAAGTGACTGCTAATTTTTTTTTAAAGAACGAGATTCACAAGGTATAAATACCAGAATACTGTCCATGGGGGTTTTAGTCTCATCAGCCTCTCTGTTGTCACCAGAGTCCCCAACACTGAGTTGGTGCAAAGCCCAAGGGAAATCCAAATGCCCTCAGGATGAATGAGAACAGTGCGATCAGCAGAGCTTTCCCCATGTATGGTAACTTTTAAACAGCTGCTAATTGAAAAATCCATACAATGTTGTATCTTTACCAATACATCAATAGCAGGCTGGTTGAAAAGGCTGCTTTCATACAACCACAAGATGTAGGGTCAGATACTGCCCTCTTTTGTATCTGTGTAACTGCATTGATGTACAAACTTGCAAGCAATGTGATAAACTGGGGAAAAAATTGGCTGATGAATAGGGTTTTTTTGTGGGCAGAAGTGTCAAAGGTATTTGGTGTAGAGGACTGATTTCCATGATGGTTCATGAACTGGAGTATTGTGTTGCTAGCCCTTGCAGTTTTTATTTTGTAGTCTGCAGATATTTGGGGGTTTTTCCCGCAAAGCCCCAATTTTTCTCATGTTCTTATTATGGGAGATTTCCACCTTTTATATTTAACTTACTTATAAAATAAGTAAATCTTAGCCTTCATGGTTGCAGAGAAAAGCCTGAAAATGTGACCAGTGCGTAACTAAAAATATCTAATAGAAATAGCTCTAAACATACACATTTTTAAAAAGCTCCTGAGATGTGGGAGCCTGACTGGTTGTTTTTAAATGTTTTGAGCTGGCTACACTGAGAATATAAATTCAGAATGTTTTACTCTTTTATTTTCCTATTCCGCTTGATTTCCCATTGAATTCAGTGGTAGGCTTGCAGAGAGATCGGAGTATAATTGTACCTTGGTGTGTTAACTAAACTTTTAGTTTTCTTTACGATTTGTTCAATACTTCATTGCCACATTCACTATCACTCAAGTGGAAGATAAGCTCATTTTAAATGCTCCCCCTTTCCCCCTTGTTCCTTCCTCATTGACCTTTCTGTTTCTTCCCTCGTTTTCTCTCTTGTAATTTTCTTCATTGTGAATTTCCTCCCTTGCAGGAACTTCTAGCTTCTACTTTCTTACTCATGGGCTTTATTTCTTCTCCTTTCCCCTTCTATTACTAAACTAAGCAAGAGACAGTTGAGGTTTTCATTTGGAGTCATTAGACTTTTGAATCCAAATGGTAAGGAAAATAATTGTGGGCAAAGGAATTGTTGTTTCTGTCATTCCCTTGCTGTGTGCAGATTCAGGCAGACAATGCTGCATCAGGTAAGGTTAATTCATGTTTGAAATGTTTTCTTCTCAAATGCAAGAGCTGGAAACTTCTTTTCTTTCATGGAATCCTGGGTCTGCAGATTCCAAATATTCTACATAAAATGAACAGGAGCTGGATTTGCTCTATTGATAAGAGTTGAGGGGAAGGTAAGAGGTGTTTGAATTTGTTTATATTTTGAAGAGATGCTTTAAAAAAAAATAACATAGAACCATCCTGGTAAAAAAAGATGCATAGTTTGGATTCCTTCCTGCTTGTGGTAAGAGATTTAGAACCAGCAAAACAGTATTTTCCAACTGCAGTGGGAAAACACAGAGAGGAAACGGTCTTTCCAGGTATCTAGCAGTCTGTGTGTGATTTAGCTTTTCTGTAAAATGGTGTTGCTTTGTCCTGTGTAGCTGGTACCAGTGCTGTTGTGCATTGACATGCTATTGCAGACGATCTGGAATGGGTTTGGTTTCCCTCAAAAGGAACATGTGCTGAATTTCCACCATTCTGGATGATTATATCTGACTATATTAATTAACCAATCCTTGATGCACCTATTTAATCTTAATATTTGTGCACCTTCAGTTCTATTGTTATAGTTAATCTGGTGTTTTAATCGCAGTATAAGTATAGTGCGACAAACAGATTTATATGATTTTAGCTGTGCTCTAGCTTCATGGGAGTTATGATAAACCCTGCCTTGTTACTTTTCCTTATTCTTCATTGAAGCAAAATGAAAAAAATCTTCAGTGCAAGCAAGATACTTGCTTGAAAGGGGATTTTTTTGGGCATGGTGACCTCTTCCTAACTCTGGCATTTATATAATAAAAATTCTATTCTGGATCTATTTCATAGTGGAGGAAACTTTTTTTTTGGCACGTGTGCTGATTGCTTCCTGAAATGTATTTAAATTTATTTGTAAGTCTTTAGGTTGAGACCTACTGCATATAGGGATTCGGTGTCAATTAAAAGCTATTCAAAGCAAATTCATTACCGCAAGTTTTTTTCTATAGCATCAGTAGATAAGACTACCTCTGCATTTTAGTGGTTGAGTATCATGTTTCAGGGCAGCAAGTTGAAGTTGGAACCAACACCAACACAGCAGTAATTGATGTCAGTCAGCAAATGAATGTCAGGAAACTACCACCCTCAGTCTCGGGAAGTAACGTGAATAATGACGTGGACAAAGAACAGTCTGAAGGCCTTTCATGCAGATTTCCAAGAGAGACTTCAGTATTAAAACAGATTGCCTAAGGTTCAGCTGCTAACAGGGCTTAGAGAATAGCACTGACGAATATTTTATATCACTGGCATTTTTTTCTTTTCTAGAAAAAAATATAACACTTGAGACTGATATTTTATCTTCTATTCTTAGTAGAAATCATGCCTTGTAAGTTATCTTGGAATCCATATCTTCATTCCTTACTACAAAGTTGAGGTTGGCATTGTGTCATTTTTTATGGCCTCTATACTTCTAGGGCTGACGATTCAAAACTAGACTCATCTGTAAGCATTGTTTCAACCAGACTCGACTTCATACATGCTGAATTCTTATGAAGTCCATCAGAAGAGGGGTGTGTGTTCAGGCCTTCTGCCAACCATGACTGCAACTGTATTTTTTTATTTAAAAAGTAAGTGAGAAAATGTGGGCCCTTGCTTTGGGTTCTTCTAAAATTGAAAGACCACTTAACACAGTTATTGCCCAAATGTCTTTTTGTTTTATTTCTTCTGGCATCATTTAATTAAAGGTAAATTCTCACTCCTAAAACTGGACCTCTACCTCTGAAAGCCATGCGCCATGCCATGATGGCTTGAAACTGCTGAAAATGGTTAGCTTTAGGAGGAACTCTCTGCCAGTGCAGTCTTGCTGAGAGTGTAACAGACTGTCTGATGTGTTACTGCAAAGCTGAAAAATCACATCGGTGCGAAACACTGCGGTCTGATGAAAAGGGAACAGAGGAACCCCAGGGAGCTGCCTTCATTTGTTATTGCAGTTGTACTTGTTGGCAAACACAGGGGGTTTAATAGTAATAATGGAGAGTTTTAGGGGTATCAACCAAAAACTATAACCTGTAGCTAGTCATGACAGAAGCAGTTTCTCAATACTCCAGTTCAGTCATTAGTCTTTTCTAGACTGGTGGGTAACATGGAGTAATAATTCAGCTTGAATTCTTCCTGAAACTCGGCGCTGCCACATCCACGTCTGAGCGTTGTTTAGAGTCTTTCATTGTGGCATGAGTCGTGTTGCACAAATTGACTTTTGCTAGCCCAGAACTTTCCAGCTCTTGGCAAGTATTTTTCACTGACTGGGGGCCTTCATTGCTGAAACAAAAATCAATCCTTATTGCTTGCTTGCTTGTCAGTATGACACTTAAATGTCTCGGGCCTCTTCCTGGGAGGTTTCGCCATTCTTCCTGGTTCTTTTAAGCACCTGGGTCAATGGCAAGTCTTAGTTCAGGATAGTTCCTGAAGTTTCAGACAGGAGAGCTGCCTCTGTTTGTGTCCTTTGTAGTCCATTCAGAGTAGATGCACATAACAGGGGGTACGTGCATTTTTCCCCCCCCCAATCTTGAGGGATATTGTTTACGGAGAAGATGGTTGGCAATGCCAACCGCTACCTTCAAATGCTAAGCAAACATCCATAACTCTGTTTGCAATAGCATTGTTCCACATTTCATGCAACTTATTGATAGATGCCAATTCTATTTACTTGGTGCCAGTGCTCTCTACCAACTGAAATTTTATTGAATCATAGCTTTTTGTGTATGGAAAGCTCTAAAATTGCATCCTGCTTACTCATGGACTTGGGTCATTTCAGCCAGTTGCCTCTTGAGGAAATGATATGTTTAGGTATTTCAAGCAGATTTTTAAGTACTATATCATAAAAAATTAGTAGTGAAAAAATGACTCGCTTTGTTTCATGTGTTAACTAAAATGCGTAGGTAATAAACAGGCTTCCAAATAGCCAGATGTGCAAGAATAGGTCCTCTGACGATTTTATGGTGTGAAACAGCATTTTCTAAATCAGCTGTTAGTGACACAACTGAAAAATCCTTGTGGTCCTTCCTGGCAAGGTTTCTGCGGTGAACGTTAGAATTTTTTTTCCCTTTGCCCTCCCCTCTTCCTCCAGCCTTCCTTTCTTTGTCTTGCTTACTTCATGAATTTAGGGCCTTCATTAATAAAGTAAAAGCAGATTATTTGGGGAATGCCTAGCCTGCTGATCTTCCCTAGTTTTTTAAGGCCAGAAGAGATGGTTGTGATCATCAGGGATCTTGGTTTTCTGTGATGGAATTGCAAGTTCTCTGATTCTAAAAAACCTCAAATGTGTGACTTTCCATGATTACAATGAAACGCCACTATACATATAGGTATCAGTTGAACATAATGTTTTATTGATACATTTGTAATGTTAAAGTAGTTTGGAAGCCTACCAGTGCCTCAGTCATTACAATAAAATAAATTCTAAATACCTGTATATTTTGGCATTTGATTTTTGTTTTTTTTATCATGGAAAATCAGAGTCCCCCGTCCCTCCTTTGCTCACCAGGGTATGGATCCAGCTGCAGCTGCCCCCCTTGCTGCTTTGTGATATGCCAGTGCTGTGCCCCTGCCGTTGCCCCTCATTCCCAATCCACAGCCTCCCATTCTCCCCCCAGCCCTATTGGTGCTCGTCACTCCTGACCCACAGCCTCCCATCCCCATGCCTCACCCCCCCACCAAGCCTTGCCCAAGGGAGCCCACAGCCCTCTGGCCAACCCAGCAGTGCCCAAGCCCCAGCTGCCACCCGGGAAGGTGGCGGTCGCTGTGGCTGGAGTGGAGTGCGGAGCTGCTCTTCATGCTGCCTGGCTGCCACATGCATATGTATGTAGTGCCTCCTGCCTGATTGCCCTACTCCTGCTATTCCCAAGCCCAAGCAGCCCCTTGCAGGCTGCAACTCTGCCAGCCTACAAAGGGAAACCTGTGGTTTTCCATGGTTTTTTTTTCCTTTAAAGGAGAAAATCCATGTTTTTCCACGATGAATGGAAAACCCAGATCCCTGGTGATCATACAGTCTGGTCTTGTGCATTATACAAGCCATGAAATTGCATCCAGGGATTCCTGCATTGACCCCAATAGAAGCACCAGCTAATTGTCATAGTTAGCGTGTAAAGTCACAGAACACGGAGATACGTAGTGCAAGTGCTTATGCCATTCAAACCAGTATTATATATAACATGCTAACAATTACTTTATCCTGTTATAAAGAGAAATCAGATATTTAACTCTCGCAGAAGAGGAGCCTGTGGCTACTCTTAAAACTATTTGGGAAGGAAAGAGCTAAAAGCGTAGAGCTGTAACATTGTTGCGTTGTGAAAAAAGTCATCTCAGGTTCTTTGCGCTATTCTAAAGTTCTGCTTTCCCCCTACTGGCAGGGTGTATTAAGTAACAATATTCATTAAATACCGCAGAGATGATATGCAATAAAGAGATAATCCTCAGGCCCAGGTTTCTACCTCTCTCTAGAAGAGGTGAAGTTGAGAATATAATTAAAGATTAAAACTGTTTGCATTCTGGAACATGGAGATACCTACCTGTATATGATGGGGAATTGTATTAATAAGGAAGAGATCAGTTTCCAATAACTTTCAATACTAGGAGCTCATTTCATATCCTCAGTCATGTTTAAGTTTCTCTCAGTATTTCTTTAGCTTTACTTTTGCAAGATAGAGCAACGGGATCTATTAAAGAACATGCTGCTTCAATATAGTGACGCTTTTGCTTCCTACGTTAATCTTTTTCATATGAAGAAACAAGATTAAAAGTTAGGTCCTTGCAGCATAAGATAAGAGTGATTTCATATACATATTTAGCTTGTATATCTTTAAGTATAGAAATCTTGCATTCTCTAGCCACATCATTTTCCTAAGTTGTGTGTTGTCATGAGTGTGCATATTTAAGATCAGGTTGTTAAACTTTTTCCTTTTTTCTTTGATAAACTGATTAACACTTAGTTTTACTTCCTGTAGCTCCTGTGGAGTTCTCTCTCTGTCTTTGTTGGAAGCTGTAGTGCAAGTGCCAAAGAACGAGAATGCACTTTATTGATCATTAGGTGGCATTGTTGGTAGTGGTGCAGTCAAAATATATTTGTGCACCTTGCAACAAATTCTCATAATGAAGCCTGACTAAGAGAATGCCTGCAAACTTTTCTTTTCTATTTGACTTTGTGAGCTATGCTCACATCTTTTACTTTTATCACAAGTGTTATTAAAAGCTACTAGGTTTGCACTGCCTTCTAATAAATAGTAACTGTTGGATAAATGTATGCTTCTCTTGCTTTAAAAGAAGATCTGCAGGTGCTTTGACAAACGGACTCAGATACTACATCATTTTCCTGTGGCTTTTGTAATTACCTAAGGAATCTCTGTTGACCGTTCTGTCAACAGCTGGCATCATAGACTTCTGTTACTGGAACAGGGAAAGATCAGCTGCTTGGTTGCGGATGGCAGGGTGCTGGGCTTCATGTTTCCCACTGGCTGCCTTCATGGCAGTGTTTTGATTTCTGTTAGATCTATGAAATTATCATTGGTATGTGCAGGTGGCTTCTAATAATTAGAAAAGTGGCCCTCAAAACAAGGGGCTTTTTATAAAATTCTAATTATTTATATGTTTTATGAAACCCTCATCATAATATTTGAGCCACCATATCATGTTAAAATTAGGAGTAAGTCACCAGGTGAAGTTTTCTACCCAGTCGGAAATAATTATTTGTTAGTATATTTAACAGCAAATGGGAAAACACCATTTTGACAGCTTGGTGAAGGGAATGAGGGCAAAAAATCTAGATGTCGTTAGCAGCAAGTGATATGTAAATTGTTCAGAAAAAAAAATGCTGTACTTACTGTTAAGTCCCTTGTCCCTTCTCACTTCCGCACTTCCTTTCCACTCCCCAAATAAAACTGTTTTTCAAGTTGTTTTTAGACTGGCATTCTACTTTTCATACAGTGGGACCACATCTTATTAGAGAGATTTGTCGCGGACACCTTTCCTTGTGATTTGTGATTGCATGGATTATATCTCTTCCCGTCCATTAATCCTTTAAGATCCCTTCTGGCAACTGCAACAATTGCTAATTCATAAACGATATTAGGAAATTGCTTGGATACTTTTTAGCTGCCTCTACTGTAATAAAGTATAAAATATGCCCTTGTTTGAAAGGAAAAAGTTAATCAGTCTCCATTTTTTTTCTTAATTCTTTAACTCGGCCTCCTATCAGTTCTTTTTACCATCAACTGAAATCCAGGGCAGCTAGCTACATGCGACTAGCCAGGTTGCTGTGGATTGCTAGAAAGAGCTTCACAAACTAGAGCTTGAAAGCTGCTAGTTTAAGCAGCTGTTTATTTAATGAAAACATTAAATAAAACAACTTTTGAAATGGTGTGAATTATTTTTCCCTGTGTTGTGAATGGCCTTCATTTTCTCAGTTATAATTGTCTTCCTCTTTGCTTGCCATTGAAGAGTATGATACTGTATTCCTGAAATGGCATCCTCCACTGAAACGCCTTACAGCCAGTTGGAAATTTCTCCAAAGTCTTCCCACTGTTGCTTTTACCAGTTCAGGTGTCCTCATGGTAAGGAGGAGCAGTGGTCAAGATGGACTGCCAATATTTTTAGCTGATTGCTGAGTGCCTAAAACTGCTGGGAGGCTTCTCTCTTGTGGTTTTCATCTTGGTATCATTGATGGACCTGAACTAGTAATAGCAAGATTGAGAAAAATATTAGTGTAGACAAAGCTAGAAATGAGGTTCCAGTTATTGCAGGGTGCAGGTGGGGGGTGAAATATCTAAAGCCTCTTATTGGAGAATGACAATTATTTTTTTTTATTAAATGCTTTAAAATATACTGCATCTCTGCTTTGCCATAGAGCTGACTTCTTTTTATTTTTCAGGAAGTCAGTTATTTCATGTGGGTGTAACAGCACTCTGTATGAAGTTAGAGCAAGTAGTAAAGGGCACTTACATGTTACATCTTATTGTCTCGAGGAAAGATGCTTCCAAGCATCCAGAGTTCATTTTTTAAAATGGCTTACAGTATAATGAGAAAGAATGGAGTGTAACAGTTAGTGTCAGCAGTAGATAGCATTAGCTGTGTTTCAGAGCACTAATGGTTCATTGTTCACGTATATCACAGAGCCCGTGAAACTGCCAGTGTTGTGGCATACATATTTTTGTGTGTGTGTGTGTTTAAATAACTAAAAATAATAGCCAGTCTATACAGTTTATATAACAGCAGTCTCCTCTTTTGAGTTGATTAATATCTACCACGATAAGTATACAGCATTATTTCAGTGGACAGAAGTAATTTTGTTCTAATCCAATGAGGACTTCCAGTAACTTGGTGTAATGTCGCTGACATTCTAACTTTCTACCTGTGTTATGCATCTGATGAATGCTTTTTATTAAAAAAGCTTGATTGAGTGTCTTTTGCACTCCCCTCACTGTGCAAGAAAGGTGGGGAGGAAGCACAGACATACCTGAAATAATTGTTTTAGTTAGAAAATGGCTAAGAGGTTGAACGTAGAAATTGGCTGCAGATAATTAGTCACATGAGATGTCTGTTTTTCTACGGGGTTCATAATCAATTTGGACACGTCCCATTTAGCTTTGTATCTGCACAGGTTTGATGGTGTATAGTTAGTTATTTCTTAAAGACAAAAGGAAGCTGTTTTGATATCCAGGTTTGCTGACACCATGAAGTATCCTTTTTTCATTCTACCGAAACTGTACACTTTTAACACAGAAATGATAACTTTGACCAGAGGACCCTTAAGAGGCCTCAAGGAGTTGTTGTTAGATTATAAGGAAGATGCATTCCAGTCTTAAAATTAGCGAAATGCCCGAAGAGGTTCTGTAGGCACTAGTCCTGTTTTAGCTAGCTGATGGGCTTCCTGTCTGACAGTGTTTAGGTGGCACATGACAACACAGTTACCCCTGAGTAATTCTCATTTATGCACAATTGATGGTCCTGACAAAGCATCTGCTGCTTTCATCACTGGGTGATCAAGATTTATAGCCAGACTGTGGCTGATCCTTACAGAAGGGAGAGTTAGGATGGTCAGGTTTGTGGGCAGGGAAGATGAGCAGCCATCTGTTGACTTGCTGCTCATCTTGACAGCAGTCGCCATGACCAGTAATCTCCCTAGATGTTGCTTGAATGCAGTCCTACGATACGGGAGGCAGATAAAGGCTGAAGGGAATAATGAGGGGTGTATTTTGTCCTTGGAAGAGCATATGTTATGTTAGGCTTTGTATTCCAAAGAATTCTGCATCCCTAACCACTCCCAGAGGTGGAGTGGAGACTCGGTGCCCTCCACCCTGCATCTTGCACAACTTGCATAATCGAGTCCATGTTTAGCAGTTTGCCGGAGTAATGTCTCGTATTCTAAGACTCAACCATTTTATGGTGTTCAAGTGAACTTGTAATGTGTTTACTAAGGTAGCATGAAATCCTCCATATAAAACTAAATCCGTGGTGCCCAAACTTTTAGTGCTGTGGGCTGGATGAATAGGCTGGATCAAGCCCTGTGCTGCAGGATTGGGTCCTGCACCTGTATGCCCAAATTGGGCCCTGAGCCATTCCATGTGCCAGTCTAGCGTGCTGTCCAGCCTGTGGGGCTCCCCACACATCTGGAAATTTGACAGCAGGGAGGCAGCAATTGCTACTCTTGTTTCCCTGCCACCCAATTTTCAGACCTCTGGGGGACATGGCTCCAAGGGTCAGATCTGGCCTGGGGGCTGAGGGGTGAACACCCCTGAGTTAAATTATGTATTTGGCAAAATAGGTGTTTGGGAGGTTAACATAACTGCAGCAGTCAGCAAGGGAATTAAAGAGTTACTCTTATGGCAGCTGCTTACAATTGTTGCCCTGGGTCTGGTACTGACCTCCTCAGTCTCTATGTTGCTGCACCATTGGCTATGACAATACCCAGTGCAGCGTTTTTTTTGGTTGGTTTCTTTTTTTGGAATAGCTGATGTTCTAGTGGCTTCTAATGCTTGATAACTCTTCTGAGCCAGCATCATAGCTGTTCTTTGCAACTTTAGGAGTAGGAGTTTTATTATTATTTAAATCTTGATCTAATCTCCTAATGTGTTGCTGTGTTTGGCAGGAGAGCCCCGTGTAATAATCTTCTTTACTTTGTTACTCCAGAACAAATGCTGATTGTTTTTTGCCGTGGCTGTATACTGAATTTGTTTTTATTCCCCTTCAAATACTCCACAGATGCGCATTTTCCTTGCAAAGTAATTAGTGAGAAGCTGTACAAGCATTGATCAGCACTGATCGAGGAAAGCAAAGGTTTTGACTGTTCCACACCAAATGGTGACTGTGATAATCATTAGCAAAATAATCATTCATATTTATTCAGAGACAAAAGGCAAAGCACTAAGGGTGGTTTTAACACCAATAAAGTTCAGCAACTTGTTTTATTAATAGCATGGCAGAACTTCACTGCACACTTTATAACCTGCTGAAAACACTGGCATTATCTCCATTCTTCAGCAAAGATTTCATACAGACAGCAGTGTAATGAGGGCTCACGTTACAAAGACTTCATTATTTTTACAGTGTGTGCTGCAGTTCATTTACTAGTATGTTATGAAGTACTATAAATAATTAAGATTACACTTTTCAAACAAAGTGTACTGAATGGATCAGTCTCTGTTACTGCTTTCCAACTTGTAAATTCAATAAGTGCAAGGTGTTTCCCAGTCATGAGTACCGGAGAAGTTCTACCGTTTAGGGTTTTTAACAACAGTCTTGATAGTTTTAAGCAGTAATTAAATATTTGTTATAGTATATCATTGCTAGCTTGTGATGCATTACTTTTCTGATTACATTTCATGTTGCTTCCCTCCATCCTCAATTCTTCAAATGAAATCCCTTTTCCATCCATTTTATATAATTGCAGCATAGCAGCTAATAATTTATAATAAACCACACTCTATAATGGGATTATTTTGTGTATGTGTACAGTTTACTAGGACTGCCAAAGCAAAGTTGTAGTGTGCTTAAACCAAAAGTTTCTAGATATGTATGTAGCTTATAAGGCTTCTGTTCCTCTTCCACTCCATCATCATGATCTGCGTGTCCTATCAACATCCCCCACTTTCTCTTCCCTGAACCAAGATGGTTACAGTCTGGGTCTCCCCTTCCCATAAGAGATGTCACTTTGAAACTTCTCCAATCCCTTGATTATCTCTTTTGTCCTAGAACAGGTTGTATCCTGAGTGTCTATACCCTTCAGATCTGTTAGGTCCCAGTACTAACAAGCAAATTCATGTGGCTTCAGGTGATTCTTGTTGGAGACAAGTGGCAGGATTGCCACTTTGAAGTGCGCGCTGAGATGATCTTATCTGGGATCTATTGTGTTGCTGTTTGTCATTCAACACCCTCCCCTTCACAGTAAGCTGAAATTTGTAGAGGAAAATTGAACTCTTCAAAATAACTTCACTAACCAGTTCCACGTCCTGTTTCTAAAATAATTACATTTAGGGGGTTCCATGCCTTGCCTCGGTTGCTTCCTAAGTATTTTGCTTATGTCCTGGATCGGATGAGGCCGACTCTGCCCTCTGTATCTGGGGCCCCTAAATGAGCACCCATTCTTTTTTTCTTTGGTGAAAATACTATACAAAGAAGCTTCTTATTCAGCCAGTGCTAGTTAAAAGAGTGGATATCTGACTCTATTCATACTGGGTCATCGTGTTCAACAGATGAATGCAGCAGGTGTGATTACTCTGAATCCGGCGTGCAGCATTGTACACCTGGGCGAAGGGCTTGGAAATAACTCCCATCTATTTGGCTGGAGGTGAGCTTGAAAACAATGCTTCATTTCCATGTAAACTATAGGATATCTACCCTCCTGCACAGGCAGCTCCTGGGCAGATCCAGGGCGGTATGTGCCCCTTAGTGAGCATTAGTTTTCTGGAAATTGCGGCTGTGTTGTAACGGAGCATATTTCTGCCTCTTTGATGTATGCCTGCCTTAAAGGTAGTGTTTGTGTCAGTGGCACAATTAAGTGGTGGCGATTAATTAAAAGTTGTTCCATGGCCCCAACTGTTAAAAGATGCCCTTGCAGCCATTGGAGCAGAACACTAATATCCGACCATAGGGAATCCTTTCAGTAAAAAGAAAGTTGGCGAAGATGGTTCTAATGTGCAATTAAAGACTGCAAATACTAGTTTAACTGCTTGTTACTGTGTTAGAAAATGGAATGTGTACTACTGGCAGTTGTGCTAATTGGACAGAGAAGAACAGGCTTATCTAATAGAGGACATTTGTAAGAAATTAAGAACAAAATCAAAGCTTTCTCTAAGGTGGTGATTTCCTCCTGTTACTTTTAACTGTTTTTAACCCAGACGTTTGCGGATACTGGCTCGATAAGAGGGTATTTCACTCGGGAGAGGTCATTTGGAGAGGGTTAAATTAAAATTTTGCGTACCAACTTGGAGATGCATTATAACAGATCTTCTCTCCCCCACCAATGTATTATATTGTCAAGTATATTAAACCACAAAAAAAAAAAGAGTAATTCCCTTACTAATTTATCCTAATGCTTCTGAGAGGCCATTATTATTATTATTTTTAGTGGTTTTACCAATGTGGCGTAACAAAATTCCATTTGTAGGGTACAGAACATACTGAGGTTATTTATTGATGAGTTCACTTATATACCTCAGCATGAGTCGCAACTAGCTGTTTCATAAACAGTACTGAATAGTTGCCCATTTTTAGATACCTAAAGTGTGCCTTTTTAATGATTTGGAAGGAAGCTCTAGATTTAGCATAGTAATAAACATTAATATCTTAATCTCGCACCAAAGTCAAAGCCAATTTTAAGACTCGTTGTGAGTTCAGGCAGCAGTTCAAAATAAAAGTGAAGCCAACATAAATAATGAACTATACTTAGTTGTAGAAACTTAATGTCCTTTTTAACATGGAAGGGTATAGGCTAGGAGATCCACTTTGCTGAGCTTTCCATATTCAACATTAAAAATAACTCTATTACTTTTTTATTTTACTGCAGGGCATTATCTGGGTATTCATGTGTTTACAAGGAATGTTATGGGTGGGTTAAACGAAGAAGCTTGGAGAAACCGATTGTAATTGGTGGGAACTTCCTTTTGAATGCAGTACACAGAAGACCATTTATAACTTTTAAAAGAGTTTTGGTACCTATGTTCTATACTTTCCTGGCATCTCCTTCCCATTCCTAGGAAAATAAATTCAATAAAATGCCCCAATGCAATCCCTAGGTAGAAAAGTTTTTCTTTAAACAAACTGAAATGAATTTGGGGGATTAGCGTTATCTGATTCCAGTAGTCCTCGTTGCTTTGCAGAAAGCTACCTTTACAGGGGCGGGCAATCATTTTGGGTGGAGGGCTGCTTACTGAGTTTTGGCAAGCCATTGAGGGCCGCATGACAGGCAGCTGGGGCAGATAAATATTAACTTTCTAAATTTTTAGGGGTCCTGCGGGCCGGATAGAATGGCCTGGTGGGCTGCATTTTGCCCACCCCTGCTTTACCCCATCTCATTTTTTATCTATCTCCCAGTTCCCTTTTGCAGAATATTTGCTTTTGATCCTACACAGGGTTTCAGGGAATGACAGGCCATACTTCTTGAACTGGTTCTGGTTTTATTCAGCAAAATGTGCTGGTATGTTAAGTTTTAAACCCTTGCTCACACTGACATTCTCAATCCCTTCACTGACCCTCTGGGGGATGAGGGAATGGCACCTTCTTGACTTCTGTTCTTCCAGGTGTAGTGCTTGTCAACTTAAAACAAATTTACAGCCCGAATCCTGTAGCAACAGCACAGGGAGGAATAGATTAGATTAAAATGTGTCAAAGCTCAAGAATGTTTCTTTTCTCTTAAAGTCTCCAAGTTTCAGGACTGCATTCTGGTTTCATGTAAAATGTTGAATTCTGCAATTGCATTTCCCCTGCATTGTGAAGCTTCTGCTTTGCTGTATTGTACTTTAGAACCTGATTCCAGTGCTGAAGTTCAGCTTTGGCACTGGATTTATGGTGAAAGATCTGGACCTTCTGTTTGTTTAATCTTCATGAGTAGCTAGCATTGTTAGGAAGTGTAGGTAAAATAACACGTGCTTGGCACCTCCATAGTTCTTTTCAATGAGCTGTTTCCATCCCTCATAGAACTTGCCCATTGAATGTTGTACCACATGCTGTTCTAGTCCTGCATATACACCTAAGAGAAAAACAGATGTCCATTTGAAGCTAAATGGATTAGACCATTTAAACTTTATCCTTGTGTTTCTGGGGAATAATAGTTGAGAGGATTATTGAGGAGCAGTGTTACCTGGCTAGCGGAGGCTGAGAAACAAGTTCCACTGAGTTCTAGTTGTCCTCAACCCAAACAAGACAAATGGTATCATTTAACCTTTTGGGCCTCACTTAAGATTTCTGTAATAGAATGATGTTGCCTGTTTCACTATTACGAAAGTGTTTAAAGATCTACACCTGAAAACACGCTTAGTGCCACACATTATTTTACTGCAAAATGTCAACTGCATCATTCTCATATGTCTGTACAGATGGGAGAAAGCAGTAAGTGCAAGGAGGATGCTTTCTTGTAGGGGGGAAGGGTCTGGATTTTTGTGCCTCGTCATCAGGAAATGTTCAAGACCAATCACATTTTTTAAAATTCAAAAGTGCATTAGTGACAATAGTGAGAAATGAACGACCCTTACCCCTACTTTCAAGACCTAATTGGGAGGCCTGGCTGTCCACTGCCAGGATTCTTAGTGATAAGTGAACAGTGATGTATTATTTTGTACCCTTTGTCTTCTTGCCTTTAGGTACCGTTTCACTTATAGAAGATAAAGTGCAGACACATGAAACACTTACGCAGCAAGCTTGGCTGGAGCCTGTCAGTCTGTGTCAGGCTCCCCAGACTACCTGAGTCTCTTAATCATTTAACTCTTTTGCTGATTGTTACACTCAGTGTTGGGTATTTAAAGTCAAGTGTGCTCTAAATGAGGCAAAAAGTACCTCGGTGTTTTGATGTATTGCAAATCAAAATATTATAGCCTTGTCCACAACATCATGATAAAACTGAGCTCCCATCAGTCCCAAGGCCTGCTTTTACATCTTTTCCATGCAAAACCCCTTTTCACTTCATTTTTAGGGCTTTCAGACTTTTGTGACAGTTGCTTAGCAAAGGTGACACTTTTGTTTGTGACTAATTTGTACGTGTTTTGTAGACAAGAGCCTTAGAAGAACAGTTTTTGAAGGAGCAAAATACAGGTTAAACCTAGTTAGTGAGTAATCACTTAGGAAACTGTCAGCCAGAAAAATCCAAATTATATTTGAAAGTATTTTACCTACGGCTGTTGCAAACAATATGCCAGATAACTGAAAGAGACTAGTGTTATTTGTTTGTTTTCTTTTTAATGAAAAAAAATGAATTCATTCTAATTAACATTGCAAATTTAGCAGCACTTGTGTACAGTCAATTTTTACTCTTTCCCTAAGAGAACTGATTACTTTTTTTTAACATGGAAATGGGAGAAAACAATGAAAATGGGAAGCAGGCCTCTAAAACCATGAAAATGGTTAGATTAGATGATCTTCTCAGGTCCCTTCCGACCCTAGAAACTATGAAACTATGAAAATAAGAGTACACCAGAAGCTGTCTGGAACATATTGACTTGACTGGAGTTTAAGATGTTGGTGTCCCTTTACACGCACCCACACAAAAAGGTAGCCTAATTAACCAACCTTCAGCTAGATTTACTGTGACCAGATACTGGTAACTTGCAGATTTGGGAATTCGTGGAATCGTTTCTAACTAGTAGCTTCCTGTTGATGATGGCTTGTTGCTTATGGTGTTGTGATACAACCAGAGACCAATAATTCTAGCAAACTAACCAATAACAGAAAAAAACCCAATTTTTGAGCAGAAGCAATATTATGAAGTGTGTGCTGACAGTTAACAGCTTCAACTTCTCCATTCAGTGCTGGAAAGAGTTAGCCTTGAATCAGTAAAAAAGGAATAGTTCCTGGTGGTTAGCAGATGATTAACTGTACACGACACACTCGGATGGCTTTATACCACAGGTTAGAGAACTCCTGCTCTTCTCTAATTGTGAGCTGTCTAATCTAAGTATGATTGAGCAAATATTCAAGACCCTGGCTTCCATTCATAATGAGCACATTTTATAGATGCTCTGTGCTTTCACTCACCTGAGCTGTCTTGTACATGTTTATCTTTCAAGCAGTACATCTGTTAACCCTTCAACTGCTACTTTTTCTGTATGCGCTAGCCAAGGAAATGTTAAAGCAGATGTCTGTTTTGGCTGTGAATATTAAAATTCCTAACTGTGCTTCTTCCCTGATTTGCATAATGGGCTGAGTTGGAAAGGGCATATTGGAAAGTAAATGTTGCACCCCTAGACTAGTCAATTTATCACATAATATTGTAGTCGTCTTTTCAGTTCTGCAGTCTGCCAGAGTGAAGAAATAGAGGCCATGGCTTTTTATACTTCAGATATCCTGTGACTTCCCATTCTGAATATAGTCCCCAGTATAAACCCCTGGGACTTGCACACTCAGAGTAGTGTTCTGTTGCTTTCTTTTTTTTCATCTGGTTTCTTCACTAATTTTTGGAATCCTTTGTCATTGATCTCTAACAAGAGAATGGAAAAGAAAGGAAAGAAGTCTTTGGTGTAGGTTCCTGTTTCATCCTGAGGTCACAGTGCTTGTGTTGTGGCAGACAGTATGGTCCTGGGCCCTTCCTCCACGTCTATTAATACTCCAAAATGTTACCCAAAAAGCAAATCTCTGTTTTTGTGTCTCATGTAAGGGATTGCATATTCTCCAAATTCTCTGTCTTCAGTTGTCTCTGGCTCTCATTGTGTCCTTGCTGTTACAGGTTTCACCGGGACAAATAATACGTCCCGTCCATCTCTGTTAACCCGTATATTGTCTGCCCCATCTGTGCTCACCAAGGTCAGGCAGTCCTTTTCTCATTTCTCCTAGAGAGGCTTAGGATGGAAGATGATATTGTGGGGTACTTTTCAAGGGTCAGTTGTGAATTAATTATTTTAAATGACAGTGCTTTAAAATACACAAAGCCACAAGTTCTAAGTGTTCAGCATAAAGAGAATTGTTTTTCCTCAGGCAGCAAATATCCTCTTAAAATAGACTGGGAAGATTTTTCTCCTTGTTTTTAATGAAATGTCTAAGATTGTTTTATCCTGTGGGATGATGACAGGGAAATGGTACCAAGTGGTTCTTTGTATGTGGGAAGATGTGGAAGGGAAAGTTTCAAAAGAGCAAGGTTTAGGTAGGTGTTAGCCCCTAACATGCACTTCTGGTCTTTTAGAAGACATTTGCGTGTTTTTTGCCTCTGCATATGCTTTGCGAAATCCTCTTCCAGTTCTTGTTTTATCTTCATCGTTAGTAATTCTCAGTAGTTGCTTTCTGGTGGCTTAAGGAGCTAAGAAGTTAGCAGCCAAGTCCAGTAGATCTTTCTGGGTTTCCTTGAGAGGTGGTCTCAAGGGTCTTTTCTGTCTCTCTTAAAACATCTTTCAGTTTGTGTTGAACAAAAAATCCAATGCCTTCCCTTGATACCTGCTCTTTTGAGCTGGACTGGGCCAGGAGTATTACCTGAGGAGGGCTCATTAGGGTGTGTAGCTTTGGTGCACAAAACACTTTCAGTTCCCCTGATGTACTTGAAATGCAGAAACCCTCTGGGCTGTCCCTTTTTTTGTCATGGGCGTGTTCCTGAACAGCGATGCCTTCCAAGTTTGAAGTTTGTTTCATGACAGATTCTCATGGTTTAACTTGTGTGCTTAATAGTAGGGCTGTCAAATGATAAAAAATTGTATCGCTATTAGTTGCAATTAAAAAAAAAATAGTTGCAATTAATTGCAATTTTAATCACATAGCTAAAAACTCAAAATTATGCAGGTACTTTGTATGGTTGGGGGGGTAATCTGTGAAGATGTTGAGGAGCTGTGGGTGTCTGTGTGATTCTGAGCTGGGAGGATCCCTGCACCCCCTGGCAGGATGTGGGGTACTATGGGTCAGGAGTGAGGGGCAACAGCAAAGCTTGGGGGGGTTGGCTTGGGAGTCAGGGGCAGACAGATGGACAGACACAGTGCCCAGCAGGTAAGTCTGTGGAGGGAAAGGGCAGGGGAGCGTAGATTGAAGCCCCCACAGTGCAGGAGGGAGTAGGGCAGGGGCCGGGGTGAATGGGAACCTGGAACTAGCGTGGGTCATGGGATGGAGGCACGGGCAGCTTATCCAGGGGGGAAGGGTCCGGCTCCCCATTGCTGGGTGCACTCCTGGGGGAGGTATGGGGGCACATGCCTCCCAGATTTCTGCACAGGGAAGAGGTGGGCTACCTGCCGTGGGCTGGGGCTCTGTCCTGCTGCCTTTCCCTTGGGAGCTGTGTGGCACCATGTTGTGCCTCCCACTGCTAGGTGGGCAGGGGATGCATGGCACAGCCAGTGCATGGCTTCTAGGGCAAAGGCAGCAGGGCACAGAGTCCCAGCCCACAGCGGGCAGCCTGCCTCCTCCCTGTGCAAAAATCTCGGGGGGCACATGCCCCCCATGCCTCCCCCAGGGGTGTGCACAGCTGTGGGGAGCTGTGCTACCCCCTGCCCTCCCCCCACCCCCCAGTGCTGCTAGGCAAGCCACCTCTGCCCACTCCCTCCCTCATTGTGGGGCCTCAGTCTGTCACCCACTCCTTCCCCTCCGCAGACTTACTTGCATGGTGCTGCTCTACACACCACCGGGCTGCATTCCTGGCCATGTACAGGCTGTGGCTGTGGCTGCTCGTGTGCATGTGTGTCTGTGCGTGCCCACCCCCCTGCAGCCATCTGGAGCCCACACTTGGGCTGCCCTGTGACTCTGTGCTGCCGCTGCTGTCCCA
>NW_017729011.1:17603677-17606069 GCF_001723915.1 Gavialis gangeticus | reverse complement strand
CCTCATCCCACCCCCCAGTGCTGCTAGGCAAGCCACCTCTGCCCACTCCCTCCCTCATTGTGGGGCCTCAGTCTGTCACCCACTCCTTCCCCTCCGCAGACTTACTTGCATGGTGCTGCTCTACACACCACCGGGCTGCATTCCTGGCCATGTACAGGCTGTGGCTGTGGCTGCTCGTGTGCATGTGTGTCTGTGCGTGCCCACCCCCCTGCAGCCATCTGGAGCCCACACTTGGGCTGCCCTGTGACTCTGTGCTGCCGCTGCTGTCCCACTGGGTGGCCTGGAGGTGGCGGTGATGGTGGTGGAGCAGAGCCCAGACACAGGCTCCAAAGCTACATGTGCAATTGTGTTAGAAAAATTAGCACATTCTCTGTGTATGTCTGTCTAATATAACTATCTTTTTTAGTTTAATTTAGCTGTATCTTAGTTTCTTTGTGTGCCTATAGATTTTGTCACATTTCTTGGGCCAACTTGAAAAATACTAGTAAACGTAGCATCTGAATCTGATTTGAAATGTTAGCAGTTGAAGAGTTAACCAGCAGGATATTGTGGCATTGCCAGAAAACCGTTTTGTTTGAGTTCACCCTTGTAGTTGACATCAAAGCAGTATGGCTGCTACTAGAGTTCCTATTAGTGTTTAAATGGGGGGTGCTTCTGAAAGCTTCACTTGTGAAATCACCCAGTTCTGAGTGCGGTTTTTTGGTGGGGAGTGGGAAAAGAGGATGCAGCTTCTCATAAATGTTTCTCTGACACAATAACGCTCAGATTTGGGCAACGAGTCGCTAGAGGAGAGGAGGGTCTGATATAAAACTTAGTGCACATATTACATGCTAGGTAACAAGAGTGACTCGACAGGGAGTGTTTTACTATTAAAATAATATTTAAATTCATTTTTATTTGTGTTGATGCATGAAACGTAAAATAATCCAATTGCAATGGCAAGGCTTGTTAGCTTAGTGTCCAGTAAATAGTCTGGTCCCTCTGTTAATCTTTGGTTGAAGAATAAGCACAGAAAAAATTCAACTGAGAAGTACTTTTTTTAAAAGAAACTTTAGTCTGGGATAGAACTTTCTAAGGAAGCACCTTTAGTTGTAGAAGACGGCGCTCTCCAGTAGTACATAATCATGGCAAAATTAAAATCAAAGAAACTAAATATAATATAGGTATCCAGTCTTGATCAAGATCATACAAAAAATAAGCATTTAGAGTTGCCAAATATCTGAACCTCCTAACACGTTAAATTCTTTGTAGATCAATGGTGTCTAGGTTAGTAGTGGTTATCATTTTGATGGGATGCAGGTCTGTAAACACATTCATTACACACCGTTTTTCAGAGAACTGTGATTTTTAATTCCTGTTGACCATGAAATATAAACAGAGCTCACTTTGCAAATGTTATTTCAGACCCTGGTAACTTTACAAATCAGTGTCATGTCTTCAGCAAGAGAACTTCTTAATTGCTAAAATGAAACTTGGGCATTCACAAGATGCTGTTCAAAAAGTAAAACCAATTTCTTCATACGTAGAAGCAATGTGATCAGTCCATGACACTTTTTAAAAAACAAAACAAAACAAAAAAACCTTGTTGGCAAAAAATGCCGAAGGGAAGATTGTTACTGAGGGATAGCACTTTAAAATGAAAAATTATTTTAATTGCAAGTGTAGCTACACCACTGCCACAGACAGTCAATTATGATTTTTTTTTGCTAGTGCAGCTAAAATATTATCTTCAGCTGCTAATTTGTTTTCATTGTTCCACAGCTGGTTCTTCCCATTGTCTTTTTTTCATTACCTTGTTGACGGGGATGGAAATCATGATTCTGATTTCCTAGTGCTCAAAATGTTTGAATTTTGAAGTAACTGTTGCTGTAGCCCCCAGCTTCTGCTTGTGCTGCTAATTGGTATTCTGCACAGCTGCATGATTGTATCAATTGCTGAATATGTTTATATTGTATATTAATTGTGCTCAATTTAACAGCTTTACCACTGTACTTAAGCCCATCCCTATGGAGGAGAGCAGTTCTGTGCTTGCATAACTTTAAGCCCATGCTTAACTTGCTGTTGCCTACAGGCTGGTCTGCTCAGGCTTTCTTAAGGCTGGCTCTTTCTTCAAGTTGACTCTATAAGGATTTGGGGGACAAAACTGGGTCCTTACCCTTCTTGCAAATTGTGAGGATGGCTAGAGAGAGAGAATATATCTTTTATGCATGATTTCATCTGTCTGCATTTGAATATTTGTAAATGCTTCCTGCATGTGAATTGAGTTGCGTTCCTTCTGCTTTTGCTACGGAGCTGGCTTGATCTCGCCTCTGGCCTCGGTTCAGCTTGTAAGCTGGTGAGTGTTCTTGTTGACATCAAATCTTCCTGGGGGTTTTTTTTTTTTTTTTTTTTT
>NW_017729011.1:17597829-17603634 GCF_001723915.1 Gavialis gangeticus | reverse complement strand
ATCAAATCTTCCTGGGTTTTTTTTTTTTTTTTGCTTTGTTAAAATCTTTTCCTGTTTTAGCTCTTGTTTTTATGGCTCACCTTTCTGTTCAATCCATTTCTATTTCTCCTACATTACCCTTTTCAGTGACATTTTCTACCTCCCTTTTGTATTACAGTTTCTGATGGTTTCCCAGTTCTGTGCAACTCTGTTTTTATTTTCCATTTATCCAAACATATATGTTTGAAGACTGAGGACTTCAAAGATCTGCTGATGTCAGTAGCCTGGAAAATTTACCATTTCTGGACCAGAGACAGCATGATGGGCCATGCAAGTAGGCTCCCTCTTCTTTCTCCTTGGAGCTAGGAGGAAGGGGATGCTCCAGCATGCTGGTGCTTCAGAGCAGCTCTGCTGAGCTTATAGGTGAATAGAGGACCAAACCTGTCATAGCATGCTACAGGAAACTTGTTGTTTTCTGTCTCTGTATCCCAAGATAGTTTTTATCCCAGTATCTAAGCACCAAGCCAAGAACCCTTTTCCCTTGTTTTCACATTTTGAATGTTACTTAAGCCTTAGTGGAGACCATACTGACCTTTCCATTTTTCTGATATTGGATTCTAGGTAAAGAGCATGATAAAGATCTTTCCATATTTGGAATCAATATTTCAATGTGCGTACTTCTTACTAATGAGGATTGTCTCTTCATTGCTGTCCCACCAACAGCTACTGCGGGGGCATCAGCTTCGTTATCCTTCACTTTCTCCATTCTCCCCCACACAGCATATGGAACGGATCAGTTTTCTGGAGAACAGGGTTTCCCTTAAGTTGTGACATTCAAGCCCCACTCCTTTGCCCCATTAAAAACTGCATTCAGCTCCAACATGTAGCTCCCAGCCTTTTGGAACAGTAGTTATCAAATCAGTTTCGTTGACCTCCATGGCCAAACTTTTTAGCAAGCCACTGTTGTACAGCCTGATTTTTTTTTTTTCTAAAGCAGACCTGTGTTCCTCCATGAAAACATTGCAATGTATTTGTGTGTAGGAACCAAAGAGGAAGCTTATAAAGATATGAAGAACAAAATGAGGCGAAGTTTCAAGAAAAACATCATAACAACCCATGAAAACACAGAAAAGGGAAATCAACGTAAAAAAAAGTCAATTCAACAAATATTACAGAGCCAAGAAAATGTGCAGTCATCTCTCTTGCATTATACTTTTTGTTTTATCCTTTCCCCCCTGCCATATCTATAGCAATATAGGTACTCGCTGTCTTGCTATGCATGTGCATATGCACACTTAAGTACAAGCTTTTTCCCTAATTGAAAAACATTGCACTGAACAGTTAGTTTCCCCTTGGTTCTGTTTCTGGTAGCCCAAACTGACCACTGGGTCTGCTCTTCCTGTTGATCCCTCGTCCCCACTTTCTCCACTGTTGCAGGTAACACATCCTCAAGCCCATAATTAGGGTGTCATCTTCCTAGAGCTGCGTATCCACACCACATCAAAATCTTGCTATTTCTTTTTGCCCAGCATCTTGCATCTGGTTTTTCCTTGCCATCCTTGCAGCTGAAGACTTCCATCATTCTAAGCCTTCCTCCTAATGCATCTTGACTACTGAATCCGCCCTGTTTCTGGCTTGACAAATGCAGTCTCTCTCCCTTTAAATCTATTCAAAATGCAGTTGTAAAGATAATCTTCCAGGCTTGTTCCTCTGAAACCCCTTTCCTTGTATCTCTCTTTCTTTCTCTGTCCTGTTTTTTTCTACTGTTTACCTTCCCTTCTAAGTCTGCTCTTGTCTTTGCCCTTCCCTTCCCCCTCCCTGATTATCTGTTTTGTATAACTGAACCATTTCTCCTCCTCCTTACCTTTGAGAAATTGAATCCCAGGTTTTTCATTTTGCTTTAGTGGAACCATTCAGCAATATTAGTGGCTTTATTAAGGTGCCTTTATAAATAGTGTACATTCAGCAATATAGGTGCATAATGCGCAGAACTGTACCTTTTGGCCTCTTAAGAATGAGTCCTTTTCTGTATCTTATTATTCTGGAGTCAGACATGTACACTGAGGACCCTTTGTAATGACATTCTTTGTTTTTCAGATTGCTTCTCCCTGAAGAAATGGCTTCTGCTCTGACAACTCACCCTTTTGTTTTTATTGGTCGCAATCTAGGGGTATCGCATCATATCCTGTTGTAATAGCGCTGTTCCAGTGCATTGTCATAAATAATTAAATGAGTATTAGCTTGCTCAAAGGGCTTCACAGGTGGCATTAGTTTGCTTGTTTTGCCCTCTAATCTTATATAAGTAGGTTGTCTTGCCTGTCCTCAGTCAGAAGAGGTTGCAGTGGAAAATGTTAAGAGAACCTCAGAGCTGGGGAGGTCTTTCAGTTTTCAGTAGTCAATACTGGGACAGTGTGCTGTGTAGGAGGCTGTTTGGGCTGTGCTGTGATAGCTGAAGCATTTTGCAAGTTAAAGGTCAATAATGTTCAAATTAAAAAAAGAGGAAGAAAGAGAAAATAGGTGCTATGTTTTTAGAATTAACCCCATATGTTGTCCATCTCCGCCTCTTCACTGCAGACCCCTCTCTGGTTGCAACTTCTGAACAGGCCTGCTTGCAGTGCAGTAGGGCATGTAGCAAAAAAAAAAAAAAGTGTCCAGATGGCAAAGTCTTAAACACACATTTTTCAGGTGGGGGTGGGGAAGTGACTGTGGTGACTGCACCTGATTGAAGAAAACCTCAGTAATAAAAGAATCTCTCTTTCCTCCTTCCAGATTTTCATGTGCTGCCTGCCTCATGCACCTCTTCTTCTAATTAGTTATGCAGGATTTGTAAAAGTTGTATCATTTATCACTGTAATAAAAAGCCTCATGAAATACTATTAAAAATTTGTCCACTGCTTATTAGATCAACATAATTGCTTCTTTTTTTGCTTCTTTGGATTCTTTGCCAAGGTTATTCTTGTGAGTTTGCAGAAAACTCTTTGATTGCCACTGGGCTGGCAGTTATGCATACCAGTAAGGTTCCCTCTGGCACTTGCAGGCAACTATTCTGTTTTGCAGCACAGTGAAGTGTTTACTAGGTTGTGGGCTACGAATTCAGGGCATCTTGTTGGCAGAAGATACAGCCATTAGGCTTGACTGGTCTAGGGCATTGTCCTCTAAGATTTGGGCCTTATCTGCTACATCTTAATTAGGTAGAATGTGTCCTGAAATGAAGAAGGGTGGATTTGCACCTTTATAGAGTGACTAACCAAATCAGAGATGCATAGCATTAGCTTTAGTAAGAAGCAGGCTTACTTTATCAGATGCTGTCATGATGAGGCAGGTCTACTGCTTTTGAGAGCTTATGCTGTTCTCCTCTGATTTTAGTTTGTCTACAAGGTGCAAATCTTCCCTGCCTTCTACCTGACTTACAATCATCGAATCATAGAAAGTTAGGGTTGGAAGGGACCTCAGAAGGTCATCTGGTCCAATCCCCAGCTGAAAGCAGTACCATCCCCAACTAGATCATCCCAGCCAAAGCTTTGTTTGGCCGGGTTTTGAAAACCTCCAAGGATGGAGCTTCCACCACCTCTTGGGTAACCTGTTCTAGTGTTTTACTACGCACCTAGTGAGAAAATTCTTCTTAATATCAAACCTAAACTTCTCTTGCTGCAACTTGAGCCCATTGCTCCTTATTCTGCCATCTGCCACTACTGAGAACAGTTCAGTAGGGCGGTGCAAAATTTAGCCGAGTGTTTCATTTCAAAGCTGTTTGAACGTGTTTTGAGTTCAAAACAGAGAAATCAAAGAGAAACAAAAGCCTTCGAAACAGCTTTGAAATGAAACAAGGGCACTCAAAATGTTTCAAAGCCGGGCTTACTTGGCTTCAGCGCCAGTCCCAGCCGGTGGCAGCATCCTGCTGTCATCCGGCGTGCAGATCTGGAGGCTGTGCCCCCAGGGGGGAAGTCTGGCACAGCCCCGCAGCCCTCCTGGGACTCCTGCTGGGGGCCCCCCGGATCTGCACACAGGATGACAGCATGCTGTCACTGCTGGCTGGGGCCAGTGGCAGCAGCAGTCTTCCCGGTGTTCGGCATTGGCTGCGCCCAGCACCAAGCCTTCTGTCATCCGGCATGCAGATCGGGGGCCCACACCCCCAGCAGGAGTCTGGCACAGCCCCGCAGCCCTCCGGGGGTGTGAGTCCCCGGGTCTGTGAGCCAGATGATAGGAGGCTGCTGCTGCTGGCAAGTGTCACAAGTTTTGCTTTGAACAGCTTGAGGTGCAGTTTCCTGGAAACCTCTGCACGTATCTCCTTTAAACTTGGCAGGCATCGTGCCCTCAGAAGGGGCTACCATCCAATTTGCATCCGAATCAGGCAAGAAATAAGAGTTTTCAGCACTTTCATGATTCCCCGTTATAGCCTATGGGCGAAAAGTTGAAACAGTGAAACACCTTTCACTAAATGAAACAGAACAGTGCTTTCGAAATGAAATGAAGCTTGAAATGAAATGCTGTCCCATCGAAACGGTGAAATGGAAGTCAAAATGAAATGGTTCGCACAGCTCTACAGTCCAGCTCCATCCACTTTTTGACACCCCCCCCCGCCCTTAGGTAGTTGAAGGCTGCTGTTACATCACCCCGGTCTTCTCTTCTCTAGGCTAAGTAAGCCCAGTTCCCTCAGCCTCTCCTCATAAGCCATGTGCCCCAGCCCCTCACCATTTTTGTTGCCCTCCCCTGGACTCTTACCAATTTATGGACTACTAAGGTTGACTACCTCTCCCTTCTGAAATTAAGTCATCTTCATTTGCTAATTGGCTGCTATCATGCTAGACCACTTTGTGCCCTGCTAACATGATGAATCTGGGATGCTGATTTAATTGATGGTTAAGACTGAAGTAAATAGATGTAACCTCTGTGGTTGCCTGCAGCCTTAGTCTGATTCTTTTAAATTAGTAATAACGATTGTTGTAAAGTTTGTTCCTAACTGAATGCTTTATCTGCTATCGTTTCCACCTGTATATAGTGATGAATTCCTTATCCTTTCTGAACACATGATGAATTATTTTTATTAAAAGTTGGTTGCAACAATAGTACACATCAGTTTTTTGTTTTTGGGGCTCTTGCTCGCTCGCTCTTCCTCTCCAGTAGCTTCATAAAGGAATATGCTGTGTAGAGAGAGTGCTGGTCTTCTATAGATGCAAGTTCTGGGTATTTTGGCTGACAATAGTGTGCCCTTTGTTTAGGAAGAAATAAAACTGTGTGGGAATAATAGTTGGAACGGTTTATCAAAACAGCTTTTTAATTTATTTTTAATAATTTTTAATTAAAATGCTTTTAAACTTATGAAGCCTCTAATATTCATCTCTTACAAAGAGGTTTGGAGCTGGAAAATATAACTACAAGCTACTGAAAGCAAAAAAAGGAAAAACAACCTAAAATCTTGTGTGTGCTTAATGTGAAGGCACTTGGTAACCTTGTATTAAAACATGCTGTCAATCATCTACATATTTAAAGTCTCATCTGTGTGCAAGGAGTATCCTTAGCCAGGGCACAAGTGTAATAAAATATTCTCATGATAGTGATTCACAGGTGACCCCTTCCATATTGCCCATCCTATTAGAATAATAAACCACTCCTTGCTGAGAGACATGTGTTATTGAAGGCTAGAGTGACTGCTGCAGACCCATAGCTGAGGACTAGAAAAAGGATTGTCAGGCTAGTAGTGTTTTTAGTAGGGCTGTGCGAAGCTTCAGGTGCTGATTTGATCTGGAGGAGATTCGGCCCAATTCGGTGGCCAAATCTACAAATCCGAATCAGATCAGGGGACCAATAAAAAGGTCTGAATTGATT
>NW_017729011.1:17588318-17592556 GCF_001723915.1 Gavialis gangeticus | reverse complement strand
CTCCCCCCCCAGTGTCCCATGCTGCATAGGGAGCTCTGCCACGAACTCCCCGATGCCCACCCCCCTCGCTCCCCCAGCTCCACCATGGCTGCCCTGCATTCCCCAGTTCCAGCCCTTTAAGAAAAAAAAACAAAACCAAAAAACCTCCATACTCACTGGCTCCTTCAGTGGCCTTGGGGCTTCTGGGGGCTCGTGCAGAGCCCCCGATACAACGCGGGGCAGCAGGGATTGCCCCCTGCCAGGCAGGAACCAGTGAGCCCAGAGGGTCTTTGGTTTTTTTTTCTTCAAGGCCGGAGCTGGAGCAGGTGTGGCAGCCATGGGAGGGGGCTGGGACACCAGGTTGGGGGGCTCTGCATGAGGCCTCCACACAGTGGGGGCAGCGGGGTTCTCCCCCCTGCCCGGCAGCACCTGGTGAGTTGGGGCTTTTTTTCCCAACGTGCTGGAAGCTGGTGTGTGCGGGGCAGCCATTGCCAGGTTGGGGGGAGATGGGTCTGTGAGACTTGGAGATTTGGCAGCAGACAAATCTCCAAATCAGATTTGACCAAATTGATTCAGGACAGTGATTCAAATCACCGAATCGAATCACTGTCCCCCAAATCAGCCGAGTCCAAAGCAAATGCTAGCCGCTTCGCACAGGCCTAGTTTTTAGCATCTGCAAGACATTTTTATTACCCCTTCTGGAGAGCAAGCAGGACTTGGGAGAGACTATTGGAAATGTACCGATTGCTTGCTATCCTTTGTGGGTCCGATTCAGTACTTCCTGACCACATAAGAGTATTTCCTGTTAGGATGGACATGATTACTCCTTCTGGCTGTATTGATCATGCTTATTGCAGTAGTGCCCAGGGTCCAATTAAGAATGGGGCCCTCTTGTACTACCAATGATTCAAACCCAGAACAGAGGAAATATTTAAAATATAGCAAGTCACTGCATGGATATCCTGTAGTTTTCTGGGAGTTTTTTAAAGCTGGTTGGGCAGGAATTTTTAAGCAGTTAGTGATTTAGGTTCTTAACTTGAGACCCCTTATAGGAGCTTGAGTCCTGCAAAGTCTGACCACCTACACTTGGCTCCCAGGAATTGCAGAACCTAAAACTCCTAAACATTTTTCTAATCTGAACTATATTTCTAAGGAGAGTGTAATTGTATTGTTTGCCGTTGAAACATGGTTCAGAAAAGTAGAGCTTTTCTGGTTAGTTAGCTTTTACAAATGCAAATTTATATATATTTTAAATAGGCTCCAAATGCATCTCCAGCGATACAAAGACCCAGGAGTTATAATGTAGTAGTTTAGCTTTTATGCACATTTATCATTTATCTTTCTTTCCTTTAAGGGCTGCAGGGAATGTGAGGAGTTGCAAGTATCTAAATACACTTGGGTACATAGCTGTGCTTTGGTTCTTGCTGTGGATTTGTTGTGGTTTTTTTAGTGCAACTTTTTTGATGCTACCTTCTCTGCTCTGAATGCTTCACTTGTACTACAGCTGTTCAGCTCATGGAGGATGGGGGTAAACCTTAAGGTGGGAAGAGTTGCATTGCTACATGAAGCCTTCTTGCTGTCCACTGTGATTGCAGCCTGGATTCTTGTGTGTCAGGGAGAACGAGATGAAGTGTACACTTAACCTGACCACCAGCAGGGAAATGATCAGTGGGAGCTGACTGGGAATGGTCAGGCCCTTGGACAGTCCCTTCCTGAAGGATGTGCAGATAGAGGTTGTGTTGAGAAAAATGTAAGGCAGGTGCCTAGAGGAGAAAAGTAAAATTTTTGAAGAGTTGAACCTTGTTACGTTAGAGTGTAATCTCATATTATGTCTTGATATGTGCAGTGTCTCACCCACCAGAAGGAAAGCAGCTTTGCAAATTATTTCTCTGTCCCTGTTGCAGTTTAACGAAGATTTCTTGGCTCTAATTTATCACCAGCAAAATGAAATCTTTGGTAAACATACGAACCTGAAAAGCATTGTCAGGGCTAATTATGGTATTCCTTCAGAAAAATTTTAAAGTAGGTACGCACATAATTTAAAATAGATGGATCTGATTGTTAACAGCTTCTGCTGAAATGTGGTTATACTAAATAAGTCTGTGTTACTTACAAGTTTTGTTTTCTTGCCATGGCCCAATAAATACAAATGAACTTTTTATTACTTATTCCATCGCATAGGTAAATGATGAAGCATACTGCTTTTGGGCAATGTAGAGAGGGCCTACTCATTGATTTTTCTTTTTAAAAGGCAAGAAATCGAGCTTTTACATGTCTGCATTCATTCAGCTCTTCATTTCCAAAGCTAGCTTGCAACTATTGGAAGCTGAAAAGGCTTGACGTGGCTTTGCATTGAATTCAGTGCCTGAAGTATTGTACTTAAAGCAACTGAGGTCAAAGTCTTCCCCCCCCAGATTGATGGGGCTACATAGGGTCTGAATCAGTACAGGTATTTGGCTCCTAGCTGGGGAAGAGGCCAATAATGTTTTCAAGGCTGTGAATAGAAGGCTGATCATTATATAAGCAACTAGTGCATTTTTAATTTGGAACATAAAAATGTTGAATAAATTTGAACAAATTGTTCATGTTATCCAGCTCAGATGTTTACTGCAACAAGCCCAGCTCTTAATAATGTCATAAACTACATATTAGCTTGTGCTTTTTATATTGATATAAATATGTGGATGGATGGATGGATGGATGACCACTTGCACTCTTGGTCATTTGGTGTCAATCAAAAGGAGCTGAACTGCTGCCTCTTCTCCTCCTTTACCCCACTACAACTTTATGAGGTCTGAATTTGTAAGTCACTCATTGTAAAGCTTCACTAGGTTTAGATGGAAATCCTGTTGCCTTCATTGATTGTCTCTCTCCTGTGGGTGCGGGCCCCCTTCATATGCAAAGTCAGGGATCAAACTGCCCTCAAGCTCACCAGCCTAATAAGCCTGACTTCCAGCAGCTCTTTAGTTTTGGTCTTTAATCTTTTTTTCTTTTGTTTGTTTGTTTGTTCTTGACCAGCAAACTCATAAAACTTGGGTAATACGGTTAAGCCAAAGCTAGCCCTGCATGAGTCACAGGCCTGAACCAGAGAAGTTTGAGTCATTGTAATGGGGTCGTTCTAAAATGTAAGGTGCAAGTAGTAAATGCTTCAGTGTGTATTAGAGAGACACTGGCAAGGTTGAAAAGTGCCCACTTTTTATCACCCCTTCTGAAATAAATACATTTCAGTTATTTAATTGACCTTGTATGGAGAAACAGGTGAAATGTGGGCATGTTGTACTTTGTAATGAGGACTCTGAAACTTAATGTCTCAACTAATTTTTTGTTTAACACCCCCTCCTGGACAAATCAGACTTCTCATTTGTTGGAACCAAACTGCCTTATTAGCTCTCTGTTCATCATTGCTGTCTCAGGTTGAATGATTTGACATTAACCTGGCATGTACAAGGATCCTGCTCTCAGAATTTTACTTGGAGAACAGGATTCTCATCAATCCCAGTTGCAGGAAACGAGTAGTGCCACGCTTGCCAGCATCACAACTGAAGGAGACCTGGGTGTTGATAGACCACTGAATGAACAAGAGCCACCAATGTGATGCCATAGATGGTAGAGCGAATCACACACTGGCATGTATCTACCGGTGCATCCCAAGCAAGGCTAAGGATGTCATCCTCCTGCTCCACTCAGCCTTGAGACCGTAGCTGGAGTACTGTGGCCGGTTCTGGGCGTTGTACTTCAGGAAGGATGTAGAGAAGCTCAAGAGAGTCCAAAGGAGGGCTACCTGCATGATTAGAGGTCTAGAGAGCAGGTCATACCAGGAGAGGCTGAAAGACTTGGGAAAGTTCAGCCTGGAAAAGAGAAGACTCAGAGGGGACTTGGTGGCAGCCTATATCAGGGGAGTCCATAGGGCCTTGGAAAGCATCTGTTCACCAAGGCACCCCAGGGGAAGACGAGACAACGAGCACAAACCACTTGAAGATGGCTTCAGACTAGACATAAGGACAAACGTCTTTACAAGCCGGGTGCCGAGGGTCTGAAACAGACTCCCCCCAGAAGTGATACAGTCACCCACCCTGGAGATCTCCAAAAAGCGTCTTGGTGCGCACCTTGCTGGGGTCATCTGGCCCCAGCAGTCTTTCCAGCCCTAGTGCAGGGGGGCTGGATCCCATGATCTTATGAAGTCCCTTCCAGCCCCTAACAGCTATAAATCTGATTGTGATGAAGCCAGCTGAGTGCGGTTTGTTGTTGGGGGGGGGGGG
>NW_017729011.1:17565485-17588268 GCF_001723915.1 Gavialis gangeticus | reverse complement strand
TGAGTGCGGTTTGTTGTTGGGGGGGGGGGGAAACAAACCAAGAGGTTAGAATTTTAGCATGGTAAGTGTCGTCTTTGGAGGGTTGTTGATTTTTAATTCCTTTACTGTCTCAGATTTCTAAAGTGTACGTTGTTGTTTTAAGCTGTAATAAGGTTTTTTTTCAGGTTTTGGCCATGTTATACCTCTGAGGGGTCACCTTGAAGAATGAAGGCGTGCAACTGTGTACATTTAACTACTTTGAAAAGGAATGGTTTTCTCTTGGAATTTACATTTGTCCCCACAGAAAAATGTAATATGTAGTCTGGACATCGTGAATGGGAATGGTTCATGGGACTGATATGTTTGCTGTTTTTCATACACACTGTATGAATTTTTGTTTTTAATGTTCACACTGGTATACTATACCAACTTCCTTGTCATGTACGGGAACATGTTGAGCTTAGTGTAGCCATCCATTTTTACCTTAGTTTTCAGTTAAAATAACATTTAAAATGAACCAGAATTTGAAATAAGCATTTTGAATGCCTCCTTGAACTTTTATTGCTTTAACCAGAATTGGTACTGAAGGACAAATCCCTTCTTTTTTACTCTACTCATTATGCATGTCAATTTTTTGACTGAAGGGAGAGAAGTTTGTTGTGGCAGTAGGAGCTGATTACTAATTTAATTTGTTCTGCCAGTGAGTCACTTCTAGCTTGGATGAAACAGCAAAAGATCTGTTTCCTTGGTCACAAGGTCTAGAGTCTTTTTATCCCTTTGAGATTTTGAATTTCCATTCTTCACATTGTCTGGCTTTTTCTTAAGGGATACTAGGAGATTGGAGCAAGCTTCAGAGGTCTGTGTGGCAAACTAGAACAGAGCATAACTCTACTTGAACTGAGCATACAACTGATTTAAAGGAAAATATCCCTTGTAACTCTCCAGAGATTTGGAGAACACTTGATGGATAGAATCTGCTGCAAGAGAAAAACAATAGATGGATATTTATGTAACATTAACTTTCAGCTTACATCTGTAGGAATAAAACAGTCAGCCCTTTTTCAGCACTGAGGATCTTCATTTCAAGAGGTGCTAACAGGTTCTGAAATATTAGATATGGTATAGTGAATAACTGCAAAACACAAAATCCATCCACTAGATAATGAAGGCAGAAGTTCTGACATGCATGCTGGTGCCTTTATTAGATGGTGAGATGGCATAGACAAATGAACTCTCCTATTCATAGCTCAAGTTGAAAGAAACATGTTGTGAGCAAGCGAAACACCATTGAGAGACAAATTTCAGGAAACTTAATTACTATGAATTTAAATAGCTGAAAACGAGCGTTTTCAGCTACAGAATACCATGTGCATATGATCAGGATCAGACTTAATCTCCCAAAGTAGGGATATTTTTTAAACTCCAAATGCTGTCAAAAATATTGTCTAGGCTTCTGGAATAGATCACAACGTTGCAGTTTATTTAAACAGATTTCCATCTCGGTGAAGAGCTCTGTTCTCCTGGTTTTACTTTCAGGGGAATTCTCTTGCTAATCCTCCCTTCCCCCACCTGTGATTTTCTTTTCTTTTTTTCCCTTTTGGTTCAGGGTATTTATGTGCATCACAAATAATTGCTAAGTTCTCATTCTTCCAGCAGTGCTAATAATATGGTCAAGCATAGTGCAAAAAGAAATACAACAATAAAAACTTGGTATGCTTCCTTTTCCTCTGTCTCTCTCTACCCAAGGGTAAAATCTCAGTAGCCCAGAATGGATATAGGATGCATAGTAGCACACTTTATCCATAGATCTTAAAGCCTTTCACAAAAGCAGGGAAATAACATGTTTTCTCTTCTATTGAAGGCAAAATGGAGCACAAAGATGGAAGGAAGGTGACTAAATCTAGTCAGTCTTCCATAGCAGAGCTGAAAGTAGATCCTCAATGCCTGGTGTGTCATTCTTGTTCAGAGCATGGACTCAAGAATGACAACATGCATAAGCTGAAACCCCAGTCCTACAATCAGTCCAGGTGTATGGACGATGTCACTCGCACGGAGGCCTGTTGACTTCACTAGGACCCGGTGTGGGTGTAAGGGTCTATTCACTTGGATCTGGTTGCAGGATCAGGGTCTGCAAGAATAAGAATTTCAGAGAAGTGTTTTCTTTTTGTTAAAACTGCAGACGTGATCAGGAAGCTTTCATGCCTGCAGGGTGTTTGTTGTTGTGTTGTGGTTTTGTTTGTTTTTTTTGTCACTGTTCCTGAATTTCAGTTTTTCTTTTTACCTTGTCTGCCATGCTAAGTTTTTAAGGAAAATTTATGTAGCTACCATCATATTACATACTATAGGTAACATTTTACTAAATGCTCGGAAGTAATTACATGCTTGCATTGCTTCTAGACAGTGACTTAACCCCATTCTCTGGTCCTGTACTTAAACTCGGTAGCAGAAAATTTTAGCCACTGTCTGCACAATAAAGTTACAAGACCTAAGTTATTACACGACTCCTAAGTTCATTCTTCATATTGACTAATTTGCTTCCATTTTGGTTGTGTTAGCCTTCAGTTGTCAGGCTTTTGGATTGTCAGAACACCTATTGCAAGCAGTTTGCTTTGTGATGTATAGTAAAACCAAAGAAATTGCAATAAAGATTTTTGGGCCTGAAAATCAATCTGAATATATCGGTTCGTGAATATTTGTTCCTTGCATTCTTCAGTATCAAAAGTCAACATTTGTACACTGCAGTTGTATTAAAGGGAAATAGTTGGAAGAGTGGCATATTGCATGTTTAGCCTATTTTCTAAGTGAAGCTGATGGCTCCTGTTAGTGTTTCATTGTTGATTCTGGAGCAAGTTCTACTTTGACAAACAGATCGAGAATTTACACAATGAGTCTGTGCGCCACACACTGTTACTTCTGAAATCCTATTAGCACTGATGTTGCACAGTTTGGGAGGGTGGTTTTTCCTTTCAAGGTATGTATAAAGGAGTTAATGACAATTTTCAAAAAACATACAGGGACTGGCAACAGGCCGAGACAAGAATCCAATAATGACTGTAAAGCAGATACTTGCTTATTTTGTTAACCAAAATTCACACGTCCTGATGTCCACCTTCCTCTTTTGATTGCCACTGTGAAGCTAAGGAGTTTTGAAAAATTTCCATGCTAGTTAAAACAACCGTTTCAAAGCAATTGAAAATAACTATGTAAATTTTATTGCAAAGACTGTCTCTCTCACATTTCCTTGCATTATATCACTCACATTTTATGGTTGCTAAGGGGATTTATTTGACACTGTGATCAGAAATCGTGCTTTATTTTTTAAAAGCAAAACCAAGAAGAAAAAAAAAGACCCTGACCTCAAGAAAACATAAGCAAACGTTAATAATGTATGTTGATGCTCCGTGCACAGTTCTGTGGAAACATAGATGTGTGTAAGTGTGTCAGGATTGTTGAAAGAACCAAGGCTTTGGATTTTCTGACATTTGTGCATTTATATTTTCAGCCATGATATTGGGGTAGTGTTAGGTTTTTGGTTTGTTTTTTCTTTTGGCTGTTTTTTTTTGTTTTTTGCAAGTATTTTTTTAGGCTCTGTGCTGTTATTGGCCCTGCATTCAGATTCATTTCCTTGGATTTTTTTTTGTCCCCACATGCTTAATGGAAGTCACTTAGTTGCCCTGTGTTGTGGGTTCCAGAGATCTGACCAAACCACCAATTTGCATTCTTTAAAGTGCTATACCACCTCTGATATTATAGAAGAGATTAAGTGGAGTATAGATTTATGTGCTTATGCATATGCTTTTATAGGAGACTACCTTGTGTTTACATATCAACCTTCATTCATTGTTTAGGCCAGGGATGGCCACAAGGGGTGTGGACAACCTCTGTGTGTGTCAGGTGGCAGACTGGGGAGGGGACAGGCAGTAGAAAGCAGAGCAGCAGATCAGGCAGGAACCACAGGATAGGGAACAGATAGAAGAGCAGCAGATGGGGCAGAGGAAGGGGATTGGCATGGCACTCACCGTGGGTACAGGGCTAACTTGTGGAATGTCTGCCAAAAAGGTTGGCCCCAACTCGTCTAGGTACACGCCGCCATCTTTCACATCTACTAAATGATGAAATACAGTTCCTGCTTAATGAAAGTAGAATTCCCTGCATAGTTAAAAACAAGCTAGTTTACAGGAAATAATTCAAACACTTACCTGTAAGGTTACAGGTGGACCCCTGTGCTTTTTCAGATGCATGCTGGTTGTGAGCTACTTGGAGTGTGCAGGTCTTTTCTGCATCTTCTAAATCTCTTTTGACCTTGGTATTTTATATTTTACAAATTGCTTACCCACACTGATGCCTCTGGAGAAGTCTCTGAGTAGACCTGTAGGAAAGATTTCTTTCCAGCTCGCTGTGCGACACCCCCTTTCCCCAGGCCTTCAGGAACATCATCTTATGAAGAAGTAAAAACGAGTGAAAATTCTCAGTGGCATATGGTTCATCTACTCAGTTTTTTTCAGTGACTGCATTACTGGAAATGCTACGTGAAAGTGTGGATACAGCTGAAACTTGCAGTTGAATTTACACTCTCATCCTGAAACAAGTAGCTGGAACAGGTAGGTGTTCGGGTGACCCATCTGTTAGAAATGGCACTTATACATGCTAGAAAGTTGCTTTATGTTGCTTATACCTGCGTATTGAAAATAATAATTAATCCTAATCCCCCATTTCCAAGTGTGGATGTGGTTATTTCAGTAAAAATGTACTTTATACAAGTATGGTAATCCTCATAGACAAATGGGGTCTGGCTCGCTCTGGCATTAGAGTTCCAGTAACTGGTTTGCCCCTTTGACTCATTCAGGCCAATGTAGACAGCACTAGCGCAGTTTGACATAGGAATGGCATTTGAGTGTCTCTCTTTTCGACCCTAGAGAAAACCGCACGATGTGTTTGGTTTGGCTGCTTGAGGGAGATGCAGTTTTTCCCACATGGTACAGCATGAGCTTAGTAACAGCTTAGAACAGGGATAAGCGTCAAGGAAGTGTGCAGAGTATGAAGAAGAAAACAAGCCAAGATGTAGAAGGAGAAAAGTGGAATTTTTTGAAGGCATCGAGTTTGATCACGATGTGTCAAAAGAGAGGAAGCGGGTGAAGAGAGTTTGGGGGGTGCGGGAGATAACATTGAAGCAGCAGTAGAAGAGAGAAGACAGAAGGAAGTTACAGGCTGTGGCATAAGATGGTCAAGTCTCGGTGAAAGGATTTTGCAGTCAAGTTGGAAACGAGCAGTGACTTTTAGCGAGATGTTATGGAGGCAGAAGTGACAGCTTTTGATAAGAGCCAAAAAAACTTCTGGAATTTTGTGAAAGGGACTGCGATGTATTTCCAGCTTCAAAGCACGAATCAGCTGCTCCCGCCAGCTGTCATGGTGAATGTTTCAAGTCTGGGAGTTGCTGTCTCTGTGTGAGAATTGGTTGAATCTCCCTTCACTCTCTCCCCCACTGCCCATGTGAGTACAAAGTGTCATTTCATAAGAGCTGGCAGAGATCGCTGCTTTAATAACTTTTGTTAATTGATGCCGCTGAAAAGCCTGCTGTGGAGTTGAATTTACTACATGCAGAGACTTGTGCAGCAGGCAACTGTTGGATTAAATTATAATTTTAACCCTGAGATTAATAAATTACATTTTAATACGAAAAAATTGCATTACACTATGGCTACTGTTTTTATAATAATAGCTTCGCTAGACTTCATGCCTGTTATACACTTATTTTACTTACCAGCACTGTAACTTTTTAAAGCTCTACCATCAGTGATGGCCTTAAAGTACTTAGGGGGATTCATTCTGGTTTGCTTTGGTTTGGCCTTTTTATTTTTATACCACTTACTGTTGCTGAGTCCACCTGAAGTCTAGTATCTATGGAAGTGAATGTTATATTGCTTGTAGCCTCCACCGCGTGCCACAAAGGCCAGTAAAACCAGGCTGTGTCAGAAAGCAGAGTTAGGCGTTAAGTTTAATGGGTATGAATCCTTAAGCTGAAAATTACCTTGTCCCTAGAAGGCAGGGAGATGTTATCAGGGGCCAGCAGCAGGGACTCGAGGAAAGTCTGTTCACCAGGGCCCTCCTTGGAGTCGCTAGGAACAATGGCCACAAGCTGAGGGAAGATAGGTTTAGGTTAGATATTCGGAAGAACTACTTCACTGTAAGGGTGGCCAGAGCCTGGAATGGGCTTCCCAGAGAGGTGGTGCTCTCTCCTTCCCTGGAAATCTTCAAGAGGAGACTGGATAGGCACCTGGCTGGGGTCTTATGACCCCTCCCACCCCCAGTGCTCCGTCCTGCCTATGGCAGGGGGTCGGACTCGATCTGTCTAGGTCCCTTCCGACTCGTTGATTCTGTGATTCTATGAATCCAGATCTCAAAAGAAGTCAAGGGCTTTAAAGGTCAAAGACAACACTTCACTTTGTCCTGGAAAGTGGTTTTTAGATGGTGTAAATAATAGGGCTGGGGGAGCTCTTATTAACTTTGTGACCACTGTTCTGCTTTGTAGCTCTTCAGTGGATCATTGCGGCCATTTAGAACCTGTTGGCCCACTGGAGCAATTTGAATATCAACATGAATACAATTTTGGACATAATTACAGCATTTACTAGGTCGGTTCTAGTTCTGTGTCCCCCTTTTTCCTCTGGAATTATGCTGTTTCATATTCTTTTTTTTTGTACGCAACAATAGGGTAGATAAGGGGAATTTTCAATAAACATTTTTAGCTTACTGGTATCTTTACCCCTACTTATTAGGGTGCTTTGTGGTTGTGAAAACGTCCAAGTTGACTTCTTATTTGACGTAATGTGCTGGAAGTATGTAAAACTTTAGGTTTGGTAGACTGTCATCTTCATGATTAGTCTGAGCCACTCATACCATGGGCATTGTAAAACAGAGCAGTTTAGCGTATTCAGAGTATTGAAAGAGGAGCAGGCTTGCAGTTTCACTTAAGAGTTCAGATGCTGGGCAAAGGCATACATACCGTGTTTACTCAAATAGAAGATGACCCTGATTATAAGACAACTCCCTGATAGTTAGATTCTGTATACAGGAAATTTATAAATTTGTTGCAATTTTCCAGGTGTAGAATCGAAATATTGGAAGTTTGCCTTGAATTTGTCCCTGTCCCACTGCTACAGCAGGGAAAATTAATCGGGGGGGGCGGGGGTCAGGTAGCCCTTTGCTTTTTGCTTCCCTTCAGCTTTTTCTCCTGGCAGCTCTTTCTCCCTCTCCTTACTGTCAGATCCTGCTCTCCCTGAGCACAAGGAAGTGAGGAGCAAATTTGAAAACAGTAACTTTGAAATTAAACATAGCTATAACAATTTGCATATAGTACCCATGCACTTAGTTTATTTAGTATTGATGCATGTTACTACTTGAAACTGCTGCAAGGTTTAGCACAGGTACTTCATAAACACTTTTGAGCAGCACCTTGGTATCCATTTATATGTACTATAGACTATGCATGACATTAGTCCAAACCCAAAAGGCTCGTGACTTACCACATAGTTCCTTGAGTTGGAACCCCACTAGAGTCAACAGCGTTTCAAGCCATGGTGGCTCCACAGCTCAGTACTGTTCAGTATGTGTATGTACAGTAAAATCCCTGTTATCCAGCATGAGTTGGGAAGGTGGGGGGGCGCGGGGTTGTGCTGGTAAGCCAAAAGTGCCAGTGACCTGAGATGCAGGGTTTCTGGCTGGCTGCAGGGGGGGGGGGGGCATAATGGCCACATATGTGGGGTGGCAGCAGCAGTGGGTGGTGGCAGGGGCCACTGTGTGTGGACTTCCCACCCCCCATGCAGCAGAAACCAAAGTGGCGCAGCACAGCCATGTGCATCCCAGATTTCAGCAGTGCAGCAGGAGGCAAAGTGGTGTGGCATGGTGCTGAAATTCCAGTTAACAAGGTATTCTGGTTGGTGAGGTACCAGATACCAGAGATTTTACAGATATGTCCCCCTCCCCCCAAAAGGATCCATGTGCTAATTAGCCTGCACTCATGACTGCAACTGCATGTCTTGCCACAAGTCCTGGATGCAGGTGAGGCACAGGGCAGCCTGATCCAGCTTCACCTCATGGAGGGTGGGACCACACTAATCATGTGGCTGGCTGAGAGGGGGGTTAACAGGGGGATTCTAGGTGAACTGTATGCAGTGCTGTAGCTCACCATGACTTGAAAAAGAGTTGGTGGTAAGGGGAACTGCACTGACTGTGAAGTATCATCTGGCTTATTCAGATGGACTGTACTAACCTATCTTTGTGGTAGATTCCCATCAGTATGTTTGCCCAATGTATATCATGTGTTTATAGTCATGCTTAGTGTTGCCTGTATTTAATCAGCTTAACAGTTGGTTCCCATTAGTGAGCACATGCTGCTTTTGGCAGCTGTTTAACAGTAGACAGTTTATTTAATGAGATTTTATTGTATGCAATTGTAAGACGAGGGGTTCCCCCCCCCAACCCCTGTGCCAGTTGCTGGAGAAAACCTCATCTTGTATTCAAGTAACTATGGTAGTTGGGTAAATTGTAAGATTGTAAATTGGGGAATAACTGCAAGATGACCTCAATGCTTGACCCAGCGGGGAATTCCCTCCCTTTCCTTTCCCATCCCATTCTTATGGTCTGCATTGCTAAAAGTACTCCTGGAAGTCACAAGTATTAGGTTTAATTTAAGCCTGGTGTGGGGTGAAGCTGTTCTAGCACCTTTAGGTGAATTAAAATCTGGGGCCTTCTGCTATCAAGCCATTTAAATAAGTATTTGCCATCAACTTCAATGAGACTTGCTAATTTTTGGCATCCTGAATTATCATCAGGTTAAAACCTGGCTCTGGCTTGCTTAGCATGAGCTAAAGGAGCAAAACTTACACTGAAGAAAAATGTAGAGCAGCCTAGTTAGAACTAACATGGACACTAATTAATCGTTGGAAAAAACAGCACCTAGTTGTTGTTCCCTCTCTACAAGATGTGGTTTGGATAATGTCTTCCCTACATCCCTGCTGTGGTTTCCCATAAGCTAGTTATTAGTACAAATATTCCTAAATTTCAGATTTTTGCCTTGAGTTGAAAAAATGAACAACATACATCTCAAACACCGTGTGGGATAAATGCTATTTAAATCTTGCCTGAGCTGCTAAACATCATGCTAGCAGTGGATCACTGGACTGCATCCAGTAAAAAAGAGAGGTCATGCTAAACAACTAAGCCATCTGTCCAGCACAGAATTGAAAGGCTTTTATAATGAACTATTTTTCCATTTTACCCTCTTTTTGGGAGCCTGGGTAAGAATCAAAACGCATTTAAAAAGCCGTAGCAACAGAGATGGTTTCTGAATTGTCTTTACCTTGTAAACCTGATCTTTTAACACACAACTGTATCTCAGCATTCTGCAGAACTAATTAGTGCATTAGAAACAGTATTTTTTAACAGGTCTGGTAATAACATAATGCACATCTTCAGAAGTATCTCCTGTCTGTTCCAGGCGTTGCTTTTCTAACACAGACTTAGAGGATTTTTATATGCTTATTGACAACACTGCTGGGAGGGTTTCAAAGAACTATGACTGTCTGCTAGTGCTGCTGCTTCCCAGAGCTTATTTTTATAACAAAACAAAAAGATTTAAAGCACTGAGTGTTGCATTTATAATTAACTTTGGAATTTATGCTCTTGTTTATGAACTAGATAGCTGTCCTTGGCTTTACCAGCGCAGCCTATTTATAGGGAAACTACAACCTAAAAACAATAGCTAACAACAGTGATAATTGTGGTCAAGCATCCCAACTCCGATGCAAGTTCGTTCTCTAAATTGTATTGCGCATCCTTGTATAATAACTGTTCACCGTTTGGAATAAAAGATTTTCTGCTGAAGATGTTTTTAAAAAGGTGTTGGAAAAAACAAAAAAATCATGTTCTGCTCAAATGTCAAGATCGGAAGTTCTGAGAACACAACGTTTCCATCGACTTCAGAATATTTAAGGGCCAGTCTGTTTATAAATTAAAAGCAAAACAAATCAATCCTGTTCTTGGATGAAGATGCTAAGCACAGGAGTGGGGAGAAGAGCAGGGAAGATGAGTACAGGGCAGAGCAGGAAGGTATATTTGAAGTCTGTGAGGAGCGAAACATGGTACAGCATGTGTGTAGTAGGAATTAGTTATGATGGGTTGCTTGTGAGCTGGGGAAGTTAGTACACCTTCATTAGAAAAACCACTGTTTTGACTAATGGGTGAATTTGCTTTGGTATTTGATATGACTTGGTAATCAAAAGTCCAGTTGGTGTAGTCTGTTTTCTTTACTATCTAGCCTGTGTCTATTTTGGGGTCAAGATGCAGTTGTATTTGAAGAGGCATCCTTTAAATACAAGGAGATGCTGTATTACTGTGATGAAATGCCCTAATGCATTTCCTGGTATGATTTTGATGTATGAGCACATCGGTTTAAGAGCTATAGAAAGAGCTAAGAATGCTGCATGTGAGCCACATACATCAAGAAAAGTATAGGGTATACTCTTCTCCTTACTGTGTTTTCTTTTGTCTTGCAGAGGAGTTGGAGAAAGGAAGATCTAAGGGCAGGCCACCTTTTACACATCGTGTGGTCCAGAGAGAGTTTTGGATAGAGGACTTCACGAAAGAGAGAGTAGGGCAAGGGTGGGCAGTTATTTTGGGCAGAGGGCCGCTTATTGAGTTTTGGAAAGCCATTGATGTCCTCGTGACAGGCAGCCCAGGGCAGATTAATATTAATTTTCTAAATTTTTTAGGGGCCCTGTGGGCCAGATGTGGCCCCCAGGCCGCATTTTGCCCACCCATGGAATAGGGGCTGCTGGAGGAGAAAAAGTGCAGTTTTTGTCTTGAAGCAGCTGGACCTATTTTGCATTATATGCGACTTCTGGAGAGAGCTGAGACCCCCCCCCCAAGGTAGTTGGCTACCTGTTGTGACAGGGCAGCAGTGTCTGTCTTAAGATTCCTGCAGACAGGAGTTGCTTGCGTGCAGATTGTTAGAACTTGTGTTCAAAACCGTGTGCTTCTCTCTTAAATAAACTGTACCAAGAAAATACCCGACTCCATGCCAGTGGTATCTGCTTCAACTGGGAGGCTCAACCACAAGTCCTCAAATCTGTCACACCTGGCCCGGGTTTAAGAATAGCTAGCAGAAAGAGCAAATTGGCAGCCAAATTATTTTTAAATCATTTACTGTGCTAAAAGCTCCAGATCTTCTGTGTACCTCTCTAGGATCCAAAGTTCATCACTTTTTCACTTTCTCTTCATCCTTGTTGTTCCATTTTATTTGTTGTTTCTCCCAGGCACTCATTTCAACTGGTGCCCATCTGTAGACTGGAGAAAGTTGGGACACATTGGAAAGCCTTTCTCTTGGTCTGAGAATATGTAAAACAGTAGTATCAGAAGCAGAATTAGACCTTTCTCTTTTCTTAGCTACTCAGCATCTCTGAGGCTGCATAAGGCTTTCTGTAATGTAAATAGGAACTGTAATCTTGGGAAGTTTTAACAGGTTGACAGATATGTGCAAATCGTGACTCATTGCTCATTTTGGCACTAAATTAATGTCTTTCAGCTCAGTGTCTGCTCAAGTATAAAATAGTCACTGCTGGTGAATGCTTCAGGTTTTGTTTGAATGGGTTTGAAAGGTAAAAATTCAAGTGCAGCAAAATGTGAAGGGTCTTTCAAGACAGCACCTTGGGAATACTTCCCTAAATGGAAGAAGCTAGGATGGCAGTGTTGAAGTCTAACTTCAGCAAAGGTGAACTACCTGGTGCCTCGTAGCAAATATAGCAAGTCAGATGCTGGTGTGCTGCCACTTGCACTCCCTTTAAACTCTTGGGTCCTTCTTCTGTATTTCCCAGCGTGTCTGGCTGACCACAGTGAGACATTACAGGAGAGGAACTCCCTGATCTGTGGCTGCTGGTGAAGTTTCTGGAGTGCCATGAGGATTCAAGATGCTTCTTTCTCTGGTTCCCTTTCTTTGGGGCAGCCAGGGAGATATCACCTAAGCAAACAGTCTTAAGACTTCAGGAGCATCATTTAAGATGAGATCATTCAAGAAGAGAAAGCTGTATTATAAAATAATGGCTTGAACCATCAGGGCCAGTTTGAAACTACAAAGCTCACTTTTTGCTGAGCACAACAGGATGGCTGTAGTTGAAGTGTAATGAAAGGAAACTATGTTGCTAGATAGCAATACTCTTTCACTTTTTTGGCAGACAGCTTCAGAGATCTAGCTTTGTCTTCATGGTCTTGGGCTTTCCTTTCATCCTTCATCGGTTTTATATGTTTTACACGAGTTCAATATGCCTGGCTTATCAGTGCAAGGTACTTTCCTCCTTAATCATTGTGTCCTCCCTGTCGTGCATTTGTTCGAACTGACTGTTCAGCACTCTGAGCAGATAACGTCCAGTGCAGTATTCCCCTGTTCAGCAGTCCTCTCTGATCATCTCAGTGCATTGTGGGGTGCTTTATTGAAAAGCATACATTCTAGCACTGGGAAATAAATTAATGCCTTTCTAAAATACCTTACCTGGCATCCATTCATGTTGCCAAGCACCATTTTTGAATTGATGTCAGACAGTATGACTGATGTAGCTGGGGACCATGACCGTCATTACAACAGGATGTCCATCACAGGGTAGGGTAGTGCAGAGCAAGATGGTCAATGTAGGAAGAGAGGAACTAGAACATGAAATTCAGCATTCCTACAGGGTGTTTGTCTTTGCAAGTTGTATATGTTGAAGTGGTATGGATGCAAGCTTTGGCTTCATAAGTGCTAAAAGAAATCAGTAAGTGTTCAAGAGTTTGTCCTAATTGTAGCCAGCAATGATGAAGTATTTATTTTCTCACAATTTCTGAGTTCCATCCCATCTTCTTTTTGCACTCAGACTTGCTTTGAGATTGGGGGGGGACTTCTTTGAAATTTTCCTGCAGCAGCGCCCTGTAGCAAAGGCACTCTATTTATGTTGTACTACTGGTTTTAATTGGGTGAGGAGCAGGGACTACTGCAGCATTCAGCAGGTTGGTAATTGCATGTGCACCCTCTGGAGATTATTTAGGCCAAGTTTACCCGTGCCATAGTCCTATTTTCTATTTGATTATTCATGAAAGCTATGATACAGAAAGCAAGCTCTTCTCCTGGCCCAGTGTCTCCACCGGAGGGAGTGGGGGCGGGGGGAGGACACAAAGAAAAACACCATCAGCATTTCCTGGTTGTTGGAGATTAGCTTTCAAAGCACTTACTGGACAATGCATTTATCTAGTCTTCTGGAATCCTGGTGAATACTGGCTTTTACTTTTCGCCAATAAATTGTTTGTCCAGGATAGTTCTGTGGTGCTTTTCAAAATAGAGTGAACTAATGTTTTTCTGTAGTTGAGAACTGCAGAAAGACAGAGTATAATATAGTGTAGGACTTTTTTTTTGGCAGTAGTGCAAGTGTAAGGCCTTAGGGTGTAGAAATTCTTGAAAATCAGCCACTTGGGAAAGAGGGCTACAGCTGCCAACTAATTCATTACCTCTAATTACATTACAGGTGTGGTGGGAATAGTTCCTTAGCAGAGGTAGTGCAATAAGCACGCGCCAAAGGAAGAAGCCAGGGGCTTTGAGCCTTGTGTGTCAAGCGTTCGCTTGGGGTAAAAGAAAACTGTAGGAGTAGCCATGCTTGAGGAACCATGTTGGCATGAACATCATGCCAACTTATTTTTAAACTGCCCTTTAGGTAACAAAGAAGCAACCTGTAATCGTGGATTTGTCCAGGTGGACTGATTTTTATGTCTACAAGTTAAGTCCTTGATTATTCATAATTTAAATCTTCTTTTGCATGAGTGTTTTTAAGCTACTTTTCAAAGAACAGGTTAATTCTCATCAGTAGGTATAATCGTAAGATGTTGACTGGTAAGAAAATACAGCTACTGCACTAAATTTGGTGCTTCTGCTAGCGAGGAGGATATATACTTTATCTTGGTGCATGTAACTAGTTACATAGTTCAACATAGTTTTGTTTAATCTTTACACTTTAATTATGTTAGAAAATAGCTGTTTGTTTCTGATTTACTAGGGTTGTATTTCAAGCTGCATTTGGATGAAAAGTGGAATTCCATTAAAATGTACAAAAGCAGCATTTTTGTATTGTTCTTGTTCCTGAAATAAAGCTGTCTTAAATTAACTAGATACAGGAGAACAACTGGAGGCTTAATCATAGTTAACAAACTGCTGGATTGTTTCTGGCCCCCATGAGTCAGATTTTTTCAAATGCCTAAAGAAGCAGATCATTGCCTAGTGGGATTTTCAAAAGCATCTAAGCAGATTAGGTGTCTAATTTCCAGTGGGCACGTCTACATGTTCATTAATGCGCTTTAGGTAATGTGCATTAAATCTAGTACCTTCATTGTGAGGTACTAGAAAAAGGCACGTTAGCCTATTTTAATGTGCATTAGCTAAAGAACACAGGTTTTTTACGGCATTTTAATGCTCATTAAAATAGGCTAACGTGCCTTAAGCTGCATGCATAGACACACCCAGTGAACTCTAATTTAGGATATGATAGTACTTGAATGTAGTTGGCAAAATACAGAATGTGCTGACATGGGTGTGGCCCTGTCAGTATGCTAAACAACTGGTATAAAATTTTTAAAAAAATCATTTTTGGTTTTGTATTAATTCGTTATTATCTGAAACAAGAACATTTAGAATTTGTTGCCATAGCTATTTCTTTAACTTCTGCAGTCATTTGCATTGTAGCATCCAGCGCTAGGTTGTGTATTGATTGAGCATCAGTTAAGAAGAACCTCCATATTTTTTGATTAGCGTATGGTTAGCAATGACCTCTGTTCACACACAAGTGACAGCTGAATTTGTTTTTTGCTGAGTCTGGAGTGCTTGGGTTTAAGTAACGTACACACATGCGCATGCTTAGAATAGAAATGTATCAGATTCAGGAGTGTCTAAAATGACCCTGATGCGTAGTGTTGATGGGTGAACTACCTGCCTTGGAGCCTTGTTTTATCTGCCTTCCGCTGTCCTGAGGAAACCAGTTTTATCTTATACAAAATGACTCAGTCTTGTAAGAAAGCAAGCTGATATCCAGATTCGTCTGCATGAATTAACTTGCTTTTTTTTCTTCTTTGCAACAGGAAGCGCAAAGCAGGCTTCTATGTAAAAATCTTACTGTAGTTCTGTTCTTTGTTGCTTATTGAATGTTGGCATTGTTCCCCACATGTATCAAAGGGTATATAACTCCAGTGATGATTTAATGATAATGCCAGTGGTGGCTTTGGCTTATTGACTTGCAAGATTGCATTGAGAACTCATCATTCCCAGTGAAAAGAATAATGTTCTACTTTCCTTTCTGTAGTGGATAGTTAATATTCTGAAAAGACTTTTAAAGCCTAAGCCTATGCTAACATGAGAACATATCTATCTATACTTTTATTCATTCATTCATAGCTCTGTAGTTCATTTACCATGTTTATGACTGCAACCAGCAAGGACTCACTAGCACCCCTTCTGAGTTCCAGGTTCTTTTAACAGAACCTGAATAGAGGAGCATTTTCTTTTGGCTTTGAAAAGTTTTTACACAAGTTTTTAGACCAGGAAAGTTGTCATTCCAGTGGCACTATTCATACCACTCTATTTGAGCTTTTCGATAAATTCTTGTTGTCGGTGGCTTAAAACTTTTTATGCAAAAATGCTTCCCCTCCAAGCTATACTTGACAAACATCATCTTACGCTTTTGTTTCAGAGTTTCATGGATTCGTATGGTACGTTATAAAAGTCTACTTAAAGTGCTTTTAAAATGTGGATTTAAGAAAATACTTTCACCCACTTGAGAAATGTAAACATTGGATATGAGAAACTTTTTAAGGATGGCTTTGCTTTAAGGTGTTTTTTTAAAAATGTTTTTTTTAAATATTTCAATTTGCTCTGGCAAATATGTTTGAAAAAGATTAGCACATTCAGTAGTCCAATCAAAATAATATTTTAAATATGATTGCTATAGAACTAAAATCTTTTTGGCTTGTACTTGTGAGAGAAATCTATTGTTCCAAGTATTTTTAGTATGTTTTTGCATCTGAATTTATACAGTTTTTTTTGGTTCAAGATTAGGCATCAAGTTGCCCTTATTTAAAATTATTATTTTAATCTTGTACTTGGTGCACTGTAGGTGTGTTTTAGTGTGTAGTATAGTACAGTATTGTACACATAGGCAAAATCACAGATTCTAGTCCTGTAGCACTAACGGTCTAAATTGCTTGAAGGGCATACACAAGATTTGCCTTCTGAAATAGGGTATGAATGTGGGATCTCGTAAAACCTTTAGCAGCAACATTTCAGGACAGCCATATTACTTAACCATTGTAAAACCATGAGTGAAATATGTAGAGCTTCTCAAGAGTAATTCAAAACTTTATAGCACCCCAAGCCCTTGCATAAATTATTACATATTCAATGCAATTTTGTTAGAGCAAAATGACTTCTTTGAAATCGCTTATTCTCATTTTGCTCAGTTCCTATTTCTTTATTGTTTCTTCCTACTTTATCTCAAATTACTTTACTTGCTCATTTGACTTGGTCCTCTTGTCTCTGGTAGAAGGATAGCATTTCCACAATGAGCTTCTCCCCAGCCCTGTCTTTGCGTTACTGTTTGACTTCAATCCAGGTCACATCAGCTTCCTTTAGCCTACGGTGTATTCCTTTTCTCTAGGACTATTTCAGTATTCCTCTCTTGTAAAAAGGTTAAAAGCCGAAGTTTAAGTTTTATGGTATGAGGCTTTGGATGCTCAGTTTGTTCACATCCTTGGAAAAGGGGTAAATGGCACTCAGTCACTGTGATCTGCTTCAATGTGAGAGGGGTCTCCAGGGGCATGGGGCTTCTTGAGTTGGCTGATGGTGTGGGTAGGGTTTTATGGCTGAGCTTTAAGACAGAGAATATGGTTTCATGTGAAATGTAGCTCCCTGGCATTTTGAGGAGGTTCAGCATTGTTGCAGTTTTTGCTATGGGCACAATAGGTTCCAGTGTCTTAGGGCTGTTGAGAGGAAGCTGCTTTTTCTTTTGAGAAAATGTGCTTCATTTTTAAATGCAAGGAATGATGTGGCTTGTGTATCCAGGTTAAGAAGGTTGGATTGGGTTGTGAAGGTGACCCTTTCAAGGTTCGGTTTTTGTTTGCCATGATCACCCTTCTTCCTCTTGAGTTTTTAATGAGCTTATAGTACTTCTTCCACCAGGCTTGCTTTGTAGTTAATCAGTTAATCTCACATTGCAGGGCTTCAGTTGGTTTTCTGAAAACCAACAGAAGCAGGGATGTTTTTCATCTAAGAGCACAGTTTGGAGGTCTTTGTTCTCCCCAAATATCAAGACAGAAATATGAACTGGCAGGATAACAACCCTATGCCATCATGGGAAATGTGCCCATGTATGCAGGAAAGTGGAAAGATTTGTGCTGGAATTTATTGAGGCTTAATGAAAGAAGGGTAGAGCATGTTAAGGGGGCATCGTCACTCAGGGTCTAAAACAGTGGTGGCCAACCTTTTTGTGAGGTGCGCCACAAATTAGCTGTGAGCGCTCCCCAAGAGCCACTCTGATCCCCTTCTCCTGCCTAATCTGCTGCCTTTTTTTCTGCTCTTTGCACTATTTGCCACTGTGCTGCCAGTCCCCTTCCTGATCTTCTGCATATCACACACACAGGCTGTCTGTGGTGTGCACACTGCGGGTTGGCCACCCCGGGTCTTGAGGATGCAAATGATCTGTGAACTGGAAGGGTAGGATTAATGCACACAGGCGTGATCTCTCAGCTGTATTGTTTACTATAATGCAGGGGCTTTCAGCCTTATTTGAGGAGTGTACCCTTTCTGGTGAGTGGTACTCCTGGTGGGTACCCCCTTTTGGATGTGGAGCTGGGGGGATCCCCCAGCAGCCGGTCTAGCAGGGGGCCAAATGTTGATGGGGTGCTTAGCGGAACACCACGTACCCCCTAGGGCCTTCCCAAATACCCCCAGTGGTATGCGTGCCCTGGTTCACAACCCCTGCTATAATATATTAAGCTTATAAGTCCCTTGGAAGTATATTAGTAATGGAGGAAACCTTGCTGTCATCAGTATGAGCGGAGCTGAGTTTAGAGAGCTTGGCAGGGAGGAGTGCAATGCTGAAATTCTGTTTCTGGTTCACTTACTATTCAGCAGGTGTTTTTGTTAGGTGTAGGCTTTCATATTGCTCCAAAGCTAACTTCGGTCTTATTGCTTTTCTAGCTTTCCTGGTGGGTGTCACCTGTACAGTGTTCAGTGGTGCAAAATGTAGTACTTGAGCTCATAAAGTGCTGCTAACTCTGACTGATGAATAGATTGTAATGGAGTTTGTGATGCTTGCAAATGTCACCTGAAGTCAGTTTATAAAATGTCTTAAAGCAATTCTTGACCAGTCTTAGGTGGCAGGTGGTGTGACAGAGCTGTTTATTGAAAGCATGGCAGGGGATAGCCTCACAATGCTTTTAAGTCTTGGATGAGCTCTGCTTTAGGAGGCAGAAGGATTCCTACTGATTTCAGGCATTTCACTAGAGAAGGAAATAAAATGAGAGCACATTTTGTCCATTGGAATTCCAGAGTTAATTAGGAGAGAGACCTGTAAATTGGCCAACTTGCCTTTTGTTCCCCTCGTCACTGTGCCTGGTGTATAAAGGCTAGAATAAAACTTCTGGCTTTTTATCTGCTGGGTTGCTCATAAAGGTGGGTTTTGAAACCTGTACGTGACTGAAACGCGAGTTGTTGGTTCTGATAGTTTAACTGGTTTATACTGTTTTATTCTTTCATAGGTTTGGTTGGTAATGGTTATAGTGTTAAAGAAAGATGTTCAGACTTCTGGAAGGCAGTTGACTTTTTGTAACTGTATGGCATTTTGATTAAGAAACTAGACGATAAGATAATTAGCATGACACACATTCATGGAATAGACAAATGGCTGTCTCAAAACATTATTGTACATGGGGAATGGTCATCACACAATACGTTTCTATGAAGTTTGCATAGGGACCAGTGCTTTGAGCCTACCTTATTTAACATTTTTATCTGTGACCTAGAAGCAAACATAAGATCTTCCCTGGTAAAATGTTAGTACTTGGGGAGTGCTAAATAATGAAGAGGACAAGTTACAAATATTGCACAGTTTACAGCTTTTGGTAAGCTAGGCACTAGTGAAGGCACCTATTTCAACGTGCTTATATGTAAAGATGTATATCTCAGGATAAAGAACATAGGCCTTGCTTATAGGATGGGGACTGTCCTGGGAAGCAGTAACTCTGAAAATGACTTGTTATGCAGGGTGAACTTGTTTCCAAAAATACAGTGGCTAAAAGAGGTGACATGATCATTGGATAGCTAAACAAGGGCATCTGGAGGAGTAGTGGGCAGTTGATAGTACCTGTGTGTTTGGTTCTAGGCTGCTTGCTGCTGGAGAGCTCTGTCCACTTTTGTTGTTTGCCATTCATTAAGGGTGTGGACATACTGGACAGGGTTCGGGGAAGAGCCATGAGGTTGCATAAAGGATTGGAAAACATGTCTAGACTCAAGGAGCTCAATTTGTTGAGTTTATCACAGAGAAGTGGAGGCCTAAGGGTCTGAAAAGTACCTTCACAGTGAACAAAGGTTTGATAATGGGCCCCTTCAGTCCGTCAGACAAGGGCCTGAAACTCAAGCCGGACAAAACTGAGCTAAAAATAAGGTATAGATTTTAGACAGTGAGTGTAATTACCCGTTGAAAAAACTTACTATGGGTTGTGATGGATTCTCCGATAATGGCAATTTTCAAATCAATGTTGGATGTGTTTTTAAAGGAAATGCTGTAGCTTAAATAGGAATTAATTCAGGGGAGTCCAATGGCTACATTATTCAGGAGGTCAGACCAGAGGATCACAGTGGTTCCTTGTGGCAGTATCATTTGAGTAATTTGAGGCTTCTGTTTTGTTTGGTAGGTACGTTGATGATGTGATCAACCGCATTGACAGGATGTTCCCTGAGATGTCCATCCAGCTATCCCGACCCAATGGTACCTCTGCAATGCTTCTGGTAAGCTTGGTTCTCAGGGACTCGCTTGGGATGGGTTGTATAACGGTCACTGGCATACATACCCCAAAGCCCCAAGCCCTTTTCAAAAGAGTACTCTTGAGGTCGTACAACACCACCACACGCTGCTTTCTCTCAAAAGGAGGATGAGAAAATATTTGCGAAGTAATCCAAAAGTAAGGACAGCCAGTTCTGCAAGACTTCCTGGGAGACCTGAGAAGCAGGCATATCAGCCTGCAGACACGGCAAACAGGGAGTCCCAGCCTTATACAAGGGAAGTGTAGAAGGAAAGGGTGAGGAGAAACTAAGTTGCTTCACTTGTTTTGTGTTCACTGATAACTAGCAGCCAGTGGATTATAGGATATGTTGCTCAAAAGGGTTTTGCCCTCTATATAAAATCTACTTCATGCATATTTTCCTCGTGTGGTGTAGTGCATCTGTTGTAGCAGGGGTTAATGTATTTAATCAGAGGCGTTTGGGTTTGAAAAGAGATGTAAATGATGAAAAAGTACCTTCTCTTCAAGAGAATAATGTTCTGTGTTAATCTCCAAGCTACTTGGGTATGATCATGTAATACATGGAGCCTATCCGGCCTCAGACACTTTAACTATGCCTTCAGCAGCCCTAGTAGTGAGAGAAGATTTAATGACAACTTTAAAAAAAAATTATCCTCTGTGAAATAAGCTTGTCCAAATTGTTTCTGGGTCAGTGATTTCCTATTCCCTGATGAAGTCAGGAAGCTGGCATCAGAGTGCATGAACAGTAAAAACTGGCTTATTGATAAACAGGTCTAAGGTATTAGACTTACTTCTGCCTGAGCAAACAAGCTTTCATTCCACAAGAACCTATTAAACACATCAATTTTCTCATACAGCTGTTGTATTAATATCAAGGAAGGAGACTTTAGAGTTTCCAGTGCAGCATATTAACTTGTTGAAATGAAGAGTGTTGAGCTGTGCCAGTGGAACACTTCAGTATGAAATGGAGCTATTTTTACTGTATTGAGATGGAAGTAGACGTTCCATTATTTACCGTATTGAAAATAAAATGGAAAAGCAGTATCCTATAACTGGGGGGGACCTATTCAGTCCTTTTCCATCTATGCTTCACTGCATTTCCTGATTTACAATTGGGTTCTTTCCCATTGTCGTACAAAAAATTATGAAAAGATTATATATTATGCATGTATATATAGTTCCTTTTTTACCAAGTGAAGGTGAAAATGAATCTAAAATCAGAATCATTGAAGCAACAAGCATCAGAGCTATGGAACCAGTTTAATATACTAGATTTACACTTTCAGGTGTTGGCCACTTAAACCCCTTTTACTGTAATGATTTAAACTTGATTTTTTTTCAAGAAGGGAAAAGAAAGTCTTGCAAAAACGTGTGCTGATTTGTAATTATTGCATCCAAGTAGGCATTGTATTACCTTTTTTTTCTTGGCAAAGAGTTAAAGCTTGCTTTTTAATATCCAGTCTGAGCCAAGGTTGAATCAAACAGCAAAACATAAGTTTAAATATTTTTGTGACTTAATGCCAGAATTGTTACTTAGATCTTGAGTTGTTTTCATGGACTCCATAGGCCTTGGAATCCTCACTATGGAAAGATATCCTTTGCCCTCCTTGAAGGGATAAGTTCACTTATCTATGATAATAAATCTAGCGGTGATTATATTTAGTTTCAGTTAATAATGGAGGGTTAGTTAGTTGACTGATTTTTGTTTGTTTGTTTGTTTGTTTTTGTTTTCTTTTAAAAGACAAAAATTCATTTAAAAAATGAACTGAGTCGGAGGTTAAAGTAGGCAACCAGCTTTCGCTGGCTTCGGAACATTTAATCTGCAGTTGTTTAATTTGCCAAGGGGTACAATATAGTCCATGAGAAATTGAATTCAATAGCACAATCCTAAGAAACCATATATTTTCACTTACCGTGATGCCTTGAAACTTGCTCTTAGGTTTTGTCTTATATTTAACCCTTTCTGTGTGTAAAAAAAAAATAAATAAATAAAAAAAAATTAATTAATTAAAGTTCTTTTAAAAAGTAATTTTTATTTACTCACTTTGAACTTATTTGTGCCATAAACTACTTTGTGTCATATACTGAGTATCCTTATCTGCTCTGTATTTACTGGGAGACAAGGGCAATCAGTGTTTATCAAGCTTCAAAAACAAATTGGTAAAATTTGCAGAACTTGTGAGGTATAAACTGGAGAAAATAATTTAGGTTGAAAGAGTTGTGGTTGTAAAAGAAACCTGTGCTTTGTGATAAAGAACAACTTACTGAGCAGGGGCATCATCATTGGTAGTAGATTCCTGCCCTGTACTGGTCCAGTGGTATTCACTTTTCACTTGGCATTCACCTGCTCCAGGAACAGTGATCACAAAACCTTGTTTTCAAAGTGTTTGCTGTATATGGTCGTGACAGGTTTGTCGTTTCTCCTCTCAAGGCAGCTTTTCCTTCTTTCCCATCTGTCTCGGTGGATGTTGCCAACATGGCACTATCCATCTGGCCTTGACTGCTGGAAAAGGTTTTGCTGTTTTCAGCCACCAGTCATCCTGTGAAAGTTGTTATAAGATGGGCTGTGAGATGAGCACCTCTGTCACTGGGGACAAGTGAAGCTTGGTAGAAACAAGTCCCAAGTCGGTGTGGTTCAGTTCACAGGGCTTGCCCAACAGCTCTGCCCCAGCACCAAGTAGTTCTCAAGGTATTGCTCATTTCGTTAAAAAAAAAAAAAAAAAAA
>NW_017729011.1:17565041-17565379 GCF_001723915.1 Gavialis gangeticus | reverse complement strand
TAAAAAAAAAAAAAAAAAAAGATAAATCCCCTCACCAAGTAGGCTTCATTAGGTAACCGTTTGACTTTACCGATGTAACCTTAATCCATTCTTTCCCTACTGTTTTGTTAGCCCCCGGTCTTGCATCATGTTAAAAATGCTCTACTGCAGGGGTTTTTAACCAGGTGTACACGTAGGGGTATCACAGGGCTTTTCAACCTGAGGGTACCCCGCCGGCACTTCTGCCACTGACGCTTCCACCGCTGGTTTGCTGCTGGAGGACCCCCCCACCCCCCTCCACCTGCTTGTCAACCGCCCTCTGGGGGAGCCCCCGTTTGTTGACCGTCTGCTGGGGACTC
>NW_017729011.1:17553181-17560041 GCF_001723915.1 Gavialis gangeticus | reverse complement strand
TGAGGGTACCCCGCCGGCACTTCTGCCACTGACGCTTCCACCGCTGGTTTGCTGCTGGAGGACCCCCCCACCCCCCTCCACCTGCTTGTCAACCGCCCTCTGGGGGAGCCCCCGTTTGTTGACCGTCCGCTGGGGACTCCTTCCTTCCCAACTGGCCACCGGGGGTACACGGACCCAAAAAGGGTCAAAACCTCTTCATTTGGAAGCTTTTTGAGGTAGAGGTTGGTGGGTCATCTTATTTTGCTTGTGGGGCATCCAATACCTGATCTCACAATTCAGTTTCCTGGTGGGATCTATAGGCTTATTTATGAGGGTACTGGCAAGATAGAGAAATAGAGCAAGAATGCCCAAAGTAGTGTGACCCTCAGTTTTAAAAATCAAGCTAGATTGTACCATGGCAAGTGGAAGGGATGCAAACAGTGCGAAGCTGGCCATGGAGGGGATACGCTGGGTTGGAAACACTGGCGGGTGGAGGAAGGTGTAGGTGGCAAGCTCCCTCAGGTAGGGTAAAGTTAACCCTGTGCATTAGGGACTCTTTCCGGGTGGCTTCAGGGGACATCCCTGGAATTCTGCTTCTCGGCACCTTAGAAAGTAAGTGCGGAGACTGAGAGACCATCCTCTGGTCAGGGACTCCAAGCTCCTGTTTGGTTTGCAGTGAGGATATGATTTTTGTCCCCCTGGCTCGAATATTCAAAGGCAAGACAATTCCACGTGCAGCCCCCTGTACAGAAAATTCTCACGAAGAGGTCGATCCTTTGTGTTGCTGTTCGTATGTGTTTTTATTTCACACCTGGTAGCATGTGTTCTGTTTCTTAAGGTCTCTTTGGGTGTCATTTTGAAGCTCTAACGCTTAATTATTCTTAACCATCTTTGCAGGGAAAATAATAGTTCTGACTAATTCACAAGTGGCAAAATGTGCGTTTGCTAGACCACTTACTAGCTTCAAAATGGCTGAAGGGGTTTGCTCAGCCTTTCCCAATAAATGGCCTAAAGGAGAGGATGTTAGTAGGGAAAGTTTCAGCCCATTAGGCAAGTGTTTCAGAAAGTTATGAACGAATGGTTTTTCAGCCTTAACTAGTGCATGTGGGACTACTACAATCCACAACTCATTCGGCATCTCAGAAGTGATGGTTCTTACTTGAAAAGTGTTTGCTGGTAAACAAAGATTAGAGCAGTGGGCTTGCTCTTCACTTCTAGCATCCTTCACAGGAAGTTTGGCTCTCCCTGTGCAGGTTGCATCTTTCCAAAGAAGCTGCAACCAGGAACAAAAAGAAAAACTAAACCATTCCCAAGAGCATAAAGATTGTTTCTGAAAGCTTCTACATGCAGTCCTGTGTGGCTGCTGCTTTCTGCAGACGGTAGAAATTTTCAGGATTTTAGATGTATGCACAGCAGTTGTCTCCTTAGTCTGGACTTTTACACTGCATAGACCAAATGCATAAATAATAGAAACCTTTCAGAGCCACGTGAAATCCTCAACTGATTTTAAAAGCAGTTCATCATGGCTTTTCAGCGTGCTGTTTTAATCCCAATCTACGCTATTGATTTTTCAATTAATCTTTTAATCACATCTGTGCATGAAAGAAGATAAACATCCCGTTTATCAGCTTTAATAAAAGTGGCATGCAAAATTAATTTGCTGTAGCAGCAGAATGAGCAAAAGAATCCTTAAGGTTTTTCTTTGATTTTGTTGTTCAAGTTCCAGGAGTTGCGTGAAGTATTTGCATTGGGACAGCAAATAGATAAACTTCCCCTAATACAGTAAGGACATAAGGTGTCTTAATTAATCAAATGCTTTGGTCTTTTTATTCCTTTGACTGGTTAACCTGCTGGGACCCTGGATACACAACACTGTCTCTAATGACATCTTTTGATAGTGTGGTTGTTTTAATCCACGTACTTACCATTGTCAAAATTCAGAAGATTATTCAGCATGAAATTTTAATAGTATCTATATATAGTAGCAGTTTTAGATTCAGGCATTACAAAGGGCTTATTTTACAGATGGGGTGCAGAGAAGCTATGACTTGTCTATAGTTGTGCAACAGATTATTATTGCTAGAGTCAGAAATAGAGCTTGGCTTCCATGAGGCTTCCAGAGACTACTTTCTAGTGTTGTAAATGTATATAAAAAGAGCACTACAATATGTATAAGCCCTGGGGAAAGCATGTTTAAAAATACTGGAAGATTTTTAATTTGTTGTTTCGGAAGCGTGGTTTTGTATAACCAAATTCTAATTTTGGAAGGTGGTTTCTGCCAAAACATAGCTCATTTCAGCCACCATGTTCTTCCTTTTTTTTTTTTTTCTCTCCACGTTGTGTTATCAACAACCTTTCTGATTATAAATTAACTGCATACATTTACAGGGTTAGCTAGAATTTACCTACTCTTTCCTCCTTCCATTCTTTATGCTCAGGAAGGAGGCAGATTTGTATATAGCTTCCATTTATTCTCATTAAAATCAGATGAATTTGCATTTCAATTTTTAAATCTTGTTCCAGGCATTTTAAGCGGCCTGATTGTATGGAAGTGGGTCGTATTAATTGCAAATGGGCTAGACACCTGTTCACTAAGATGGAATTATTTTTTTTCAGTCCAGTTTTTTTGGTTTTATATGTAGTATACGTAGCATGGGTTCTCTAGTAAAGATTGATGCTGCTTTCTATTGGGAGCCAAGATATTGTGGTTTTATTATTTGACAAAAAAAGCCATTGACTGAATTTTTTCTATAGACTCTAATCCTCAGATCATTTTAAGCATTCATTTTTCCTGTAGTGTATTTATCTGCTAAGTTGCACTCAATTGGTTATGTCATCCTTGACTGGAACAATTTTAATACTGGTTGCTTTTTCATTTTACAAATAATCTCTTTTCTCCAAAATGCTAATCAAAGTAAGTGTTCTCCTTTAAACATCTAGTAATTCCTTTAGATCAGTGATTCTCAACTCGAATGCCACGGCACTCTAGGAGCCTGTCCTTTCAAGGGTGCTGTGGGGTGCCACACAATGTTAGCACTGTTAGGTATGCAAAAATGTTGAACAGATAAACCTTGAAATTTCAGATAGGAATCCATAGCATCAAAAACATTCTGATCTGCTGTGGTCTTCTTGAGTTCTTTGCAATGGAAGAAATATTCTGTTCTTCTGTAGTCAAAAAACAAGTCAGCACTAAGTGCTGGCATTCTCCAAGGTGTTTCTCAAGTCTGTTGAGGGATTCCTCCAGTCTAAAATGGTTGAGAACCACTCTTTAACATTTTATCCTTATTTGCAGTATTCCTTCATCTCTTGTTATAAAGCAAAATTAGCAAGTTTTATAGGTGGCTGTTGTAAATACTTCTTGTACTTAAATTATACTTGCATGGTCTCTAAGCAGCCAATTTAATGACCAGATGTCTCTAAGAGGGCAGTGTTTATTTGCTAGGTGTTTGATATCTTGGAGACTGGGCCATTTCCAGTGTTAATCTGGGTGACTGGAGCAGAGGATGTTTTGCTAGGTTTAGAGCTAGAAGGGCCAATCTCAAACCCTTTTTTCTCTTGAACACCATGTCATGACTGCCTTGACTGCTGCTGGTTCTTGACTGTCATCTTAGGATAGGAGCCATGAGTTGAGAGAGAAAGTTGAATTATATGTTGTAGTTGGGGAAGAACTGGTGTGGAGCCAGTGAAGTTTATAAGCAGATATGTTGGGCTGAACAAAAGGAGTGTGTTGCTGCTTTTTGGAAAGATTTGTTAAGATGAAGAGGTGCCTCTTGGTAAAGGGGGAAGAAATGGAGTGGAGATTGGTGATGGCGGACTGGAGATGAGTACACTCTCCTTCTGTTCCTTTCGGACTGGATTTAGCCAGATAAAGGGCTACAAATCCATCTTGGCGCACATCAGTAGAGCTTGTTGTATGTTGATATAAATTAGATATCCTTATCCTTTGTAACATTACTAGAACATTGTAGTTTAGAATAAAAAAAAAGTCTAGGAAATCATTAAGTCTTTAGTAGCGAATTAATCTTCCATTGGACTCAGATAATTGTACCATAAATGTAACTGGCCCACTGGCAAAATCTGTCTTCTAACCTTTTAGCAGTATTGTTTGCCAGTTTGTTCTCCTTATTAATGGAATATGCCTTGTTATTGAGGGAAAAGATCACCAGCTCATCCTTAATATGGGGAAATCATTTAAAGTCCTTAATTTATGTTGACTTTTTAACGTGCACTATTGCAATTAGGTTAGATTAATGAAAGGTAAATTCCAGCCCCCACATAAGAAAAAAAATCCTTGTAAAGCACCTAATTAGCATGTTTGTTTGTTTAGCCTCTAATGGCTTAATTGCATCCTATCTTGCTATTTACAAATAGGCATCATTAAAGAATAATGAGCATGTAGAAGAAAGCACAGCATTCATACCAGCAGCAGATGAGAGAGAGAGGGGGAGAAGTGGAGGGAGACAGCGACTAGTTGAACACCTCTTCCTTTCTACTACTTTTATTTTTAATTCACATGCGTTATAATTTTCAGTTGTTCTGCTGATTAGTAAGATGCAACCGATTTAAAAAAAAAAAAAAAAAAAAAAAGTCTAGGTCTGGCTATTTTGCAAGGAGCAGGTGGCTGGCCTTTTGCTGGCAAGTGTACCCGAGCTGGTTATGCTTTTAATTTGCTGATGCATTATTCTCTCATGAAATGAACAAAAGCACACACATGCACATATACATTCACACTCCTTTTGACATTAGCCATGAGGTCTCCAAGTTAACTGAACATAATGTTTTTTGCCAGTTTAGCTCTGCATTGCAGAGCATCTGCATTTCAAATCGGGTGAGGATTCCCTGGGACTTTGAGAGGAAATATGGAGCTTTGGGAATTTTCCTGCAGAGTATTGGAGCTTGCTGCCTTTAGCAACCTCTCCCTTTACATAAAATGCAAAATAACACTAAGAAAGGATGTTTATTGCACCGTTCAGCTAATGTCTTTCAGAGCCCACCAGTTTGGCGTAACCTTCAGTGGAGAGGCAAGGTTAGAAGGGAAATTCAAAGAAATTTTCTCCAAACAAAATTTAAACCATTTACTTAAGTGTTAAACCAGTGGGTACATCTTCATATGCAATTACGGTGCCTGAATAAACTGTGGAGCTTATTGCTTTGGAGTTGATTGTTCCTGGGTGCGCCGTTTGAACGTGTGCCTGGGAGCAGTTAACTCTGGAGCAGAGCATGGAGCCTGAGCAGAGCAGCCCCGGCTGGCAGGGGGCCCTGGGGGTCAGCCTGGAAACCTGGGGCTGCTGCCCCCAGCTCATTGTGCTGTGGAGGTGCTGGCTGGGGCACGAAGGAGCTTCAGCGTAGGGCTAGCTGGCAAGCACTAAAGCACCCTCATGCCCTAGCCAGCTGCGGCAGTGTCTATATGTGCACTGCTGCAGATTTTTTTTTTTTAACTCTGCAGCAGGATAGTGCTTGTATTGACAAGTACTGTCCTGCTGCAGAGTAAATTAGTGTACTCCAGCTTAATACGCATGTAGACGCTGAGACATTTACTGTGCTGCTAATTAGTCACCTGCACAGGAAACGCCTTGTGTAGCTGCATCCAGTTTGGAGGAGCTAACACTGTATTCATTTTCTTTTCTAACAGTGAGAATCTTATAATCTTATAGGAGTCTGTATATGTCCCCCATTCTTTGCGTGAAACATTCATCTTGTGCACTTGGAGAGTTCTGTTAGTGGTAGATGTAAAACATTTTTAAATCTAGGATTTTACCAGCGGATTTTTATTTTACACATCTTTTTCCATAAAGCTCACAACAGTGTTGCAGGTTTCAGTGAATTTTGTGTTCTTAGGGCAACCACCTTCTCTGGGAGCTGCCTATGACACTAAGCAAGGGCATTATGAATATCCCAACTGGCAGATTTGCTCTGTAGTACTTAGAAGCAAGTTAAAACAGCATTGTTAGTAGACACAAACCGAAACAAGGAGCCGCATGAGTGTTTAACTTGCAACTGTTCCATTTTCAGCTCTCAGAACTATGAGGCATATTTTTCCATTCATATTAATTGAATTTTAAAGTGACCTTGTACATGTATTGATTTGAATTAAAATTTTCTACATCAAGGGCAAGTTGGCACATATCCTACAGGCAAAATATTAAAAAGCCAAGTGCTGTCTAACAGGGTATCGACAGATGAAGTTGAAATTTAATGGGAAAAGTTGACTTTAAGAAAGCAACATTTTTTCCCTTTTAATACAATGGAAAGGTAGCTGTTCTGCACAGGGAAGTCATCCTGTTTGATTGTTATCTGCGGAGGTCAGGGGGCACATTTAATGTTCATTAAAGAGGGATTGGCAAAGTGGAGCTTGACCTCCAGGGGAAGAGATTTGCACTGCTGGTACTCCAAGTAGTACTATCAAATTACTCCCTTTGTTAGAGCTGTTAGTGTTTTATTCCTCTGCATCGGGTGATCTGTTGGACCACAACTGAAGTCTGCCATATTGTGACCCTTTGTCTAGGTGTGATAACTTTAAGCTGCTGGAAATCAGGAGATGGGAGTATGCTGAATGGGGACTAAGCTCGTCTAGTCTTGGAAGAGCCAGTGACACTGGAATGAAAAGTCTCTATGTGCTTACATGTAGGAAAGCTATTTTGGTTCATTTTTGTAAGAGTTTTCTATGTATTTGTTTTATTTCTTCTGAATTTTGCACAATTATTTTCATGGTAACTAATGCACTTGGTAGACAGGTACAATAGTACTCTTAATACAATTTAAAAGCTCCAGGCTGGTGACATATCTAAGATGCATGATGGTGGTTTTAAAGGTTTTTTTATCTGCAGGTTTTTTTAGAATGACTTGCACTGCTCAATCATGGCTTTTTTTTTTTTTTTTTT
>NW_017729011.1:17534453-17553043 GCF_001723915.1 Gavialis gangeticus | reverse complement strand
TTTTTTTTTTTTTTTTTTTACTTGTGAGAAGGATAACAGCTCCAATCTCATACCATTACAACATATCACATTGCAGTGTATTGCCTGTCTAAAGTGCATGTGATTGATAAGAGCCGTTGTGATTTATTTAGATATAAGATTGTGTGTCTATGTTTGTGTGTCTTTGTGTGAAGAAAATATGCGATTAGCCTCCTAGAAACGTCCCTTACAAAAATGAACTTTTATGCAGTCTTTTCATTGCGTAGCTTCTCACTGTTGACAAAATACATTTTCACATATAATATTAACAGCAATCAGGTTGACTCTTACTTTTTAATGGATTATTTATAAAACTTAGAATTTCCACAAAAGACAACTTTTACTAATACCTGACCAAATAAACTTAAATTCACAATTCATTTGCCTAGAGAAACTCTCTTTTAACGTCTTCAATATCTACTCAATGTTTTTAGAAAATCAAAATATGTCAATGATTTTTAGGCAAATAATATAAATGCAAAGTAGCATGTGTGTGGGGAATCTCCGGGATTATTTAATGATTATTTAATGAAGTCCTTTAATATGATTGCCTACTGTAATAGTAAACTAAAAGAAAAGCTGCCGTTTATTATTTTGTAAACAAGACAAATCAAAAATAGGCTTGTGATCTTTCCAATTTATCCACAGTCTTTAGTATTTTGATTTTTAAAATGACAGTATATTTGTTTATGGGTTTTCTTAATATATTAGTTTTAAATATTTGACTGCACACTTGGCAGCATGATGTTGGTTTCCTTTGTTCCCATAGTGGAAACAAATTTTGTGGAGCCAAATGGAGATTCTGAACTGCATAAGCCTATGGAGACTGATGGTATTAAAAGGTGGCATTCTTGGTATTTATTCACGGAAGAGGAAGGAACATTGCATTTAGTTCTTGGCATCTTGTTACCACAGAGATATTAACAAGCTGGAGGGAGTTCAGAGAAGAGCAACAAAAATGATCAGGGATTAAAGGGTTTGATTTAGGAGAATATTAAAAGCTAAATATGTAATGGCTATGCAAAGCAGTGTGAGTAATAGAGAAAGGAACAAAAATCCACACATAAATTTAAAGGACATGCATCAAGGGTAAGATTTTACACTGTACCATTAATAGACCTAAAGCAATCCAGTGTGTTGTGAAGTGATAGCAGCTTTAAGCGCTGTTTTGCCCTCCCAGTTCTGAATTGCCCAGCCCCACAGATTTCTTCCATGTCACACGTACAAGAGATCAGTAGCAGAGTACACACAGCAACTTAGGTCATTGTACAGTGGTCATCATACACTTCCCCTTCATCTGCGTGTACTCAAGGGAAGTAACTCAACTGTAGATAAATTAACTGCAATAAAGAAGTTAAGATAAGCTCTTCTGGTTGATGACAGGCAGCAGTGCCATCCATGCAGCATCTCCTTTCTTTTTTACGGTAGATATGAATCTACCTCATACCTATGGTAGCAAGCTTACAATATGCCACCTCTGTCGTTCCATGCTTTCTGATGCCCTCTTACCCTCTTAGAGATGTTTTGAGTTGGCTGCATGTATTAGTATACAAAATGTAATCAAACCTGGCTCTTCACAGTATGGACTTGATGGGGACTGCTAAGCCCTGGGTCACATTTGGGCTTCTAAGCCATATATATTAATAGGCACATACATGACTACTTGCCAAACTTGCAGTCCCACAGCTGTGGCTCACATTAGTCTATGTCCTGCTGAGAGACTAAGTGAATGAAAATGTCATAGTCCAACCTCAGGTATTCACAGAATAGCATTAGTGGCTAGAATCCAAAAAAGTAGGTTGAGGGATACCATTTTCATCTCCTTCCTGGACAATGATTTTAATACCAGTTATATCAGGACAGGTTGGGGTGGGGGCTACTTGGACTACCTACAAGATTCAAGGGACTTGTTCCCAGACTTGATTTAATTTTTTGGGGCATTTGAAGCTATTAGGCTAGTGATGTGGCCTTCTAATGTGTTCTCCAAAAACCTATTGGTCAGAGCCTGAGGAACAGCTTGTCTACGATGTACTACACAAACAAATGGGGAGAGATACACTCATCCCACATTTCTCTGGAAGTGATTAAGTTGTGGACATCGTGTCACTCGTGTAGAATAAGCTCAATGGCTGTTCACCTCCTGGAGTTTGCAGCAATCTTGTGGACTCCTGTTTGTGATGGCAACGGTGATAGCTGCCAGCGTGCATCACAGAGCTGATGCCCCTCAGTGATGGACCTGTTCACCACCAGTAGCAGCACTGAGTGCCAGGAGTTTTATTCCAGAGAGGATGTGAACATAGGATTGTTATCAGATGCTTTTCTTCTTTACACAGAATCACCTGGTCCTCCTGGGAATAGTCAAGATTGAATGAGAAAAACCTATGAGTGTTCTCAGCTGTCAACTGGGTGAGGCACTTTCGTAACAGGCATGCTACACATTCGCCAGTTGAGAACCACTGTTCAAGGTTTCTGCTTCCCTGATTTATCTCCAGGCTGCTGCAATGGTGCCCTGTGGTGGAACTGTCCTGCACACCTGTTTCCAGGAGTATGTGTACCTGACAGCTTGCAAAGAAGAATTTTTCCAACTATTTGAGTTGGTCTAATAAAAGATATCAGGTTTATCCAAGGAATCTTGTCTGCCCATGTCCTTAGACCAATACGGTTACAACCTATACCCCTGTTTCCAGGAGACACTTTTGTAGTCGGAGCAGGAAACAGCTACAAGTAGGAGTTCCTGGCTCTTTGGGCATGTCTTGGAAACAGAGGTGAACACAGCAGTTCAACCTGACTGCAGTGGTGACAGCATCAGCTCTGGCTCCATGGTATCCTTGATAGGGTCTCAAGGCACCCCAGTTGAGACCTACTGATGAAACTCCAGCCTCACTGCACCTACGAGCCATGCTTTCGGCTGTTCCAGTACCATGGAGAGAACCCGACACATCAAGAAATCCGAACATGGGGCAGGAAGACAGCAAGTTCCCAATATGGACAGTCCAACCCAGTGCTGAAGGTCCTTCCCCCTTATTGCACTTTCCTTCAGCGGGTTTTGAAGTCTGCTTTACAACAGCTTCCTCTAGTCAGTCCACTGTGCAGTTGTGCTTGAGATGTTCTTACCTCACTGCCTCAGATTTTCACAGTGGGCTGTTGCACATTTACATGCAAGTTAGAGACCCTGCTTCTCTTTGGGACTTCAGTATAGTCCTCCAAAGGTCCAGGGCTCTGACCCTGAAGAGGGTCTTTCTAGGTGACTTTGTTTCAAGCAGAAGAATGTGTTTGGGTCAGGGATTTGATCTCTCTTCGGCAGTGTTCTGTAGAGTAAGGAGAGTGGGGAGAAATAACCCATAACACATTTACAGGTTCGGCAGTGCTCTGCTTGCTAGCAACACAACTGAACGAGACCTGGGTGTCACGATTGACAACAAAATGAACATGAGCCACCAATGCGATGCTGTAGCTGGCAGAGCTAACCAAACGCTAGCATGCACCCACCGAGGCATCTCGAGCAGGGCAAAGGGTGTCATCCTCCCACTTTACTCGGCCTTGGTGAGACAGCAGCTGGAGTACTGTGTCTGCACTTCAAGAAGGATGCGGAGAAGCTCGATACAAGTCCAGAGGGAGGGCCTCACGCATGGTTAGAGGTCTGGAGACCAAGACATATGAGGAGAGGCTGAGGGACTTGAGACTGTTCAGCCTGGAGAAGAGAAGACTCAGAGGGGTCTTGGATGCAGCGTATAAGTATATCAGGGTTTGGGGGAGCATCTATTCACCAAGGCCCCCCCGGGAAGGACAAAAAATAATAGGCACAAGCTGATTGAAGTTGGCTTCAGGCTAGACATAAGGAAAAACTTTTTTACAAGCCAAGTGCCGAGGGTCTGGAGCAGGCTTCCCCCAGAAGTGGTACAGTCACCCACCCTGGTGATCTTCTCTTGACATCCATTTGCTGGGATCACCTGACTCCAGCAGTCTTTCCCACCCACATGCAGGGGAGCTGGACCCCATGATCTGCAAGGTCCCTTCCAGCCCCTAAAATCTATGAAATTGTCTGAGGTTTGCAGTAGAAGCACAGTCCCTCTAGTATGCTTTAATCGTGACTGGACAAAATGCTGGAAAATATAATAGAAAGCTGTCCTCCACTTGCAGGGAGATGGATTTAAATAAACCAGCAGGTATTTTCCAGTTCTGACTTCTGTGTTTTTTTTATGGTGGAGGGAAAACTCTGTGAGGCTGTATGTGTAGCAAAGCACAAAGACAAAAATCCATGTTAGACATGTATCTTGTTAACAATCTTGAAATGCAAATTAATCTTTGAAATGCAGATTGATTTTTATATTAAAATGTTGTCTTAATTGTATTTTGTCAATAATATAATTTAGGATTATTTTTGTTTCTATACTCAGCCAGCCTCTGCCTGTTTCCCTTGATGCCAATTTTACTCTCTTCACTTTGACCCCTTACAAGAGTAAATGAGAAACCATTGAAAATGCTACTTTACTCTGTTTCGTAACTCCAGCTTCTTCCCACTGTAACTTCTTCCCCTTTTTTAAACAGCTTTCAGGCTTTACGTTTTTATTAGTGCGAAAATGTTTTGCTTCAGACCCATAACATGTATTTCAAGGGCAGGGTGAGCAAAATCTAATTGCTTTTTTTTTCTAAAGTATTTTTCTAAGAATGCAGTAATGTTGAAGGCATAAGGCATAGAAAATATGTTGAAAATAATAACATTTGCTCATTATTTTTGACATATTGAATTGTTTTGTTAAGGTAAGTGGGAGAGAGTTGCTTGACAATGTCCTGTCTGCACTAGTGAATGTCATGAATTCATACATTTTTTAGTCACAAATGAATGACACTGTTTATTCCATGTCTTTTAATCTGCCTCTTCTTCACACACACATCTTTCAGATGTTTATTTTAGTCTTTCAGTAAAATGTTGCAAACTGAAATTTTAACGACGTGAGCTGTTAACTCCATGACCTTGTGAATGCCGACATCACCAGCTCTCATTCAACTTTGGTTTTGTTATCCTTTAATTGACAGGTTACCCTAGGAAAAGTGCTAAAAGTGATAGTGGTGATGCGGAGTCTCTTCATTGACCGGACGATAGTAAAAGGATATAATGAAAACGTCTACACCGAAGATGGCAAGGTACGTTGATTGCATTTCCAGCAGTTTAAAATTTATGCTTGTGATGTCTTCTTTTTTTAAAGCATATAAAAAAAAAAAAAAAAAGAAGGATCCCATCACAAGTGTCTGTGCTAACATGAAACCATCCTAAGTATCTGTTCTGATGTTATGTAAGGACTTGTAGTAGAAATGGTATCTTTTATTAGATCAACAAGGTTTTTGCAAAAATAATCTTTAATTGCAAGCTTTCGGGCATAAACACCCTTCATCAGGCACTGGAGAAAAGATTGTAAAAGTTCTCCTGGGTAGAAATGAAAGTTCATATTTCATAGGATTTCACAGAGTCAATAGATGGAAAACTCCTCCGGGCAGTCGGTTCATAGCTGGTATGAAGCCTCTCACCTCCTGTGAGGTTCTGTGATGATGCAAATTACCTTGAAACAAAGGCAGGAGCAAGATCTTGGGTTTCAGGTGGCCACAGTTGCTTCTTGCTTGAGAAATTATGAGGATTTTGTTTAAAAAATGAAAGCATTTCATTTTTGATTAAATGTGTAAAGCATTTCACTTTAAATTTAACATACTTTGCTCAGAATTTTCATACCCAAACATCTGATTTTTCTCTAAGCCTTGATGCCCCTGCTTGAAATTCTAATTTATCACCTTAGACCCCAGTTGCCTCATTAATAGTGTCTACTGAGGGAATATTTTTGTCAGTGTACCAGCTCATCAATAGCCCAGGGTTCAGCATTTCTCTTTTTTTGAGAGCCACTGGGAAATCTTGGGCTAGTTTTTGCACTCAACTTGATAAGCTCGGCAATGAAATCATTGGTTGTCCTCAGTAAGTTGTTTGTTGGAAATAATGCATCTTGAACAGCAGCTATTAAAGGAGGGGTAACCTGTTTCCATGAGTGATTTGCTTTATGAAGAATTCACCCTGCTTGAACCCCCTAATTTCTTTTGACTGCATACACTCCGTATGGCTCTCTGTAGAGCATCAGAAGAAGGTAATGGGACCTGACAGCCTTCAGCTCAGTTGGTTTCTCTCCTCCGAATGGAATGGGCTCTCTTGTTGAGATACCCGCTAGGACTCGCTCTTTGCCAGTAACAAGTACTAAGCACCTTTGCTTTTCACATTTTCTCTGGAGCTTTCTCTTCTTATTATGAATCCTATTAAAATACAAAGCTCATTATAGGTAGATGAGTACGCAGCACCCATAGGCCATGTTATAATGAGGTGATGGGGGGTTTTTTTCTTTCAAAAGAGATAACTGTGTTTTAACATATAGCAGCACATTACGAACTGACCCTAGGTTCAGTAGCTCTGAGTTTGATCCTCTTTTCTGCAGAAGAGGTTAGGAGTTGATTTACTGAAGAGAAGTACAACTTCATTTTCCAGGTGAGAAATTTCCCCTTTGGGGGAAACAAAAAGAGGGAAATAGAAAAACAAGAATTGCCTGGTATTTTTTTTAAAGCCTGCTTAAAAATGCAAATCAGCTGTAACTACACATATGGAACAAAAATCTCTCTACTATACACCATGGAGCAAGAGAGAAATTCTGAATGTTACTGAAAAAAAACTGACTTCTTGAGCTTCAAAAGTTTGTCTTGCAAAGAAAAATGATACTCTTACTCTCCTTAAAGCACTGATAGAGCTTGATGATAAGTTCTTATATCATGTGGCACTCAGGTGTGTGGCATATTTTGTCTGATTCTCATGCCTTTTTAAGCTCCCTTGAAATATAGTAATACCACATTTAGTTACAAGCAAACTGATAAAGGTTATTCATGAAACGGGGCCCAGCGTTGGACAGTTGGTTAGGTCAGTGTTAAGTCTCAAGAGTAGTATATCGTGTTAGCTCGACTCCCAGGCTCTGCAAACTCCTGCAGTGAAGAGGCTGAGTGGATCACCCAAAGAACCTTGTCTGAGTGGATCCGTGTCATTTGCATGGCGATGCACGTACAGTTCCAGTGGGCCAACCCAGATCTTTACCAATCTTGGACTTAGGCCCAGATTTGATTGCAGGTGTGAAGAGGCACAGCTCCATCCCATTTTATCCACTTAAATTGGGACTAGATTTGGTGCGAAGCAGAGAATAAATATGTAGCTTGTTATTTGAGCCAACTGGAACGTAGATTGACAAACAGGGGGCTCCTGGTTGTTCCCTAATTAACTACATTGGTAATTGGTGAGGAAGAGTGGGGTTGTACTCTTGCAACGATTCATTTTACTTATTGGCCCTGCTGGGAACGAGCGATTATAGTCAATTGCTATCACAGTTGAGTCCAATTCCTTTTCAGCAGGCACTTTGGATAAAGCACTTGAGTGAGGTTTCACAGCGCTACTCTAGCTTTTCAGTTCCCAGCCTGAGCTGAGAAAAGCAGCATTTGGAAGAGAGACAGAGGAATAGAAGCGAAAGGAAAAGCTTATAAGGAGTTCAGATAACATGTTTTTTGCATAAAAGACAGAGAAAGAGAGTAACGTTCAGAATCTCACTGGGCATTTGGGAGATATTGTCCTAATGAGCAGGTTACTTCATAATTGTCTGTTTTAGAATTTCTTATATATTGCCAGGATGCATATGATATTCACAGTCGGAAGCAAACAATCTCAACTAAGTGGTCTTAGGTGGTGTGGCAGTTCCTACATTTCTGTCTTTATCATAAGCTGAATAGAGAGGGAAGTTTGAACTTGGCCAAATTGCTTTACAGACAGTATTCACTTAATCCTGCTAGTGCTTCTGGGAGGCAGATCTAATAACCATTGAAAGTAAAATGTAGAAAGGAAGCATCTTGGAGGAAATAGAGTAGGAAGGGAATTTCTGACTGATAGGCAACTCAGGTAAGACTAGCCCCCTAACAAGAATATGCCAAGCAAGGAAAAGGATGCCAGAATTGGAGGATTATATGTGAAGGTGGATTTGGTAGTTGATAGGGGGAGAGAATGGAGTGGGAGAGACTTGTAGGTAGAATAGAGGTATAGCCAACTTTTGTGTGGTTTTGATTTTTAAAAGGAAAACGGTGTCAGGGTCCTCTGGGCTGCAAATGTGAACAAAACACAAATAGAGATTTGTGGGGAGTGGTATACATGCTGGTACTCTAAAAACCAGAGGCCAGGCATGGCTGGGATTACAGATGCAGTTAGTGTGGTGGTCTCACCTGGACATTGCTAAACCATTTATTTGGCATTATTTTGAAGTCTGGCATTTGCACAAGAAAACTGAGATTAGCACAGTCAGGTTTTTAGAGATTGTTATGGAAGTACATTGGCAGAGTTGTGAGAGCTTCCGAAGAATCGGCCTCTACCGCAGCTAGTCCATTTTTATATGGACAAGGAGAAGTGATACCAGATTTAAAATGAAGATGGAAAAAATAGATTTAGCTGATGGTCATAACCTTGCATGGGTTGAAACCTGTTTTATTTCTGTTTTGGCTTTTTTAAGATTCCTCCATTCTGGCCAAAAATTAAGAATGGGTGGATTTCTGAAAAGTGCAGGGGAGGTTTAATACAAGTTTGATTGTACTTATATTATGAATTATTCACAAGACCTGCAGAACATGCCTTTGCCAGGTTGCCCGACTATACAACTCAATTAATTTTTGGTGACGTATTTTTTTTCAAAAGGAAAATAAAAAAAATAAGTGAGATCTGGCAGCCTTTGCCATGGAGTAGATTCTATATTCTGATTATTCTGCAGTTTCCTCAGCTCACTTTGCTGGCCCATTGCATCCACCACATACTGAGGCATTTTAATTAGCTGTAGCTATAGTGATGGCATTGTGCCACCCCTAATTTCAAACTTGGACATACTTACTCTGCACTGGAATCCAAACATGGGAAGCAATTATTACTAGTGCCATTCAGATTTCTGAGCAAATAAATCCATGCAGCTCATCCTTGCAGGGCAGGTTTTTCATAAACTAAGCCATTAGTAGCCTAATTCTGTTAATAAACACAAGACTGCATTGAGATTTGCTTGGCATGATGACACGCCGCTTCTCTGTAAGTACAGGAACTAACAAGACCCATGACATGGCACATTTGCAGTGGGGGCTTAACATCCCTACCTGGCCAAGTTTATAATTTTGCATCTGTTAGCCCTAACCAAAGAAACATAAATGTCTCAGTTGAATTACCATGTTAAGAAACTTGGGTTATGTTAATGCTATGGCTTCATTAATTACCCCATATCAATAAGAAAAGGCAGCTTTTAGCCTCCTAGCGTAAGAGAGGAAAAGAAGTAGTAGTATCAAAGGAAAGCTTCAAAGACAGCCAGAACTGTCTCTCGGGTAATTTCTGATCCCCGCATTCTTTCCACTTCAAAGCTGGATGTGTGTGTGTTTGGGTGAAGGGAGGGGGGGTTGAATCCGATTCCTCTAATAAGTGTTGGCACCAGACCTGTTTGATATTAGATGCAGGGAACATTTTGATTTGTTATCGCCTTTGAAATCGTTCAGACGACCTTCAGAAAATGGCCTCTTGTTACTTATGCTGGGGGTGGGTGGGGAGAGAGGGGCACTGGGAAAAAAAGCCCCAGTTTAATTCACATTCAGAGGATGCCCTGAAATTGTGCTTTCAGCAGTTTTTTAGTTACAAATGTGTGTCTTGATTGAAAGTGAAAAGTTGAGGAATAATAGACCTGTAACAATGCAATCTTTAGTACGCCTTTGTCTTATTCCTCCGTTTTCATGGGGAAGGGTGGGCAGCCATTTAAGATGCTTGTATATGGTTTTTATTTTTTAAGCTTGGCTAGCATTGGGTCTGTATGACATTTATTACTTTTTCTGCTCTTTAGTCTTCATGCCAGATAAATATTCAGAACCTGTTGAGGTCATGATAATGTAGCATCGAACTCAGACATTTTTATAGTTAAAGATTATTTTTAATCAAAATGAAGAGGATCATATATTTTACTTGCAGAGTGATCACTAGAAATTAACAAAATTATATAACAAGCATGTGCTCTAATTATAGCATATCTATTTGCAGTTAAACACGCACCCTTAAATTGGATGAAAGTAGCTAGACAGCACATTTTAAATCAAGGCGGTTTGTCTTAATTTGTTGAGGTAGTTTATCAACCAGGCACATTTCTGTTATCAGAAACTCCACTTTCTCCACATCCATATTTCTTCCTGTGCTCCGTACTGGATGGAGCTATGAAGGTCAACTTCCTTGTGTACGTGGCCTGCCACAGACATTCCCTCTATTTCTTTCAGATGAAGTTTCACAACATTATTTTGAAGGACCTATATGACAACCCATTTCTGTTTCTCTCTTTATACCTCATTTATTCCCCCCTACTTTGTCAGTAATACTAGCCATAAGTGGCCAGTTGTCCACTGGCCATATAGAGGCTGCCATGCTTGTCTGCATATTATCGTGTTTACTTGAATATAAGACAACCCTGATTATAAGATACCTAATTCTTAATTCTAACTAAACATAGCTGTAGTTATTTACATATATTACCCATGGACATAGTTCATCCAGAATAGATGCATGTTACCTTTTTTGAACTCCTGCAAGTTTTGGCACAGGTACTTGATCAACACATTTTAAAGCAGCACTTTGGGCACCTATTTATATTAAATACAAACCATGCATGATATTAGTTCAAAATCAAAACACTCATGATTTGCTGTGTTATTCGTTGGGCTGCACTGCAGCAGAGTCATCAGCATTTCAAGCTACGATGACTCCACAGCTCAGCACTGCTTAATGTATGCTCTAGATACTGCCGCCTCCCAAGGAACCATGTGCTAATTAGCCCCCATTCTTGACTGGAACCGGGTGCTCTTTTCATGGGCCCTAGTAAGCTCCAAAAATGTTTATGCACATGATGCTCCGGGCACCCTGGACCAGCCTCACCTCATGGAGGGTGAGATCACACTAATCATATGTGACAGGCTGAGAGAGGGTGCAACAGAGGAATTGTTGGCGAACTGTTTTGGGCCCTGTTTGGTGATGTTTGCCAGACTTTTAAGGATGGTGAAGAAGCAGGAATTATTGGAAATGGGAAAGAAAGATACAGCTCAGTTGTGGGGGTGAAAAGGAAGTTGAAATGTATGCAGTACAGTGGCTCACCATGACTTGAAAAAGAGTTGGCACTGAGAGACTGTGTTTAATGGGCAGTACCATATATTTTATTCAAATGAGCTGCATTAACCTATCTTTGTGCTAGGTTCTGCCCACATAATGGAAATGAGAGACTCCTCCCTAGCTTGTTCCTGTGCCGTACGGCCAAGGGCAAGCAAAACTCAGGGGGCAACCAAACCCCAAGCCTCTGGGTTTGAGCCTGCATGTAGGTTGATTGCCAAAGGATTTGGAAGCACGTGAAGCCCCAGCCTGGGTGATGGATGCTTGCCTGTAGCAGGGCCACATATGGTTCTTGAATGACTCATGGCTTTGGAATTGATTTGGCTGATTTGATTTGGGGGACACAAACATTTCTGTTTAAAAAAAAAAAAAAAAAAAAGTAGGTTTATCAAACGTAGCAATTTTGGTGCCGAAGGGAGGATGTTGGCAGGGGCGGGGGACTGTCTTGTATTCGAGTTAATACGGTAATCCCTTATGCATGAAACCTCATTCATGAAATGTTCCAGAGGGGCACTCTTACCTTCTCCAACTCCAAATTCCTCTTCAAAACCCACTTCTGCTGTCGCATCTCCAAGAAATTAGGCCAGTTAATATGCAAGTCTGGGGTCAAAATCAAATGATAGGGAGTTACTCAACTTAGAGTACAAACCTGTGGAACCATTTAAACTTAACTACTCTTACCCTTGATTACCCCTTCTGTGTTTGCCATGCTCTGTTGTTTTAATTTGTCTCAGATCAGATTGTAACCTCTTTGAAGCAGGGACTTTGTGTCTTCTAAAGAGCTGTGATTCTGTTTTGAGTTTGGGGGCATTATCATAATGCAAAGAATTAAAAATAACCAGCTGTTCTTTACCATAATGAAGGAAGTAGACAAAAGAACATTTCCCCCCCTTTGTTTCTGAATCACTCTCTTTAAGAAAGTAAACTTTAGCAGAACTGATTTAATATGGTTTGTTCCTCTTTTCTCCCACAAGTCTCACTCAGCTGCATTTCTCCTTTCCCTTAGGAATGATTTGTTAAAATGTATCGGCAGTAATACAGTTAAATGGCAAAGAGGAGGCCAGTGCAGCATTAACATTAAGGGTTATGAAAGTACTCATAAGGGTTACTCATTTAGGTAAATGAGTTAGTCTTGGAAATGTGAAGTTATTGCATGAACAGATTTACTATTGGGTGGTGTATGTGTATTGTATACAGTGATACCATATTTGTCCCAAACAGCTTCCAAGTATAGCGCCAGCCCAGCAAAGCCTTCTGCAAGTGCTTAGCTGTAAGTCAGTAGAAATACCCATCTGTACAGTAGCGAGTCTGTAAACTGGGCCAGGATGTAAATAGCTTTGTGCAAGGCCCCAGTGCTGTTTTGTCCTTCCGAGTGGTACTGTTTAGAAATAATGAGCAACTAGAAGCCCTGGATTCAGTTCTGGCTCAGAGATTAACATAATCAATGTTTTTTATATCAATAAATATTTAAGACAGTGTTTATTTTGACGAGAGTCTCTTTCACTGGGCTGTTTAGGGGCCTGGCTCCACTTCCTGTCTTCTGCAGCATCAACTCAAGCTTTCTTCCCTACAAGGTTGGCCAGAGTACTGAGCAGCATTTAGTGATCTTCAGCAGTTTACCCCCTGATTTCCTGAGTTCCAGCTGGTATGTTGTTCTCTCTTTAGCCAGGCTTACCAGCTTGAGCTTCTGGCTTTCTTCACCCCATGTCTATAAACTGGACACTCCAGCTTTGACTCCTTTACTCCCGGGACCTGTCTTATGGAATAACACAGCCTTTAAATAAGTTAACCAATGAGCAGGAGGCAGGTTCCTGAAGGACAAGGAGACCAAACCAAATGCTGGGCAACTGGTTACCACAAAATAACGTTCCCTTACAAAAATGATGAATAAATGGATGAAATTTAATAAGGGCACATTCAGAGCTGTATCCTTAGAAAGGAACAGTCAAACGCACAAAATACAGACTGCAGTACTGCAGAAAAAGATCTGGGGCTTATAGTAGATCACCAGCTGAATAAGAATCAACGCTGTAATATTATTGCAGAAAAGCCGCTAGCCTCCTAGATGCATTTATAAGTGTCACCAGGAGTGATTCTCCTGCTCTGTTCATCACTCCCCTGGCCCCATCTGGAGCGCTAGATTCAGTGGGGCACTAGTTGAAGCAAGATGTGGATGATATGGAGAGAATCCAGAGGGGAGCAACAAAATTATTTAGCAGTCTAGAGAAAGTGACGTGCCAAGGAAAGGTTGGGAAAACTGCTATTAGTTTAGTTTCAGTAAGAGCAGACAGAAGTGGGGGGGCTCTAAGTCACAAGAAGGTCTGGAAAGAAGAGGACAGGACAAAATGTAATGGACATATTGCAATGAGAAAGATTGAGATGAGCTACTATGAAGTTTCTCATTCCGGGAATGGTTAACACTGGAACAGATTCCCTAGAGAGGCTGTGGATCCCTCTTGCTGGGAGTGCACGAGCACAGGTTAGACAAATATTTGTCTGGGATAGTATAGGCATGGATGATCCTGCCTTCAGCAGGTCCCCTGAGGTCCCTTCTGGCCCTTCTTTCCTGTGATTAATTGACTTAGCAAAAAATCTGTGACTGCAGAGTCCTTAGGGCTCTAACGGATAAATGGGGGAAAGCATGCTGTCCTCTTTAAATGCTTTGCAGGTACTATCACTTTAAAAATCATGTTTTTAGCCTTTCTGGCAGGGGAGAAAACTTCAAAAATATAAATGAATTGTAAAGTGGAAGCTGAAAGTCTGGAGTAAAAATCCACAGCAAGCCTGAGCTTTTGGTTTTGAGGGGTTTGTGTGAGGTTTTGCTAATATATTGTTACAAACACACTAGGCCCTATAAGTAGTAAGGCAACTTGAAGGTGTGGAAAAGAGGGACAGACTCTGTCTCCCTTCTTCAAGTCTTGTATGTGTACTGGGATGTGCGTTTGGATGGCAGGTAAGGCATCTACAGAACTTGGCATCTTAAGTCTAGCTTAAGAGTTTCCTTGCCTGTGAATCTAAATAGAGCAGAATGAGGGGCGTTTGCTTTGGCCCCTGTACACCCGCTCCAGCTTAATTTGTAGACACACCACCCGCAAAAGCCTAGTAGAAATGCCCTTGTTGTAGGGACAGGCTGAAGCTGATAAATATTCACACAGATCAGCACAATTGCTGGCAAATGAATGTAGACTTTACTGTCTCTGAAGAGGCACAGTGGTTCAGGTGGACTTGTTTATGGGATTTTGTTAAAATTGTATGGTGGACTCTTGCAGAAGTACGCTACTTTTTTCTTAACTCTAAAACAAGGTCCGTTTAATTTAATTGGGTCTTGTTGTTAGATAGGCCTGTGCGAGTCAGCAGCGATCCAATCTGGAGCTCCGGACTTGGTTTCTGCCTCGAAGCGGCTCCAAAGCTTCGGAGCTGCCTCAGAGATCCGGCCATAGGGTATAATGGGGGAATCAATTAAATATCTATAACTTTGTTTTTTGCCTGATTTTGGATGAAACTTGCAGGGATGCAAGTTTCCCACGCTAATGCTTTTCTTGTTCTTCATTCTCCGCTGTATCCCACATGATCCTGGAGCCCTTATGTGGGTATATTCAGACCCCACAAAACTGCCATCCTAGTGAGTGGGAAATGTCTCCACGTGTGCTATAGAACAGGTGGGAAAGATTAAGCAGAACAGTGATCAAGAGAAACCTGCTTTTAATAATACCTACTAGGTCACCTGTATTACACAAAAGCTCGTACACCAATTGGATTGGATTAGCCCAAATAAAAAGGCCCGTTACCACCCACGGACTGTGTTAAATTTGTGACTGATGAGCAAAAGCAGGGCAAATTAAAAAATAATGAACAAAGTGTCATTGGTGGAGAAAACAGTATAGGCAATTCTGCCCATCGCTTCATCTTTGTGTCCTTTGTGAAGATAATTTGTGGGGAAACCATGGCATTAGTAATAAATGAGCAGGCTGGATGGACCATCATAGCTGTTGTGACCATCACCTTTTACAACAGCATAACCCTGGCCTTCATTGCCTTGATCCTGAAAGGTAGGATCCTGGTCAGTCTGGACTGGAAAAACAGACCCAGATATCTCTACCACCCTAGGCTTTCAATTCCTAATCAATACCTGGAATATGAGACATGGGTTTCTGCTGTCACTTCCTCCTTTGTCCATCCTTTCCGTTTCCCCACGTTATTTTTCTTCCCTATTTTTCTCTTTTGGATTAGTAGGACTCCAGCATAGGCAGCTAAGATTCTTTTGCAACACTGCTGGAAGGCCATGTCCTGAAAAGAACTAAAAGAAAAAATATCTTAATAGCCTAATATGGGAAGGAGTTGGCAATGGTTCAGTATGGCTGGTAAAACCACATGCTGTTCCCACGTTTCTTCTACAATGAGGTTACAGGTAAGAGTAAGTACCATAATGAGGAGCTCCTGCTTCTGTCTTTGCTGGGTTTTTTTCTCTCCCCTGTTGCATCCTTTCCCCAACAGACAGGATTGGACTTTGATAACAGCAGCTCACTGCCATCTCAGCTAACTTCTTTTCCCTGTGTCTGGAGAGGACGTTTATTACCATGCTTAACATTCCAAGACAGCTAAATTCCTTTAATGCTTTTACTTGCTTTTTTGTATCTTAAATAAAAGATTGGGTTCACTGAGGGCAGGTCCTGCCTGACTAACCTGGTTTCTTTCCATGGTCAGGTCACACAGTCCCTGGATGAGGGTGTTGGGGTGGATGCCGTCTTCCTGGCCTTTAAGAAGTCCTTTGACATGGTTTCCTACCACATCCTCTTAAAAAAAAAAAACTAGGTGACTGCAGCATTGATGCCCACACATTCAGATGGGTGGCAAATTGGGTAGATGGTCGCAACCAGAGAGTGGTGGTGGGTGGGTTGTTTTCATTCTGGAGAGATGTGGGCAGTGGAGTCCCTCAGGGCTTGGTCCTGGGGCCTGTACTGTTCAACATCTTCATCAGTGATCTGGATGTGGGTTTGGAAAGCATGCTGTCCAAATTCGCTGACGACACCAAGTTGTGGGGCGAGGCGGGCACGCTGGAGGGGAGGCACAGAATCCAGCTAGATCTAAACAGGTTACAGAGGTGGGTGGATGAGAATAGGATGGAGTTCAGTGCAGACAACTGCAAGGTGCTGCATCTAGGGAGAAGGAACCAGCAACATGCCTATACGCTGGGGACACCCTTCTTGTCAACACAGTGGCAGAAAGGGATCTTGGAGTCATTGTTGACTCCAGGAAGAACATGAGCTGCCAGTGCGAGGAAGTGGTCAGTAAGGCTATAACCGCACCTTGTCGTACATCTACAGATGCATCACAAGCAGGTCCAGGGAGGTGATCCTTCCCCTCTATGCGGCACTGGTCAAACCACAGTTAGAGTACTGCCTCCAGTTCTGGGCGCCGCACTTCAAGAGAAATGTGGCTAGCATTGAGAGGGTGCAGAGGAGGGCCGCTCGCATGGTCCAGAGGCTGCGGGGCAGGCCCTACAAAGAGAGGCTAAAGGGCCTGAGAGGGGATCTGGTGGCCATTTACAAACTCACCAGGGGGGGACCAGCGAGAATTGGGGGAGGCTCTGTTCCCCCGAGCACCCCCCGGGGTTACTAGGAATAATGGCCACAAACTGTTAGAGAGAAGGTTCAGGCTGGACGTCAGGAGACATTACTTTAGTTAGGGCTGCCAGGCTCTGGAATGGGCTCCCAAGTAAGGTGGTACTCTCTCCTACCTTGGGGGTCTTCAAGAGGAGGCTGGACAAATATTTGGCTGGGGTAATATGACCCCAGCACCCATTCCTGCCCGGGGCAGGAGGTTGGACCTGATGATCTGTTTAGGTCCCTTCCGACCCTAAGTACTACGATACTATGATTAAAGAGATATTAATGGGGATTGTTGGTTGGGATTAGGCAGGTCAAGGTCTTTGAGCATTTGTACACGTGCTGGGGAGGGCAGCAGCGCTTTATTCCAAGAGCCACTCTGATTAAAGCACCTGGAGCATCTCGTGTATTGGTGTCCCCATGCTTCAAAACGGCATCCCTGCTGCCATTTTTAAGTGCGGGGACACTGATGCATGAGATGCCGGAGGCTGCTGGAGTGTGGTAATTACAGCACATTGGAGCAACCTCGCTGCTCGTGTATAGGCACCCTTTGTGCTTAAAACAGTGACCCTCTTCAGTCTATAGCATTATACAGTAGCAGACATATGCTAACATCTTGGAATCTCTGGGCTCGTTCATCCCATCAAAATTAATTGCATGAATGCACTCCAGGTTCTTTATTTCAATAAGAAGTGCCACAGTTTGTTTAATTAACTTTCCTCATATATTAAGCGTCAGTAGCTGAGTCTTGAAAGATAATGAAAGGTATATCCTTCATAGTGGAATTTCACATAAGACAGGTTTTCTTGTGTTAAATCTTTAGTGCCAAGAATTCGAGTACCTCCTCAGCCTGGTATATGTAAAAATGAACTACTTCTATTGATACAAACATAATACTCTCCTGTTGCAATTAATAGTGCCACACATGTAAATTGTGTGTGCCAGGTCATCAGATTAGTAATAGGAAATCCTAATGGCTGTCTGGACAGAATGCAAATGAGGGTCTGGCTTGGAGTCTAGAAAGAGATCTAAGTTTAAAACTGCTGTTGGGTTTTCGTATTCAACACAGGTGCAGCTGGCACCTAAATGATAAGATATGTACAAATAAGTACTGGGAATCTCTACTGGCCCTTCACTTTGCCAGTATTAGTTGGCAGTTTCCCTTAGGCATTTTAGGGAAACTGGGATTTCAAAGAGGTCAGCAGAGTGGCTTTGCACATTCGTTCTGGGAGGAATTAACTCAGCAGAGTCCAGCAAAAGAATGTGATGTGGGGAATTCTGAGAGCCTGAGCTGTGCTAGAGCAGTTTGCCGCACACAGGAAACCCAAGGGAGAGATGAATGCTCTCCTGTTGGCACAGCCTTTCAGTGCTGCTATATCTCCAAGTTGCCTGTTTATTTCTGAATTTGGAGTTACCAGTTTTTGGCAACAAATTGCCTAATAATAAGACATTTGTGTGACTTTCATGCCAAAGAATCCATGTATGTTAATACATCTTTTTTTTTTCTTGCTGCAGCTTGACATCTGGTCTAAATCCAACTATCAGGTCTTTCAGAAGGTAAGTCTCGCATCATTTTCTTTTTACCTAATGCCTCTGAAGAAAATCAAGGTTCTGGGACTCGCAGAGTTTGAGTGTTGAAACACACCGCCAAAAGAATTAAGATTTGCATTATTTGTCAGCCATCCCAAAACTTTGTTTTTACCTTGCCAAGAAAAATTATCTCCAGTGACTGAAGACTGAGTAAA
>NW_017729011.1:17518216-17534378 GCF_001723915.1 Gavialis gangeticus | reverse complement strand
AAAAAAAAAAAAAAAAAGGCTTCTCTTATTTAGTAATTACTTTAGGCATGTTTCCTCATCCCTATCTGAGCGTGGTCAAAGTTATCTCAGAATATGGGACTTTGCTGCTGTAGCCTGAGAAATCTTTGAGTAGTCAGTCTTACCCTTAGGAATTTTAGCTTAATTCTTTCTGAGTAGTTTGCTTTACTTTTTCTTACTTTATAAGTAAAATAAAAATATAAAAGGCATCCTCCCTGGGCTATAGTTGAAGGAAGATATGTTAGCACCTCTTTCCCACAATGCTTCATAACAAATTCTGCACATTTGTAGAGTCAAAATTCATTGAGGAATTGATTTTAATAAATCAATGGGTCTTGCAGGCTTCTAGGTAACATTGGTGCTTAAGAAAATGTTAGCCTTGTAGCTGTTGTGCCTGCTTCTCACCGAGTAAATTACTGAGGGTAAAAGTGATTTCTCAGATGTGTTGTGAGAAGGGAATGGATGCACAAAATATAGATCTGCTTAGACTTTTAAGGCACCTTTAGACAGGGCTGTACTGTTTTTGAAAGCAGCTAAAATAAAAGTTCCCTTTATGAAGACCTCTTATCAGAATGCTGTAAGTTCAAATTGACCGGATTTTAAAATCCAATTTCCTCGTCTTCAAGCTGCAGTTTAAGAAATTCAAGACTTCCTGCTACTATACTGGTTTCTTTTATCTGTGTCCATAGTTCAGGTAACACACGTGGGTCAGGGACTCTAAAGGGCATAAAAGCAGGGTTCAAAACTATTGCGTGTCCATGCATAGTTGTTTCCACGATACAGAGCTCCCTCCCAGGCCTCCATGCAGTCCGAAGTGAGGAAGTTTGATCTCAGCTATTAACCAGTTGAAGATGAAAGGGCAGGTTTTTGGGAGTGGCATTAGGACAGAATACTGATGTAGTTCGTCCTTTATTTCCAAGATAGGAAACAGTTGGTAAGAATTAAGGAATCTCTCCTTCCCTTTTCCTCCCTTGTGTCCCTCAGTCTCATAAAACTATTGTCTGTGCTCTTTCAGGTAGAGAATAATGCAGTCGAATGTAGTGCAGCACAGAATGACCCTCCTCCTTTTCAGTAATGCTTTCACGTGATTACTGCCCAGGAGTGGGTTTAGGGTTTGTATGTAAGTACATCTTTTCAAATTCTCCACCTGTGCTTTCAGGTTGTATTAGGGGTGTAGGTTGTAGCCGTGTTGGTCTAAGGACATAGGCAGACAAGGTTCTTTGGGTGAATCTGATATCTTTTAAACCCGAAAGCTTGCTAAATTTTTTTTTCCAACTATTTAAGTTGGTTTAATAAAAGATATCAGATTCACCCAGAGAACCTTGAATGCCTTTAGGTCAGGGGCGGGCAGTTATTTCTGGCAGAGGGCCACTTACTGACTTTTGGCAAGCCATCGAGGGCCACATGACAGGCAACCAGGGGCAGATAAATATTCATTTTCTAAATTTTTTAGAGGCCCCTCAGGCTGGATAGAACGGCCTGGTGGGCCGCATCCGGCCCCCGGGTCGCATTTTGCCCACCCATGCTTTAGGTTGTAATCTCATATGTCCAGTGTCTGTGCCTGCCTTATATGTTTTCAAAGCATCTAGTACATTGTAGACAAAAATATACTACAAATAACAATGTTTTCTTTGAGATACGGACAAATAAATTACGGCGAGTAGAGTCGCAAGGGGAAAGTGAGAAGTTGGGCACCTTGTTTCATTAAGGGCCGTTAGCTACAGTTTAGTTTTGACTTCCTGCAGACTGAAGGCAGGCACACGAGCAGTTACAGCAGAGCAGCTGGCATGTGCCAGAGGCCCCCACCACCAGTAATTTGGTCATTTGTCCATACACGTAGACACTTTTAGTAATTTTAAAAAAGGAGCCAGGCAGTATATTTCATGGTTGTCACCTTAGTGAGTGCAGTTGGCTGATAAATGGGTAGAAATAACAGTTGTACATCGTAAAGTGTAACTAATTGGTAAACGGAAGAGGAATCTGCTGACCAGTGCATATTGATTAGTGAAAAAAGCAGTGGTTTCAGTCCAGTTCCTAGGTGGCAAGAAGCTACATAGTGACCACCATTGCAACTGGGTAGTTGTTGGCCCTGCAGTGGCCAATTCCTGTTTGAAATCTGTGGGTTTCTCTTGTGAATCATGGTTGCACACCTTACAGTGCTAACATTTTGGGGCATCCCACGGCATCCTTGAAAGGATCTCAAGGCACCCCGGGGTACCACAGCACTCTTGTTGACAGTCACTGTAGTAGGGATGAGCTAAAAACATAAATGATGGCAAAAATGTTGTTTAGTAGTTTAATGACCATGACACATGATCCAGGCTTCCAGCACTGTACTCATTATCTCACTGCGTTATTTTGGGCAATCATATACCTCTCTGTGGATATGTTTCCCCATCTTTAACACAGGTATCATACTTACTTGTATCTCATCTCTTCATCTTAATTACTGTGAGATCCTTGGTTGAAAAAACTTGTTGGGAAATACTAGGAAGTACTTTGTAAGTCTTACTGTCAGATCTTACACTATATTTTGAGCCAAGAACAAAATCAGATATAGTAAGGATGTATTAAAAATATACAATGAGAATTTCTATGTGGGTAGTAGAAAGTGCTGTGGTTCTGCATATTAAGCACACTCACTGGGATGGCACTTTTTTGTTCTCTGACAAAGATGCATTCGCACTCGTTTTTTAACTTTGGACTAGTGTTATAAGAGCAAGAGCTGAAGGATATGGTTCTGTTGAAGCGATGATTTCACTTTGGCATTGTTCTGACAAAAATTACTTATCTAAGCAGGTCCCAGCATGTCTGTACATTGATGAAATTGTTCACTTACAGCCCTATGCAGATCAATGTAGCCCCACAATAAAAAGGGCAACTCTCTTTAGGTTTTATTCTTCTGCTTCCCCTTTGAATAAGAAGTTGTGAAGCTTGGTCCATCCTCTGCCTTTTCTTCTTTCAGTCTTCTGCCCAATAGCTTGATGTTCTACAGCCCTCAGCTCTGGGATTCTGATTTCACACTGACATTTAAACAGTGAATATTCCTGAACCTCCTGTCTTATTTCTTCTTTTATACTATTGGATAAAGACATCTGAGGTGTTAAAATAAGGAGGCTAGAGATCAAAATAGTTGCTGCACCTGCAGAGTTTAAATGTCAGAAAAATATGGAAATGTGTAAACCTTTTCTTTACTGGCTGTTTTTGCCCTTTCAGATATTCTACCCCCTCCTTTATTTTTAAGTTCCATTCTTTGAATCTAACCCTGCTGCTATGTTTGATGGCTATGAAAGCTGATTCACCCCAGGATGTGAAGTTCATGAGGTCTCTAGGGAATCTTAGAAAATGGCTGTTCACTGTAACAGTAATCAGCCCGCCGGGAGCTCTCCCCCATCAAATTATACACACTTGGGTATCCTGTTTAATAAGAAGGCGAGAAGAGGCTTGCTGACGCAGCCAACGTTTGCAAACAAGTCAGGACAAATTTAGCTTTGTTTGACAGGGTTGGCTGGAAGATCAGAGGTCTTTGGTCCTTAACCTAGAAAGTCATGCTGCAGCCCTGTGAGAATTTGACAGGTTTGCAGCTTCCACGAACAGGTATCTTCGGAGCTCCAGATGTTGCTATATTGTCATTGAAGAGTCTGAGCACTTGGTCCAGGTTTTTAAAGAGACATGTCCCTGCCCTTGAAGTAATGATTGATTCCCCAGTATTAATGGGAGGAGAACTCAGAGGGCCTGATGGGAAGTATTATTGCTGTTTTGGGAAGGAGTGCAGCATTTCCACATAGGTCTAGGTAGGTAGGTGTTTTACTTCCCTGTTGTTTTAAGTCCAGTCTGCTCCTGTAAAATAGCCAGAAGTGGGAGGAGATTGCGGATGATGAAATAAAGCATATAAACGTAATGTACATTTTTTTTATAAGGCAAATCTCGCTTCTGTATCTTATTCAACAGGCTGTTCATGATGTAAGGAAGTGATTGGCCTAAAAATTACAGTGTACCAAATCTTGTAGAAACAAGTCAAGCAAAAAAACAACCACAGGGAAATTGAATATATGAGATGAAACATCCCTTCCTCCAAAGTGCTCTGAGCCATCACATCTTAGTCTTTGGGCAGTGGGTTTTGCCTCCTCCAAATTCTCAAATGCTAGTTTTTTTAGGGGAAGAAACACAGCCAATTGTACATCACGAGAGAATGTGATGCTGTTTGTGTTTCTTGCTGTGCATTTGAGTTCTTGACTCTAAGAGTTGCAGTCCCCAACCGGTAAAGCTTAAGGTACAACTTTCACCACTACAAGGGCGCACACTGTACGAAGATGTATTCTTGTCAATCGTCTCTGTGGGATGAATGCACGCATGACAAACATCAGGCTATTGATAAATGTCTGCTCAAGGAGAGGAGATGGGCTCTTCCAGACACTTGCTCCTTTAGGTGATCAGTGCTTGGCTAAATTCAGGTGGCTGGTTAAGCAAAAATGATTGAGTAACCAAATCCAGATAAGAAAAAACAATGAGATTTAAATATTTCTGGCATTCTCAGTGAGTTATGGGACACGCGCACCAAACCTTATCTTTCAGGAAAGTTTCTGTACTCTATTACTTTGTATTGGAGAAGCAGTTAATTCAGAAATTTCAGTCATTAGTTATATTTGCTCTTGTTCATGGACATCTGTTGTAGAAGGCATCAGCTGGCAGTCCTTCCTAGTCCCTTTAAGCCAGCAGGTTCTTGCTCCCAGGAGGAAATGGTGTATCTCTCTTCCAAGCAAAGTATTTTAAGGTTAGTTTCATTTGAAGCCTATTCATGTATACTGTGCGCACACCTGAACTACAGACCAAGAAAGCTTAGGGAGCGTTCCATTATATCTTCTCTGTGCATCTTACTGTGACCTGTCTAAAGTCTGTGCTCCTAGGTTGTTTTATTAAGTGTCATGGATTCTCAAGCTTTTCTTAGAGGAGAGATTTAAAAAGCTTGGAAGTCTTGGCAAGTAAAAGAGGCACTCGGTCTTTTCCACAGTACAAGACAATATTTTAAAACCTGGTAAAAAGATATTTTTTTAATACCATGCATGATTAACAGCTAGAACTCATTGCCACAAGATACCACTGAAGCCAAGAACTTAGTATGAATTTTAGGAGTAGACATTATGGCCATTGAAAACATCCAGTTGCATTACTTGAATGTCAGCTGTCATGTTTCAAGCCACAAACCCATCACTCTCTGACGAGGAAGACTGTCTGTCATAGGAGCTTCTGAGATGGTCCTAGAATAGAGGAACAATGTGTATAATTCAATAGAAGAGTACCTATATTTTTAATGTTCTCTGTTAGTACTTTAAGACAGTAAGTAAACCTTTCTAACAGGCATGCTGTATAAGGTAAGCCCCAGGTGCCACTCTGATCCCTTTCCTTTTCCCCTGCCCAATCTGCTGCTCTGCTTTCTGGTCTTTGTCCTGTTCTGCCCGTCTCATGTGCTGCTCTGCTTTCTGCTCCCTGCCCTACCTGCTGCTGTGTTCCCTGCTTGCACCATGATCTGCCACATGCCCCACACAAAAACTGGCAGATCATGTACTGACAGTTGGCCACCCCCTGCTTTGAGGCACCATCTGACTCTGTAGTTTGAAATGAGATTATTGGGCAGGCCATGTGGAAAGCAGCACAATAGACCCTTGGTTTTGGACTGGGTTGCCTTTTTGGTGGAAGCACTTTTCTAACCTTACCCACTCATGAATAATAGAGTCCTTTTTTAAAAAATCCATTTGCAGCTTTGGAAGTGCTGATTAAATAACATTTTGCCAATACTGAATCAATGCCACCTTCTGATGAGTGGGACCCCTGGGAATGGCTTTGCAGTATTGCCTTTACAGCACCACTGAGTGGGGAAGGAAATATTTGGGGTGGGTTCATTCAGACAGAAAGCAAGGGTTTTGTGTCTCGTCCCTGTGTGGGGTTTTCATAAGCTATTTATAGGCTTACCAGCCCAGCAAACTGAGCAGTTAGATATGATAAGAAACTCAGGAGGGCATGCCTTTCTAGTCTGCTGCAAAGCAGCATTGTGGACTCAGCAGGTAGGTTCTTAGAGTGGGCAAGTACCCAGAAACTCTGCAGTCTTGCTGGGACCTGATCGTTCTTCACGAATAACAAGCATTTAATATTTCATTCACACACAGTCTTGTTAAAATGGTTTGATCCAGCACAAGCCTAGAGAACTTTGAGTTGCACTCAGAATATATCCAGCCGTTTAGAATAGGATGCAAATACAGGTGCAGGAAGTGTATGTTTCTAAGTGATTTAGCAACAGACAAAAAATTGCTTGGTGCTAGAGAGCAAAATAAATACGTGGCAACAAGAGGGGAAATGAGTGAGTTCATATATGACACGCCACCCTGTTTTGCTAACCCAAAATCTGTTTTCCACCCTGATAGAGCTTAAGTTTATTTGGAAGAAAGGAACCACAAGCCTCTCTATCAGCCAATTTTGTATAGCAGCTAGAATTCCTGTTGCTGTGAGTCTTTGCTCCAAGTTGTGAACTTGCTTAATTTAATGATAGCTATTTTAATCAGTAAGACTTGTTTTAATTACAATAGAGTGCTTTCCATTTTATATGGAAAAACCTGCAGATATTGTTCAGTGCATTAATTGAAAATGCAAGCTTTCTTTTGAAAGATTTATTCTGCAACTTAGCCCAATAGCTGTCTAATCAATGCATTCACTTGTCAACACCCTTTTTACCTAAGCAAAAAAAAAAGGGGGGGGGGTGGAAGAAAAGAGGAGGGGAGTAGGATCTTTGGATAGATAAGGCAGCAAGGCACAGTCTAAAAGCAAAGCAGCAAAATAAATGCCTGGAATATATGAAATGTCATCTTGCACAGAAATTATCCTGCAGTTCCAGTGTGGATGGAAGAAAAAATACATCCCCAAAATGAGCTGGTGCATATGTGGTTTGAAATGATATTTCCATTAGTGAAGCCTTCCTTATTGATCTCTCTCTTTTTAATCTTGGACAGTTCGTGTTTTCTCTTCATCTATTTTGTCGTGTTTTTAATTTTTTCTCCCCGCTAGCTGGTTTGTCCTTTTTTTTTTCCTTTTCTTTTTCTTTGCTGTGTTCAACATCACAATGTTTGTTACCACTGTTGCAGGGTATTTCTTTCCTCTCTTCCTCTTCCTCATGTTTGACACACTCACTTTGATCTGTTTTGGAAGCACTTTATCAGCACTTGCTTATAGTACGAATTGCCTCCTTTTCGTTCAGGAAACATTATTAGTGTTCTAGCAGTGCTGGGATGGCTTTTATCTCCCTGTGGAATCTCATTAGGTTTACATTACAATAGGAACAGCATATGTGCAGCTATGCCAAAGTGGCCAGTCAATTTGAATTTGTTAATGGTGATTTTTTTTTTTCCATGCAACTTTTTCCCCATATCTTCAATGCCAAGGGAAAACAACTTTGTTCAGGAGAAAAACACAATTTGTCAGAAGCAGATATCCAAGCAGAAAAGGAACTGCTACTCATAAATATCTTCAGAACTGCCTTTCCTTTTTTACATGTCTGGTAGTGTCCTATAAATCTGAGCACTGTCTTAAAAGGCAGGGGGAAAAAATCATGTTCCGAGTTGGATAAATGGTATTAAGAAGTTACTGTAATCCATGAGATTTAATGGCAAGAATGACTGACTTTCTTTTTTTTAAATTCCTAATTCATATTGTGGGAGCAGTATGAAAGCCCAGGTGGGATTGGAGCCCCATCGGGTTGGATACTACATAAGCTCCTAGGAAGACACCCAGTTCTTGTCCCAAAATTGCTCACTGTCCAAAGGCCAGATTCCATTCCCCTTCATGTTTAAAAAGTGTCTTAATCCATAAACACTTAAATCAATGGGGCTGCCTTCCTTGAAGGTACTATTCTGTATAAGGATATGTGGGCTCTGAAAGTTATGTGGACACTCCCTTATTTCAGAGTAAGAATGCTTGTTTCATTTTAGCATAGCCTACTGTGAAGATGGATTAAGCTATAGATGGTAATAAAGCACTCTGTATTATGGAGCAAGTGTGGTCCACAATATGGGATTTTTGTGTAATAGCTCCCAAGTTCTTAAACCTGTGCCTTGTCTTAAGTTGATTTAACTTTCAAATGTAGAGCAGCCGTGAGACATGCTTGCCTCTTTCTTATATTTAAAAAAAACCCAAACAAACTAGGATACAACTAAGGTACCTTTGATCCTGCTCGTGATTGTATTCATAGATGTACAGATTTTGAAGTCAGGACAATGCATAGTGCTGATTCTGTCTTGATTTACTGCTGGATGCTCCAGATCAGAGAATTTTGCCAGGAATTCTTGCATCAAGCCCATAACTTCTGGTTCCGATGAAGCAGTGATCCCTCAACTTTAACCGTGTGTTGTCCAGGAGACAGTCTGATGCTGCTTGTAGTCACAGGAAATTAAACGTATAAAACAGAGATTGACAGGGAGAAGAAAATTTGTTGTTCCCAGCAGTGTTTCTTGCCCAGTATTGTTACTCAGGAAAGGTTTGAGATCACTGAAGCAAATCATATTTCTTAAAAAGTTCCCTCAGTCTTGACTTGAAGGCTTCCATGATGGAGAATGTAGTGAGTTTTCCCAATGGTCACTGTAGACAATTTACACCTAACTTCTAGTCTGAATTTGTTCAGCTGTAACTTCTTGTCTTTTGGGTTTTGTTCTGCCTTTGCCCAATGGATTAAAAAATTGTCTATGAGAAATCTTCTCTCAGCCTGGGATCACATTAATGGATTCTGGACCATGGAGGAAATTAAAAAGAGCATTAGATTCATATAGGTTTGATCTAAACAACTTCAAATGGGACTGCAACACTTGTATATGCAGTTTTTAAACTTTATTGTTAAAACTACAAGGCCAGTCTCTACTTTACCATTCACATGCAGTACTGTATTGGTACATTGTCATGTACCTCAACTACATCTCAGGTCTTCCAGTGGAAAAGTGGAATCTTTATTAAAAACAACAACCCCAAAACACAAAACTTGATTTTTAAGAAGTTGAACACCTCTTTTTCCACAAGCTTGTACACAAGAATCACTTAAATTTGCTATTGCAATTAAAACTTGAAAGTAATTTCCTTGACCCAGGAACAAGGATAATAATTTATTCTCAATGAGTGATATCAGAATCACTATGGATCTTTTCCTTCACAGAGCTAATTACCAGGACTTAAAGGTGTATAAAACTTAGGAAGAATTACAAAAAAAGAAGTGTAGGCACATAGAGATGAGAAAACTAAGTATTTTTTTCTGAAGCACTTAGCCATGCTTCAATTTGTTAGTGATTTTAATGCTACACTGGCTCCATTCACAGAGGCACATCCAAGAGGGAAGTATTCTACTCTTCTGCACTGTAGAAGTCTAGTTTAGGAGCATTCTTTAATGTAGCTGCTATTTTTTTAAATATAACCCAGTATGTTAATATTTTTGCAGAATTTTGCATATGAAAATAGTGGATATAGAAAACCTTTATAATGCCTTTCCTCTAGAGGTATAAACGTGCCTTCTGAAGCTGTGCCCAATAATTGAAGGGGCTAAAGAGTTAATTGAGTTAACAGACTGAGTCACAGCAGAGACAGGAATAGATCCAGAGTCTTTCAGTATCCCCTACTTTTCCCTGACTTTACCATGAGCATGTTTCCTCTCTACATTGCTTTTTAAAATGCAATGGCAAAAATACTGTATTTACTTGCGTATCAAGTCCCTGGCCATGTTTGTCTCAACCAATTCTCTTGCATTACTGAGAGCAAAAGAATAAGACTGGAAAAGCTTCTCAGAGGCCACTGGTGAGGATATATAGACTGCTTGGTTCCCAAATTCTGTATGCTAACATTTCTTCATCTGAAACACTGAAGTAGTAAACAAAGATTTTCCCCTTCTGTCCCTGGCACAGGTGACAGATCATGCAACCACTGCCTTATTGCACTACCAGCTACCCCAGATGCCAGACGTGGTGGTCAGATCCTTCATGGTAAGTCTATTGGAAGGGAAATGCTTACCGCCAGACTTCAGCATCACGTGGCAATTGAACATCACTGCCAGCTCAGGCAGCAGTGTGATTTCCCATATTTAAATGAGTTAAACTTAATTATTTACAAAAACATTGTAAAAACTGCCTTTCTCAGGTAAGTAATTCTCTTGAAGTAATTGGTACCATTCTCAATACATTGGGTTGGGTGGTGTTTGAAAAGGATTTGATGTGTAGTTGTAGCTTCTCGTAGATGTTGGCATTTATTTGCTAATTGTCATCTGTGGAGCTGGCTTGGGGGTCAGCTCTAACACGAATGTCTGCTCAGGCGGCGCACAGGAGTTGGAGTCTGGCTGTAACCAACCAGCTGAAAATTCCCCAGTGAGAACTTGCAGCTGGGATAAAACCAGAAGAGCCAGCTCTTTCATCAACTGGCCCCCTGGGAAAGGATGTACATTTGGGGATGGGAGAGGGACTGTTGGGAGACAGGGCTTGCTACATCAGTCTGCTCCCACTGTGTTCCTCAGGGACCGTGCACAACTAACATCACTCAGGCCAAGGGGATGGCTTGTGTATGTGCCCAGCCTCACTTGAGAATCTGCCAGAAAGAAATTAAGAGATGCAGTTATTGAAAACAATCTCAACCTTAATGCACACATCAAAAGCCCAGCTTAAATCTGAGTAGATTTGGAATTCAGTTTCTGAAAATGGGCTCAAACTCTCCTGCTGTTTGGTGAAAGAAAACAGTAGTTTCTTATTCAGCACTCTTCCAGGCATGATGCATTTTGGCAAGTGGCCGGTGTTTAATCTACCCCACTCTGTTGAAGAAACCCTTTTACACTGCACACATAGTTCACTTCACCTTTTCTTCTAACTTGTCCTGAACAAAGCTTAAAAATATGGGCAGTTTTCAAAATTATGCAAGGCAGCTGGTTTGCTTTCATCCGTGGAGAGCACATGAAGCTACAGCAATGGGTCAGGTGAGACTTCTTTAGCATTCCTATCATCAGGTATCTGATTTGAAAGCAGTTAAACTCCTTTACCTGCTGCATTTATTGGTTTACTTAATAAAAAGTCCACTAAGATAATATGCACGTGTGTAGGACGTTCCTCTTAAAGCACATCTTGCACATGAGCTTTGAACAGGGGAAGCAGGCGTTACTGGTCCCATCCATGTTTCAGGCAACAAGTGTCCAAAAATTAATCTTTAATGAAATAAGTAATGCATTTGCCTAAGCCATGGGCTGCCTTATTGGTTTGGGTAAAATGTTGCTGAAAACTTGGGGAAAAAAAAATAAGACCACATGCACATGGTATGTGTCAATATGTTAGTCCTTTCACATGTCAGATGCACAATCTGTTTGACAGGATGCAGTGAAGTCTTAATTTTCTGACAAGAATGAAGAACTCTTTTTTTTCTTTCAACAGATGTTTCTTAAGTGCACAATTTAACTGTATTTACCTATTTTCATATTATAGCTCAGAAAATTTGATTTTTTTTGCATGCAAACTAAGTTCACCAGAGCTGAAGTAAATAACAGCAGTTTGCCCATAGTGTTCTGTTGCCCTTGTCTCTATATTTACTGCTAAACCCAGAGACGGTCTCGTTCTTTTGGAGGAGAGTTATTGACGGCCTGACGTTGTGCTGCTATGGAGAAGGCTGTGATGAAGATGGAAGGATTTGTTTCAATAAGCTCTGTTGACCTCTTCTTCAGAGAACAATTTTCTCTTATCGACGTAATTCAATAGGACTTTAAATGACAAGATTCATGTGCATCCTTCACACTGTGAATCTGCTTGCCTGGGTTTTTTGAGTTGCACATCTCCTTGAGCTTGGACTTGAGTTATGTAATGCTCCTTCTTATGTATTACAATAGGAACAACCCAGTTAAGATGAGACCTTTACTTAGGAAGGGTTGAGCCTGTTCTTTGTTACTTCTGACCTCACAGCATATTCCCTTTCGCTTGCATCTGTGTAATCAGTGACAAATTTTTTAGAGCATTTTCATGGCCAATGAATATTGATCTTGAAATAGCATTAGAAAGAAAATGAGTTCCCTTGGTTTTAGAAGCCCCCTGTCTTCAGCTCTTCAGAGGTCAGGTTTTGCCCTATATGTCTTGCAGCTGAGGTGTGATAGATGAATATTAGACAAAGACAAGCCAATGGCCAGGGCACAGATATCAGTGAATGGTCAAACGCAATGCCATTTCATTCAGAATATGAGGAATAGCCAAAGGCTGTGATGAGCTTCTACCTACTAATACTTCTCATGGCATAAACTTCTATTTACAAAGTTGCTTTTTGGACCAAGGGAGTAGATTCCAATAAAATGGAGAATCAGCTGTATGGTGCCCTTGTGATCTTCTACATGCCTCCCTGTGTGTATAAAATCACTGTGCATCTTGCTGGTTCCAAGCCAAGGTACATTCTCCATCCTTGGTATCACTGTGTTTTGACAGGAATGATGACACTGAGGAACATCCCTATCTAGTTTCCTTAATTTCTCTCTACACTTTTTCTTCTAGACCTGGTTAAGAAGTTACATAAAGCTGTTCCAGGCTCCATGCCAGCGCTGTGGAAAGTTTCTGCAGGATGGCCTGCCACCCACCTGGAGGGATTTCCGAACTCTTGAGGCCTTTCATGACACCTGCAGGCAATAGTAACGCAGCTGAGTCATTGGCCTGGCATGATGGAAAATGGGTTTACGGACCCAGTTGGTTGCAAATAAGCTCTGAACAGTGTTGATGGTCATTGGTGGATTCTATTTTTCAGCGTCCACATGCGCATTCCCACCTTTAGCAAATCAGTCCTTACTGAATAGTAAAGATGCATTGCTACATTTGACCATCAAAAGGGGCATCTTTCTGCAAGGTACTCATGAAAAAAATGTTTGTCTTCGACATAAGCACAGAGGAAAAGAAGAAAATCTCTCGTTACAGGAAGGTTCTGTGTGCTTTGCATTGGAACTTCTGTCCTGAAATTATCTTCTGGGATCCGTGTCTTGTAGTCATTTCAAAAGCAACTGATATTTTGATGAGATGACCCATGTACAATTGTCTGTTTTGCTACAGTTTTCTTTGTAGTGGAGAACTTTATTTTTACAAACCAAAAATAAACTTTTATATTCAAAGAGACTATGTCATTTACTTTGTTACTTTCTAACAAATGCTGAATTCAGGCTGAAGTTTTCAAATCAAAGCATTTGATTTGATGTTTAATCTGGAGAAATTAAAAAATATATGCTGGTAGAATTGTTTTGGATTTTTTTTGTTCCTTGCAAGGCTGCTTTTCTGGGCTGCTCTTGTTCTGGAAGAGATTATGGTGCTGATAAACATGAAATTTCAAAGGCATGTAGCAGCTTGGAAGATGGATTGTACTTTTTGAGAGAAGAAACAGATGTTTCCCCTTACTAAAAATGTAATGAGAAAAATGTTAGCAAAATCTGTATGTATTAAGCAGTTAGAAAATGTGTGATGAGCAATGACAGTCTCTAATTCATTTGCCCTGTTTTAGTATTGAAAGTTGCAAAATAAATTGAGGCTTCAAGCACAGTTTTTGTAGCACAGATATGTGCATGTACAGCACTGTGATTTAAAACTTGTGTATTTAAATAAGACCCTATATTGCTGTAGCAAAGGGTGGCATGTCCCCCTGATCCATGCTGAGGTACCTGTTCCTTTAGGTTAGCTGGTAGAAGCCAAGGCTGATGGTCTCTGGTTCAGTCTCGATGGGATGTACCTTTCCGGGTACTTACCCAGAGAACGTTATTGCATGTCACCATCCCTGTTGCCCCCATGGCTGCGCTTCCTGACTACTTATCTTCATGATTTTCAGAATCCACAAGGATTACAGCTTTGGAAGCCAGTATGGAGAGAGAGAGAAAAGGGCTTTTTGGTGGGGGTAGTTGGCTTTTTCATCAGATTTGATAGCATGCCATAATGCTGCAAGCTCTTTTTGTGGCCCCGTCAATCAGCGTGAAGGGTGCTTGTGGCTAAAAAGGTAAGAAATCTTTTTCTCAAGCTTTTGTTTTTTAGTAAAAATCTTCGGGCAGAGTTTCTGCCGTTGTGGCAATGTAAAGGAAGGTGGTTCACTTGCACATGTTCTATCCCAAGAACTTAAAGCACTCTGCAAATAGCAGTGAATTAAGCCTACAAATAATCTCCCTGAGGCAGTGGTAGCTAATAGATGTGGAAACTGAAATTTGGAATGGCCGTGACTTGTTTCCAGTGCTGTTCTTTAGCGGTTTAGTACTGAATCAAATGTGATTGCATCGCATTGCTAATGTGAAGGACTACATCTGCAACACCGATTTCCTCTTAATATAAAAACAAACATGGATGCTTCTAAGCGGGCCTAGTTCAGATGGAGGACACTGGCTCTTCAAAAGGAGACATGCGCATGCTGTGTCTTTCAAAGACCTCCGCAGTGTTTGATTGCAAGGCATGAATGTACATTTAATCAATGAAGTTGATGAACAGGAGTGATTAGTGTTATGCTTTCTCACCTTTCAAATTTTTTTTAGTTCTCTACAAATTATAAATACTAACTTTAGACTTCAGGGATTTGTCAAGATAAGTACAGTTGATTTACCTAGTGAAAGCCAGTCCCATTGCACAAATGACTGCTTGCTTGCTGCACTTGACCTCTCTGGAGTTCTTGGGACAAAGATCACACTGGACAGGACAGTATGTGCATCTCAGATGAGAGCAAGCATCGTATAAGTGGTCCTGCCATCATTCCACCTAGCCTGTGAATAATGAGAGCTTAGTTTTCTGATGCTGTCAGCTTTTTCTCTCTTCTTTTTTAATAAGAAGGTCACAATATGGTTTTCATCAGGCTTTGGAGGTCTCTGAATGTTCTGCTTTGTTTGTTTGAATAATGGGGCAGAAAGTAACCCACAGCATTCATAGCAACATGTTATGTGAAATAATGCATTGGCCCTTGAGAGGTAATTAGTTGTAGAGAACCACGTCAGTCACTCTGTGTATTAATTGAATTTGAAATTTTGAACCTATAATTGGCTAGCCTGGTGCAGAGTCATAACATTTCATCACAGGCACTTGATCAGAAGAAAAATTGTCTTGGTCATGGAAACCTAAAACAAACTTGGTTTGCATAATCCTTCCAAAAAGGCCAAGACAGGCAAGAATCTCTGGCTACCCACAAAAGATCTAGCACAAATGGTGTCTTGCTTAACCTCTGCAGTTGCACTTATATATATATATATATAGAGAGAGAGAGAGAGAGAGGATAGGAATGAAGTAAAACTGTGTCTAAATTGCTCTTGCTTATGAACTGAGGCTGTGGAAAAAGTTGAAAGTTTTAGCAGCATAGACACGATGTAATTAAATCTGATCTTGATCCTAAAATTTTTGTTTGCTTGGTGATGATCACTGGTTGCTAATCACTGGCATGTGCATTTCCAAAGTGAAGAAGAAATTAGTTGACTGCTTTGAATTTTTAAGGTAGTGAAACTGCAGGCTTACCCTAACCAAACCTAAATTCTCTTGGTGAAAAGCCTTTTGCTCCTTCTGTTAAACTTGTGCCTTTGGCAGGGAATACCGTTCCCCTGGCTCAGTCCTGAGAAGGGAAAACTTGACAATGAAATGAGACTTCCTTGCAGGGTAGGTAAGTTTGGGTTTTGCTGTAATGTGTTAATTGTTGCAGCTTCTTTACAAAACTATTCAAATCCCTTGTGGCAGATATTAATGAATGTGTCTCCTGAGGAATGGGCAGCATATACCCCTATTGAACATTGAATGCTGAGGAGGAAAGAGGACTCCATTTTTCACAGCGCTGTATTTCGGCAAGACAAATGTCACTGTGGAAAGGGTGAGTAGCCAAATTCAGCAGGAGGGAGAAAGACGTGTAAATGTGTCTGTCCCATCAAATAACGCTGCCATCAAATAACACTGGAAACCATTGACTTCCCCTTCGTGGGTTGAGAGAGAATGCGCGGGAGGAAGCAGAGTTATTTTTCTGTTCAGACGTACAGTCCGTTCATGCTACAAAAAAAATGCATTGCCCTACCCTGCTTATTGTTATCTCAGTATTACTTATCCTCTGCAGATTCACCTTGCAGAGGATCCCTGATGTGAAGAAACCTCCTTCTTTTTTGTGTGCAAGCCCCTTCCTCCCCCCC
>NW_017729011.1:17509996-17513216 GCF_001723915.1 Gavialis gangeticus | reverse complement strand
CCGTTCATGCTACAAAAAAAATGCATTGCCCTACCCTGCTTATTGTTATCTCAGTATTACTTATCCTCTGCAGATTCACCTTGCAGAGGATCCCTGATGTGAAGAAACCTCCTTCTTTTTTGTGTGCAAGCCCCTTCCTCCCCCCCCCACCCCATTCCTGTGCAGCTTGTAAGTGCTAAAGGTTACAAAATCCATCTTTCCTCTAAGAAAGCAACTTAATTAATGTGAAAGTTTCTCTTGTGAAGGGAACCCTTAGTAAATATGCAGTCCTGTATTGCAGCCAGCTCCCCTCTTCCCTCCCAACACACACACCCCCAAACCACTTTAATTTTTCTGCCAATATTGGACAAATGTAACAGGCTGACTTTTTAATTTTCTACTCCCAGGTCTCCCTTGTCCCTTCATGCATTTTTCATCACAACTTGCAGCTCCTTCCCTGCCTGCCCTGTGAACAATATTGATTGACTGATTAAGCCATCAAGCCATGGCAAACAACTTTAATTTTCTAACCAAAGCCTCTTAGTTTTCTTCCTTTTTTTGTATTGTTGTTTTACCTTCTTATGGAGTTTTTAATATTTCTTTTCCCTAACATTTTTTCTTAAATGAATCTCTTGGGTAAGCAGAAAGCTCATGCCCTCCTGATACCTGTTAAAATAATAACTAGTGAAACATTTAAAAGGTACAGCTAGGGCTGCCAGATCTTGTACTTTCACCTGACTGAGAGAAGATCAGGATTACTCCTACCCAGACATTTTGGGCAAGGGTCTGGAAAGCGTGAGCGTTCCTTGCTGTTCTCACTTCTCTGCTCCAAAGACGTCACCCACCCCAAAGCAACGGGCTTAGTCACTGCCTTGCCTGTGAAGAGAAGATGAAGGGCAGCACAGAGGTGTAGTGTGCCTTATCACATCCAACCATTTCACATGCTCTATCTGGGACACTTTGATTCTGCCAGTGCCTTTGCAGACATGAGTCTGAGGCATCTCTACCCTTTTCATGTCCTCTTATGCCAGGAAAATGCCATTTAAGCTTACAGGTTCTTGCTCTACACAACTGCGCAGGAGGGGCGAGGGAACTTGCCAGCGGTGTTTCAAAATCAGCCACAGGGATCCTTAATGAAGAGTTTTGAGGCTCAAATTGAGAGCTGCTATTTGAAAAATTTCACAGCATTTTAGAATGAGATGTTGATGGTGCATTTCAAAGCAGCTGAAGGTAAGGAGCCAATTAAAGCACATCTTTTTGTGTAAGAATGAATTGAACTGCTTTTTCTATTGCTCAGGAGTATCAAATACAGATAACGATGAGCATTTACTTGACAAAGTTTTTGAGTGCAACATTTTCTTACAAACTTTACCAATCACATAACATGTGGAGGGGCTGGCGCCAAAGTGTTGCAGTTGGGATCATAGAAAAAATGTAATTTATTTTTGTCACTAGCCCTTGCATCATGCATTTTCCCTCCCTGTGCACTCTTAAATAGACCCCAGTATTTTGGTAATATCCAAAAATATCCCAGACAGCAGATGATTCTCTACAAATGGAAACCACTCAGATTATTGGACACGTGAGCCCTTAGATTTCTTCTGTTGTTGTTAATTAAGATGCAGTTCAAACCAGCCGAACATGATCTAAAAATGGCACGGAGTAACCATCTTATGAATTTCCATATAAAATGTGCAAGTTAAGAGATGCATATGTCACTCCCCCAACTCCCACCTCTCACCATTGTTGGCTTTGCAAACATGCTCTGGGTTGTGAAAGGCAAGCAGAGATCTAGGAGAAATTGGAGAGCCTCCATAGGCAAGCAGCAAAGGTGATGAGGGAGTTGGAATAGAAACTGTATGGGGAAAGGTTTGAGGGAGCCAAATACGTTTAGCTTGGAGAAAAGGTTTTGAATATTCACAAGGCTGCCAGAAAGGAGTTGGAAGAACATTGCCCCCTTACCAGACCAGAGGCGGGGGCAGCAGCAGCTGATCCCCCTAAGGTAAGTGGGCAGAGGGACCAGACGCAGCTGAGCCGGATCCAGAGGGGAAGCCCCCTGGATCCCTCTTAGCTGAGCCGGTAGGGAGCCGCGCCGCCCAAACACTCTGTAAGAGCACGCCGGCATTTGCATCGGCGTTCGCGCTGGTGGGCGAGCAGGAAGGGCCAGGAGGGAGACTCCTGCTAGGGCAGGGCAAAGGCACTGCGCTAAGCAAAAAACAAGCAGCAACTCCTATGATGGTGTCGATGTGGAGGGCTGCCAGGGCCCCTGCCCGGGGGCGCAGCCTACCCGGGGCTTGTCTGAGGCCTCTGCCCAGACAGCCCATGGGGGAGCTGGCATCCCCCCACCCCCTGGCCTGTAGGGGTTGCCCAGCAAGGCCTGGGGGGGCAGGGATTAGGGACCCCCACACCTGAGCTGCAGGTGCCCTCCTTAGGGCCCTGGAGGTGCAGGTGAGGGAGTTCCAGGAGGAGGTTAGCAGGCTGAGGGGAATCGGGGGCGGAGGAAGAAATTGGTGGCTATTTCCTTTCACTGCAGGGCCATGCACCCAAGGAAGAAGCACCCCGGGAGGTGCCCTCCACTGCAGAGTGGCAGACGGTCACCTCCAGATCCAGGGCTGCCCGTAACACAGCAGCACCAGCTCCTCCGGTCTGGCTGGAGAACAGGTACGAGGAGGGAGAGGAGGCAACTCCACGCTCTCCACACTTAGAACAGGCCGAAGGAGATAAGCAGTCTTGGAGGAGAAAGCGTTGCATGGTCATCATAGGCGACTCTGTCCTGAGAGGTACAGCGGGCCCCATCTGTCGCCAGGACCCCTCAACACACGAGGTCTACTGCTGGCCTAGAGCAAAGATTCAGGACGTGACAGGGATGATCCAGGCCGTGATCCAGCCCACCGATTACTACCCCATGGTCCTAATCCACGTGGGTACTAACGATGCAGCCAGGAGAAGCCCTGATTGCCTGATGGCGGACTACCATGCTCTGGGGGGCGTGCTGAAGGAGATAGGCGCACAGGTGGTTTTCTCTTCTGTCCTACCAGTGAGCGGATGTGGTAGACAGCATGAGATGTGCATTGCAGAGACCAGCTGGTGGCTTCAGGAATGGTGTTTCGAGGCAGGCTTTGATTTCCTCGACAATGACCAGCACATCGTGATAAGAGACATGCTCAGGTGGGATGGGCTCCACCTTTCCCCCAAAAGTAAGTGTGTGTTTTCTTCTAGGTTGGCAGATCTCCTCCAGTGG
>NW_017729011.1:17504437-17504996 GCF_001723915.1 Gavialis gangeticus | reverse complement strand
CCTGTGCTCTCCCAGCCTCAGAATCACTCCATGCATCCCTAGGGTTGGGAAATCACAGCTGTGCATTGCAGTTGCCAGGACCCACTGTCCTGCAGCTGTGGACACTGGGTTCCGCCAGCCATGAGGCACTGTCAGGACACAGAGCCTGCAGTTGCAGGGAAACAAGCAGGAGGAACTTACCCTCCTGCTAGCTGACACAAACCCAGACATAGTGGGGCTCACTGAAATGTGGTGGGACTCAACTCATGACTGAGTGGTGAATATCAAGGGCTATAGGCTGTACAGGAGGGACAGGACAGAAAGGAAAGGCGGAGTGTGGTGCTCTACATTAAGGAGGAATACACATCCTCACCAGGTAGCACAGGGTCAGAGGAGGGGCACATGGAAGTGCTCTGGGTTAGGATACAAGGCCATTGAGGGGAAAGAGACTTAACGGTGGGATCTACTACAGACCCCCCAACCACGGGGAAAAGCTAGACCAGGAATTCTTCAGCCAGCTCACGGAGGTCGTTAGGTCCAAGGACGTGGTCATCATGGGGGACCTGAACTTTCCAGACAT
>NW_017729011.1:17488333-17504399 GCF_001723915.1 Gavialis gangeticus | reverse complement strand
TGCATCCACAGATGCATCTCGAGCAGGTCCAAGGAGGTGATCCTCCCCCTCTATGAGGCACTGGTCAGGCCACAGCTGGAGTACTGCGTCCAGCTCCGGGCGCCGCACTGCAGGAGGGATGTGGACAACGTAAGGGTCAAGAAATGTTAGCCTGTGTACTGGTACTTGAAGTCTGGTATTGGAGACATTGTTGCCCTTTTGTGGAAATGAACAGTGACAGGACAAGTCCTGGGTTTTACTCCAAGAAGAGTTGAGTGGAGAAGAGGATCCTAATTTCATGCTGTGGGTGCCTTGCCATTGGCTTCAGTCAATTTAACCAGGCAACTTTAGTAAAAGTAATTGCAATACAGTGTAATTTGAGGGCCTCAAAGGAATCGGGTCGCCACTTGCTAGGACTTGTCTATGCAGGCAAGCTGTACCAGTAGGAAGCTCCTTTATGCCAGTGTAACAGCAGCCATACTAGAGTTTAAACTAAGCAACCATTTTAGTTGGGGGGGAAGGGGGAATCAAACCGCTGTCTTGCACAGTTTATACGGGCACAAAAATTACGTGTCAGTTGCCCCTCAGAGAAGGAAGATAAGGCTGTCCATGCCTATAACTGGGTTCTCAGGTGGAAAACTCTGGTCTGATTTAAAAGTTCAGTTAATACCAGCAAGTAATAAGTGAAGTACAAACAGTGCTGTCTGTGCCTCAGTGTGACCGTATTCTGGATTCTTGCCATAGCTTTAGCTCAAATGCAAACAAGGGGGTAACATTAACGTCAAAGCTGACTCTTAATGCTGTTTTCAGCATTAAGTTTTTCATCCCAGGCTATTTTGCAGGCTCCTCCCCTCGCTTAGGAAAGGCAACCATTTCCTTGAGTCAGGTTGAGTCCAGTAGTCCCTGTGTCCAGTTGAATCTCCCAGTAGCTAATGTGCTAGTGGAAGGCAGAGCTTTCTCTCTGGGTGTCCTTTGGAAGAGATGATTCTCTGCAAGGAAATGGAGAGAAGAGTTTGGATTTTTTTTTTCTTTGTCACTGTGAGAATATTTTGTTCTGCAATTAAGTGCCTGCAAGAAGCAGGGGTAAAGTCAGAGTGAACTGCTTGTGAGCAGTATCCCAGACAGGAAATTGGACTGGGGTTTCTGTCCCTTCTTTTAGGCATTCTACATCTGTTGTGGACTTTGGATAATTAGTTCCCTTTAAAAACAGAATGCTTCTCCGAAAGAGATTAGAAGTTGTGTTCTTTTTCCCCGCTTTGCTTGTCAAGCCAAGTGATCAAAACCAAGAAAGTTTCCAGTTTTGAATCTTGTTAACATGAAGGGAGCAACGCACTCCCTGTGAGGTCAGTGGCTGATTCTCTTTTGCGTCCACCAGATCGTTTTATCATTTGGCTTTTTATCATCTGCAAAGCATAACAACAGCGGCAGTCACTGCTGAATGCATTTGCTTGGCTTTGTACTGTAAAAAAATATAAAAGGAAAGACAGAGGAATGTAAATGGCACTTGTTATATGTTCCAGCATCAGGACGCTGTCTGTGGGCGACAAGTATTTTTTATTTTATTTAGTTAGTTTAAAAATGAGGGTCTGTTGTAGTGAGGCAATGCAGGGGCTTTGTATTAGGGGAGTTTATCAAGTTTGCATGGGTCGAAAAAGCAGAAGATGGGGTTATCACAGTTTTCCTAGACAGGATGTGGCAGGTATTTTCTGTTTCCTTTTGACAGGCAAATGTCAGTTCTGTTGCCAAAATTGCTCTGAAAAGCCCATCCAAAACCAGAACAAAGCATTCCTTAAATCTCTCATAGTACTGTCCTTTCCAGCCAGTAGCTTCCCGTGCTGTGTTCTTGCAGGTTACCTCGATATGAAAGCCATGGATATTTATCTGCTCTTTCACTCCTAACTTGTCTTTGCAGCAGCCTGTTGCTGTGGTAGATCACGACTGAAGAAGAGAATGACCTGATAATGACTACCACAGTTTTGTGGTCAATGTAGATGTTGACCAGTTGAGCCATGTTGGCAAGTCATGGTTACACCCTTGGCAGAAAGCCGTGGTCAGCGTGTTGTGTACATCAGTCATGTTCTAATGCAATAACGTTTTGTAGTGAAGACGCTGCTCTGCGGGCCACACTTGTAGGTTATTACCTGGGTTTTTTGGAACATTTGTGCTACTGATGGCTGCAGCTTAGATTGTGTATTAAAGTAGAGTGGGGATTTCAGTACACCTTTTATTGAGGGTAAGGCTTTGTCCAAGCAAACAACACAACACTTTCATTATACCATATCATTAAAGCAGTACAGCCTCCCTTCTGCCAGTATGAATACAGTTATACTGGTCTAAATGTACAAAAACACTTGCAACTTCACTACTCCTGTACTGAAAGAGAATAAATCAATATGGGCAGAAAACCCTATAATGAGAGAGAGATTGTAGTGATATACTGTTTTGGGAAAAGAAAAACAAACATTACAAATATAGTTAAACCGATTTTTAAAAAATCCAGGTGCACACCAAAATATACTTAAAAAGGATGCAACTTTTTCACCCAACTACATTTATGATACTCTTAGCAAGAGTACTCAAAGTTTCTTTAAACACAGGACCTAAAACTCTCCGAGAAGACTGTGGATTTTAAAGATCTCTCTCGGAACAAGCAGGATGCTACCAAATAGTTGGGTGCGAAGTTGTTTGAATTTTTAAACAATCAGCTTTGACTATGTTTGTGCCTATCTTGTGTTCACCTCCTGCAAATGTTCCAGCAAATGAGTTCAGGACAGCTTCCAAAAACAGCATGTATGAGAGAATATTAATGGAAGGTGAATTTTGAAATCATCAGCACAAATATTTGCATGGAGAACCTGATTATAGAAGTTACTCTTATCCAGTCAGAAAACAGCAAACATCCTTTGGGGTTTATGTATGGGATTACAATTAACCCAGATGGCTGAAATTGCAGTGATTGAAAAATCACAACAAGCTGATCGTGCGGTGTCTTCAAACTACGAATTAGTAGGAAGAAATGTCACCGTGCTCTCGGTAGAAAAATAACACTGATGCTAGAGGAATGTGTGTGTGATTGGCTCCAGTGTGCCCTTGTGTCTCTTGCCATCTGCACTACCTGCATGTATCTACTGGTTCTGTTAGTGTATTTTTAGCACTTTTGTAGCTTTGCTGCCTTCGGTCGTCCCTTTTTAAAATGTGCCGAGGAAAGTAAAATTATTCAGGGGAAGAGTTGAAGCCCCATCAGCTGGGTTCAAGGCTGCCAATGATGCCATAGTATCTCTCATCACGATGCAACCCTCAACTTAGACCCATCCATGAAAGAATGGAAGTAAGAAGCTGTGGAAGCGTTTTGTGCAGAAAACTCAACCATACAGGTGCCTTTATGTGGTTAAGATCCGGAAGGCACGGTGTCCCAAAGGCATTGCTTAGAGCAAGAACTTTTATGGACAGTCGACAAGAGGTGATATTGTTTGTTTAATGGGGAGCCAGATACTGTTAGGTGTCTAAGTGCTATCCTATTCCATCGTGCTTGAGTGAGAAACCATTAGCACATCTCTTGGTGATGCTTTGTTGTCTTGGTTTTAAGATTCAGTCAGCCAAAGCAGCAAGGAGGAGGAAGACCTGCATTCCTCTTGTGTTAATGATCTTTCAACAGTTTGAGTAAGGTCAACTAGGATCACACTTGAGCTACACAGGTGGAATAGGCATAGTCCTGGGTGACTCTCAAATTTAAAAAAAAAAGGTCGTTTTTTGGGGTCCATCATGTGATTCTGCTCCATGAAGAGCAAAAGACTTCCAGAGCTCCCTAGTCTGAGTTAGGATTTTCCCCAGCTATCCAGCAGCTCTGGTTAAAGAGAGCAAGCTTTGTCCCACTCATGGCAGTAACTGAGCTCCAACATCAGTTGATTGAAAAAAAGAAATTGTTCCGTACATGTATTCTCCTCTAAATTTAGAATTCCAGGGCTATTTTTATGGCATAAAATGTGTAATATGAAATTGTCTCTGATAGGAGTGGGTTGGCCCTGACATTTCATTATGGATTTCTGCAACTGCAGAAGGTTGCAGCAATGCATGTTGGCAGTGCAATCAGCTCGGTGTTCTCAAGTATTTTTCCGCTTAAGCCCTCCCCTCACCCCCATTAAATTAAATAAAACAGCAGCGATCTAAGCCAACCTTAACTTTGTTACGTTGCAGATGTGGTCTTGCTTCTTCATTGTTTTGTATCATACCTTGGTAACTCCATTGGTATCGGGGAAATGAAATCAGTCTACCATGTAACCAGTGTGAATGTATGGAGGTTTAAGTCCCTGGAATATTCTAGTTTGCTATGGTAGTAGCTTGCCATGAATTTTTTTTGAGCAGATGTCTCCTGTACACTCGGTAGGAAAACCTCATTGTGCCGGTGTTAAATAGGCTGGTAAAATGGGACCGGTTCTGCTCCGTTCTGATTGATAAGCCTAGCACACATCAGTGCGATTTACATTGATGCTGTACCCTAATGTGGTAGGTTTAAACTGAATGCTAAGATCTAGTCCTTTGACAGTGACCTATCTATTCCAGGTCGTTAGTGCCATACAGATTTACTGTCATTTGTTATTCTTGGCTTATTTTCTCAGTAATTCCACACATCATGGTTTTGTCATTTTGCCTTGTTGTTGTAAAGCTCAATAATTAATTAGATATCTATGTATGTATTTAATCTGAGAACCTTTTCATTTTCTTTCCACCACTTTTTAAAAAGCAGTCAAATGTAGTCCCCAAACTGGAAAAGTGCTGAGTTGGCGCATTTTTAATATGAGCCACCTCGCAGCAAAAGGTAAAGAAATCAATACCCTTTGCCCAAGTTATCAGCAGCACAGAAAATATTTATCATTACCGAGCAGTGATCTAAACAAAAATAACACCTTCAGCCATTGGGATTAAAAGTGCATTTACTTTTCTTTTCCAAAATACCGTGGCATAAGAACTCTGTGCAAGCAGTAGGGGAAGCACAATTTGATAGAAACAATCTGAGAAAAATAAAAATTTTTAAAAAGCATTCAGAAGGCAAAGCAATTTGAAGAGAAATGAAAGGACTATAACTCACCTATTTTTTGGCTTCACTTTTTAAGCCGGTGTTGCTGACCAAACATTTCTGTTAAAAGAGCAGTAACAATTATGTTTCTTTTTACCACCATTTTAATTCTCCAGTGTGTTACAGATTTAGAAAGAACACTTCATTTCCACATTCCCTTGCAGATATTAGAAAGAACTCATGGTTTCCAAGTGCCAAACACGTTTACTCTTTCCACCATTATTTCCAACCGTGGAGCTCCACTGTCTGTCCTCCTCATTTGTGTTCTGGCATTATCAAGCATAAGGAAGGACATTTAGGCTTTGGTAGCATTACAGGCTCCAGGTCAAGCAGTTGGGTAAGTCCAGAAGAACAATAATACCTGTACATACCTCTGCATTGGTTTTAATGGGAACGCATGCAGACATGATTTACTGAACTGGGGCTGTCATACCACGAGCAGATGAGCAGAGGGTTTAGATACACTGCACAGCACCAGATTTTTGTATTGCCTTGGGCATAATGGATTTCTTTACAAACGTTAGGTATATTAGTTGTGTACTTCATTTTTCTTTTTCAGTGACAACTTTAGAGATTTCACGAAATCCTCTCAATCCTGTGTTAATTGAAGTCCGTGTGATTTGGATGCTGTATCACTGCACTTGACATAAAAATGCAGTTAGCTTTGGAGTGGGGTCCAGAAGCTGTTAAACAGTGTTTAAAGGGGAAAAAAAAGGGGGCAAAGCTGCCAATGAAGTGCGCGCACGGTATAAACAGTAGAAGGAATCTGGGTAGATGCAATGTCCCTGTCACAGTTCCACGGGAACTGTAAAGCCTACAACCTTTATGCAATTTCTCTTGGCCCTTGGACTCCACATTCAAGAGGTTGAGCTCCATGGCCTGAGTTGATGGCTTCAGTGCCACTTGCTCCTTCAGTGGCTGCTTTGGCAGGCCTAAAAAGAAGTTGAATCTGTCCAGAAGATTTATCCTCCTTGAAACTATTCCACCAGCTGATATTTGCAATGAAGGGCCATGTTTCTGAAACACGATGGCACTTACTAGGCAACTGGCACATCAGGTTCCTGGAGGGTCTTGGGTTGGATTGGAAAAGCAAAGCTGATACGCGCATGAGAGTCGGCACTACAAGCCGCGTGAGCATCCATCGTTCCAGCTACTCTTGGCTCTGGGCACCTGCAATCTTAACGCCGCCTGCTCACACCTCAGTTCTTTGTTTCAAGTGTCATAACCATCACCGCACCTTGGGTTCATGGGTTCGTGTTGGGGCAGGAGAGTAGGGAAGTCCTCGTGATTTAGTTGTTGCTCGTTGTTATGTTGGTCTTCGACCACTTTTGTTAATTTGTTTCAGCCAAGGCCCTTCACTTCATACCTCTGTCCCGGGAAAGGAATGAACCCCATGTAATCCTAGTGTATAACAACCCAGAAAAGTGAGGTCAGGGGAATCCAAATCAGACCTACTTCTCATAGAAATAATATGGAAGTTTCCTATGTTCTCCCTGGTGCCCAGAATGCACTTGGGCAAGGGCTTAGCACACAGGCTCTTCAGAAAATGCCACAGGAACATTTTTGCACACGAATCAGCAAGTCCTGTGTTTGAGTCATTCAAAAACATGCCCGTGGGACAAAGCTGCCGAACAGCCTGAAGGGAACGTTAGGCCAGCAATGACCTTGAGGCAAGAGCATCACCCAAAGCCTTGCCAGCAGCACTTCTGCAGACTGTTGGCTCCTCTCTCGTCTCCTTGATCCTGATGCTTCTTAATTTATAAGCTCTAAGGAGATGACAGCCTTGGAAGAACCTCTCCCACCAGAATATAACTGTCTGCTATTAATTTTTTTCCCCACAATATCTCTACCTGGCTGCGTAAACAAAATACTCCACTGTGTTTTTATGCTGCTTTTCGCTCTGGAACAAGTTTATGGAAGTATCGTGAGGGGCAGTGTAAGAGAGAGATAAATCATTGCTTTTTTTTTTTTTTCTTTTTGTAATTTGGTTCATCAATCTGTCCTACAGATTTTAGATATAATGATCTGTCCATCTTGTGTGCAAGATAAATAATAGCCAGTTCAGGAACGTTACGATGACATTATTTCAGAAGAGCGATCACCCTTTGAATGAAGAAATGTCATGCCACGGATGTGCCTGGTTTCTGCGGGAGGAGTTGAGTGACTGACCCAGGCTGTGTAAACTCCATCTGCAAGCTGATGTATGGGCCAGGATTAAAAATGGCCTGGAGTGAAGTCTGGTCATTTGGGCTCCTAGTCAGAGGAAAGATAATATGACCTCAAGGCTTGGAAAAGCTTTAAAGGGGCCGTTTTTTGTTCCTGACTGATGAAGAGAGACAGATTATCAAGTAGCGTATCACCCAAGGGTCACGAATGAACAGATTTCACACACGGCCTGGGATGATACCTATGCAGACATACAGCTCAGCTGTGAGGAGCCAAGAGATTTTCTTTTCAGTCCCTGAAAGACAACGGGTTAGAGCCCCAGAGATACTTTAAACTCACCCTTGTTCTTTCATGTACTTTCGAGAAGTTCAGCTCCTGCGGAAAAGAACCCCTGAAGCTCATCGCAGCTTCGTCTTTGCTGCTTCAGTCTTGGAGCCTTACTTTTGAGGACCTTTGCACAAAAGGCATCTCGGTGACATGCAGCTGTCCTCTATTTGTCCTACTTTGAACTATGTGGCTGCAGCATTTCCTCCCAACCTCAGTGCTAAAAATAAATAGATTCTCAAGCTGTTTCCTTCACCAGCTCATTCGCGCTCAGCCCTCCTCTCAAGCAATTTCCCTTACACAACAGCCACGTCTACTGGCCCAGTGGAAACTCCTTATTGATCGTGACACTTGACAGTGGGAGGGGAGACATGGCCCCTTTCATCTTCGCCTTTCAGAGAGCAATTCCTTTGTCAGTTCCCTGTTTGACGAGGTGAGGGGTTTTTAATCCACAAGGATTGGAAATCTTTGCATGATCAAAGAATTCTCCCATACGGCAGGAGTTCAGAGAGGAATGGCAGCTCGAACAAACAGGTATGAAAATAGGAAAGTAAAAGGGATGTTTTGCTCTTGGTTGAGTCCCACATGGAGGAAGATTTTCTCAGGTGTTTCTAAGGATATAATGCTAAAATGAGATCAGTAGAGCATAATATGACATTCCCTTAGCCATTGAGTTGCTAAGGCAGCCTACCCAAATAACACAGCTGCTGGATTTATTTTTTTTTTAAACCCCACCAACCCTCTCCACCTTTGCTTCTTCATTAACTTGAGCCATTTTCATCTGTTAACACCTGAGCTGCGTGTTTGAGGCCATTTAGCAGGTGAGATGGGCTGTCGAAAGCAGCTGGGCACAATGTGCAGATGGTTGAGTGAGGTGAGAGGTAATACTCATAAACACATCTGATGCCTCCCAGAAACCCCTCCCAAACTCTTTATCTCTTTGTAGCAAACCTTTTGCTCTGTACTCCCCTTTCAGAGGTGGGCAATACCCAAAGTTTATTACAAGAGTAGTAGTTTTCGGGGGGGGGGGGGGGGGGAGCTGAAAAACCTCCTCCCTTTGGTGAAAAGGCATCTTTGCTTCTTAGTCACTCACTCCCCTTTGCCCTAGGCCTTCACCTCTTTTTAAATGGCTTTAACTTTAGCTAAGAATTAGTATGCAGTCAGGGTAAGCATGTGTCAGCAGGAGCAAGAAGAATGCCTTTGCCTGACCTTTATTCATCACAACAGGAGCCCATCACACCCTCCCTCTTGTTGTGGAAGGCAATTTTCTTTCCCCTTTTCTTAGACTGTGCTGGCTCTTAGTGTCAGACAGTAACTTCCTAGTATGTTTTGGCCTTTGAGCATGCTTAAGCCCAAACCGTTCAGCTCTCTACAGTATGAATTTGTGCTCAACAGGCCTGATCCAGAACAAGCCTTTAGAGACTTGCTCAGCATTAGTGATGATACATTTTCAGCCTAGTTCTTTTCCCATCATGTCCTGGTAAGTAAGACTTTGTGGTCACAGATGACAGGGCAAGGAGCAATAGCCTTAAACTGCAGCCAGGGAAATTGAGGTTGGAGATTAGGAAGAACTTTCTCATTATGAGGGTGCTTAAGCATTGAAGCAGGCACCCCAGTGAGACTGTAGAGTTTCCATCCTTGAACATTTTAAGAGCAGGTAGACAAACACTTGATTGGGGTGGTCTAGGTGGGGATGATCCTGCCTTGAGCACAAAGGATTGGACTAGATGTCTTCCTGAGACCTCTTCCAGCCCCAGTTCTCTATCATTTTTATGAGTCTAAGAGTTTGCTGATGGTTTTCTTTGATCCTGGAACATCTGTTTCTCCTGAGGCTGCAGACATCCCAGTAGGGAAGATAAAGTCCCTCTGTTGACTGCAGCTTCTATACACCAAATTAACTCCTGCAGCTCCAGAAGTGACTGTAGAGTTAGTCCCTTGGGCATGTGGAGAATCCATCCTCCTTGTATTTTGCTAGGATCAGGATTGTGTGCTCTGCATCTCTCTAATATTGTGGCAATCTCAGGTAAGTTGAACTGAAATCTCATGAGTAACACTTTGAAGTCAAATTCTGCACAAGGGCTGGATCCTAGTGACTTGAGTCCATTATCATGGGTCATATGGGCCTGGCTGAAAACATCCCTGTCTGTTTGAACTACTGTGTTTCTGTTCTGCAGTCAGTGTGAGAGTAGCAGCCATGAGACAAACTTTTCTAGCTTTGTCCTCATTCTATCCAGAGAAAGTCATTGATAGATTAATTTGAACAAAGATTAATCAATAGCGTATGCTGGTGTTTTCACTCACGCAGCTCCGAGACAGACTCTGATATGATTTGACAGGGTTGGGCCCACCTCGTTTTAATTAAACCTGATGCTGAAAATTAAAAGAAAAACTATTGGCTACTGGAAATGGAATCAATCTATGATCAGTAATGAGGGATTGATTAAAAGGGCAATGCTCAGGAATGAAAGTACGGATTCAGCAGATGTTTTCTGATGGCCACATTCACGGGGCCTATTGAATGCAAATATATTTATTGGCGTTTTGTCATGGTGTGGCCTTTAGCAAGCAAGCTGTTTGTGTGCTGTGATAAATGGTTTTGCACCAGGAGAAGCTGCTGCTGGAGCGGAGGGCTGTATAGTATTCTATCTGGGAAACAGGGAGCATGTATTGACTGACATCTCTTGTGAGCATGGATGTACAAACAGATTAAGCCAGGTACCAATGTCAGTGCCAGTGCTCTGTTCACAGCCCCCGTCCCCCTTTTTAGCCTTGTGAATAGTGCATGGGATGAGCTCCTTGTGCAGAGTAGGCTGGCATCTCTCTGGATAATCCCCGCTGCCCATGTCAATGAAAGTGCATTCCCTACCTCAGCCCTTCTTTTGGCATCCTTTGCTGGGCAACATTTTTCTTGTAGCTTGGCACTCTGTTGCATGTCTTACAGCAGGGGCAATTGTTTCCGGTGGAGGGCTGCTTACCCAGTTTTGGCATTCTGTCAAGGGCTGCATGGGTAGCCCCGCCCCTTGACAGGTGCCCTGCCCCTTGGTCACCATCTTGGTACCAGTGTCCCACTGTCTTGGGACCAGTGTCTCAGGGCCAGCACTGCTGGGGCCCAAAGCGGGGCGCAGGCTGGCAGGAGTCTGTGGAGCCAGGCTGGACTGCACCAGCAGGGAGAGGGGGACCCTGCTGGTGCTGGCCCTGGGACACCGGTGTGGGCCCCGTGCACCCACTCATTCCCAGTGCCCCCCAGCCCCGCAGTACAGGTGGGGGGCAGTGTGCAGCCTCAACCCCTGCTTCCTGGAAACCAGCCCCTCCCCTGCCTCATGGCCCGTGCCCCACACTGCAGCCACTCACAGCCCATGCGGGGCTGTCCTGAGCAGGCACAGATAGCCCCATGCAGGCTGCGAGTGGCTGCAGTGGAGAGCGCCGGCCAGTGGGCTGGTGAGGGGCCGCTTTTCCCGCACTCAGCACCAGCTTGTAACCCGTCCCTGCTGCCAGCCTAGGCCCCATGCCAGCTCCTGGCTTGCCCATCTGGGCTGCGCGTGGCAGCAGCAGCTGCGGCCCCCCGGCTTGCCGTGCCAGGTTGTGTTTGCCACCACTGCCTCTGGGCTGCCCTGTACATGAGCTCCAGGTGGACAGCAGGAGCAAACACTGCTCGGTGCAGCAAGTGGCCAGTGCCCTGCACTGCAACCACTCGCAGACCGCGCAGGGCTGCCTGTGCCTGCTCAGGACAGCCCCGCACGAGCTGCAAGCGGCTGCAGCAGGGAGCGCAGGCCACAGGGTGGGTGAGGAACTGCTTTTCCCTGGGCTCCTTCCCTGCCCTTCCCCCCTCCCCCCTTTACCTGAGTTTCCCATGCTAGGGCAGCCATGTGGTCCCAGGCCAGAAGCCCCCGCTGGGACTTCCAGCAGGGCTGGGTGGGCCCTGCTGTTGCGGGAGCCTGCCGTGCTTCCCTGGGTTCTACTGCCCTTGGTTCCTGTCATTTTTGACAGGAACCAAGGACAGATCAATATTAATTTTCTAAATTTTTTAGGGGCCCCGCGGGCCAGATAGAATGGCCTTGCGAGCCGGATCTGGCCCGTGGGCCATATTTTGCCCACCCCTGTCTTACAGTGAAAGGAAATGTAGAGGCTTCATTTATGGCAGCAGGATCTGGCACCCAAGAGTCTCCAAGTACTTGATGAACATGAAGGATCATAGACATTGCAATGCTCCTGAGAAACAGAGGTATTGTTCACCAAGGGTGGAATGCAGCAGCACTCATTAGGGAAGGGAAAAGGATACAACACTGTCCGTGGAGCGAGGACATTGGGAAGAATAACCTGACTTAGGAAAAATGCCTTGAAATATTTAATGAGTGCAGGTGACCCAGGCCTCACATTGGAGTGCACTTAAAAGGCAATGTTTCTACCAGCATTATGCAGGTGGTTGGGGTTTTTCAGCTTATTCAAGTGTCACAAATTGATTTCCCAGCAGTGCATTGAGTAGCTGGAAGTCTCCCACCTACGTACTGACCCGGGCTGGCCCTGCTCTGTTTGTGAGGTCTGATAGAAGACAAGCACCAGCTGGCTCCTCCGTGGAGTACAAAAAATTCAACGCAGCAACCTATATTGTGTAAAGCTCTACCCAAATCTGTAACTGCTCACAATGCCAGGCAACCTGAGCCCACCTGCCTTTTCTTGCCCGAATGATCTTGTGAAATGTGCAAATCCAAGCTGAGGACATGCTGCCATAGGACACATGCCTACATTTTAGATGCAAGCAGAAGTCACTAAGGCTGAGGGACAACTCTTCAGGCAGAAAGCCTCAGCTCACCTGGCGGCTGGCTGGCTCCTGAGCCCAGGTGCAGGATGCAAGAATGCTTCAAGTGAGACTGTGCCATCCTCAAAGTGATAGGTGAGCAGGGAGGTGGCTCTGAATCGCTATCACCTTGACTTTTCCTTTTGGAAGAAGAAGGAAAGCCTTGGCCATCCACTTTCTTTCCATCTGGGTAACAAGGTGACATCATGGTGGACATCTTCCCTGAATAAACGGGGTCATCTACACTGCACTAAAGTATGGAAAAGCCAGAATGCCTCCAACTACAAACAGCATGCTGATGCCATGTTGGGGCCATCAGAAATGATGGCAAGGAAACTTGGTGTGGTGTTGCCTGAGTATGGAAGAATCTTCAGCACCGTTCATGTGAAAAAAAGCTAAAATCTGTCCCAGAAAAAAATGTAAAGATGAAAGGTCTGATCTTACAAATGTTTTGGGGAAGCTTCAGAGCTGCTGAAAATAGTCATGGGTCCATTTAAGCCAGTGGAGTTTGAAAATGCAGTAGCTGAGGGTCCACCTCCTGTGGCTTAGGGTCAGTGTGTAGTAGAAGCTCTACAACTGCCAGAAGCTTTTGCTGAGACAGGACCACTGCTAGGATTGTAGAAGAGAGATTCCCTTTTGAAGGAATGCAAGAATGGTCTCAGAACAAATAGGCTTGACAAGTAAAGGAATTGAAAATGAGCCGGGCCATAACTCACAGAAGAGAGCCCTGTTTGCTTACCAAATAAAAATTCTGGGTCCTTAGCACTGTACTGGTTGCACTAAAAATCTTCCTGCCTTCACGTGACAATGACGACAACATTTCAGCAGTAGCCAATGTTGTAAATTCTGTATGAGTCGAGCTGCCCCTCTAGCAGGTGAGTTTAGCTGCATCCGTTTTACAGATGGGAACGTTAAGATGCAAGGAGTTTAAATGACTCCTTCAGATCCACGGAGCGGTAATCAAAATTCAAAAGTACCTGTCTAGTCCTTGGCTCGTTCTTCTAATGATGCTGCTTCTTGAAAAGAGCATTACAATCTAATTTGGTTTCTCTCATGCACTTTTTGGGAAGTCTCCAGTGTTTGTATTTCCTTCTTGCAATCCCTGGGTGTGTGGATTTAGTAACATTTCAGGGGACATGTTCAGAAGCATCCAACTGACTTTTCTTACTACTCAGGCTCTTCTGTAAAGCCTTGTGGTTGTGGCAGTCCTCACTCCCATGGAAAGGCAGGTGGGGGTTTTTTTGTTTTTAATTCCAAGCCTTTCCCAGAGGTGGACATCATATAGGAACATGGCTTTGGTGTGTGTGGCAGCCACAGATCTTTCAAAAACAGGCTGTGGTAGGGTATTTATGGGTCCAGGAACATCCGCCACGTTGTACGTTGGCAGAGATTGTCTTCACGTTGAGCCGCAAGCGTGGAGGGACGCGTTTAAAATTCTGTCAGTAGCAGCGCAGAAATACCTGGTGGGGCGACGGCTTACTGAAGAAAAGCTTACAATACCCATGTGAGTGAAGGTTACAAGCAATCTAGGTTTATCAGCAATTAAATAAGACAGGCTGAGGAACTGCTTATGGAAAGATGGCATTTAATTAGTGTCTTGTTCTCATCAAGCAACAAGAGGCTTCTGAACAGGTTGTTATGACACCGGGTGTTGTGTCTCAAGGAAGCAGAGGCAAACGGATAAGAGTGCACTGAGCAGTAGATGTTGACACCAGTGCCTGGCGTTTGAGTCTGAGGTGGTTTTGGGAGTCAAAGAAAGCAAGAGCGCCCCTTGTTGTGGATGACAATGTGGATTGCATCCTGGGGAGGCCTCGCTCCACGTGCCAGCAGGCTGATTGCGACGTGTTTGAGATCTCTTGTGTGTTGTACCTGGGATCTTGCAGGCACCGTCAGATTGCTCTCCTGTTTGTGCAAGGCCAGAATAACCCCGCTGAGGCTAGTGGGTTTAATCCAGCCCTTCACTAGTGTAGCTGAGATTTGGGATGGTGGCGCAGGCATTTGTTGCAGTTGCCATCAGAGAGTACTGGCCTGAGTTGAGATGCTGCCGTCCTTGAAGTCGTTGCACAAACACCTCTGCCCATATGCATGGTTGTCTCTTCCCTGAAAGGCGCAGCTTAAACTTGCCTGGACTTTTTCTTGCAAACCGGTCAGGGCAGCTGTATCCTTGAAACCAAAGGCAAGAACAGCAGCCAGCCTAGTGATCTCCTAGCTCTTCCGAGTCTGAATGAGCCCCAACGATAAACGCGGCTGAGCTGAACCGATGACAGTTGTGGGGCCGGTTCTCCTCCTTCGCAGCCCCAGTAACTTCCAACTTTGTTGTCACTTTCAAAATGAAGTACCTGTTTGGGAGGCAGCTGCTGGGGACAATGGAGGTGAGATATTTGAACATTTTAAAAGATAGCAGTCAAAACACAGGGCTGCAATTTGGCAAAGGCACATTCACAGAAGAAAGTAGCCCCTCTAGTTAGCACTGCTTGCGTTTTTGCAGTTGAAAACAAAAGTGGATTTGGATTTTGGGGAGGGGAGCAAGGGGAAAAAAATCCTCACGACGAACAAGGTGACTTTCTCATCTTAAAATAAGCTTTGACATCAATTATTAATATGCAGAATCTTGGAATAAGCTCAAAAATAGGTGTGTGCGTCTCTCCCTCTCTCTATGCGTTGAGGGCTTTGTAAGTCTGCTTCCGGCAAAGGCACAATGTCTGGGGGGAGGGTGAAGGGAGGAGGAGGTGGCGCACGCATGTAAGCAGGCGCTCCGTCAGCGACATGTTGCGGGGTTTGAAAGCCATTTCCTCCAGTGTCTGGCTTGTTCGGGCTTTGATTTTGAACTGACAGCATGCTGAAGGATTGATCTGAGCAAGGATAAATAATTCATGAGCATTTTTTTGAGCAGCTGTGAATTTTGAAAAGCAAGTTTCTGCACGGCAGACGTTGTTGGGACTAAAAAGAACAGTTTGAGGAGAAAGCTGTATATTTTTTTTGTTGCTGTTGCTGTTGTCTGTTGCGTTTGTAATCTCTAATCTCCCCCTTTTTTATCTGAGGGCCTGTCTTGTTCATCTGGCTCTCGGCAGGTGGCTTCAGCGGTGCCAGGATACTGCCAAGGACTGAAAAGCTTCCACCAGCAGAGCTCTGCCAGAGCACAATATGACTCCTTATACTTTGGTGCAGTAATTCCCCCCCCTTCAAGGGGGAGCATTTCATGATGACAGGCCACCTGCCCAAGCATTGTTCAGAGACACTAATGCATGTTGAACATGGACTAATCTCAGGCTGCTGGTAACTGCAAACAAGGCTGAAAAGTGACTCGCTGGACTAACACGCTAGTTTGCGGAGTTAACGACCAGCTGAAATTTTTAAAAATATGCTTTGTTTTCTGCCTGGTCCCTGAAAAGCCCTGTTAACTCATGGTCAGAGCAGTGCACTGAGAGGCAGGCGTTTTGTCCTCAATTCTGCTGCTGATTTGGGATGTGCGCATAAGTCTGTCCATCAATTCCTTTCTGTAAAATGATACCTGCCACAGAAATTGGTTGTGAGGCTTTATTAGCGTGTGATGTATGGCTGGAGATTCTCAGACAGACCTTTATTCTCTTCTGGCAGGGCAAAGGGGCCTTAAAATAGATGTATATGCAACTTGTTCCAATGATAAGGCCCTTTTACACTGCCAGAATGGCATAAAAGGACCTTAGTACAGGCAGTCCTCGGACTTACGACACAACTGGTTCCTGAAA